>NC_141701.1:72188901-72788901 GCF_971803275.1 Cyanistes caeruleus
AAGGGAAGGGAAGGGAAGGTGCGGGAAGGTGCGGGAAGGGAAGGGAAGGGAAGGGAAGGGAAGGGAAGGGAAGGGAAGGGAAGGGAAGGGAAGGGAAGGGAAGGGAAGGAAGGGAAGGGAAGGGAAGGGAAGGGAAGGGAAGGGAAGGGAAGGGAAGGGAAGGGAAGGGAAGGGAAGGAAGGGAAGGGAAGGGAAGGGAAGGTGCGGGAAGGGAAGGGAAGGTGCGGGAAGGGAAGGAAGGTGCGGGAAGGGAAGGGAAGGTGCGGGAAGGTGCGGGAAGGTGCGGGAAGGGAAGGGAAGGGAAGGGAAGGGAAGGGAAGGGAAGGGAAGGGAAGGGAAGGGAAGGGAAGGGAAGGGAAGGGAAGGGAAGGGAAGGGAAGGGAAGGGAAGGGAAGGGAAGGGAAGGGAAGGGAAGGAAGGGAAGGGAAGGGAAGGGAAGGGAAGGTGCGGGAAGGTAAGGGAAGGTGCGGGAAGGGAAGGGAAGGGAAGGGAAGGGAAGGGAAGGGAAGGGAAGGGAAGGGAAGGGAAGGGAAGGGAAGGGAAGGGAAGGGAAGGGAAGGGAAGGGAAGGAAGGGAAGGGAAGGTGCGGGAAGGGAAGGGAAGGTGCGGGAAGGGAAGGGAAGGGGGAAGGGAAGGGAAGGGAAGGGAAGGGAAGGGAAGGGAAGGAAGGGAAGGGAAGGGAAGGAAGGGAAGGGAAGGGAAGGGAAGGGAAGGGAAGGAAGGGAAGGGAAGGGAAGGTGCGGGAAGGTGCGGGAAGGGAAGGTGCGGGAAGGGAAGGTGCGGGAAGGTGCGGGAAGGTGCGGGAAGGTGCGGGAAGGTGCGGGAAGGGAAGGGAAGGGAAGGGAAGGGAAGGGAAGGGAAGGGAAGGGAAGGGAAGGGAAGGGAAGGGAAGGGAAGGGAAGGGAAGGGAAGGGAAGGGAAGGGAAGGGAAGGAAGGGAAGGGAAGGTGCGGGAAGGGAAGGGAAGGTGCGGGAAGGGAAGGGAAGGGAAGGGAAGGGAAGGGAAGGGAAGGGAGGGAAGGGAAGGGAAGGGAAGGGAAGGGAAGGGAAGGGAAGGGAAGGGAAGGGAAGGGAAGGGAAGGGAAGGGAAGGGAAGGGAAGGGAAGGGAAGGGAAGGGAAGGGAAGGGAAGGGAAGGGAAGGGAAGGGAAGGGAAGGGAAGGGAAGGGAAGGTGCGGGAAGGGAAGGGAAGGTGCGGGAAGGTGCGGGAAGGGAAGGGAAGGGAAGGTGCGGGAAGGGAAGGGAAGGTGCGGGAAGGGAAGGGAAGGTGCGGGAAGGGAAGGTGCGGGAAGGGAAGGGAAGGTGCGGGAAGGGAAGGGAAGGGAAGGGAAGGGAAGGGAAGGGAAGGGAAGGGAAGGGAAGGGAAGGGAAGGGAAGGGAAGGAAGGGAAGGGAAGGGAAGGGAAGGGAAGGGAAGGGAAGGGAAGGGAAGGGAAGGGAAGGGAAGGGAAGGGAAGGGAAGGGAAGGGAAGGGAAGGGAAGGGAAGGGAAGGGAAGGGAAGGGAAGGGAAGGGAAGGTGCGGGAAGGGAAGGGAAGGTGCGGGAAGGGAAGGTGCGGGAAGGGAAGGTGCGGGAAGGGAAGGGAAGGGAAGGGAAGGGAAGGGAAGGGAAGGGAAGGGAAGGGAAGGGAAGGGAAGGGAAGGGAAGGGAAGGGAAGGGAAGGGAAGGGAAGGGAAGGGAAGGGAAGGGAAGGGAAGGGAAGGGAAGGGAAGGGAAGGGAAGGGAAGGGAAGGTGCGGGAAGGTGCGGGAAGGGAAGGGAAGGGAAGGGAAGGGAAGGGAAGGGAAGGGAAGGGAAGGGAAGGGAAGGGAAGGGAAGGGAAGGGAAGGGAAGGGAAGGGAAGGGAAGGGAAGGGAAGGGAAGGGAAGGGAAGGGAAGGGAAGGGAAGGGAAGGAAGGTGCGGGAAGGGAAGGGAAGGTGCGGGAAGGTGCGGGAAGGGAAGGTGCGGGAAGGGAAGGTGCGGGAAGGGAAGGGAAGGTGCGGGAAGGGAAGGGAAGGTGCGGGAAGGGAAGGGAAGGGAAGGGAAGGGAAGGGAAGGGAAGGGAAGGGAAGGAAGGGAAGGGAAGGGAAGGGAAGGGAAGGGAAGGGAAGGGAAGGGAAGGGAAGGGAAGGGAAGGGAAGGAAGGGAAGGGAAGGGAAGGGAAGGGAAGGGAAGGGAAGGGAAGGGAAGGTGCGGGAAGGGAAGGTGCGGGAAGGGAAGGTGCGGGAAGGGAAGGTGCGGGAAGGTGCGGGAAGGTGCGGGAAGGTGCGGGAAGGGAAGGGAAGGGAAGGGAAGGGAAGGGAAGGGAAGGGAGGGAAGGGAAGGGAAGGGAGGAGGGGAAGGGAAGGGAAGGGAAGGGAAGGGAAGGAAGGAAGGTGCGGGAAGGGAAGGGAAGGGAAGGGAAGGGAAGGGAAGGGAAGGGAAGGGAAGGGAAGGGAAGGGAAGGGAAGGGAAGGGAAGGGAAGGGAAGGGAAGGGAAGGGAAGGGAAGGGAAGGGAAGGGAAGGGAAGGGAAGGGAAGGGAAGGGAAGGGAAGGTGCGGGAAGGGAAGGGAAGGTGCGGGAAGGTGCGGGAAGGTGCGGGAAGGGAAGGTGCGGGAAGGGAAGGTGCGGGAAGGGAAGGGAAGGGAAGGGAAGGGAAGGGAAGGGAAGGGAAGGGAAGGGAAGGGAAGGGAAGGGAAGGGAAGGGAAGGGAAGGGAAGGGAAGGAAGGGAAGGGAAGGGAAGGGAAGGGAAGGGAAGGGAAGGGAAGGGAAGGGAAGGTGCGGGAAGGGAAGGGAAGGTGCGGGAAGGGAAGGGAAGGGAAGGTGCGGGAAGGGAAGGGAAGGGAAGGGAAGGGAAGGGAAGGAAGGGAAGGGAAGGGAAGGGAAGGGAAGGGAAGGGAAGGAAGGGAAGGGAAGGGAAGGGAAGGGAAGGGAAGGGAAGGGAAGGGAAGGGAAGGGAAGGTGCGGGAAGGGAAGGGAAGGGAAGGGAAGGGAAGGGAAGGGAAGGGAAGGGAAGGGAAGGGAAGGGAAGGGAAGGGAAGGGAAGGGAAGGGAAGGGAAGGGAAGGGAAGGTGCGGGAAGGGAAGGGAAGGTGCGGGAAGGTGCGGGAAGGGAAGGTGCGGGAAGGGAAGGTGCGGGAAGGGAAGGGAAGGGAAGGGAAGGGAAGGGAAGGGAAGGGAAGGGAAGGGAAGGTGTGGGAAGGGAAGGTGCGGGAAGGGAAGGGAAGGTGCGGGAAGGTGCGGGAAGGGAAGGGAAGGGAAGGTGCGGGAAGGGAAGGGAAGGTGCGGGAAGGTGCGGGAAGGGAAGGTGCGGGAAGGGAAGGTGCGGGAAGGGAAGGGAAGGTGCGGGAAGGGAAGGTGCGGGAAGGGAAGGTGCGGGAAGGGAAGGTGCGGGAAGGTGCGGGAAGGTGCGGGAAGGTGCGGGAAGGGAAGGGAAGGGAAGGGAAGGGAAGGGAAGGGAAGGGAAGGGAAGGGAAGGGAAGGGAAGGGAAGGGAAGGAAGGGAAGGGAAGGGAAGGGAAGGGAAGGGAAGGGAAGGGAAGGGAAGGTGCGGGAAGGTGCGGGAAGGTGCGGGAAGGGAAGGGAAGGGAAGGGAAGGGAAGGGAAGGGAAGGTGCGGGAAGGTGCGGGAAGGTGCGGGAAGGGAAGGTGCGGGAAGGGAAGGGAAGGTGCGGGAAGGTGCGGGAAGGGAAGGTGCGGGAAGGGAAGGTGCGGGAAGGGAAGGGAAGGTGCGGGAAGGGAAGGTGCGGGAAGGTGGCGGAGGAAGGTGCGGGAAGGTGCGGGAAGGTGCGGGAAGGTGCGGGAAGGTGCGGGAAGGGAAGGGAAGGGAAGGGAAGGGAAGGGAAGGGAAGGGAAGGGAAGGGAAGGGAAGGGAAGGGAAGGGAAGGGAAGGGAAGGGAAGGGAAGGGAAGGGAAGGGAAGGGAAGGGAAGGGAAGGGAAGGGAAGGGAAGGGAAGGGAAGGGAAGGGAAGGGAAGGGAAGGGAAGGGAAGGTGCGGGAAGGGAAGGGAAGGGAAGGGAAGGGAAGGGAAGGGAAGGGAAGGGAAGGAGGGAAGGGAAGGGAAGGGAAGGGAAGGGAAGGGAAGGGAAGGGAAGGGAAGGGAAGGGAAGGGAAGGAAGGGAAGGGAAGGGAAGGGAAGGGAAGGGAAGGTGCGGGAAGGGAAGGGAAGGTGCGGGAAGGGAAGGGAAGGTGCGGGAAGGGAAGGGAAGGTGCGGGAAGGTGCGGGAAGGTGCGGGAAGGGAAGGGAAGGAAGGGAAGGGAAGGGAAGGGAAGGGAAGGGAAGGGAAGGGAAGGGAAGGGAAGGGAAGGGAAGGGAAGGGAAGGGAAGGGAAGGGAAGGGAAGGGAAGGGAAGGGAAGGGAAGGGAAGGGAAGGGAAGGGAAGGTGCGGGAAGGTGCGGGAAGGGAAGGGAAGGTAAGGGAAGGTGCGGGAAGGGAAGGTGCGGGAAGGGAAGGGAAGGGAAGGGAAGGGAAGGGAAGGGAAGGGAAGGAAGGGAAGGGAAGGGAAGGGAAGGGAAGGGAAGGGAAGGGAAGGGAAGGGAAGGGAAGGGAAGGGAAGGGAAGGGAAGGGAAGGGAAGGGAAGGGAAGGGAAGGGAAGGGAAGGGAAGGGAAGGGAAGGTGCGGGAAGGTGCGGAAGGTGCGGGAAGGTGCGGGAAGGTGCGGGAAGGTGCGGGAAGGAGGGAAGGGGGAAGGGAAGGGAAGGGAAGGGAAGGGAAGGGAAGGGAAGGGAAGGGAAGGGAAGGGAAGGGAAAGGGAAGGGAAGGGAAGGGAAGGGAAGGGAAGGGAAGGGAAGGGAAGGGAAGGGAAGGTGCGGGAAGGGAAGGTGCGGGAAGGGAAGGGGCGGGAAGGGAAGGGAAGGGAAGGGAAGGGAAGGGAAGGGAAGGGAAGGAAGGGAAGGGAAGGGAAGGGAAGGGAAGGGAAGGGAAGGGAAGGGAAGGGAAGGGAAGGGAAGGGAAGGGAAGGGAAGGAAGGGAAGGGAAGGGAAGGAAGGGAAGGGAAGGTGGGGAAGTGCGGGAAGGAAGGGAAGGGGAAGGTGCGGAAGGGGGACGGGAAGGTGCGGGAAGGTGCGGGAAGGGGCGGGAAGGGAAGGGAAGGGAAGGGAAGGGAAGGGAAGGAAGGAAGGGAAGGGAAGGAAGGGAAGGGAAGGGAAGGGAAGGGAAGGGAAGGGAAGGGAAGGGAAGGGAAGGGAAGGGAAGGGCAGGGAAGGGAAGGGAAGGGAAGGGAAGGGAAGGGAAGGGAAGGGAAGGGAAGGGAAGGGAAGGGAAGGTGCGGGAAGGGAAGGGAAGGGAAGGGAAGGGAAGGAAGGGAAGGGAAGGGAAGGGAAGGGAAGGGAAGGGAAGGGAAGGAAGGGAAGGGAAGGGAAAGGAAGGTGCGGGAAGGGAAGGGAAGGGAAGGGAAGGGAAGGGAAGGGAAGGGAAGGGAAGGGAAGGGAAGGGAAGGGAAGGGAAGGGAAGGGAAGGGAAGGGAAGGGAAGGGAAGGGAAGGGAAGGGAAGGGAAGGGAAGGGAAGGGAAGGGAAGGTGCGGAAGGGAAGGGAAGGTGCGGGAAGGTGCGGGAAGGGAAGGTGCGGGAAGGGAAGGGAAGGGAAGGGAAGGTGCGGGAAGGGAAGGTGCGGGAAGGGAAGGGAAGGGAAGGGAAGGGAAGGGAAGGGAAGGGAAGGGAAGGGAAGGGAAGGGAAGGGAAGGGAAGGGAAGGGAAGGGAAGGGAAGGGAAGGGAAGGGAAGGGAAGGGAAGGGAAGGAAGGGAAGGGAAGGGAAGGGAAGGAAGGGAAGGGAAGGGAAGGGAAGGGAAGGGAAGGGAAGGGAAGGGAAGGGAAGGGAAGGGAAGGTGCGGGAAGGGAAGGGAAGGTGCGGGAAGGTGCGGGAAGGGAAGGGAAGGGGAAGGTGCGGGAAGGGAAGGGAAGGTGCGGGAAGGTGCGGGGAAGGGAAGGTGCGGGAAGGGAAGGTGCGGGAAGGGAAGGGAAGGTGCGGGAAGGGAAGGTGCGGGAAGGGAAGGTGCGGGAAGGTGCGGGAAGGTGCGGGAAGGTGCGGGAAGGTGCGGGAAGGGAAGGTGCGGGAAGGGAAGGGAAGGTGCGGGAAGGGAAGGGAAGGGAAGGGAAGGGAAGGGAAGGGAAGGGAAGGAAGGGAAGGGAAGGGAAGGGAAGGGAAGGGAAGGAAGGGAAGGGAAGGGAAGGGAAGGGAAGGGAAGGGAAGGGAAGGGAAGGGAAGGGAAGGGAAGGGAAGGGAAGGGAAGGGAAGGGAAGGGAAGGGAAGGAAGGGAAGGAAGGGAAGGGAAGGGAAGGGAAGGTGCGGGAAGGGAAGGGAAGGGAAGGGAAGGTGCGGGAAGGTGCGGGAAGGTGCGGGAAGGTGCGGGAAGGGAAGGGAAGGGAAGGGAAGGGAAGGGAAGGGAAGGGAAGGGAAGGGAAGGGAAGGGAAGGGAAGGTGCGGGAAGGTGCGGGAAGGGAAGGGAAGGGAAGGTGCGGGAAGGGAAGGGAAGGTGCGGGAAGGTGCGGGAAGGGAAGGTGCGGGAAGGGAAGGTGCGGGAAGGGAAGGGAAGGTGCGGGAAGGGAAGGTGCGGGAAGGGAAGGTGCGGGAAGGGAAGGTGCGGGAAGGTGCGGGAAGGTGCGGGAAGGGAAGGTGCGGGAAGGTGCGGGAAGGTGCGGGAAGGTG
Organism: Cyanistes caeruleus; assembly: GCF_971803275.1. Classification (NCBI taxonomy): domain Eukaryota; kingdom Metazoa; phylum Chordata; class Aves; order Passeriformes; family Paridae; genus Cyanistes; species Cyanistes caeruleus. The sequence continues at coordinate 72,195,501 of NC_141701.1, forward strand.
CGGGAAGGGAAGGGAAGGGAAGGGAAGGGAAGGGAAGGGAAGGGAAGGGAAGGGAAGGGAAGGGAAGGGAAGGGAAGGGAAGGGAAGGGAAGGGAAGGGAAGGGAAGGGAAGGGAAGGGAAGGGAAGGGAAGGGAAGGGAAGGGAAGGGAAGGGAAGGGAAGGAAGGGAAGGGAAGGGAAGGGAAGGGAAGGGAAGGGAAGGGAAGGGGAAGGGAAGGGAAGGGAAGGTGCGGGAAGGGAAGGGAAGGTGCGGGAAGGGAAGGGAAGGTGCGGGAAGGGAAGGTGCGGGGAAGGGAAGGGAAGGGAAGGGAAGGGAAGGGAAGGGAAGGGAAGGGAAGGAAGGGAAGGGAAGGGAAGGGAAGGGAAGGGAAGGGAAGGGAAGGGAAGGGAAGGGAAGGGAAGGGAAGGGAAGGGAAGGGAAGGGAAGGGAAGGGAAGGGAAGGGAAGGGAAGGGAAGGGAAGGGAAGGTGCGGGAAGGGAAGGTGCGGGAAGGGAAGGGAAGGGAAGGGAAGGGAAGGGAAGGGAAGGTGCGGGAAGGGAAGGTGCGGGAAGGGAAGGGAAGGTGCGGGAAGGGAAGGTGCGGGAAGGTGCGGGAAGGTGCGGGAAGGTGCGGGAAGGGAAGGGAAGGGAAGGGAAGGGAAGGGAAGGGAAGGGAAGGAAGGGAAGGGAAGGGAAGGGAAGGGAAGGGAAGGGAAGGGAAGGGAAGGGAAGGGAAGGGAAGGGAAGGGAAGGGAAGGGAAGGGAAGGGAAGGGAAGGGAAGGTGCGGGAAGGGAAGGGAAGGGAAGGGAAGGGAAGGGAAGGGAAGGGAAGGGAAGGGAAGGGAAGGGAAGGGAAGGGAAGGGGAAGGGAAGGGAAGGGAAGGGAAGGGAAGGGAAGGGAAGGGAAGGGAAGGGAAGGGAAGGGAAGGTGCGGGAAGGGAAGGGAAGGGAAGGGAAGGGAAGGGAAGGGAAGGGAAGGGAAGGGAAGGGAAGGGAAGGGAAGGTGCGGGAAGGGAAGGGAAGGTGCGGGAAGGGAAGGGAAGGTGCGGGAAGGGAAGGGAAGGGAAGGGAAGGGAAGGTGCGGGAAGGGAAGGGAAGGGAAGGGAAGGGAAGGGAAGGGAAGGGAAGGGAAGGGAAGGGAAGGGAAGGGAAGGGAAGGGAAGGGAAGGGAAGGGAAGGGAAGGGAAGGGAAGGGAAGGGAAGGGAAGGGAAGGGAAGGGAAGGGAAGGGAAGGGAAGGGAAGGGAAGGGAAGGGAAGGGAAGGGAAGGGAAGGGAAGGGAAGGGAAGGGAAGGGAAGGGAAGGGAAGGGAAGGGAAGGGAAGGGAAGGTGCGGGAAGGGAAGGGAAGGTGCGGGAAGGGAAGGGAAGGGAAGGGAAGGGAAGGGAAGGGAAGGGAAGGGAAGGGAAGGGAAGGGAAGGGAAGGGAAGGGAAGGGAAGGGAAGGGAAGGGAAGGGAAGGGAAGGGAAGGTGCGGGAAGGGAAGGGAAGGTGCGGGAAGGGAAGGGAAGGGAAGGGAAGGGAAGGGAAGGGAAGGGAAGGGAAGGGAAGGGAAGGGAAGGGAAGGGAAGGGAAGGGAAGGGAAGGGAAGGGAAGGGAAGGGAAGGGAAGGGAAGGGAAGGGAAGGGAAGGGAAGGGAAGGGAAGGGAAGGGAAGGGAAGGTGTGGGAAGGGAAGGTGCGGGAAGGGAAGGGAAGGTGCGGGAAGGTGCGGGAAGGGAAGGGAAGGGAAGGTGCGGGAAGGGAAGGGAAGGTGCGGGAAGGTGCGGGAAGGGAAGGTGCGGGAAGGGAAGGTGCGGGAAGGGAAGGGAAGGTGCGGGAAGGGAAGGTGCGGGAAGGGAAGGTGCGGGAAGGTGCGGGAAGGTGCGGGAAGGGAAGGGAAGGGAAGGGAAGGGAAGGGAAGGGAAGGGAAGGGAAGGGAAGGGAAGGGAAGGGAAGGGAAGGGAAGGGAAGGGAAGGGAAGGGAAGGGAAGGGAAGGGAAGGGAAGGGAAGGGAAGGGAAGGGAAGGGAAGGGAAGGGAAGGGAAGGGAAGGGAAGGTGCGGGAAGGGAAGGGAAGGGAAGGTGCGGGAAGGTGCGGGAAGGTGCGGGAAGGTGCGGGAAGGGAAGGTGCGGGAAGGGAAGGGAAGGGAAGGGAAGGGAAGGTGCGGGAAGGTGCGGGAAGGGAAGGGAAGGGAAGGTGCGGGAAGGGAAGGGAAGGTGCGGGAAGGTGCGGGAAGGGAAGGTGCGGGAAGGGAAGGTGCGGGAAGGGAAGGGAAGGTGCGGGAAGGGAAGGTGCGGGAAGGGAAGGTGCGGGAAGGGAAGGTGCGGGAAGGTGCGGGAAGGTGCGGGAAGGGAAGGGAAGGGAAGGGAAGGGAAGGGAAGGGAAGGGAAGGGAAGGGAAGGGAAGGGAAGGGAAGGGAAGGGAAGGGAAGGGAAGGGAAGGGAAGGGAAGGGAAGGGAAGGGAAGGGAAGGGAAGGGAAGGGAAGGGAAGGGAAGGGAAGGGAAGGGAAGGGAAGGGAAGGGAAGGGAAGGGAAGGTGCGGGAAGGGAAGGGAAGGGAAGGGAAGGGAAGGGAAGGGAAGGGAAGGGAAGGGAAGGGAAGGGAAGGGAAGGGAAGGGAAGGGAAGGGAAGGGAAGGGAAGGGAAGGGAAGGGAAGGGAAGGGAAGGTGCGGGAAGGGAAGGGAAGGTGCGGGAAGGGAAGGGAAGGTGCGGGAAGGGAAGGGAAGGTGCGGGAAGGGAAGGGAAGGGAAGGGAAGGGAAGGGAAGGGAAGGGAAGGGAAGGGAAGGGAAGGGAAGGGAAGGGAAGGGAAGGGAAGGGAAGGGAAGGGAAGGGAAGGGAAGGGAAGGGAAGGGAAGGGAAGGGAAGGTGCGGGAAGGGAAGGTGCGGGAAGGGAAGGGAAGGGAAGGGAAGGGAAGGGAAGGTGCGGGAAGGGAAGGTGCGGGAAGGGAAGGGAAGGTGCGGGAAGGGAAGGTGCGGGAAGGGAAGGTGCGGGAAGGTGCGGGAAGGTGCGGGAAGGTGCGGGAAGGTGCGGGAAGGTGCGGGAAGGGAAGGGAAGGGAAGGGAAGGGAAGGGAAGGGAAGGGAAGGGAAGGGAAGGGAAGGGAAGGGAAGGGAAGGGAAGGGAAGGGAAGGGAAGGGAAGGGAAGGGAAGGGAAGGGAAGGGAAGGGAAGGGAAGGGAAGGTGCGGGAAGGGAAGGGAAGGGAAGGGAAGGGAAGGGAAGGGAAGGGAAGGGAAGGGAAGGGAAGGGAAGGGAAGGGAAGGTGCGGGAAGGGAAGGGAAGGGAAGGTGCGGGAAGGGAAGGGAAGGGAAGGGAAGGGAAGGGAAGGGAAGGGAAGGGAAGGGAAGGGAAGGGAAGGGAAGGGAAGGGAAGGTGCGGGAAGGTGCGGGAAGGTGCGGGAAGGGAAGGGAAGGGAAGGGAAGGGAAGGGAAGGGAAGGGAAGGGAAGGGAAGGGAAGGGAAGGGAAGGGAAGGGAAGGGAAGGGAAGGGAAGGGAAGGGAAGGGAAGGGAAGGGAAGGGAAGGGAAGGGAAGGTGCGGGAAGGTGCGGGAAGGGAAGGGAAGGGAAGGGAAGGGAAGGGAAGGGAAGGGAAGGGAAGGGAAGGGAAGGGAAGGGAAGGGAAGGGAAGGGAAGGGAAGGGAAGGGAAGGGAAGGGAAGGGAAGGTGCGGGAAGGGAAGGTGCGGGAAGGGAAGGGAAGGGAAGGGAAGGGAAGGGAAGGGAAGGGAAGGGAAGGGAAGGGAAGGGAAGGGAAGGGAAGGGAAGGTGCGGGAAGGTGCGGGAAGGGAAGGGAAGGTGCGGGAAGGGAAGGGAAGGGAAGGGAAGGGAAGGGAAGGGAAGGGAAGGGAAGGGAAGGGAAGGGAAGGGAAGGGAAGGGAAGGGAAGGGAAGGGAAGGGAAGGGAAGGGAAGGGAAGGGAAGGGAAGGGAAGGGAAGGGAAGGGAAGGGAAGGGAAGGGAAGGGAAGGGAAGGTGCGGGAAGGGAAGGGAAGGTGCGGGAAGGGAAGGGAAGGGAAGGGAAGGGAAGGGAAGGGAAGGGAAGGGAAGGTGCGGGAAGGGAAGGGAAGGGAAGGTGCGGGAAGGGAAGGTGCGGGAAGGGAAGGGAAGGGAAGGGAAGGGAAGGGAAGGGAAGGGAAGGGAAGGGAAGGGAAGGGAAGGGAAGGGAAGGGAAGGGAAGGGAAGGGAAGGGAAGGGAAGGGAAGGGAAGGGAAGGGAAGGGAAGGGAAGGGAAGGGAAGGTGCGGGAAGGGAAGGTGCGGGAAGGGAAGGGAAGGTGCGGGAAGGGAAGGTGCGGGAAGGGAAGGGAAGGTGCGGGAAGGGAAGGTGCGGGAAGGGAAGGGAAGGTGCGGGAAGGGAAGGTGCGGGAAGGTGCGGGAAGGTGCGGGAAGGTGCGGGAAGGTGCGGGAAGGTGCGGGAAGGTGCGGGAAGGGAAGGGAAGGGAAGGGAAGGGAAGGGAAGGGAAGGGAAGGGAAGGGAAGGGAAGGGAAGGGAAGGTGCAGGAAGGGAAGGTGCGGGAAGGTGCGGGAAGGTGCGGGAAGGTGCGGGAAGGTGCGGGAAGGGAAGGGAAGGGAAGGTGCGGGAAGGGAAGGGAAGGGAAGGGAAGGGAAGGGAAGGGAAGGGAAGGGAAGGGAAGGGAAGGGAAGGGAAGGGAAGGGAAGGGAAGGGAAGGGAAGGGAAGGGAAGGGAAGGGAAGGGAAGGGAAGGGAAGGGAAGGGAAGGGAAGGGAAGGGAAGGGAAGGGAAGGGAAGGGAAGGGAAGGGAAGTTGCGGGAAGGGAAGGTGTGGGAAGGGAAGGTGCGGGAAGGGAAGGGAAGGTGCGGGAAGGGAAGGTGCGGGAAGGTGCGGGAAGGTGCGGGAAGGTGCGGGAAGGTGCGGGAAGGGAAGGGAAGGTGCGGGAAGGTGCGGGAAGGGAAGGGAAGGGAAGGGAAGGGAAGGGAAGGGAAGGGAAGGGAAGGTGCAGGAAGGGAAGGTGCGGGAAGGTGCGGGAAGGTGCGGGAAGGTGCGGGAAGGTGCGGGAAGGGAAGGGAAGGGAAGGTGCGGGAAGGGAAGGGAAGGGAAGGGAAGGGAAGGGAAGGGAAGGGAAGGGAAGGGAAGGGAAGGGAAGGGAAGGTGCGGGAAGGTGCGGGAAGGGAAGGGAAGGGAAGGGAAGGGAAGGGAAGGGAAGGGAAGGGAAGGGAAGGGAAGGGAAGGGAAGGGAAGGGAAGGGAAGGGAAGGGAAGGGAAGGGAAGGGAAGTTGCGGGAAGGGAAGGTGTGGGAAGGGAAGGTGCGGGAAGGGAAGGGAAGGTGCGGGAAGGTGCGGGAAGGGAAGGGAAGGGAAGGTGCGGGAAGGGAAGGGAAGGTGCGGGAAGGTGCGGGAAGGGAAGGTGCGGGAAGGGAAGGTGCGGGAAGGGAAGGTGCGGGAAGGGAAGGTGCGGGAAGGGAAGGTGCGGGAAGGTGCGGGAAGGTGCGGGAAGGTGCGGGAAGGTGCGGGAAGGGAAGGGAAGGGAAGGGAAGGGAAGGGAAGGGAAGGGAAGGGAAGGGAAGGGAAGGGAAGGGAAGGGAAGGGAAGGGAAGGGAAGGGAAGGGAAGGGAAGGGAAGGGAAGGGAAGGGAAGGGAAGGGAAGGGAAGGGAAGGGAAGGGAAGGGAAGGGAAGGGAAGGTGCGGGAAGGGAAGGGAAGGTGCGGGAAGGGAAGGGAAGGGAAGGGAAGGGAAGGGAAGGGAAGGGAAGGGAAGGGAAGGGAAGGGAAGGGAAGGGAAGGGAAGGGAAGGGAAGGGAAGGGAAGGGAAGGGAAGGGAAGGGAAGGGAAGGGAAGGGAAGGGAAGGGAAGGGAAGGTGCGGGAAGGGAAGGTGCGGGAAGGGAAGGTGCGGGAAGGGAAGGGAAGGGAAGGTGCGGGAAGGGAAGGTGCGGGAAGGGAAGGGAAGGGAAGGGAAGGGAAGGGAAGGGAAGGGAAGGGAAGGGAAGGGAAGGGAAGGGAAGGGAAGGGAAGGGAAGGGAAGGGAAGGGAAGGGAAGGGAAGGGAAGGGAAGGGAAGGGAAGGGAAGGGAAGGGAAGGGAAGGGAAGGGAAGGGAAGGGAAGGTGCGGGAAGGGAAGGGAAGGGAAGGGAAGGGAAGGTGCGGGAAGGGAAGGGAAGGGAAGGGAAGGGAAGGGAAGGGAAGGGAAGGGAAGGGAAGGGAAGGGAAGGTGCGGGAAGGGAAGGGAAGGTGCGGGAAGGGAAGGGAAGGTGCGGGAAGGGAAGGGAAGGGAAGGGAAGGGAAGGGAAGGGAAGGGAAGGGAAGGGAAGGGAAGGGAAGGGAAGGGAAGGGAAGGGAAGGGAAGGGAAGGGAAGGGAAGGGAAGGGAAGGGAAGGGAAGGGAAGGGAAGGGAAGGGAAGGGAAGGGAAGGGAAGGGAAGGGAAGGGAAGGGAAGGGAAGGGAAGGTGCGGGAAGGGAAGGGAAGGGAAGGTGCGGGAAGGTGCGGGAAGGGAAGGTGCGGGAAGGGAAGGTGCGGGAAGGTGCGGGAAGGTGCGGGAAGGTGCGGGAAGGGAAGGGAAGGGAAGGGAAGGGAAGGGAAGGGAAGGGAAGGGAAGGGAAGGGAAGGGAAGGGAAGGGAAGGGAAGGGAAGGGAAGGGAAGGGAAGGGAAGGGAAGGGAAGGGAAGGGAAGGGAAGGGAAGGGAAGGGAAGGGAAGGGAAGGGAAGGGAAGGGAAGGGAAGGTGCGGGAAGGGAAGGGAAGGTGCGGGAAGGTGCGGGAAGGGAAGGGAAGGTGCGGGAAGGGAAGGGAAGGGAAGGGAAGGGAAGGGAAGGTGCGGGAAGGGAAGGTGCGGGAAGGGAAGGGAAGGGAAGGGAAGGGAAGGGAAGGGAAGGGAAGGGAAGGGAAGGGAAGGGAAGGGAAGGGAAGGGAAGGGAAGGGAAGGGAAGGGAAGGGAAGGTGCGGGAAGGGAAGGTGCGGGAAGGGAAGGTGCGGGAAGGGAAGGTGCGGGAAGGGAAGGGAAGGGAAGGGAAGGTGCGGGAAGGGAAGGGAAGGTGCGGGAAGGTGCGGGAAGGGAAGGGAAGGGAAGGGAAGGGAAGGGAAGGGAAGGGAAGGGAAGGGAAGGGAAGGGAAGGGAAGGGAAGGGAAGGGAAGGGAAGGGAAGGGAAGGGAAGGGAAGGGAAGGGAAGGGAAGGGAAGGGAAGGGAAGGGAAGGTGCGGGAAGGTGCGGGAAGGTGCGGGAAGGTGCGGGAAGGTGCGGGAAGGGAAGGGAAGGGAAGGGAAGGGAAGGGAAGGTGCGGGAAGGGAAGGGAAGGTGCGGGAAGGGAAGGGAAGGGAAGGGAAGGGAAGGGAAGGGAAGGGAAGGGAAGGGAAGGGAAGGGAAGGGAAGGGAAGGGAAGGGAAGGGAAGGGAAGGGAAGGGAAGGGAAGGGAAGGGAAGGGAAGGGAAGGGAAGGGAAGGGAAGGGAAGGGAAGGGAAGGGAAGGGAAGGGAAGGGAAGGGAAGGGAAGGGAAGGTGTGGGAAGGGAAGGTGCGGGAAGGTGCGGGAAGGTGCGGGAAGGTGCCGGAAGGGAAGGGAAGGGAAGGTGCGGGAAGGGAAGGGAAGGTGCGGGAAGGGAAGGGAAGGTGCGGGAAGGGAAGGGAAGGGAAGGGAAGGGAAGGGAAGGGAAGGGAAGGGAAGGGAAGGGAAGGGAAGGGAAGGGAAGGGAAGGGAAGGGAAGGGAAGGGAAGGGAAGGGAAGGGAAGGGAAGGGAAGGGAAGGGAAGGGAAGGGAAGGGAAGGGAAGGGAAGGGAAGGGAAGGGAAGGGAAGGGAAGGGAAGGGAAGGTGCGGGAAGGTGCGGGAAGGTGCGGGAAGGTGCGGGAAGGTGCGGGAAGGTGCGGGAAGGTGCGGGAAGGGAAGGGAAGGGAAGGGAAGGGAAGGGAAGGGAAGGGAAGGGAAGGGAAGGGAAGGGAAGGTGCGGGAAGGTGCGGGAAGGTGCGGGAAGGTGCGGGAAGGGAAGGGAAGGGAAGGGAAGGGAAGGGAAGGGAAGGGAAGGGAAGGGAAGGGAAGGGAAGGGAAGGGAAGGGAAGGGAAGGGAAGGGAAGGGAAGGGAAGGGAAGGGAAGGGAAGGGAAGGGAAGGGAAGGGAAGGGAAGGTGCGGGAAGGGAAGGGAAGGGAAGGGAAGGGAAGGTGCCGGAAGGTGCGGGAAGGTGCGGGAAGGTGCGGGAAGGGAAGGGAAGGGAAGGGAAGGGAAGGGAAGGGAAGGGAAGGGAAGGGAAGGGAAGGGAAGGGAAGGGAAGGGAAGGGAAGGGAAGGGAAGGGAAGGGAAGGGAAGGGAAGGGAAGGGAAGGGAAGGGAAGGGAAGGGAAGGGAAGGGAAGGGAAGGGAAGGGAAGGGAAGGGAAGGGAAGGGAAGGTGCGGGAAGGGAAGGGAAGGTGCGGGAAGGGAAGGGAAGGTGCGGGAAGGGAAGGGAAGGTGCGGGAAGGGAAGGGAAGGTGCGGGAAGGGAAGGGAAGGGAAGGGAAGGGAAGGGAAGGGAAGGGAAGGGAAGGGAAGGGAAGGTGCGGGAAGGGAAGGGAAGGGAAGGTGCGGGAAGGTGCGGGAAGGTGCGGGAAGGTGCGGGAAGGTGCGGGAAGGTGCGGGAAGGTGCGGGAAGGGAAGGGAAGGGAAGGGAAGGGAAGGGAAGGGAAGGGAAGGGAAGGGAAGGGAAGGGAAGGGAAGGGAAGGGAAGGGAAGGGAAGGGAAGGGAAGGGAAGGGAAGGGAAGGGAAGGGAAGGGAAGGGAAGGGAAGGGAAGGGAAGGTGCGGGAAGGGAAGGGAAGGGAAGGGAAGGGAAGGGAAGGGAAGGGAAGGGAAGGGAAGGGAAGGGAAGGGAAGGGAAGGGAAGGGAAGGGAAGGGAAGGGAAGGGAAGGGAAGGGAAGGGAAGGGAAGGGAAGGGAAGGGAAGGGAAGGGAAGGGAAGGGAAGGGAAGGGAAGGTGCGGGAAGGGAAGGGAAGGGAAGGTGCGGGAAGGGAAGGGAAGGTGCGGGAAGGGAAGGTGCGGGAAGGTGCGGGAAGGTGCGGGAAGGTGCGGGAAGGTGCGGGAAGGTGCGGGAAGGGAAGGGAAGGGAAGGGAAGGGAAGGGAAGGGAAGGGAAGGGAAGGGAAGGGAAGGGAAGGGAAGGGAAGGGAAGGGAAGGGAAGGGAAGGGAAGGGAAGGGAAGGGAAGGGAAGGTGCGGGAAGGGAAGGGAAGGGAAGGTGCGGGAAGGGAAGGTGCGGGAAGGGAAGGGAAGGTGCGGGAAGGGAAGGGAAGGGAAGGGAAGGTGCGGGAAGGGAAGGGAAGGGAAGGGAAGGGAAGGGAAGGGAAGGGAAGGGAAGGGAAGGGAAGGGAAGGGAAGGGAAGGGAAGGGAAGGGAAGGGAAGGGAAGGGAAGGGAAGGGAAGGGAAGGGAAGGGAAGGGAAGGGAAGGGAAGGGAAGGGAAGGGAAGGGAAGGGAAGGGAAGGGAAGGGAAGGTGCGGGAAGGGAAGGGAAGGGAAGGGAAGGGAAGGGAAGGGAAGGGAAGGGAAGGGAAGGGAAGGGAAGGGAAGGGAAGGGAAGGGAAGGGAAGGGAAGGGAAGGGAAGGGAAGGGAAGGGAAGGGAAGGGAAGGGAAGGTGCGGGAAGGGAAGGTGCGGGAAGGTGCGGGAAGGTGCGGGAAGGTGCGGGAAGGTGCGGGAAGGGAAGGGAAGGGAAGGGAAGGGAAGGGAAGGGAAGGGAAGGGAAGGGAAGGGAAGGGAAGGGAAGGGAAGGGAAGGGAAGGGAAGGGAAGGGAAGGGAAGGGAAGGGAAGGGAAGGTGCAGGAAGGGAAGGTGCGGGAAGGTGCGGGAAGGTGCGGGAAGGTGCGGGAAGGTGCGGGAAGGTGCGGGAAGGTGCGGGAAGGGAAGGGAAGGGAAGGGAAGGGAAGGGAAGGGAAGGGAAGGGAAGGGAAGTTGCGGGAAGGGAAGGTGTGGGAAGGGAAGGTGCGGGAAGGGAAGGGAAGGTGCGGGAAGGTGCGGGAAGGGAAGGGAAGGGAAGGTGCGGGAAGGGAAGGGAAGGTGCGGGAAGGTGCGGGAAGGGAAGGTGCGGGAAGGGAAGGTGCGGGAAGGGAAGGTGCGGGAAGGGAAGGTGCGGGAAGGGAAGGGAAGGTGCGGGAAGGTGCGGGAAGGGAAGGGAAGGGAAGGGAAGGGAAGGGAAGGGAAGGGAAGGGAAGGGAAGGGAAGGGAAGGGAAGGGAAGGGAAGGGAAGGGAAGGGAAGGGAAGGGAAGGGAAGGGAAGGGAAGGGAAGGGAAGGGAAGGGAAGGGAAGGGAAGGGAAGGGAAGGGAAGGGAAGGGAAGGGAAGGGAAGGGAAGGGAAGGGAAGGGAAGGGAAGGGAAGGGAAGGGAAGGGAAGGGAAGGTGCGGGAAGGGAAGGGAAGGTGCGGGAAGGTGCGGGAAGGGAAGGGAAGGGAAGGGAAGGGAAGGGAAGGGAAGGGAAGGGAAGGGAAGGGAAGGGAAGGGAAGGGAAGGGAAGGGAAGGGAAGGGAAGGGAAGGGAAGGGAAGGGAAGGGAAGGGAAGGGAAGGGAAGGGAAGGGAAGGGAAGGGAAGGGAAGGGAAGGGAAGGGAAGGGAAGGGAAGGGAAGGGAAGGGAAGGGAAGGGAAGGTGCGGGAAGGGAAGGGAAGGGAAGGGAAGGTGCGGGAAGGTGCGGGAAGGGAAGGGAAGGGAAGGGAAGGGAAGGGAAGGGAAGGGAAGGGAAGGGAAGGGAAGGGAAGGGAAGGGAAGGGAAGGGAAGGGAAGGTGCGGGAAGGGAAGGGAAGGGAAGGGAAGGGAAGGGAAGGGAAGGGAAGGGAAGGGAAGGGAAGGGAAGGGAAGGGAAGGGAAGGGAAGGGAAGGGAAGGGAAGGGAAGGGAAGGGAAGGGAAGGGAAGGGAAGGGAAGGGAAGGGAAGGGAAGGGAAGGGAAGGGAAGGGAAGGTGCGGGAAGGTGCGGGAAGGTGCGGGAAGGTGCGGGAAGGTGCGGGAAGGGAAGGGAAGGGAAGGGAAGGGAAGGGAAGGGAAGGGAAGGGAAGGGAAGGGAAGGGAAGGGAAGGGAAGGGAAGGGAAGGGAAGGGAAGGGAAGGGAAGGGAAGGGAAGGGAAGGGAAGGGAAGGGAAGGGAAGGGAAGGGAAGGGAAGGGAAGGGAAGGGAAGGGAAGGCTAGACCATGGCATATAAAGGAGAAAATATCCTGTGGAATATGACTGTACAGCATAAATTAAAAGAGACAATAGATAAATTATATCTCACCTCTCCTCACGATTCTGTCCCACACAGACACGTCCTCCATGTCGAGGAGTTGGATTGCTGCAGGAACGCTGACGAAATTGAAAGCCTATTCCACAAGTCGTGCTACAAGGCGACCAAGAAGTCCACGTTGTCCAGCCTCCATTTCTGGTAGAATAAAAAGCTCAGGCTCTGTCATCTGTTATACATAGCGAATGGCTGATTAGGTGTGACTGACAACAGAATCTGGCATATTAATATTTCTGTAGAAGTCATTTTTACTGCATTATGTTCCATTTCTACAGGAATACTAAACCAAATTAACGGTGCTCTGATATTCCAGATTCCATGCTTTGTAATCATCAACTGCTAAAATTACCTCCTTACAGAAGAATTACAAAGCTACGAAGATATTCAGTTGCTTTTGGTCACTTTGTTCTGGGTAAACTATATATGCAAACTTCTCTATCATTGTTCTGAAACTAAATAACGTATCATTTTTAGGGAGATTAAAATGTCAAATTTTGCTACTTTTTCTGAAAGGAAAGTGATTAAAGCTTGGAGGAAGAGGTGGCTGAGAGAATACCATATTGCTCTCTATGCCTACCTGAAAGGAGAGTGTAATGAGGTGGGGGTGGTTTCCTCTCCCAGGCATTGATCTCTTAATTTTATCAAGGGACAGAGTGGAAGAAAATGGAATCATGTTGTGTCAGGAGAGATTTAGATTGGATATTAGGAAAAATACCTTCACCAAAAGGGTTGTCAAGCACTGGAGCAAGCTGTCCATGGAAGTGGTGGAGTAACCATCCCTGGAGGTATTATAATACTGGCAAATGTTGTATTTGGGAACATAGTTTAGTGGACTAGGCAGTGCTTATTAATGGTTGGACTTGATCTTAAGTGTCTTTTCTAGCCTAAATGACTCTATGACACTAAAGTAGGCTGTAAAATGCATTAGTTCTCAATTTTAACAGGTTATTCTGATGTAAATTCCTTGCCTGTAATGTAACAAAAATGATAAGAGAGTTCACATGCTGTAGCTTGCCTTTATGAAATTCTAGCAAAAAAAAGATGATGCACTTCAGCTGTTATCCAAAACTTTAATTGGCTAGCTGGCAATTTTTGTACTGGTAGAACACAAACAGGAATAAAGAAAAAGAAAACTAAACTATATTGATCTTCTGATGTTTCATCATAAAAGTAAAAGTTAAAACAGTGCTCTACGAATATAGCAGTGTTAGCAGAAGATGCTAAAATAGTAGTGTAATAATGCCAAAGGTAGAATGCGAATCCAGTCCCAATTCACATTCCAAATTCCCTTCTAAACCTGACAGTTGTTTGATTGTTCAATATCTCACAGCATGTTTATATTTTCTATCATTCTCCTGACCTGCTGTTATATAATATATATTTATATTTATTAATATAATGTATTATTAATGTATTATTAATAATTTTCCTAAAATAGACAATTTTCATTTAGAGCTTCCAGTTACCTTGTGCAAAAATGTAATCAGTTTTATTTACTATCATGATGTGATTGTGATGTTAAAAAAAAGACAAAAACCAGAAAGAATCACTGAAAATAAGCATAATGCATCAGTATATGTTTCATCTTGCAATTAAAGTATGTATAATGTATGTGTATAATGTTTTAAACATGAACTTCTGATGCAGTTCCAAATACGTAATATTCTGAGTCTCTTCGAAATTATCTGCTCTCACTGATTTTCTCTGGGAGTGGTTAAGTTCCTGAAGAAGACAAAAGAGTAGCTAAAGAGTTCTATACAGCCTTATAATGGAATTTGCTATCATGATACAACTGAAAGATATAGTGAAAACATTTCTCCAAGGAAGAAAGGGGGACTAAGATATAAGTAATATAAGGTTTATATTAAGTAAGGGTAATATAAGATGTCTAAAAAAGTAAGCCATTCTAACTTCCAGAAAAGAAAGTTGTATGAATTACAGAACAGAGAAAAAGTATTATACTTTGGATATTATCTAATTCAGAGCTTTTTGTTAAAATTACCTGAGGACGTTATTTGGTACAAATGCTACAGCATTTGAAATGACTCTGCTCTCTGACTCATTCTCTCTCCTACAAAGTCTGAGAGAAAATTTCTAATATCCTATTTGCCCTTTCATGCACAAAATAGGATCGGTAAATTTCAGGGGAGATTTCAAATGGTAGGCTTTATTCTGATTAAGTTAAATTTTTTTAAATGATAGAACCTGAAATTGCCTTGCATACCTGGAACAGTTGGCAATCTCCATGGTTGGTCCTTCACACAGCCATCCTCCACATTGAGGAGCAGGACTGTCACACACACGCGTCCTGCACAAGCAGGAGCCAACACTGGCACCATCAGTGTGGGTGCAAGGTTTCCACTGTGACCATGTTCCAAAATGTCCATCCACTGTCAGATTCCTCATCTGGAAACAAACACAACAGAAAAGCTTACTTGGGGCTTGAGAGTTCCTTCACACAACCTCTTTATTCTGCTGTGCATGGAGGTTTAGCCTTTATCCACGAACAATAGCAGCTTCCACTGGACACATACATCTTCCAGGCAGCAATGTCCCTTTATAATCCCTGTAGCTGCATAATTTACAAAACCTCTGACCAATTTGAGACATTGGATGCCATCACCATAGCAATAATAGAAATCACAACTAACTGTTACCTTTCACAACCATGCTTGCCTGCCTCTCAATTTTCTTCTGGATTCCCTACTTCCTAAAATACTCCAGTGAAAATGGAAGCCTAAAACTGACAGTAAAACCCATGGTCAAAAAGAAGAACCAGCAGAGCATAAGGAAGAAACGAAGAAGAAATTCTTTATGAGGATGACAAGACACTGCAACAGGTTTTCCATGAGAAGCTGTGGGTGGCCAATCTGTGGAAGTGTTCAAGGTCAGGTTCAATGGGGCTTTGAGTAACATAGTCTAGTGGAAGATGTCCTTGCCCTTGGCAAGGAGGAATTCAAACTAAATGATCTTTCAGTTTCCTCCTAATGAAACAGTACTCCGATTCTAAACACAGATGCTGAAATAGTCCACAGTAACAAAACTGGATTGATCAAACTCAAATCTCCATGATGAGTGTCTTTTTTTGAAAACAGATTTTGGAGCATGTGTCATACAGTAGCATTTCATAAGGATGAAATGTGGTTTTAAATATGACAGACACTAAATGGTAAATGAAATTATATGTATAAATCCTAGAAATATCTCCAAAAAAGCAACACGTAACCCTGAATGATGAAACAGTTTCCTCCCACAGAATTCAATTCTCAACACCTTTGGCTGGAAAGTTCAGATCATTCTCATCTTGACTGGAATGTTTCCATCCAGCAGCTGTAACACATTTAATATGAAATCTTCATTGCCCAGCTGAAACAAAATGAGCTAGAAAATGAGCTTTTCTAAAGAAAATGGGGCAGGACATGGGGAATTCATCTCCCAACAAAGACAGATTTTCATAATATACTTTTTGCAAGCTGTTAATCTTGACAAATCTGTGATCCTAAATAGAAACAATGTCCACTTTTTCACTTAAATATTAAGGATTTTGCCTTTTTTTGGCTGCATATAAACTTTCAGTCAAGACAACAGCACCAACAAGTACAGGCTAAGAAGCATTTAAACTCACTCTCAGTAAGAATAAATATGTATCACTTGCAGTCATGGATTTTTCATCTAATGTGTGAGAAGATAACACTTGAATATTTGCATATATATTGAAACAGGAATTAATGTTGTAGATTGTCATAACCGATCTGAAATCGTCTTCCTTTACCGTTTTTAGTATTTTAGCAGTGGTGAGAGAAGTGTACATTTCACAAATACTTTGAAGATACAAGAGATTGAATTACAACATAAGGCATGTTTCCACTGACACTCTGCATGCTGGCTGATTCTTTCCACTGTGGAAAAGATACCATAATTTCACTACTGATTGCAATTACCACAGTTTATTTTTCAGAAGTATTACTTGTGCAAGAACAGCTATGTGTATATTCCGTCAGTTACAACTGACAGAACCATAATTCATCATTTCAAAATCTGTTGGTAGCTATTTATTGAAAATAACTCACTAACCTTTTCTCATGTAGAGTTTATATGTAGAGTTTTGTAAGACAACAGGAAATACTTCCTTTTAAGTGATAAGCAGATTCATTCTCTCTTACACTGCTGGTTTACCAAATATTTATAGTCCATAAACTAACAATTCTATGTCCACAATCTAATTATGCCAGAGATATGAAAATGCCTTTACTGCTTTCTGTTTCTGTACTGCCTCAAAACATCTTTATTGTTGCATCTACAATTACAAACTAAAGCTTGTCTATGGTTAGACAAGCTATCAGTTGTCTATGGTTACCATAATACCTATTAAGTGGCAGAGAAAGCATACATAAAACACAGCTGAAAGCTTGAACTCAGAAAGATAAATAGATAACATATTCTCTTTCTTCTTTATTTTTCCTTGCTTCTGCAAAGATTGTCCCACTGGGGTCTCTGCTGTTCCCCATTACTCACCTGCTCTACCTCTCTTTGAGTATCTACATTTCAGAAGTGATATCAAACAATTTCATCATAGGACTGCAGGGAAGCAAAATGTACCAATGAGAGGCCTTTGCAGCCCTCACCAGAATCCATGCCCATTAACCTATCACAATCTGACCTCACGGGCAAAATCACAGTCAATCAGACCATCTTGGCATGGCTACACTCTGCTTTCCCTACCACCCTGGTTTTGTAACCCTTTCCCTTCTGCAGATACCTTTAGACCTTTCTTACTTTTTAATGTCCTTCAAATATCTATCTTTGTCTCAAGTCTCTCTCTGCAACCACCTCATGTTCCTGCTTTGTGCCTCTGCACGTTGAGTAGAGGTCACAGTTTTTAACTCTGTCAAGAGGTCTTTTTGGTTTGAGGTTACTTTTTGTAGAATTTAGTGAGTCTGTAGAATTTTCTGCAGCTCCTAATGAATTTAGATCCCATACTAATATCTTACAGTTTTTCTCTTTCTCTGAGAATAACTGTTAAAATAAAGCCATCTTATGTTGCATACTTCTGTTAAACAGAACAAAACCAAAACCAAAACCAAAACCACAAACAAAATGAAAATCCTGAAAAACATTTTTAAAAATTATTTTTACCTTCCTTGTAAAAGCTCCTAGAGAATGTCAGCATATTTTTAAGTGATAGATTGCAAGTTGTCCCACTGGAAAATATTTCAAAAAAACAATGAATCTTCATTACCATAAAAATTATTGGATGAATAATAGGGATACATGACCAACTAGAAAAGATCAAAGTGGATACATATGCCAGAGCATTAATTAGTGTCCATATTTATGTACAATTGCTGCACTCATGCCAACTGAAACAATAACCTAAAAATCAAATTGAGAATTAAATCAGGGCAAGATAACCAAAATAACAAAATTTTTCAAAAGTGATCTTCAAAGTCCAGAGATGGTAGCACAGACGCTCATCTATCTCTCCTACTCACCTCTCTCCTCTACCATGACATGCCTATAAGTACTCAGCTGCTGGAAATCAAAAAATGGAAAATTCTACACATGCTGAAGGGTTCAATTTGCAGCCTTGGAAAGAGCTTGGATTGATGTAGTGATGAAAGTACACAGACATTGGGTACAGAAATTATAAACTTATGTTCCTATAGTTATAAGTAAGAATATGCCTAGAGTAGGTAAGAAATTGTATTAACTAAAATAGTTTGAGGTTTAAGATGTAATAGTGTGATGTATAGAGTAAGCTAGAGATCTAGAAACAGTAGTAGAAAAGTATGTGAGTACGTGACCTATCAGCTTATTGGTTAAAAGACAGACACAGTGTGGCAAAATTAAGTAAAGGTGATAAGTTAATAAGTGTAAACAAGTTTAGTTACAACTGTCTATTGGGCTAAAATATTGCTAATATATTGCTGTGCAAAGAAGAAACTCATGCCTTTCTCGAGCTATGGCTGATTTGCTGCTTCTCTAAACCTCATGACTTGAGACTGACGTCTTATCTGGCTACTAGAGCAATAAATCGTTTCAAATCAAGGTGGTCCCATCCCTTGCTCTTCCTCTCGACACTCAGCCATAAGAATAATTCTGTAGGAAATAATTTCTCAAAGGAAACTGGTCACGCTTTTTATCCTGGACTAAACTATTGTATAAACAGACCACTCTCTGATCCAATTTTAGAAGAAACTGGTCATTCATTAATCTAAAAAAATTTCTACAATGTTAAAAAGATCCAAGTAATTTTACTAACAATTAAGATATTGGAAGCAATTGGGAACCAAAAGAGGGAGAGTAGATTTTGAATATTCTCTTATGTTGTGCCTGCAACAGTGCCTTGAATATATCCGGCACATGTTAAGGATGCACATAGCTCAGTTGCCTACAAAATTAAATTAATTACATCTTGGCTTATATATCCTATGAGCACAGCACAGCACAGCACATAAAAATGCTATAAAAACAAATATTTGAAAGCCTCCCTAAGCAAAATTGTAATTGATTGCAGTTTCCCAGAATATTGTGTTACTTTAGAGGAAAGTTTTTATGAAGTTTTCCAATCCGTTCAAAAATGTGAATAACTTAGTGAATAATGCTTTAAGACCATAAAGATGTAAACCCACACTTATTAATTTAGATAGATAATTCTAAAATCTTCCTTATATTATGCAGGCTTCCTTATATTATCAGTCTGCTCAAGGACAAAATTTCTTTGAAGGTTGAAAGTCAACTAGGTCTTTGAGTCTTGTATTAGCAGGATAAGTCTCACAACTATGGATAAATTTCTAAGCAAGACTTAGGTGCTCCCCTGCTTTGACTAGACTGCTATGTCCTATGCACATGTCATAAAACAGATACTAAATAATTGTTTTAACAGCTGAATGGAAGAGAATGGAATTATGCTTTCTAAATTATTCCTCCCTCCACCCCATCTTGGCCTCATGTTCTGTATCTACAAAAGAAAATAAGACCTAATGCCACAATTCAAAGACTAAGCACAGCAGGCTGAATGCCCATGCAAATATCTACAAAACGAGGCATTTCAGTAATCTTAGTATTTTCCCCCAAGTTGCTCCTGATTTCAGCTCAAATGCTAATGCAGATGAATCCAACACAGGCCTATTTTACTACTCCTCTATGTGAGAAGGTGGATACAAAAGACAGAACAAGACAAACATTTTTGAAAAGTTTTTAAAATGTGAAGAAATGTTTAAAAAATTGCTATTTAATGTCAAACACAGTCAGAACACAGGAGTACATTCTCAAAGCCCTCAGAATCACTGTAGTATTTGTATCTATGAGGCTGCTGCAATACATGTAGAGAGCACAAGTCAAAGCTAGAAGAACTATGCTGATTTTGCACATCTCTAGTTCACTAGGAGAGAAAGTGTCATCAAGATGTTAAAGGCAGCATGTAAACACATAGAAATTAAAACATGAATGCCTTGTGAGCATAAGTTTATAGATGCATGTGCTCCACTGTTGAGTGGGGACAAAAAAAAAAAAAAGTTCAATAGCACAAAAAAGATACTTTTAAACCCTCTTTTTTCATGCTTTGGAGTGAGGGAAAAGAAGGAATATTAAAACAACATCAGAATAAAATTAAAAATGAGAGATACAAATCAATTTTGTTGGTGCTTTTTTATATTATATTTAATTTATTCAAAATATTTTTTTAAAGCGAAGTGTTAAGCCATTATAAATATAGACCCTGCATTTATTGTAATTATCACCTGTGATAATGTGGGTGAGACTTAATTCATGGAATTCAGCCTTCCAATTCATGGACTTTAGAAGATGTTATTTGGCTTTTTGTATTAGCAATAATAATCCTAAAAGAAAAGATTGTACCACTGTTGCTATATTTTATATATTAGTAAAGGCCTGTATGCACAAACCAGCCTTTGGAATAAGTCGTGATATTAAGGGCTAAAATCCTTGAAACTTGCCTGCAGAAGAGAGAGTAAAGCAAAACAATATCCTTGTGTACAAGGATAAGAATGTAAACCTGTGTGTGTTAGCCAATAGTAGCTTGCTCTGCCCGCAGACCCTGTAGAACCCTATAAAAGGTGTGTTAATAATAGAAATAAAGAGCATTCACAATTACTTCTGTGAAGACTGGTGAACAGCTCGGGGGTCCTTCAACATCTGGCGCTCCGACCAGAGACACCCCTGTGGGCAGAGGGGCTTTGGAGTCAGCGGAGTGGATCTGGGCATTAGACGTCACGGGCTTGGATCGGCACCGGATAAGCAGCCTGAGCACGGTGAAACGCTGAGCGGTAGGACGTGGAAAGTCAGGCTGCTGGGGGGGGCCCAGGAAGGCAAGGGCGTGGTAGAAGGGTCGCAACCTTCCCCCTTGCGGGTGGCTGTCAGCATGGAGGCAGAGTTTGCGGCAGCAGATAAACTGCTTCTCTGCATCCTCGTTAAATGAGGCGAAGCAGCCCAGGAAAAGGACCTGGATATGCTCATTATATGGGCTAATTGTCATGGGCATTTGCAGTGCTCACACTGCTTTTTGCGGTGCAAGAACGGACTGATATATCCGCTCTGATATGGGAAACGGCAATTAATTAGTACCTTAAAAGACAGAAAAGTGAGATATGCTGAGGCTGTGAGCCCCGTAATTCTACCTGTGTCACAGCGGCAGATGCCTTTACCTCCCACTGCTGGACTAGCACTCCTATCTATGCTGCCCATGGAGAGAGGGAGGGAGAGTCAAAGAGAAGAAAATAAAGAAAAAAAAAAAAAAGTTCCACAGCGAATGCTGAAACAACGAACAGAATCTGTTCAGTTATGGCAGGATGTGATACATCCAGAAATATTTGCTTCATTTTTGAAGTCACTTTTAGCATTACAATCTTATTAAAGTTCCATCTTTACCACCCTGGAAGAAAAGAAGCCAAATTTAGTCTGGTTTTCACCCGAGCCAGGGGGACATGGGGGAGCACAGAGGTGTGTGCAGAGAACAAAGGCACCCTGGGGGTAGAAGCAGCAGCAAGAAAAGTTCCAAGGCCACGCTGATAAGCTGCAATGATCGCCATTGTTAGCACCTGGCCTGAGAGACTTTTCGTGTAACATCGCCTGCTTTTGTAAAATCGTGCCCTTTTTTCCTCTATCGGCAAACAACACGAGAGATTGAGAGAAAAAACTGCATTTGTTAAAGTTAACTTTGTGAGGTTTTCTTTTCCTTTCTCTCCGTTTTCCTCGCTGCAAGAGTATGTAGAGAATGTGAAGGAAGATAAGAGCAGAGCTGCAGCAGCAGCAGGGTGGGCAGCTCACCCCCCTGCTCCCTCTCTAAGAAGAAGCACCCAGATAATACCCAGTTTGTTAAAAAGTCATAATTCATTGGGTTTTCAAAATGTTTTTATATGCCATTGTAGAGTTAATTTTGTGTTTTAAGTAATTATGAGTTTATGCAATTGCAGTTTTTAGGATTTTACTAGAGAAGTTATTGTGATTCTTTGAACGTTTAAGAAAAAAAAAAAAAAAAAAAAAAGAGAGAGAAAAAGTGTTTAACAGAAGTTGCCTTGCAATAATTGGTTTAGAACCTAAGGTCAAAACATGGTATGATTTACAGCTTCTAGGAAAACCTTCCAATTAATGTTATCTACAGAAGAGATTTATGGTTTAAAAAATAATTAGTTAAGAGAACTTTACTGTACAAGACAAAGTTAAGTTAAAGTATATATTATCTATTTGCTTGTTTTTTCCACAATTTTAATAAGGTAATTTTAATGTGAGTCCTTTTGTTATATAAAGCACATATAACTGCATATACACCAATTTGGATTTTGGGTTTTAGTTTAAGAATTGGACTTGATGTTTCTGAAAAAATGTAAATGTAGTACTTTTGAAAAGTGCTACAAAGCTGGATGGCAACTTGCCAAATCCTGTGTTGTTGTGGTTTTTCTCTAGAAAAACTGCACTTTAACATCCTAACCAATTTAAGCATATACTAGGCAAATTCCTGTTATGAATAAGTACTTTTAGTAACATTTGCAGTTATTGTGAGTTATTCTCAAAGCTAGATGACATAGAATTGTGATGTATTTGTTACATTCTTATAATCTTTATAGTGAATTCATGTTACTGTTATATTGTGTTTAAAAAGTATATATCAAACTTTTAGTTGCCTTTTTGTACTAACAGAATAATATTAAGTTATGTTTTTATTTAATATAGATTAAGTGTTAATAGAATTAAGGATAGTTAAGTTTTATAATGTTTAGGCTTGAATGTTTTTAAGTTAAGTTTTCTAACTTAGATATTCTTTTAAGGTTAAGTTTGTTATTTCCTTTTATCATATATAATTATTGGTAGGTTTAAATATTGTTTAATTTAAATTGTTTTGTGTTTTATTGGAGACACTTGTTTAAACTGCAAAGTATAGTTATTTTCCTAGAGATATGAAGACAGCCACAACTGAAACAGCAGTGATGGAACACTGGTGAACACCTGCTTGTGGATAGAAGGGAATGCAGTCTGTGACACCCTTGACTTCATCGGGAGTTCTATTGGTTGTTGCAATCTCTGCAGTTTTGTTTGTTATAGCTTTCTTATTTTTCAGTGTTTCCAGAATTTTAAGTAAGTAAGTATCATTGCTGAGGATCAGCTGCCATAGGAGAGGCTGCAGATTAAACCAACTGCTGCATGGTTTAATTGGTCTGGTACCTGAGACTTCTGATCATTTGATTTGTACAAATGTATTTTAACAGTTTGCTGTGCTGTAAGCATCGCATAGCTGCTACTATTGAGAACCTTGTTCTAGAAATATGTTAAGAGGCATCTTTCCAGTTTAAAGCCAGGCCCTGGCCAAGCCTTGACTTTACCTGGAGGGAAGGTTTGCCATCAGATCCAGATGTTTTCTGTCCCAAATCATTATTTGAGTCACTTTTTGACTCAGCAATTTGACCCTGTTGATATGACAGCTGGATCAGTTTTGAAGTGGGCTTGGAGAATCATTTCCGGAGGTGATTACCCAATCCTTCACTGATTGTTGTGTTTCTGTTTGTTTGCTAACTATGGGATGCTGGTGCAGTGTTTTAGTAATTAATAGTAGTTTTATATTACATATGTTATTAATAATGTTTATGATTTAATTGATTTTTAACCGGTATAAGTTCTTATTAATTGTGTATATGGTTTTGTGTTGCTGTTGATGTTTATAACAGTAGTACATCTCATTTTATTTTTTTTTAAGAATACGGGGGAAATGGATGCCCTAAAAACATTTGATTAGTGTAATTCATTAACTTCAAGGAGAGAAGTGCCTGTGTTTTGTTGGCAGGTTCAAAAAGGTCACCTGTCCATCTGACCAGACTGTCTGTCTCTGAACACATGAGATCCAGTGAACAGAGATGTCATCACACAGCCTTGGTACTCCAGACATGGATCAGAAGTGGACCTGTCAGGACACAGTTGTGTCTGAACACTACACAGACAGTTGCCAACAGAAATTTTATGTTGTTACTATGATGTCATATCTCTACCAATTTTTCAGGTATCCTTTGTTTTAAGATTTAGAAGGATCTGAAGAACAACTTGAACATCAAAACCCTCAGTCACCCATCAGCTGCCAGCTGACATCACGGGAGCAGTGAATGTTCCAGGACTGAATCGTGTTAGAGAAATTCTGTAGAAGATCTAAGAAGTGTAGAGACTCCATTTAACTGTATATAAAGCAAATTGTAGTTGTGTGTTTACCCTTTCAGCAAATTGCTTTCACGCTTAGACTACATATATACCAAAGCACGTGTGTTGAAGGTAGTTATATAATAGGTTAAGATAAAGAGTTTAGCCTGTGTAGTAATTGTTGTTAGGATAAAGTATAAGTATTCCCCCTTCAAGAGCTAGTGTAAGCATCTTTGAAAGTTCATTTAACGATTGGAGTTTTAGCTGTAAGTTTGCAAATATGGTGTCATTTGCATGGAACAAACTGCTTATGGTAATTGTGTTGTGTATAGTCCCAACTGTCTGCTAACTAACATCCAAAAGAGGCAGAACATGTGAGTCACTGGCACATTGAACTGGCCAAAGGTCAATGTGTTTGAGCCTAGCCACACCTGGAGATCCTTTCGCACCTGTCTCGTAGGAGCCCCTGAATGGGATCCTCCAGCATTTAAAGATTTAATTAGTAATGAGACTCAACTGAATCAATTGGCAATGTTGCAAGAGTGCAATTGCACTGTTGGCTTCACATTAAGACAACCTGAAGCCTGTTGGCAAGCAAAAAATTACCAAAGTTCTCAATGTTACAACCCTCAGAAGAATTAGATTTGTTAAGTTCCACCAATACCTCAGGTGGACGGATAATGTTTGAATCCCCGACAAAAAGTCATTCTAACAAAGTAATGTAGCCCTGAGCTGCAGTCAACCCTATAGCTGATCTCGTTACTACCATAGAAAGTAAAGCCTTTGTTCGTGGTGCAATCTCACAGGACAATTACCAAAGCGATTACCTAGTTCCATGTCCCTAATCTGTGGGGATAGGGCATGGAATGGGATTCCTGCTAGTCCACATAGAAGACCCTGTTATCTTGGGAAACATAACCTTGTTCCACCCCAGCTTACATCAATTGTTGAATATAGCTAGCAAAATGAAGAACATCAAACAGTCAAAGCAAAGCCTGAATGAATTAAAGTTTAGCCACCCTAAAAAGGCTCACTTGTTCGACTAAGGAAGGATTGAATTTAACATCCACAATGTTAAGTGAGCTTTCAGCCAATGTGAGTAGTGTATGTCATGCAGTATTATGAAATCGAGCTGCAATGGACCTTTTGCTCTTGGCACAGGGACATGGTTGTGGGGAGTTTGAAGGCATGTGCTGCTTGGATCTTACTGATCATTCAGCTTCCATCCATAAGCAACTGCAACAGCTACAGGATGGGTTACATGCCTGGAGGAAGATAGTGACCCCACTGGAAGCTGGTTCGCCAGCTGGGGCATCACCGGATGGTTGAAGCCTCTTGTGCTAGAAGGGGGACAGACTTTACTTATAATGTTAATTGGGATGACAGTCTAAGTGGTATGATATCTTATCCAAAGCTTGGTTTGTGCAAAAAGAGAAAGGGGGAATTGTTGCTATATTTTATATATTAGTAAAGGCCTGTATGCACAAACCAGCCTTTGGAATAAGTCGTGATATTAAGGGCTAAAATCCTTGAAACTTGCCTGCAGAAGAGAGAGTAAAGCAAAACAATATCCTTGTGTACAAGGATAAGAATGTAAACCTGTGTGTGTTAGCCAATAGTAGCTTGCTCTGCCCGCAGACCCTGTAGAACCCTATAAAAGGTGTGTTAATAATAGAAATAAACGGCATTCACAATTACTTCTGTGAAGACTGGTGAACAGCTCGGGGGTCTTTCAACATACCACTACTGATTAAACTTTTTCAAAGCATACAATGGAGAAAAATTCTGCAGAGAAAAATATGTAAATATCACTAATCTTAGAAAGCATTTGTTTTCAAGGTAGAAAATTAGACATTATCTATAAAAACCCCACCCTTTGAAATTACTCTAAATAATTTTATCATATAAGTAGTTTGATAAGAAATAGAAATTAGGTATTCTCCTTAAATCTGATGGGAAAACATAAGGAAAGTGGCATTAAATGCAGTCTTCTGAGCTTGAAAAATCTCTGCTAGCTCATTTTCATGAAATTCACATGGAATCAAAGGTTTTAAAAGACAAATTAATACATTTGGACTTACTGGACACATGGTAATGCTTTGCTCCCATTGACTCATGCTCAGACTTTCTTCCAGTGTTGTGCATTTCTTCATCACCATGTCCCAGCCACAATAAGGGTCTTGGGATCTAATGCATGCGCTGTAGATGAAAACCAACCAGACAACCATTTATCTTCATTTGTACTGACCAAAGATTTTTAAATAACTATGTAGCATCTCTTGGTATTTTATAGGCAGATGGTGAAATTGATCTGTGTTGTGGTGTGGCACCGACAAAATTACCAAAACCAGAGGAAAAATTAATTTGAATGCCTACACAAAGCTAGGATTTCTTTATTTCTTTTTAGTGCATAGCTGAATTTCTGTCTACATGCATGGTATATTGTCTAGACTGATTTTTGTATTTACTAGAGAATTACAGAACTTCATAAAGAGGGTATATTGTCTGCTCCAAGTAAAAAAGTCAGGAGTTACATGTCAGTTTTGGAACTGTAGCTATCATCTTTTTCAGAAATCAGAGGACAATGTCTGGTCTTTGAAAACTAATTAGAAAACTTTCTGATCTATTTTCTGCACTTGCATAAAATCTCTGGAAGTTAGTTCAAAGGGGCACTGGTGGCTGCCATCACACCTCTTTACACATCACATGCTGCCCTCAACACTCATAGTGGCACATGAGGAGGGAAAGTAAAGGATTACTGAGAAGGATGGTAGCCCAGTTTCATACAGACTCTGGAAGACCCACTATACAGAACTAGAAGTTCATTTCTCTGATAAATAGCTGGTTTCTCTTGCTAAGGTCTAACATTAACAGTCCAGGCAATATGTCTGCAGTTTCATAGCTAAAGATCCTTAAGAAAGGAGGTGGAACTCCCATTATAGTGAAGCAAAATATAATTGGTTTAACACTTTTAAGAATATCTATAATTTACACATAAAAATAATGCATTCAAACATTTTATCTAGGTTGTAAAAAATGTTAGATTGATCATTTCTGTTCTACTCAAATCCATGGGCATGGCCTCTCTCTTTAATTATCTGTTCCCATCACATCTGTTGACTGAAGAGCCGCAGAGATGATTAAGCAACTGGAGCATCCCTCCAGTGAGAAGAAGCTGAGAGAGCTCAGAGAGCTGTTTAGCCTAGAGAAGAGAAGGTCCAGAGAGGATCTCCTCAATATGTACAAAACCCTGAAGGGAGCATGCAAAGAAGAGGATCCAGGGTCTTCAGTGGCACCCAGTGACAGGACCAGAGACAATGGGCACAAACTGAAACACAGGATGCTTCAACATCAGGAGATGCTGTTGCAGGAAGGATGACTGAGCATTGGCACAGACAGCCCAGGGAGCTTCTGGAATCTCCTTCCTTGGAGATATTCAAAAGCCACCCAGACATGGCCACATAGCTCTGGACAACTGGAAAGCCCAGCAAGCATTGGACCAGATAACCACTAGAGACCCCTGATGTGATGAGACCTAAACTCAAGTGTTCTGTGTTTCTATCCTAACTGATTTATGTGTTTTATTGCTATTTCTATTTATCTCTGGCATTCCTCATGTACTTCCATATGAACACGTGACCAAATGCAGACTTACTAATTTCCTGGAGTGTTATACCAAAACACCGTAATTATAAATTTCAAAGAATTCACTTCCACATTCCACTTAGCAATGTGGATTGCCAGTACCATGTGGGAGCATAGTTCTCATCTGCAAAAAAGGCACAATTTAAGAGGCATAACAGTCAAAACTCCCTGTGATAGATTGTCATTTAAGAAAAAGTAGGAAACACCTAAGGAAGTTAAGGCTGCCAGAGGCTGATGGGAGTTTTTCTCCTGGCTAATAACTGGTCATTTCTAAGAATTGACAGTAGTTTTGACCATTGAAAAGTGAGATCAACCTGTGAACACCACCCTTTAAAACCTAAGCCTGGCAATTACTCTCTCTCGGGTTTCTGGCTTTGAAGAGGTAACAGGACTCTGGTTCAGGCTCCTCCCCCTCAGGCCGGACAAGGCCACAGGGGGAGTGGGGCTGGCTGGAATTCTGCGGTTCCTGGCGGGGGATGGAGACTGTGAAGTGACAGGAGACCCTTCCCAGAGGGGCTGAGTCCCTCAGAGGGCTCACTGGACCTTGTACAGTGGGGCTGCCAGCCCAGGCTGGTCCCTGGCTCGGCTGGAATTCTGCCGCTGCTGGGTTTCACCAGAGACTGCCAAGTAGGGTGAGGGAAGCCATCGGCCGGTGGTGTGCTGCCTCTGAGGGCTAGCCTGGCTGCTGAGTTGCTGGCCCCCATCCCCCAGTGCAGCCGCTGAAAATCTTCCATCACAGACAGCTCCAGCCGCTGCCCCAGCAGAGATCACAGGACCATCCACAAGGCCTGGGCAAGATTTTAACTCTTTCACTACCTATATGAGACCTGCAGACTTACTCCTTTTTCAGAGAGAAGAAAAGGAAAGTGATTAACATATAAAGAGACAACATAAACTATCAAAGCCAGTGAGGAAAGGAATTAAGCCTCAGATGGGAAGAGAATAAAGAGATGCCTTAATAAGCTGAAATATTCTTTTGTTAAAGCTATGAAGATGGACAATAATATTCTGGAAAAATCTCCTTTAATTCATGAAAGAGTATTTGAGGGAGGAATGGAGTATTTCAAAGTGTAGATCTAAGCAAAGATAATTCATTGATAGAGCTGAGAAAATGGTGAAGTAGTTGTGATCCTAAGAGATGCTGGAACAGAAAAGGAAGAAGTGAGAGTTGTTGAAGATTTGTGGCCCTTAAGAGAAAAAGAGAAAACTTCTGTTTCCAGAGATGATCATAGAGACAGATGAAGAGACCTTTTGCCTTTGAATAACTCATCCTTAAAATGACACCCCTTGAATCATGGTCCAAAACCACACCTCAGAGTTGTGTGAAATGCAAGGAAAGGACTGATGGCAGTTTTCCAGGTGGCTGACATCAGAGAAATAGAAAGCCATGAGAAAAAGGTTTTCTTGTGAAAAACTCCATAGACTGACAAAAGAGAACTTATTTTTCTCTACAAAGACTGATGAAAAGACTATAGCAAAGTTGAGACTATTTTAACCACCAGGTTTTTTCTCTATGTTGTCTATTAAACAAGGGAATGGTTGGGTGGTGGGAAAAAAGGGGTTTTGGAGGTTTTATTCTGGTTTCTTATTCTTGTAGTTTTGTTAATATTTTCTTTATTCCTTTTATATTTTAAGCCTATTTGGCCCTTCTCCTAATGCATATCTCACAGCAAGAGATGAGTAAGTTTTCTAGTGATTTTTTAGCTAATGCTTTAAAACCACAACAGACCCCTAAACAGGATCAAAGATCAAAGCCAGCTCAAAGATAAAGCTTTTGGTTCAGGGAATTCTCTGTTCAGAAGAGAGTTCCCACTGTTGGTTCCTGCAGCTGTTAGCACTTAGCATTTTTGTAACTCAGGCTACACGTTTCCATTTAACTATCTAGAAAGTGAGAAAGAAGATTCATGCAAATTAAGGCAAATTAAAAAGTTTTAAGTGTCTTGGTTTTTCAGTGTTTCCAAGATGGGATATCCAGTGTTCTCCTTCTGAGTATCTCTGATAAAGCATGTGTTTTATGAGAAAAGAATGCAAAAACAAATTAAAGGCTGACATAATGCATAACTGGCAATGTTAGCAATGATAACATTGAAGTGAGAACTTGTGCCTCAAAGCCAAAGTGCTGAATTTTCCAACTTCAAAGGGTTCATATTTATAAATTCAGTAATTATGCTTTAGAAAATTTTTATTAAAAATAAAAATATTTCAAAGTTTTTTGAAATATCCTTTCACTTAGAACCATACTCCCTCTTTAGTGGGAGTAAGCTGATCCTTCTCCCACTCTGGTCTTAGACCCCATTTCCTCTTTCGCTTTTGCATTCACTTTACCTTCAATTCATGTAAATCAAAACAACTTGCACCTTTAATTACAAGTCACTCAGAAGTTTTAAATAAGGTGCTAAAACTGGCAATTTTGTGCAGGAAGGAAATTCAGGAATAACATTAAACTGATTCATTCAAAGACTCTTGATGCCACTTACCCTATTGAGTCAGCACTCTGGAAAAACATTCAACAGCTTTTGGCTTCTCCTGACTGATTCCAATTTTGCTCTGTGTTGTCACTTCATATTTTTTTACCAAATGTAAATGACAGGTAGCAGAGTTTGTCTTCTGCAAAGCACTCATTTGGCAGTGATGGCTCAGTGTGCCTGCTGACAGTGCTGCTACACTATAGCAATGGGTTTTGACTGACTGCTAACAGAACTGTAAGCCACCTCATTCATTCTAAAGCAGGTCAGTAAAAGCAGGTTATTTCTTTAGCTATTTTATAATTACCACCAAGTATGCCAGCACAATTTTCCTACTTCAGTTATATTTGAGATGATATTGAGTCAGAAAATAAGGCAGGATTGACCACAATTAAGAGCAAAATATGTTAAAAATCCCATAGTTTTAGACAAAAAAGAATTTGTGCGTTCGAAAGAACAACAACAATAAAAAAAAATAAGCTTAAAAGCTGTATCATAACACCGCTAATTTCTAAGAGATTTTTAAATTTCCTTTGAGGTGGAGAATATATTCCCATATGAATATGAAAGTTCTAATCAGGTATCTTCTTGAGCTGTAACATTTTATTCATACAATATATATATAAATGAATCCTCTAACACTGTTCAAGAAACATTTTTCTGTCTTTACCTAAACACAGTACTTCAAGGAACTGAGTCTCCTGACCATTTCAACAGTTTCTACTGAAATTTCCATGTCTACATAGTCACAGTTACCATCAAATGTGACCTGACACTGTATACCAGGAACTACACCAGGGTCATCATCTTATTTTGCAGAAGACAGGTTCATCGCTGAAAGTTTGATCAGAAAACTGAAGCTATAAGCCTGTCATGTTCCAGATGCACAGTTCTACCCATTCCTGAATGCAATACCAGACAAAGCTACCTATCAGTGTTTTCATTATTACTGGTTTTGCAGCTATATAGATATATACGTGTGCAATGAAGAACAGGCATCTAAAAATACAGATGAATGATGCAGAATAACATAAATGGTAAGGACACAACTTCTAAAATCTCTAGCAGCTTGTCCTGGGGTGATTTTATGATGCTTGTATCCCTAGTTGCCTTGTTTATGTTACATATTAAGTTCTGCACATTTAAGACTGGCTCTGAGAGCAAAGTGGGGGCAAAGAAAAAGCAGGAGTTTGTGTTGCGAAAGAGCCCTCACTCCCCCACATCCTGCTCCTGGACTGTATTGTCTACAGCACGGACAAGCAGCAGGACAGAGCTCTCCTTTGCTTTTAGCTAGTTTAGCTAGCTGAGGCATAGAAGTTCCCTGGACTGTTTTTTCAATTTTTCCTTGGATCTGTTCAAACCTGCTCTGGACTGAAAACCCAGACAAACCCTGGGAGCTCACACTGTGGCCCACCAGGGCCTGGGCCTTGGCACTTTCCAGTGTGAAGGGGCTGATAAGAACCTGATCAAGCCAAGCTACACCCCATGAAAAGGACTTTTTCTGGATTTGCCATCTCATCAAACAGCAAGAGGTCTTATTGTTTAATATTATTCAATTTCTTCTAAATAAACAGGTTTTTCCACTTTTCTCCAAGGAAATCTTTTTTCTGGAACCAGTTGGGGGAGGGATCCCTTTAATTTGCTTTCTGGGGCACCCCCATTTCGATATTCTCTCCCAGATTTGCCCTAGACCAGGACACAGCTCAAGCTGAGATGCATGTCAAATATTCAGAATACTGCTTAACCCTTACCTGTACTGGTAAGAGAAATCAAATCCTTTAATCATCTCAGACACTCTGAGCGGGCTACCATTGCTTCCTCTTATTCTAATTTTTGTAGCATAGTCAAAATATCTTTGTGTACAATTCAATCACACAACATCATTGAGAATACCAACCTGAAACCCATAAGGTCCTTCCATCAAATCCAGAATCAGAAATTTATGTATACAAGTTGTTTATAACACACAATTCAGCATGTTGATGCTTCCAAGTGACTATATATGGATCAAATGTGAAACACAACTTTCAGAACATACATTCCATCCTCTCTACACCCTCTCTTCAGATATTAATATGCATCAATAAATCTTTTCTCAGTGTTCTCTCAAGGCTGAACAGGTCCAAATCCCCCCGTTTCACCTGACAGAAGAGATGCGTCAGACCCTACTGATCTTCGTAGCCCTCTGCTGTACCCACTCTAGGAGCTCCATATCTCTCTAGTCCTGAGGAATCCAGAACTTCACACAGCACTCCAGATGTGGCCTCACCAGAATAAAGGGGCAGGATCACCTCCTGACCTGTTGGCAATGTTCTTCCCAATGCACCCTAGGAAACCATTTGCCTTCCTGGCCCCCAGGGCACATAGCTGGCTCATAGCTAACCTGTCCATCGGGACCCCCAGGTCAATCTCTGCAGAGCTGCTTTCCAGCAGATCAGTCCCCAGTCTGTGCTTGTGCCTGTGGTTATTCTTTCCCAGGTGCAGGACCCTGCACTTACCTTTGCTGAATTTCAGAAAGTTCCTCTTGATCTGACTCTCCAATCTGCTGAGGTCCCTCTGAAGGGCTGCACAGACTTCTGGAGTAACAACCACTCCTCCAGCTTTGTGTCATCAGCGAACTTTCTGGGGAGACATCTGCCCCTTCAGCCAAGTCATTGATGAAGAAGTTAAACAATACTGGGCCCACTATTGACTCTTAAATGACACCACTAGGCCTCCAACTAGACTGTGACACTGATCACAACCCTCTGAGAGCTGGGATTCAGCCATTTCCCAATCCACCTCACTGTCCACTTGTCCAACCTCCATTTCCTTAATTTGCCTGTAAGTATCTATAGTTACTGAAAGTAAACACACTGAACTTAGAATTCCTGAATCTTTTGATATTTTTTAAAGCAACAAAATTATTTACATCATTATATATGAATACCACATGCCTGCTTTAAATTTTTCTTACTTACGTCACTTTTCTGTTTAAGAAAATACCCTACTAATAAAATCTGAATTGTGAATATATAGTTAAATCTATCTGGTTTACTTACATCCTTCCAAACTAAAAGAAAAAGACCCTCATAAGGCTACTTCAAGAAATAAATTTGGAGCAGGTTGTAAAATTTGTTTGACAAAATTACCTGCCTATAATGCAATATATACATACATAGATCACACTTTGAAGAGTTGTCACTAAGCGTCTTGCTTTGAAAAGACAGATGTCTGCTAAGGAAGGCAGGAACCTCTCTTGAAATGGTAAAAATATAAACTCCCCTTCCCCCCTGAGCTGGTGAATAAGGACTTTACAATTAAAATTGTAAAGCAATATGCTTTTCATGTGTACCTGATCAAAACAGGTTTCAGGTTTAAATATACATTGATCCCACAAGTCCACACCTCCCTGACCACCCATTCCTTACCCACTCTCTACCTCCTTGCACTTCATATTATAACTAGTTTCCTGTAGCACCACACCTCCTGGTGGTCAGGGGCAGGGATATTCTGATGAAGTAAAGACATCTTCCTCAGTGTTAGCTGATTGACCTCTGTCTCTGGGCAGGTGCACTGGAGGTTTGGCTTTCTCCCAGGTCAGCTTGCCCTGGCCAAAACCAGGAGCCTGGTTCTTGCTGGCTTCTTAAACCACAGGCTCTGCTTTATCAGGTTTTCATAACACCTGTCTTGCTTTACTGGGTTTTCACAATATACACCTTATCTTTATGACCTTTACCTAGCAACTAAATTCCTGTCTGTTCTGTTACAAGTTGTTTCTACCTAACATGCTGCATTTCTATGTGTTCATGTTACAAGTTGTTTCTACCTTTAAAGTAAGCTATATTTCTTTTTCCCCTCCACCTGCTTAAGCGCTTTATATGCTTCTCAAATTTTGAATTTTCATATGCATATATGTTTCTCATATCATCCCTTCAAATTATTATAATCTTGAAATCAAGGGGCTCTCAAAGAAAGATACGGGAATAGGAATAACAGTTCTTTACTAGGAAAATAAAAATAAAAATGCTGTAGTACAACCTGACACCCTTTTGGTCAGGGTGTTGGTAGCAGTACAATTAAATGGTGCCTGCAGTCCTCTTGGAGTGACAGATGTGGTTCTGTTGAAGCAATGAACCTGTAGAAGGGTGTAGTTTTCCTCTGAAGGTCCAGTGGTGGTGTAGAACAGTCTGGTCTTCCTCTGGGAACCCAGTGGAAAAGGTCTGCCTGTGGTGCTCCAAGTCTCTGATTATATTTAGGTAGAAATGCTTGGCTCTTGCCACTGGGTGGAGCATCTCACCATGGGATAATGTAATTTTATCAGTCATGCAATGACTCACTCAATGGCCCATTAACTGAGGATATCCCCCTGGAGGGAGGATGGGTTGTGGAAGAGATAAAGAACACTGCCACATCTGGTTTTAACAGCTGGCCTATTAACATATCTATTAAAAGAAAATAACCCCTTGGAGTTATGAGGGATGGGTCATGGAAGAGATAAAGAGCACTCCCTCACTTGGTTTTAACAGCTGGTAATAGAATATATGCTTTTGGTTACATCTTGCATTGCAACCCAAGACACTAAGTATTTCAGGGACAGCAAAATGTAAATGAACAGTGTACCTCTGATGCATTTTTCAGAACAGATAGACAGACACTTTCTACAAAACCTTTCCTCTTCACAGAGGCAGAAAGGGTCAAGCTATTTCCTCTGCAGTATGGGACTAATCTACTTCTTTTGAGTGCAACAAATTTACAACTGTGTTTATTTCATAGTTCTGCTGACTTGTTAGTGTTCATAAGTTGACACCAACTAAAGATAATTTTTCAGTGTATCCAATACGCAAAAAAAGAATTGCCATTTTAAATATATGCCTATAATCTAGACTTGCAGGCAGGAGTATAGTTTATCCAGACTGGGAAATTTATGAGGACTCTGATTCTGGAATCATTAATTCAGATCAGTCCTCATGTGGTTCTGACATTACAATGCAGCAGCAGATTTCTCATATTTAAACTGGAATAAGGCTGCATATTTTGAAATCAGGAAATCTACCTGAATATCCAAAAATAAACACAATGGAATGATTATTTCCAAACAGCAATTTCAATTTCATTTGTTGGCAAGCTCTTCTGGACACATTAACACCTACCATGCTTATTATTAACTTGTATAGTATCAGTATATAGGAATAATTATTTTACTATTGTTATAGTGTCCATTACCAGGAAAACAGATTCTTATTGGGTGTGAGAGAAATTCTGAGGATGAAAAATCTGCAGCTCGGGCAAAATAAAGAAATGCAAAAGTGGTTGAAATACTTAATCCAATAATCTTGCTGGAGTTCTAGGAATGAAATAAAGTATATTGTTTTCTTCAGTTAGTTAATTCAGTACCCTTTTTAGAACTGTGCTGATAGAGTTTTCTTGCGAATGTACAGATTGCTTAACTGATGGCTCACAAAGACACCAAAATAAGAATAAAGATGTTCAAAGAACAAAAGGTTAGCTACAGTAGAATAGCTATGATGACATTACTTAGCAAGACAACCTTGTGACCCAGTAGCATCTGAGGCATATATTGTAAAAAAAAATACTCAAACATTTCCAGAAGTTGGTGGTTTTTTTGGGTTTTTTTATGTCAGAGAAGTCATTATTCGTACAGATTTTAGCAGATGGCACTATTTATTTACTTAGGCATAACATCATAGTGAGATTAATTTTCAAGCCTTTCAAGTGTGTGAAACTTATCTTCCATCAAATATACCAATCCTTGACACTTGCTTGGAAAGATTTTAAAGAATGTTGGGCTTATATAGCCTTTCATTGTCCTTTCAGAACTAATGCACTGAATATGCCAGTACAAAGTATAACTGACAAATTTGTCTCAGAAAAATCACTGCCATCTGGCGTTGCTTTTGAAGGTTACAGCTGCCAATGAAAGACAGCCGACTGTTTCAGGTGACAGTCTCTACCCCCATACTACAGATTTTATTCCTTATTACAGATGCATAAAACCCTCAAAGTAAAACACAGAAACTCAAATTTTAGGAAGTTTAATAGCTATCTTCTCATTACAATTATTCTATTTATCTCACATTATAGTTAATTAGCAGATATATAAAAGTCAGTTGTGTTTCATGCTTGGCCTACCAACTCTGAAAAAGTACAGAGAGATGGTAAAATCATCTGTGAAAATAGCTCCAATGAATATAATTGATGGACTTCTGTAAAAGTCTGATAAATATGTGAATTGCAATACCCAGGTGATAATAACTGGGTGAAACATTAAGGATTTTCCCCAAGGAGAACTGAATTTAGGTAACTGCTCTGCTGCTTTCTGTACCTTGAAGATGGCAGGGTTTTTTGGATTCTCCAAAGTACTGACACATCCCAAAGTACTTTTCTCTAGCTGACTCTCCAAACCAGCACTGTTATGACAGGATGCTCAAAACTATTCAGGCATTGGCAGAAGTCTGTGTGAGACACCCTCCACCAGCCCCCCATGGAAGCTGGCAATCCAAATAACTGGCATGGGCAACTCATGAATGATGTAAACATCAGGGCATAATGGAAAGTGCTGAGTAACCCATACTATGGGTGTGACAAGTTTTGCCCATCGTAAGGTCTGCTGTCACAGTAATAAAGTGCAGCAAACTGCACTTAAAAAACAAAACAAAAAAACCCCCAAAACTCCCAACCAACCAAACAAAAAAATATTAGCCTCCATATGTATTTTCAAGAGCTTGTGTTAACAGTGTTTATGGAACTAGAGTCATGACTGGAGTGTCCTGAAGCAGATGAATTTATCTGTCAGAGCAGCAGCAGGTCACAGGGCTCCTCCACCACTGAAAAGTGCTGGAGGAAGAGATATATGATATGCAGGGCATATTAGAGTGATTATTAAGGAAGCATAATAAACTACAAATAAAAGCAACAACCACATGCTTTAGAAGCTACTGTGCGAAGATGAAACAAGGAAAAATAAAAAACAATTAAAATGGACAATCTCAAGAAAATTATCTTGACATTGATACATTAACTCATGAAAGAGTCTGCTCAGCAGAGGGACTGAAGTTGTATTGTCTGAAAGCTCAGCAAGAAACCTAAACAAATAGATTAGAAAAGATTTGCCACTGAGCACTCTGCCGTTTACACAAAAAGAGCAGGTGAGGCAACAGGTCTTCAACCTTTTCACATTTTAAGGCTGTTATTCATATACAAGTATGCCCTATTCCTCAATAATTATGTGGATATTGAAGAGAACATGTCCTTGATCTGGGGAAGAGCCTGTAGTTATCACTGATGGAATTTCAGAATGTAGCTTTGGCACAGTAACACAGCCCTAAGTATGATAAATGTGAATAATTAAATAAAATAATGAAAAAAATCCAAACCAAAATACAACAAAAAGCCACGAAAAAACGAACAAAAAAACCAAAACATCACTACCACCCCACCCCCCCCCCCATCCATTATGCTTGAAGACATTACCTTAGGTAAGGTTTACCTATGGATGCTAACTGTGAAGCAAGGAGCACAGTGCCTGTGGAATAGCAGGCCGCATACCTTTCTCAGTCTCACCTGAGAAAGTGGCCTGGAAAATCATAAGGAGGAATTAAAGCAATCCTCAGAGATAGAAAATAGCCTTGCAGGTGCTGTTTGTCCGTTTCTTGTTTTCTTGCAAGAGAAGGTCAAGGGGTGGTGTACCCCACTTGCCAATGATGGTGATGTGTTAGTTTACTAACCAGTAAGAGTTTTACTTTTCTGTACTTTCACATATCGGTCTATAAAAGAAGATCTGAGGTAATAAACCTTAAGGTTAAGGGAGAAATTCTCCTGTTTGACTCCCAAAAGAGTCTGTATCGTTCTTCTCGCCGTTTCCAATAGAGCGACATTTACCTATCACTGTTTACCCATTGCTACAGTATAGAAGTAATAGTTAGCAACATAATAAAAGAATGTGAGTATTAAAGCACACAGAAAAGCAGTGAGGAAGTTTAAGATGTTTCAATGCCTGGAGAAATGTATATCTCCAAGTAATGTACTCTCTGTACATGAAAAAAAATAAATAAAAATTCCTCATAAGCCAGAAAAAAACCAGTCAAACCAAAAAGGAAATTATAGGTGAAAGATTACATCTGCATTCTCCAAATAACTGAGTCCCTAATGATAAATGACAAGGAAATTCCCTTTTTTGTCTGGATCACATCTGTAAATCTTCTCCTTTTTCACAAAACAGAGCTAGAATTGGTAGTGAAGTCTTCAACCAAGAAGAAAGCAAGGATGGCAAGCCTTCTGGTGCTGTGAGTATTTAATTACTACTACAAGAGAAGTCATACAACTACGAAAGTCATGCTTGAAGAACCCCACAAGGAATCATTTTATCTCCTTTTAGATAAGTCATTCCACTGGAAGACAAGACTTCATATACCTCTGGGCAGAGGAATAAATAATCATTTGAGCAGTATTTGAGGTATTTAACTACTGTTCTCAGTAAAATGGGAAAGGCACCACTTATTTTTTGTTTCCTTTTGTTCTAAAAGAAATTTTAAAAATTAAATAATCAGAGTCTACTGCTCAAACAGGGAGGGAAATGAATAGCCTGCAGCCATGCATGGGGTCTGTGATTTGAAACAGCAGTCCTAGCACCTTTGGACCCTGCAGCTGGAATATCCTTGCCATGCCTTGGGAATTGTCCTGAGAGAAGCAGAGGTACCAGGGTCTTTGTGCATTCACACCTCACTAAAAATAGTGAGGCACCAGCCTTGAAATGTCTGAAGTAGACTACAGGCTTGGTGTAAAGACTCACCACCACACATCCTTTTTCAACTCTCTGAACCAAGGAAAGATGAAATGTCCAAGGAAACTGAAACTTGGTTTTATGTAGGCCACTAAACTAACCAAACACTTGAAGCAGAGACATGCCCATATAAAACATTTCCCTAAAGTAAGCTTTCCAGGACTTCTAATAGGACTTCAAGTGTTCTTCTATTTCAATAGAAAATTCCAAAAACATGTTACATAAGACAGCTTAAACAAAAAATGGTAAAAAACAGTAGAAGGAAGAATTCTTCCCTTCCCTGGTCTGTTTCTTTTTTAAGGCACACCTTTTCCCTCAGTCTTGTTTTCAACCCAGTAGTTTTTCAATGGCTTCCTGCATCATACCAATCCTGATGGTGAGCCAGGTCCCTTGGAAATGTCCTTCCACTGTCACCAAGCCACAGCCTTTACTATACCTATGTCCCATGTACTTCCCTGCTGTTACCAACAGTGTGGTCCCTGTGACAGCCAGAAATGTCTCTATCTACAAATGGTCATGCTGTCTTTTATGAGAGGTACAATATCTCTGCTGCACAAATAATGTCTCTGTGAGCCTGAGTGTAGCAGGCAAGAGAGGCAACTGGCACCCTTTCTTCCTCCTTTAACAGCCCAACTTTTCAGAGGAATATATATTAATCAAGGTGAAGCTAAAACAAACTAAAAAACCAATCACATGCCTCTGTCACAGTTTTCAAAAACTCATGACTGGTTCAGTGTCTGATTTAACATAAAACAATGGTACTGAATTACCAGGACCACACATATCAAAGGGAAGATACAACTAATTAGATGACATTAACAATCTCTTATAGCACGTTTAGCAACCCAGATGTATTTTCAGATAGCTTACTAAAAAATTTGTGTGCTGAACTTTAAATTCCTTAACTATCATAATATAGTCTGCAACCAAGTGATTTCTTTGACTGAACAACTGTTGGCTGCATAGGCCTTCTACCTAGTAGTATTTTTACATTTATTACAGTTTGCTGATCCAACACTACTTTTAAATAGCCACTTTTCTAAGTACTCTTAATTCTCAATTCATCCAACCAAATTTTCTTTCTGAATCTATAAAGATACTTTTTATTCAATTATAATACAGCTTTAAAAAACAAACTGAAAAAACACCTTAAATTTGTCCAAGTCGAAGGCTTCAATACATTAAACCAGCAGCTATATTGCACTTTATCAGATAACGGTTTTCTATATAAAACATTTCTTACTGTTTCACTTCATAATTCAGAATCTGCATAATGACACTTCAATACCAATATAATTCACTGAGAGTCTCATCTAGTCCTAACAAATTAGTACAAGTAGTCAGAGATACTTCTGATAAATAGTATACACAGAAAATTATTGTTGTGAGAGACAATTAATTTGGATTCCTACTTGCAGCCATTTATCCTTCCTATTTTTCTGCAACCCCATGCATGCATTTTTCTCTAGTCAAATAAAGCCAGCTAATTCTACATACCTGTATGTTTTGTAGAAGAGACATCTCTTCAGTGGGACCTTAATCACATGTTCCTGAAGGCCCACAAAAAGGACACTCTGGGTGTGCAGGATCTGAAGGTTCCTGATGGGCTCTCGCTGACTTTTCGGCAGGAGTTCAATTTCCTCCAGCAGGCAGCTGCTTGAATTCTGGTTCACTGGGGCAAGTACTTTCTTAATAGTGCCATAGTCTGAAAAGGCAAGAGGAAAATGAGTTACTAAAAATCACAGTAGCAATTCTACTTGCTTGGTGTCAGTCAGTGAAAAAAATCTTTGTGCTGGATGTTTTCAATGAAGCCTTGAAATGCAGAATTATTTTGACTGAAGTTTCCTAAATTGATTATAGTGCAGTGAAAAGAACTTTGAAACCTTGTTTTCTTGTGACTACTGTTGTGAAGGCCATTCTGCACTAATAACTTTTTTCCTTTTTTTTTAAAAAAATGTACATTCATGCCAAGGGTTACTGATTTCAGTCTACCAGATTGCCCTACACTTTATTATATTTAAAGCAATTTTAAAAAGCATTAAATTCCATAATTTCACGAAGTTTTTTTAAAATTCTGTGTTAAAAATTATGGGGTTTAGATATGTATCAAATTCATTTAATAAAGCATATGTATATGAGTATATGCAGGTCTTGAGTCTAGGCGAATATTAATGAATGAGGCTGATCTCCTTACTTACCTTGATTTTGATCTCTGAGAAATCATAGCTTTTAGCATTCACTCTTCCCTTCTATTCTTAATGTGAATTCTCAGGAAAGTCAGTTACACATTGAAAACCAGTGTCAGAATATATTATAAGATGTATCATTCACTCCTGCAAATTTTTTAAATAATTTAAAAATATCAAAGTGCATTTGTTCTGAACACAAAGGATCACATTCTCACACTGATAAATATTTTAGGTAGCTGCAGAATTATGCAATCTTTTATGTGTCAGCAATATTAAGTATTAAGGATACAACACTGCAAACACACACAGAGATAAGCCCTGAAGTCTTGAAAGACTTTACTTTTGAATTGGTAATAACGGCATGCATGAGGAATGTTTGAGAAGGCCTGTTCTGCAGTCCAGAAAACAGTTTGTTTACCATTATTAGCACAAGGCTAGAGGTTTGGCTTAGAGTTGGCAGTGCAGGTTCTACAGGACGTATCTAGCCCTGGATTGGTGAGTACTGGTTTTATCCATGGCAGGAAACACCTGGTAGCCACATGTCTGTGTCCTCCTACACCAGCTCCACCATGGGAGCACCCGAGGCCAGGGGCTGGCGCGCCTGGTCACTGTACCCCCCAGGGTAACTGGGCCGAGGGAGGGCAACTTGATGTCCCCAAACTTTGCTTGGGAGGTGGTGAGGAACAGCAAGTAAGCAACTTTAAGAAAATACAAAAAAGCAACCTCAGATGGACTCCAAAACTAAAGAGAAGAGGGAGAACCAAGATGACAGTTACTGTTCAAATCTCCTCATTCTCCTGAGAAAGACTGAGTATTAAATCCTAAAATCCAGAGTAGTACTGGAAGGGAGAGCATACACCAAATAGCAGGGGAAGTAAATAGAAAGTTTATGTGTAAGATATAACTTTACATAATATTATGTAATTCTATTAAACAGTCAAAACTTACTAGATAAACCACAAATGATTAGTTCAGTGTATAAAACTGATTTCTCTTAGTCCATGAAAAATTTGATCATATCAAATCATTTATGCATGTTAAAATTGTCTGCTTAGCCTCTCAAGTTCTAATATAATCACTTCATGTACATTCCTGTTTGTGTTTTTCTTTCTTGTTACAAACATGCTTGACCATTTTTTAGGAAAAAAGCTTCCAGTAAATTGCAATTTTAATTTTCATTAACGTTTTTGATATTAAAAATCTAATTTGATGATCACTTTTTCTCCCAAACAACCTAAACCAGACTTATATTCAAAACCTAATTAAATTGTTGCTCCACAGTTAAGCAATAACCAGCTCAGCTGAACAATGTAACAAGCATTGTTTCCACTGATGATGATGGATGACTAGATGCAAAATCTTGATTATAATTACAGCAAGTTTTATGGTCAAAATACAGTCCTGAGATATGTTCCAAAATTTCAGTGCTTGTATGTGATCTTGTTTTGGCTGAGGGAGAATTAATTGTCTTCACACTGGCTGGTATGGGGCTGAGCACAGGGCTGATGATATGGAGATGTTTTTGTTATTGCTGAGAGGGCTTGCTCAGAGCCAAGGGCTTTTCTGCTTCTCACACTGCTATGCTAGAGAGGAAGTTTGGAGTGCTTAGGAGCTTGGGAAGACACACAGCCAAGACAGGGGACCCAAACTGACCAAAGAGAAATATATGCTGACATTACATTCAGATACAAAGTAGGAGAAGAGGGAAGAAGGGGAGTTCATTTGAAGTTTTGGCATTTGTCTTCCGAAGTCACTGTTACACCTGATGGATCCTTGCTCTCCTGGTGATGGCTGAACACCTGCCTGCCCATTGGAAGGAGTAAATTAATGCCTTGTTTTGCTTTGCTTGTGTGTGGCTTTTGTTTTTCCTATTAAACTGTCTTTATCTCAATCCACATGTTTTCTTCTGATTCTCTCCCTGATCACACTGGTGGCGGGGGGTGAGCAAGGTGCTGTGTGGTACTTAGAGGCTGGCTGGGGTTAAAACCACAACACCGTTAATTACTGACTGAAAGATGAATGATTTTCTTTTAAGCATAGAAGTTGGAAAAATCTACTAAGAAGAAGGAGCAGTGAGATCATTTTACAGATGTAAATTAATTGGTATTGCTTTATAGATCAGTCGGTGCAACTTGCTTAACTGGCAGACAACAGATTCAGTATGATTCATGGCGCATTGTATTTGGCTTGTCACAATTTTCTTGCATGAGACAAAAATCAGGTTTCCTCTAAAGACTAATATTTCTTCCTACCACTGTGATGGGTTTGGCATTCATGGACTGAATCACTTGCTGTCACCTTCCCCAAAAGAAGAAAAAACACATGACTGCAGGCCTCTCTCCCTTTCAATTTAGAAATACAGCTTTGGACAGGAGAATATGATCAAATAAAAATACTTTGTTTCTTCTGGCTCATTTATTATAACCAGCAAACTTACATTTCTTTATATTCAGGTCTATGACCTGGAGATAATGGTTGCAGCAGCATACCACCCCAGAAAGAAGTAAAATATTCTCACTTTGAGAACTGCAGCACTAATGCCTTCCCCCAGACATCTGTCATAGCTCATGTTTTTCCTTCTTATCCTGACATATAGATGCTGAATACAAGAAAGCAGGCAGGGAGCACGGAGCCTGTGTGAAACAAAGTCACACAAGCTTCTCACTCTGGCCTGCGAAAGCATAAGGAGGAATCCAAACAGTCCCTGGAGAAAGACAACAACCTTTTCAGGTGTTGTTTAGATCTACGTTGTTTACTTGCAAGAAACAGTCGAAGGGTGTAGTACCCAATCGTCCAGTGATAGTGATGTGTTGGTTTAATCACCAACGAGAGTTTTACCTCTCAGACCTTCTCATACCTGTCTATAAATGAAGATTGGGAATAATAAAACTAGCTCTCTTGGGCAACCCAGTTAAGAGACTCTGTGTTGTACTTTGCCATTCCTAATACAGTGCAACACTGACATACATTCTTCATTCCTCCTATTTCCTTCTGCCCTCTTTCATCATCTCCCAAACCATTCCTTTTTCATTTTTTGTCTAAGAGGATCAGAAATGTTGAAAGTCGCAACTGACTGAGCTTCAAATGAAGAACCAGTGCCTGAGATCCTGCAGATTTCAGGAAGAAACACTGCTCTTCTCAGGAGCAATGTGGGTCATATGCAAGCTCAACAAAAAGTAAGAGAATGTTACCTGAGATCTACTTCTGCCTCAATAAAATCCCCTGCTTCTGACTTCAATAACCTGTCTTCTCTGCCTTAAATTCCTACTGCATATGACTTTGATTTTGCAAGGACCACCTGGGAGGCCAAACTAAGGTAAGGATCTGGTTTCACATCACAGCTTTGAGACAGGCACAGATTGAATTGCTGTTATGTTCACCAGTCTATGGTACGTAGCAAGGGTGTGATATAAATGTCCTTAAATTATACTAGCATCTAACAAGGCTATATCAGGCTTTCTTACAGTGGAAAATCACAGCCAATGATTCCAGTGGTTTCAAAAGTCAGCTGTTTGCTCTAGTGTTTCCAATTTTACAAGGTGTGTAACATTATGCACAGCCTCCAGCAAAGACTGCAGAATTCCTAAAGAATTTGTAGAAGTCCCATCCTCAAAAGTGTTGTCTGTCTGGCAATTTTCACACCAGTTGCAAAGCAAGTTAGGGTGTAAAAAAAGCAAAAAAGTAAGTCCAGGACATGGCTCTTGGGAATGGAGTTTTTCAGATGTGTCATAATCTTTCAAGTGCGTATTTAATTATATATAATCAAACTAAATGTCCACTTCTGCCAAGAAGCAGCTAAGAAGAATAGTAATCAGAGAGCATCTTAATGGATGTAACTTTATTGCCATGTGTTGGAGCCCTGGGCACAGAGAATTTCATGCTTTCTTTGCTGACAGGCAAGACACACAAGAGAACACTGTGCTTGACCTGAGGCCGTGGAAAAGCCTTCCAAAATTGATAGATAAAACTGAAACTGTGAGTGTATAATTTGAATATAAGTGTGTTATATAATTTGGTGGAAAATTTAGACTTTAAGGTTTTAGAATACAGTAATATATATATGTAACAGGATGGAGGTTTTAGGGTGTTAGCTTGCCTTGTTTTTTCACCTTCTTCTTCATGGGTTATGGGTAATATTGTGTGATTGGATAGAAAAATCTGCAGTGCAGAACATGGGTGTTTGATTATTGGGTTGTAAGTAAAAAATAAATTAGTTTTTGCATTTTATAATTGGGTAGTTGTCGTGGTTTTAAACCAGTAACTAAAAAATTACTTATTTCTTGCTGTGAGATATGGATTAGAACAAGAGCAAAACAGGCTTAAAACTTAAAAGGAATAAAGACAGTTTATTAACAAACTACAAGAATAAGAACACCAGAATAAACTTTCAGAAAACCCTTTTACCTCCTACCACTTGACTATTTCTTTGTACACATGACAACATAGAGACAAAAACTTTAGAACCTTGGTGGTTAAAAACAGTCTTAATTCCTGCTAGAGTCTTTTCATTAGTCTTTGTAGAGAAACAGAAGTCTCTTTCTGCTAATTTATGGAGTTTCTCACAAG
Organism: Cyanistes caeruleus; assembly: GCF_971803275.1. Taxonomy (NCBI): domain Eukaryota; kingdom Metazoa; phylum Chordata; class Aves; order Passeriformes; family Paridae; genus Cyanistes; species Cyanistes caeruleus. The sequence goes on from NC_141701.1 coordinate 72,239,907, forward strand.
AAAACTATTTTTGTTATAGTTTTCTATTTCTCTGATGTCAGCTGCCCGGAAATCCTGCCATCAGTTCACTCCTCCCATTCCACATCACTCCGAGGTGTGCATGGGTCAATGAGTCTAGGGATGCCATTTTAAGGATGAGTTATTCAAAGGCAGAAGTCCTCTTCATCTGTCTCTGTGAGCCTTCCTGGAAAAGAGTTTTCTCTTTGCCCCCCAAGGCTTCAAAATCTTCACTCTACTCAATTCCAGCAACTCACAGTATCACAAGTACTCTCTCTTTTGCTCAAAATCTACACTTTGAATACTTTATTCCTCCCAATACTCTTATCATGAATTAAAGGAGTTATTTTAAACTACTATTGTTTACAGCTTTAACAGAAAGATATTTCAGCTGTCAAACATCTTCTTATTCTCTTTATCCTATTTAAAACTTAACTCTTTTCCTCACTGTTTTTGGTGGTTCTATGATGTCTTCCTCATGTTGACTATCTCTCTCTTTCTCTGTCTTTCTGAGAAAAGGAGTAATCTGTACGTTTTATCCAGGTAGTAAAGAATTAAAAGCTTTAGAAAAGCTGCAAGAGTTCATGGTGTCAGGTTTCAGTCCAGCAGCAGAAACTGCAAACCAAGCTCGGCTGGCTGGCTCTGCTTCTCTTCCCCCCCGCTTCGGCCTTGTCGGCCTGGAGGGGGAGGAGGTCAAGACAGAGCCTTGTTACCTTGTCAGAAGCCGGAAACCAAAGAGCACAAGAGAGCTCTGACTGTACTTCTTAAGGGGGTGTTTACAAGTTGAATTCACTTTTTAATGGTCAGAACTGCTGTCAATTCTTGGAAATGGCTGATAATTGGTCAGGAGGAAAAACTCCCATCAGCCACCAGCAGCTTCAACTTCCTTAACTCTCCAAGCTGTCTTAAAGGTAAAGTTACCCCATGACAGTAGTTGACACTTAAAAGGTCTTGGAGAAAGATACTTGGGGCTCCATTTTTTAGACTGTTAGCTTAGTATACAGATGAACCTACTGTCTGTGAGAATGTAATATAGATATGAAAAAAGAAACAACTGAGTCCAAACACGAAAACCATCTCTCTCACTCATTAATCCTGACCCTGAGGAAAAGAACCAGATAAAACACAGGACATTTGACAGCCATGGACACAGGGAAAGCTGCAACTCCATCACAAATGTCAAGTGTGAGCCTAACAGCCATTTAAGAATTCAAATGGATGGCATCTTTGCATCCTGACTGTAAACAAGACATATTGGAATAGAGGCAGACACCTGACAGCCTTTTTTTAAGGATGGACACCTACATACAGGAGTAGTAAAAGACAATGACAGTGGTGGTATAGAACAGTCTGGTCTTCCTCTGGGAATCCAGTGGAGAAAGGCTGCTTGTGGTGTTCTAAGACTGAGATTATATCCAGGTAGGAAGGCTTGGCTCTTCCCACTGGTAGAGCATCTCACAATGGGATATGTGAAAAGTGGGAAAAGTGAGAGTTAGATTAACCGACTGGAAGATGGCGCGCTGTACAAGGAGATAGGGCCCCTTCCTCCCCACCCCCTGTTTATGCTTATGCTTAAACCCATTAGGCTCATAGTTATAATTCCAGCTGCAGGTGGCAGTGACATAAGCAGGCGGAAATGACACGGTGGGCTAGAAGATATAAAAAGCAAGATAACTTCCTAATAAATGCCCTTTGCCATCCACCACATTGGTGTCTGTGTGCTGTGGCCCAAGCAGGCTTGAGGTAGTTGCCATGTTGTTCCCGAACCAGGTCGCCCAGCCGGTTTAATGGCTACAGGGATGATATAATTTTATCAGTCATGCAGTGAGACTTAATGGGTCATTAACAGAAGATATCCCCCTGGAGGGAAGGAGGGTCATTGAAGAGATAAAGAACAATGCACCACCTGGTTTTAACAGCATACATACTTTTGGTTACCATCTTGTACTACAACCCAAGACACCTCTACCACAGGAACTGGAAAAAGCCCTACTGCAAAGTAGAATGTGCATTTGGCTAACAGCAGAAAATTATTCCAATGAACAGAAAGTATTAGGTTCCATAAAGGCTTCAATGCGCTTGACACAGAAAAAAAGATGCAGGATCAGCTAGTGCAGCAGCTGATTCAGCCTGAAAAGAGGAAACCCAGGATTTATGATTTAGCAATCCATGTAACATCAGAAAAGATACATTTGGTACACAGAATGTGATGGTTTAAATCCTACTCTTCTCTGCTCTTTCTAAAAATAAGTTTAAAATTAGTTAAATCATCAGTAGAATATGGATAATTAAAGCTTTGGCAATTATCTGTTTTCCCACATGGGGGTGGGGTAAAATTTGGCTTAAAGCAAGGACATATTTAGAAGTTAATATAACCATGCTCTGTAACTACAATGTTCTTTTACCTTCTGTTTTCTGGGATACATACTTATACCTGAAATATGAGAACACATTTTTGAATCATGCTACAGTCTAAAGGACAATTGAAAGATTTAGCTTCAACTCTTCTTTAAAAATGAAAACTATACTATGGATCAGCATAGTCCTTATACAATGATTCAGAAAATGAAAGTAATATAATTTGAGTTTAAAATTCCCACCTTATTTTACAACTTTAATTTAAATATTTTTATATTTTTAGATGTATATTCATGAATTCTTTGTGGACTAGAGTGAACCTCAAAATTAACAGGAATTGTGATGCTTCATCAAGCATCACATTTTTTTAATTTTTTGTTTTTATTTTCAGAGCTGTTTTACATGTTTCTCTCTCCATTTGAAACTAACTGCTGCCTATACCAAAAAAGCAATTATGTAACTGTATAACAAAACCTTCTATGAAACACTGTAGCTGGAAATAGAAAAAAAAAAAATTGTTGCATTTCCCTGAGAAATGTTGCAAATTGTTCTGCTGTATTGATGTGGAGATTTATTTTTAAACACTAAAATGGCTAAACAAGATGTTGGTTACCCTCTGTGCCATCACTTGCAGGACACAGAAAAGCTTAAGCACTCCCTTTTTCAGGTCTCTTAGTTTTCCTTATTCCAATGTAGGATACTTAAAGGAAAAACAAAGTATGCAAGTAACCTGGAAAACTCATAAATCCGTGCTCATTGGCATCTAATTAAATTTCTAATTAAATTAACTGAAGCAATTAAAAAAAAAAAAAAAGCAGCTATATTCTTGAAATATAGCTTGAAAAAGCTTGCAGTTTGTTCATGTGAGACTTCAGTACATATTATGACTGTTTTTGATCTTGGAGTTTTTGTTCCCGTGTTAACTAAAATACAGGCATGAAAACATGTCTGTCTCAGGTGTGTTACAGGAAGAAAAACAGGGTTTGTCTGTTTTTTATCATTCCAGAATTTACACCAACTCATTCTTTCCCCATGCTCAATATCAAAGGCCTTTGCATTTCAGAGGCTGTTTATGTAGCACTGCTATTGCTAGGTACAACAATAATCTAAGGATCTTTGGCCATATGGCAGCATTGGATTTTACAGCTTAAAAGCTTTTCAGAAAGTCCATGGTCACTGCTGCTCTGCTGGTATATTATTAGACAGAGAAGTTAACAAAAATTACCAGGGAAGTTAAGACTGGAAATATAAGAAAAAGCAAATACTAATGAAAAACAAAATTCCTGCTTCATATCAAACTATATGCAATACATAGCAATCTTACAATGATACATTCATTTATCCATCTCGGCAGTTACAAAGAAAAAAAAGGAGGCCTTAAAAAGGTACATGCATAATTTCATATATTTATTAAAAGCTTATTTTAAATTATATAAAAACAGCTATACCACACAGTACTTAGTGTATTAATAGTTTCAAACACCAAACAGCTGCTTAACTGAGGAAATGGGAAAGGTTTGACTCTTTCTCAGAAGTGAGCTTTAGAAGCAGTAGATGAAAAACAGAAATACTCTATATTAAATAATTCTTGTTTGGGTAAGGCTCTGAGTATTTCTGCAATATGGTGCAGTCTTGTTTTTCAACTCTTGGATCCAATGACAGCAGTTTTGAATGATAGTCTATAAAAAACAAGCAAACATAATATTTTAGATTTATGTTCTTTATCTTTGGCTCTGACTCCTTCATATTCCCTCTTTCCTATTGTATTTCAAGTCAATATTGATGTTTGTCCTTATAGTATTGGAAATTATTTTAAATCAACACTGAAATGAGATACATTTTTGGTAATGCTTGTTAACAAAGGAGGTCTGTTGGTTTATTACACATCCCCAGAAGATGCATCCCTGCATCTTCCATGCAGGGGAGATAATTTAACTCATTTATCCACTCTTAAGAATCTGAAAGGAGCAATTTTAACCAAAAAAGTATTTGCATACCTTCTAAAATTATTAACAAGCTTCTTAAGCTTCAGTGGCTATTCTGAGAGAAATTCAGTTGTACCTCTTCAACTAGAGGATTTCACATGGCTGTATGTCAAAATTTAATATATATTTATTTTATGAAGGGAATACTTATGGGCTATCCTTTCTACACAGAAATTTGAACTATTGCCCTAAAGAACCTTTTGAATAAAAAAAGTGTTGATCCAGGTACTAGTTATTAAAAAATAAAAGATATTTCTTCAAAGCCATGTGTCTGGGAGGACAGAAAGAACATACAAATTAATAACATGTAGCCCGATAATGATCGCAGAACAAATTTCCTCTCTAAAAAAAAATAAAATAAAATTCTAAAAAAATTCTTTCCATTTTTGGGATTTAATATCAATGGAAATCAGGAGAATCATCATCTCAATCCTCTCTTCAGTGTTTTCCAGAGGAAAAGTTTGTAAACATACAACATTTTTCAGAATACTTTTGTCCCTTGTAGATTTCATTCCCATGTGTTATAGTGTCTCAGAAGCATTAAGGATATAGTCAGCTTGCAGTTGAATTAGCAAAGCTTTCCTTCAATAGCTACCATGCAAGGAGTTAAATACCTGCCTTTAGGACAGAAAATATCCACTGCTCCATTAAGTAAAGCAGTAAAATTGGTACAAATAACATTTTCACTAGTAGGATATTTGATGAATCAAAAAGTTTAGGAAATAGGACAATTTTTTACCGTTCCTTGGCAGCCATTTCACGGCTCAAATTGGAATTTAAATACAGGTCCAGTCTAACTCATTCAAAAATTTTTCAAACAGAGAATTCAAGCTCTAAACAGAAATTAAGATCTCTCTGAGACTAAGACACAAAGCAACTGGCATTTAAACCAAGCAGGCATGTCTTTTTTTGGAAGACTATTTTTATAAAGTTGAAACTTCTCATTCCTCAAATTAGGAGCTTCTAACTCCTCAGTCTTCTGGACAAGACCAAGCAAAGACCTATACTAAATAACAAGTATGTGCTGAATTACATGTCTCAGCCACCCCATCAACTATGTCTGCTTCTTTCACAAAGAAAATTAAATTATCTCAGATTATTAGACTGATTCTCAGATACTCTAGTGTCAAAGTTTTACCCTTCCTAGATCTAGACCAGATGTTTTTTCTTGCCTGACCAAAACCAAGTAATTTCAACAATCTCAATATATATATATATATATATTTTTAATGAATCATGCTCACTGGCCCACCTTAATCTACTACTTCTATTTCCAATCTTATAGAGATTTTTCAGCTTGCCAAAGATGTGACTTAGGGATAAGATAGAAATTCATATTTTGTCTAAGCTGAAGACTGATCTGCCCATAACAGTTCACACACTCCATCAAGAAGTAACGTGTCTGTAGAATACCTATAAGCAAATGCTATAGCAGCTACAGTTTCTTAACAGATTATGGTTGATAAGAGAATATTTATTAATATTACATTCTGTGATACATTCCTTTTACTTGCTGAGATAAATCATTATCTCTTTTAAGACTCTATGAAGGGGTATCTTTTAGTGATCTTTTATTTGCAATCTCATCTAATTATTTTTCAATTTTAAAAGTTTTGGTAGAGATTAAATAAAGAATAATTATAATAAAGACTCTTCTTTTATCAAACAATTTGGAGACTTGTGAAAACTGGATTCAATTGCCAACTTTTTTTCCTCTAGATTTCATGTGTGAAGCTGGTATTCAAAACAGTAATACCACCTAAAGTGAAAAATATTAAAATGTGAAACTTCAGTTTTTGTGAAACTATTTCATTTAACTATAACAATACGTAATCACCAATACTTTAACAGCTACATTTCCCTACTGAAACGTCTTTTGTTATGCTATTTGCTTGGCCACTCACTTGATTCCATGACAAAAACAGTGACAGGTTATTGGCTGTAATAAAGAATTGAATGAATAAAAATTCGAAGAAAAGGTTTAAATAAAGTATATGTAATTGTAAATGATGAAAAATATGAAATGAGAAATCCTCCTCTGGGTCGAGGCAGGATTTCTCTCCAAAAGCTACAGATTGCAAAATCCACCCGGATAACGAACCCCGGCGGACACATCAACTTGGAGGAAAAGACAGGACAAAGGCCATCATAAGGACAAAGAGCTAGCCTGAAAGTCTACCTCCGGACCTGGGCAACGCCCGGCCGACTTCTGCCGGAGACAATCAAGTTAAACAAAGGAGACAAGTCCCAGGAAGATAGTCGTCGCTAGGACTGAACACCCCGCCCGCCAAACCTATGCTGAAGTAAAGCGATCAAGAAAGACAAAGGGGGAACAACCCCGCCGAGATATCCATCGGCACCAGCCCGGATCCCTCGGTTCTGCCCTGATGAAATATGTTAAATTACATACAGAATCACTTTGCATTTGAGGAGACTCTGCCCGGACACTTACTAACTCTATTTTCCAAGCCAGGAAATCCATTCACCTGGCAATCAGAGACACTTGGTGAATGGAAACTGATTGGAATTCTAGCCTGGGGACACAAAATCTCTATAAAACCCCAGGCCGAAAAACCCTCAAACGTGGATTTGGGAGCACCTATACCTTGCGTATAGACCCTGTCCACCCAGCGCTGAGCTGTTCATTTTATTGTGGTTTTTCCTCGCTGTTTTGCTGTTTATTAATTTATAATAAATTTCTCTTTTTTTATCCTTAATCTGCCGTTGCATTTATAACAGATTGGTGCCGTGACTCGGATCGGAAGAAACTGTGGGAGAATCTCGCTGTCCAGGGGGGTACCCCCGCTGATTTCGGCGGCCTGGGGAGCAGAGATCCTCCGCAGTTCGCTCCGACTTCCAAACCAAATTTAGGCTGAGGAAAAAAACCATAATAAAAGAGAAACGGATCCAGAGAGCTCGGGAAGGCACGGAGCCTTCAGGAAAAAGCTGCGGCTTGGTAGCTCATAAAAAGTCATACGTGCACGAAGACATCCTCGCAGGAAAATAGCTGTAAGTACTGTGAGGTTGAGCGGGTGATCGGGCGAGTTTGTGAGAGACGTGACCTGGTCACGGAGCGAGTGTGGACTTCAAGGCCGCGTTTCCATCCTCCCGCGAGGGAATTGGCCGGCCGCGAAGGAAGCGATTCTGTGTGAAAAAGGGTCTCTCTTTCCATACTTGTAAAGCCTGAGACTAAAGGGAGTCTCAGGGGACCGATCAAAAGGGGGCTGAAAGAGGAAGGAATGTCCATTCAAGCTCTGGAACTGGTAAACTCTTTCAGCCAAAAGATCTAGAAAGCCGGAGCGCTGAGAAAACCCCGGTGCAGCTGACCGAGAGGTAAGTATTAGCGCAACCTTGGACTTTCAAAAACAAGAAGAAAACGAACACAACGCAGAGCAGGTGAGAATCTTACAAAACATGGGGCAGAGAAAAAGTAGAATGCAAAAATTGAATAACGAAAAAGGCCCCTCGGAAGAACCAAAACAAGTGTTAGACATCCCACCGGAGAGTCCTTTAGGGTGGATGTTGAGAAATTGGGAAAGTTGTCCCGAAAGACGAGAGAAATCCAAAGCAAAGATGATTTATTACTGTGCCGAGGTTTGGGGAGGACAGGAATTAAGAAACTGTCTCACTTGGCCAGTATTGGGGACATTGGATAGATGGACGTGCAGAGAATTACTCACACATGTAGAGAAAAAGGTCTCCTCAGACGCTGAGGAGAAAGAGTATGCCAAACTCTGGTTAAATACCAGAGTGCGGCTGTTTCCAGTGAAACAGAAAGACGAACCCAAGACAGAGGCATGGGAACCCCTTGATCATTTACCCCCTCCATACCACGGGCCAGTAGAGCCTTCGGTAATGGATCAAGTAGTGCCTTCAGCCCCCGCAGGTTCCCTAGGGCAACCGGCAGGAGCACTCTCTCCTCAAATACCTGGAGTGGTGCCGGAAACCCTCACTACACCCCCACCTGCAGAAACCCCAGCCACCGCACCCTCTCCAGAGTCTGTGTTGGTACAAGGTTGGGGTTCACCCCCTCCACAAATACCGGTCCGGCCGTCACAGCTGGGACCACCAAATGTATCAGAGGAAAACCCTCTCAGTCACCTAGCAGCGGCAGACTTTCCGCAAGCAATGAGGGGGAAAACTCCCGCGAACTCCAGTTCCCCTCCTGCAAGCAGGACTCGGTACAAATCAAAATTAGGGAATGGAGAATGGGGAGAGACAGAAAATGGGCATCGAATGTTCCCTCTCAGGGAAGTGCCAACCGCCCCCGGAATAATTGGGTTTGTGAACGTACCCCTTAACTCAGGGGATGTACGAGCATTCAAGAAAGAAATGGGGCGGTTGCTGGATGACCCATTTGGGGTGGCCGAAAGGTTAGACGATTTTCTAGGGAGTAGCATCTACACCTATGAAGATCTCATGGCCATCCTGAGATCCCTGTTTAGCCAGGAGGAGAGAGAGATGATTAAGCAGGCAGGCATCAGAGATTGGGAACGGCGCCACCCGCAGGGAACACCAGGCGACCAAAAGTGGCCGAGTGTGAGCCCGAGTTGGAATGCCCAGACCGAGGAAGGAAGAAGAAGCATGATAGACTTAAGGAATATTATTGTGCAAGGAATAAGAGAGGCGGTCCCCAGAGGACAAAACATAAGCAAAGTATTTGGGGAATGCCAAAGAAAGGAAGAATCCCCCACCGAGTGGTTAGAAAGGCTGCGGAGAAGTCTGCAGATTTACTCTGGGACTGATCCCAGCTCTCCGGTGGGGGAAGTCCTGCATAAAACTCAATTTGTGGCTAAATCGTGGGAAGATATTCGGAAAAAGCTTGAGAAAATTGATGGGTGGCAGGAGAAGAATCTCCAAGAGCTTCTAAGGGAAGCTCAAAAGGTTTATATGAGAAGAGAAGACGAAAAACAGAAACTTCAGGCCAAAATATTAGTGGCTGCAGTAAAGGAAGTTCAGAAACAAGAACAGAAACAAGGTAAACCAATACCTAAGAAACAAAAAGGGTCTCAGAAGGAGGAAACTCCTTCTCGAAAGGATCCTCCAGAGTGTTTCTACTGTAAGAAAGTAGGACACATCAAAAGGGACTGCAGGAAACAAATAAAAGATGAACAAATATTTAAGGAAGATTAGGGAAGTCTTGGGCTCTTTCAAATGGGGGCAGTAACAGCAAAAGAGCCCTTTATAAAACTAATGGTAGGTCCCCACCGCCAGGAAATGAGTTTCCTGGTTGATACAGGGGCTGAAAGAAGCACCCTGCAGAAGTTACCTATGGGGTGTGAGACAAGTAAAGAAAAAGTAGTTGTAATTGGCGCAAAGGGAGGTCCATTTAAGGTCTCTGTAATCAAGGATGTGGAAATCGAGTCAGAAAATAAGATATGTTTAGGGAATTTGTTGCTTGTGGAAGAAGCGGATTACAATTTATTAGGAAGAGACATGATTATAGCTTTAGGAATAAATATTGTTGTGAAAAATTCAGAATTGGTAGTAAAAATATTACATTTAACTTCAAAGGATGAAAGGGAAATCGATCCCCGAGTATGGCACTCAAAAGGGGAAGTGGGGAAATTAGACATTACCCCCATCAAAATTGAAATTGAAAACCCAGAGAATCCAATAAGGATCAGACAATATCCCATCCCAGCAGAAGGGAGAAAGGGTTTGAAATTAATAATTGACGACCTTCTCAAAGGAGGCACCCTCGAACCCTGCATGTCCCAACATAACACCCCCATCTTGGCGGTAAAGAAAGCCGATGAGAATTTCCGATTGGTTCAGGATCTAAGAGCTGTAAATGCTAGAACCCAAACCAGGTTTCCGGTGGTAGCGAATCCTTACACTCTATTAAACAGACTCTCACCAGAGGATGTATGGTATAGTGTAATTGATTTAAAAGACGCCTTCTGGACATGTCCTTTGGATGAAGGGAGTAGGAACTTTTTCGCTTTCCAGTGGGAGGACCCAGATACCAATCGAAATCAGCAATTACGGTGGACCGTCCTCCCACAGGGATTTGTTGAATCTCCAAACTTGTTCGGACAAGCCTTAGAGCAACTACTCACCCAATTCACGCCAGAGGAAGGGACAAAACTACTACAATATGTAGACGATTTGCTAATCGCCGGAACCACGGAAGAACAGGTGAAAAAGTGTACCATTTCCCTGTTGAATTTTCTAGGACAAAAAGGGTTGAAAGTATCTAAATCCAAGCTGCAATTCACAGAGCCCGAAGTAAAATATCTTGGACATTGGATATCGCAAGGGAAAAAGAAATTAGATCCCGAAAGGGTAGCGGGAATTCTTGAACTTCCTGCCCCGCAAACCAAGAGACAAATTAGGCAATTTTTAGGGCTCATGGGATATTGCAGACAATGGATTGAAGGATACAGCGAGAAGGTGAAATTTCTGTATGAAAGACTAAATACAGATCGATTGAAATGGACAGGGCAAGACGAAACTAAATTTCAGGAACTAAAGAATGCCCTCATCACTGCTCCAGTTCTAACATTACCTGACACAAATAAAGAATTTCAACTGTTTGTCGATGTGAGTGGACAAACAGCACAGGGAGTTCTGACCCAGGAATGGGCAGAAAAGAAAAAACCCATAGGGTTTTTGTCCAAAATCCTAGATCCAGTCAATCGGGGCTGGCCTACTTGCTTGCAAGCAATTGTGGCAGTAGCACTGTTGGTTGGGGAAGCAAAAAAGGTGACTTTTGGAGCTCCCCTGATAGTTTTCACCCCACATGACGTAAGAAACATCTTACAACAGAAAGCAGAGAAATGGTTGACTGATTCGAGGCTTCTGAAATATGAAGCCATGTTAATCAGCTCGCCAGGACTAGAATTAAAAACCACTGCTGCACAAAACCCTGCACAATTTTTGTATGGGGAACCGACAGGTAAGCTACTTCATAATTGCATTGAAGCAGTAGAATTACAGACTAAAGTAAGACCCGATCTGGAGGATCAGGAATTGGAAGGAGGAGAAAAATGGTTCATCGATGGCTCCTCAAGGATGGTAGAAGGAAAACGTAAATCAGGATATGCCATCATAAATGGCATGACAGGACGGACTATAGAATCAGGTCCCCTAAAGGCAAATTGGTCAGCACAGGTGTGTGAACTCTTTGCTCTCCTAAGAGCCCTCAAGGGCTTGAAGGGAAAAAGGGGAACCATCTATACAGATTCGAGGTATGCATTTGGAATAGTGCATACGTTTGGGAAAATTTGGGAAGAAAGGGGTCTGATCAACACCAAAGGAAAAGGATTGATACACGAAGAAATAATTAGACAAATTTTAGAAGCAGTCAGAGAGCCACAGGAGATATCTGTGGTTCATGTAAAAGGACACCAGACCGGACGACAATTCCATACAAGGGGAAACAATTTAGCGGATAAAGAGGCGAAAAGAGCGGCATTGTTAACCGTGAGTATTTCTGAGTTAGCCCCAAGGGAACCTCCAGAGGTTTCGGTGCTTCCTTCGGAAAAGGAGCAGGAAGACTTCAAAAAGGTAGGTGGTCACTTCAAAGAGGGTAAATGGTGGTTACCTGATGGGAGGGAGCTGGTCCCAAAAGGAATAGCAAAAGGAATACTCAAAAGACTACGTGCACAAACCCATTGGGGGACCAGGGCATTGGCTGAACAATTTCTAAAGTTTTTCGGGTGTAAAGGAATCTTCGAGCTTGCAAAGCAAGAGGTACAAGGGTGTGTGATATGCCAAAAGGTAAATAGATCAAATTTGAGGCAAACTAATTGGGGAGGTCGGCCATTCTCATACCGACCATTTGAAAGAATTCAAGTGGATTTCACTGAATTACCAAAAATTGGTAGAAACAAATATTTGTTAGTCATAGTAGATAAATTGACACATTGGGTAGAGGCCTTTCCCAGAGCTAAGGCTACAGCCCAAATGGTGTCTAAAATTCTACTGGAAGAAATAATTCCTAGATATGGTATTGTAGACCATATTGACTCGGACCAGGGCACACATTTTACCTCAAAAATTATCAAACAATTATCAGATGCATTAGGAATCAGGTGGCAATATCATACTCCCTGGCACCCTCAGAGCTCGGGGCAAGTAGAAAGGATGAATCAGACATTAAAGTCGCAAATATCCAAACTGATAATCGAAACAAAAATGTCCTGGATCAAATGTCTTCCCTTGGCATTGCTGAATATCAGAACCATGCCAAACTCGGAAACAGGACTGTCCCCGTTTGAAATGCTGTATGGAATGCCATACAAGCATGGAATGCCGGTGGAACATCCTCAAATAGAGGATGTGCAACTTCAACCATATCTCATTTCTATAAATAAAAACTTACAGGAGTTAAGGAGAAGAGGATTGATTCCTCAGAGCAGCACGTTGGGATTTCCGATCCACCAAATTCAACCAGGGGACAAAGTATTGATCAAAGTGTGGAAAGAGCAACCCCTCAGTCCTCACTGGGAAGGTCCATTCCTTGTCCTCCTGACTACAGACACCGCGGTTCGTACGGCTGAAAAGGGCTGGACACACTCTTCCCGAGTGAAGAAAGTTTCGGTTTGCGACCCCCCCGAGTGGAAAATCACTACCCCTCCGGGAGAATTGAAAATCAGGCTTCAATGGAACAACAAATGAACAGCGAAGAAAGGATAAGTTGTACCAATTTTGAATGTTATTGTTTTCCTTTTGTACATTTTAAGTGCGCATATTGTAAACAAACTTGGGTGACTCATTGTTTAGGGGGACAAAAACCAAGGGGTTTATGTACCGCGTGCTACAAAAAAGAATTAGAACAGACCAACCTTTTTCTAGCACTTGCTACCCCGGTGGGCCTCTTGGAACTCGACTCTCCGGAGTGGTTCCGATTTTTTCAAAAGGGACTACGAGGCCATTTGGACTGTAAGGCGGAACCCCTAATAATTGAGTGCCGCCGAAACATAAAGGTACCGTGCAGGAGCGGCACGATCAAGGCATCTCGGTGGGCAACCTTTAAAAGGAGGTTTGCCATCAGGACGTCAAGGGCCCCTGAAGACAGTCCTTGCTGCCGAGAAGATGGCTATCCCCACCGTATGTTCTTATACGGGCGGAGGGAATGGCAGAGGGATGCGATTGTGGGGAATCCTGACGATCCTGAACCTAGCCATGTGCTGGGCCGAGAGGATGGACCCGGAGGCGCCTCCGGGGATGACCTCCCTGGGGAAGTGTGAGCAGTGCCAAACTGCCACAGGAACTGAGCGATTGATCGATTGCCCTCCAGAATTGCACGCAGGGGAATGCTGGGCAAATGATACCCAAATGGATCTGTGAAAATTAAAAGAGAAAATTTGGTGCTCCACCCCGGGGATAAGTACTAGAGAAAGGCAATTTCATATCTCAGAGGGAAGAAAGGTCCAAGCGACCCACTTACGAAATAAAAGAGAAGTAGGAGGGGTTTCCCCAATCTCAGTCTGCGGGCAGTGTAATAAAACTGTCTGGATTGGGGGAAAGAAACAATCAACGTTCATTGCGTATCACAGAGTCAACCCTTTGTGTTACAATAAAGCAAACTTAAAATATTGTACCATGGGAGGGAAATTGTACTGGGAAGGGAGGAACCTGAAACATGAAACGAAAGTGTCATTCAGTAATGAACCTATAGTTTTAGATTTACTGAAAAATGACGATGACAGAGTGTGTCTGCAGTTTGACCAGGTGATCTGTTTTGCAAAGGATGAGGATGGTTCAGATCCTGAAAATAAAATAAAACAATTGACTCTAGAACTAAAAAGACAGGAAATGGAAAATAAAAGAAAAAGGTTAGAGCAAGAGAGGTTAAACTCTCTCAGTGAACAATATGAGCAATTAGAAAAACAATACGATAACTGGAAGTTACCTAGCCCCAACCAAAATCTATTTATAGATCTGATGCAAGAAATAGCCACCGAATTAGGATTATCCAATTGTTGGATATGTGGTGGCTTGAAATCAGCCGAGAGATGGCCATGGAAGGGAGAAGGATTAACCCCGGAACAATTACTCAAATGGACAGGATTGAAATTATCTAAAACAACCCGGAGACCTGAGGAGTGGGTGATTGACAAAAGAATCATTGGAACATTTTGCATTAGTCGGGAAGGAAGAGAATTTACCGAGCTAGTTGGCTACACCCCGTGTGTAAAAACTCTCACGGTAAATTCAGATAAAAAGACAAAAATCTGGCAGCCAGAATCACCCGAGGGCTATTGGAGCCAATCTCGGGAAAATAATTGTGAATGGGTAGATTTAATTGGTCTTTGCTGGAACAAACAGGACGGGGCAAATCCCTTCCATGCCTTTCTCGGCCTGAGGGAATATTGGGAGGACCCGGCAAAATTTAACAAAGATTGGAAAGCACCGGATGGGATTTACTGGATATGCGGGAAGAAAGCATACAGTGAATTACCCAAAAATTGGAAAGGATCATGCACACTCGGGATAATTCGGCCTTTTTTCTTTACATTACCTAAAGACGAAAGTAGGTCTTTAGGCGCTCCCCTCTTTGAAACTCTAGCCCGACAAAAGAGGGAATTGAAACGAGAGCTACCAATAGCTGGAGGTAACCACAAATGGAAAGGGGAGGAATGGCCCGCTGAAAGAATCATACAATATTATGGACCGGCAACATGGGCAAATGATGGCAGTTGGGGTTATAGGACCCCAATCTACCTCCTCAATCGGCTCATTAGGTTACAGGCTGTGGTAGAAGTCGTTTCAAATCACACTTCAGAAGCCCTGGAACTCCTAGCAAAGCAGCATTCCCAGATGAGAGCTTTTGTATACCAAAATAGATTAGCTCTTGACTATTTGCTAGCTGAGGAGGGAGGAGTGTGTGGTAGATATAACGAATCAGAGTGTTGCATGGAAATAGATGACTTCGGAGAAACTATAAAGGGACTAGCTGCTGAAATAAAGAAAGTAGCACATGTACCGGTCCAAAAATGGAATTCAATTTTGCAAGCTTCCTGGTGGGATCAAATTTTTGGACAAGGAGCATGGTGGAAAAAGCTAGTGTTATTTATAGGATGTTCAATTGCTGGAGTCATCTTCCTACCCTGCCTAATTCCTTGTCTGATCAGACTAATACATTCTGTCGTTCAAGGAATGCAGATTGCCTCTCTCCCAATAGACCCAGAAAAGGCACAAGGAAAAACTGCCCTTCTTTCTAAAATCATGAAGTTAGAAGAAGAGAAAGAGAATAGAAATGCAATCAAAGCATTGAGGGAATTTGAGAACAAACATATGTTGTCACAAGAAAATATAGAAGAGTCAGAGAGAGAGGAAAACGAAATTATCTAACAATAAGTCCGTATTCCTCTGAAAATTTACACAAACACGAATTTTTAATGTGATGAAATTATTAGGTGGGGGACTGTAATAAAGAATTGAATGAATAAAAATTCGAAGAAAAGGTTTAAATAAAGTATATGTAATTGTAAATGATGAAAAATATGAAATGAGAAATCCTCCTCCGGGTCGAGGCAGGATTTCTCTCCAAAAGCTACAGATTGCAAAATCCACCCAGATAACGAACCCCGGCGGACACATCAACTTGGAGGAAAAGACAGGACAAAGGCCATCATAAGGACAAAGAACTAGCCTGAAAGTCTACCTCCGGACCTGGGCAACGCCCGGCCGACTTCTGCTGGAGACAATCAAGTTAAACAAAGGAGACAAGTCCCAGGAAGATAGTCGTCGCTAGGACTGAACACCCCGCCCGCCAAACCTATGCTGAAGTAAAGCGATCAAGAAAGACAAAGGGGGAACAACCCCGCCGAGATATCCATCGGCACCAGCCCGGATCCCTCGGTTCTGCCCTGATGAAATATGTTAAATTACATACAGAATCACTTTGCATTTGAGGAGACTCTGCCCGGACACTTACTAACTCTATTTTCCAAGCCAGGAAATCCATTCACCTGGCAATCAGAGACACTTGGTGAATGGAAACTGATTGGAATTCTAGCCTGGGGACACAAAATCTCTATAAAACCCCAGGCCGAAAAACCCTCAAACGTGGATTTGGGAGCACCTATACCTTGCGTATAGACCCTGTCCACCCAGCGCTGAGCTGTTCATTTTATTGTGGTTTTTCCTCGCTGTTTTGCTGTTTATTAATTTATAATAAATTTCTCTTTTTTTATCCTTAATCTGCCGTTGCATTTATAACATTGGCGATGCAGAAACACTCGCTCGTGGTGAGAGACTTCTCCAGGGTCAAGCTGTTCAAGTATAAGCAATTATATTACAAGGGTACAAGGAGGGGAGACCCGTGTCCGCCACCAGCCTCGGCGTCCACGTGGTCAGGGGAAGGGGAGAGAGAGCAGGTAGAGCAGGGGAGGTGAGGTTGGAAGTGGGAGGGAGGGAGTAAGAGAGCAACAGAGGGAAAGAGCAGGGAAGGCGAGAAGGGTAGGAGCAGGGAGAGGGGGCTGAGAGTTAAGAGGGGGGAGAGGGGAGCTGGGAGAGGGGTGAAGGGAGGAGGGAAGAGAGAAGAGTAAAGAGGTAAGAGGTAAGAGTAAAGAGAGCAAAGTTCTTGTTACAATCCAATATATCTTTTTCTATCGTGAATATTCTAATTACCAGTAACCAATCACCATGAGACACACCCACTAAAGAATTTACATACAACCTATGGGTTTCCCTATATTAACATACAGTGTTGCATTTTATACTCTACAGAGCTTTACAAGTTTTTTCCTTGCTTCTTTAGTTTTGGATTCTTCTTATCAGCAGAAGGACATTGTTTTATCAACAGGGATTCTCCTCTAGCTGGCTAGGCTATTGTTCTTTGGTTAACCAGTACTCAGTATCCTATAACTCAAAGCAGGCTTTCATTTCTACTTTGATTCTAGCCTTCATATTTTCACAATCTAGTGCCAAACAATCACATTCATAAGGTTTCACTGTTTCACCTTCCCCAACAACAGGTAGTTACTTTATTGTCCCTCAGTATTTAGGAGACAGTCAGACTGAAGACAGAAAAGTCTCAGTTGCAGCCAAGAAAAATCATGAACGATTTTTTTTTGTACCCTGCAAAAAGGTGTCTTCCATGTCCTTAGGGATATTTTTTAAAGTTAATTAAAATTGGAAAAATATTTTAATAGTCCTTGGAGCAGGGAACAAGGCATAATCTCTCTAGCTGAATTCTCTACCTACTTGGTTTCATAACTGCATGACCACATGAACTTTGTGCTCTGCATGCATACTAAAAAAGTGCCAGTGAGTGGATTTGGAAGGACTCCTCCCCATTCACTCCAGCCCCTTCTTTCCTGGATGAACAATTCAAGAAGGAGTTGCAAGAAATGGCTTTGAGCATTATGAAATTCCTCTGAACATTTTGATGAATTAAACCTCAGCACTACCTACCCTAACAAATGTCATTGCCATCCAGATGATGTCATCAGCAGACTGACCCTTCTGTCTTCTGTTGATGTGTTTATTGCAGAGAATAACCCCCAAGAAATGCATCCAGTTTTCTCAATGCATAGCTACTTGATCATGTCCCTACACAGGGTATTACCATTTCTAACCCCTTCAGGAAGTTATATTAAAATGTGAATAACAATACTTTAGTTACTGCCATTGGTTTAAGAAATGATATTTAAGCAGAGAGGATATGGCTAAAACTACAGCAAAAAATCTCTAGATGAGACTTTAATGAGCAGGGGAAAAGAAAGCTGTTTCTCCAGACTTGGCAAAGAGATGATGGACAAGGATTTCAAGCTTGGCTCTAGTACCTCACACTCTTTATCTTTTCTTTCCTTGGGGAGGTGTAAGGAAATGTCAAGTAGGCTATGTAGATCAAGGCATGATTTTTAACAACATCAAGAAAATGTTTCTGGATTTTACCAAACAATATTCTTATTTTGAATCCTTATTTAAATTACCCAAGTTCTATCTAAAAAAGTACTCAGTAATAAAAATAATTCCAAAAATCATGAAAAATGATATCAGCATCCCCAAAGACGGCCAGTAAAACACTTCTTTGTCCTGCATCACACTAAAATAACTTGCATATAAAAAGACACATTTTTCCAGCTTAGAAAGGGAATGGATTTCAACAATGTCACATTCAATATTACAAAGAATACCAAGACCATTTGGGGGCACCAAACCTACAGACAAAACAAATTGTACATATTTATCAGTATTGATTGTACATTTATTACTACATCTGAATCAAACAGATACTGTCAATATGCACATTGACCTGTAAGCATGTTCTGTGAGACTATCAGTACCAAGATTCCCATCAGATGTCTTCAGAAGTCTCAAATGTTTTGGTCGCTTGCGTATTAATCCTCCTTTTAAACCAACACTATCAGAAGAAACAATTATGTAAGGGCTGCTTAGGGCTGTACTCACTAGATAGTGAGTTACCTAGTTTTAACTTTCAGACATAAAATAGGATGAGCTAGGCAACAGTTCAGGTACAACTAGCAGAGAATACTGTGACTAACACACCCTTTTATTCCCAAAATTTTACTCCCTAAGTACAGTTAGATGATAACTAAATAGACCCAACATCAAGAGGTAGATGTGAATAACACCTATCCCATAGAATGCCCATTTGGCAATTTATTGAAATTACAGTCCCTATTTCTTCTGTTTGTTTGTTTGTTTTTGTTTTGGTTTGGTTTGTTTTTTTGTTGGTTTTTTGGTTTGGTTTTGTTTGGTTTTTTTGGTTCTTTTTGTTTGGCAATATACAGTTTTACTGCACTAAAAATAACACATACACACCCAAAACCTGAAACCCTGAGGCAAAGACACAAGAATTCTTATGATTCTAAATGGGAAGCATTATATTTGTCAAGGGATGTGCAATTTCAATATCCTGGATTCTAAAAACGAAAGAAAGCAAGCTACAAGGTTGTTTCTGGGGACTGGTTGCTGCAACTGACTATGAAACAAAGAAGTCTATATTAATTTCCCATAAACTTCTCATGAAGAGAAAGAATTCCACTTTTGAAGAGCTCTTCTAAAACATTTAAACAATATTTAGGACAGTAGTTATCAGATAATGGAGATGAACACCTCTGAAGAGCTGTGTTATCTCTAACTAAAGCAGTAGAGTAGGTAATAAACATAGATATTAATTGCAGGATGAAGTGATTTGTGGGATTTAAGGCTTGATATCTGACACAGAGCAGCAGTGAAGAATGCTACACTGTGCACAAAGGGAAAAAATACTATCCGATAGAGGCCTTGGATCCCTGCCAGTCTTCCAAAGTTGAGATATATAAACTCTGATTGGAACTGACTAGACAGGGAGTGCTTACTCCTCTTATTATTTTTTATTGCCTTACTTTGTGCCATCAAAACAATAAATACCTTGTAGGACTCAACACATGCTATGAATATGGTAGTGCTTTCCCACTGAATAAAATTTTCAGTGCCCCGATCAAAGAAGCATTCAGATGCAAAAGTGGAGAAAACTGTTTCTCGGATAGTAACACATACCTTGCCTGATTTCTTAACTGAGTCATTATGGATGCTAGCTTTGGAACAGGCTGCAGGGAGCTGCAGAAACTGCAGGCCCCATGGCCTCTCAGTCCTGCCTGAGAAATTTATAGGAGGATTTCAAAACAATCCTCAGAGACAGAAAACAACTGCCAGGTGCTGTTTGTCTGTCCTCTTGTTTTCCTTGCAAGAGAGAGTCAGAGGGTGTTGTGCCCCACTGACCAATGATGGTGATATGGTGATTTGCTAACCAATAAGAGTTTCCTTTCTGTACTTTCCACGTATCTGTCTTTGAGACAAGCCTAGAGCGATAAACTAGAGGAATTCTCCTGTTCTGACTCCCTTGAGAGTCTGTGTCGTTCTTTTCGCTGTTCCTAATTAGAACGACAAGTCATATGTGGTTGTTTTCACTGGAAGTGTCAGAAAGAGAACTGAGTACTGTATGGATTCAGAAGCATCACCAGCTTGACTGAAGGAACTATCCTCTACTCAAACTCATTTGTTGTTTGCATAGCACATGCCCCCATGCCTGAGTCGCTATATGAGTCAAATCCAGTACATATATCCATATGGAACCTCAGCAGCAATTTCAGCATAAAACACATCTTTTGCTGAGAAATACGGAAGGAAAGAATGATACTGATTTTTTTCCTAATCATAGTAAATAATTAATTAAATAAATAAATAATTAAATTAATAATTAAATGGACAAGAAACAGAAACAAAATTGGAATTAGAGAAAAGAATCTCAGAACCTCACACCAGAAGTTGTTAATCTCATTACTCTCCCTACTATATTAAAGTAACCATAGCCATAGTACATAGCAATGGTATACAATACATACTATCACATTACACTATATTCTTTATATAATGGTCTAGGAGCCAGGATATCTGTCAATAACCAGCAAGTCTTGCAGAGCTTGTTAGTTGAAGGTCTTTGTGTATTTCCTAGGCAGGTGACATAAACACTATTCTGGTTGCAGTCATTGCTATTCCTCCAAAAGGTTTGTAGCCATAGAACCAAATTTCCAGGGTTTATGGGATAAGACAGAAAAATAAAAAATTCTAAAAGTTAGAAGAATTAATCTGTAAACAAATAACTCTTTCCTCCAAATATTATGACTCTTACACAGTGATTTGATGGCAGTAAAATGCATGGAACCAAATACATCTTTCGTGATATAACATTCAGATTACAGGACTATTCACACAAATACCACAAAATAATATTCTTCACATTTTTATGACTTACAAGACATATAACAAAGTAAATAAGGCATGTCTTTATGGAGAAATTCTTTAGCTTGTTTAGATTTGCCATGTCCTTTGACCAGAGCTAAGTAAGAGAAGGGGGAAAATAATCCTAATGATTATTAGTGCCACTGCTTGTAAATTGGTTATGAACCTCTGGATTTATTGAGGTTTACCAGGAAAATGATGCAGAATGATGCCCCTAAACATCAACAAAACCAGGAGTTCAGTAGAATATCCTGACAGCTCACACTAAATCTTGCCTGTATCATGGAAAAATACTTGTGATCCAACTTAGGGCTTTTTAGGGTCAAAGTTGGGTTTCATGTAAGGTTCGAGCTTTTCTTTCTCCCCATGATTGAACTATACCACTTTCTTTGGTTGGCATGTGTTTATTGAGTCACTCCTATGCATGTCCACCTTCAAAGAAAGGATTTTTTTTTACAAGTAAAAGGTCCTGAAGAATATTCTAAAGTTTCAGCAACATGTGACAAATTCAAGTCCCTGCAAAGGGAAAGCTTCTTCCCCACATCTCTTGGGAAGAGTCCTGAGTACTGTATACTCACATAAGAGATACACAGTTGGTACAAAGATCTATTTTCACCCCAAAATAAGGCTAATTCCAGCACTGTTTCCAAAATTAAGACCACGCCTGTTGACTGGCAATGTATGTATTGGGGAAAAATGACAGTTTTGAAGGTAGGTGTAGATCATAATAGAACTTAGCATTCAAGACAGCAGGACAACACTAAGCACCATGTAACATACCTCTCTTGCTCACAGGTTCACATTTTGTGCATTAAAATAAGAAATGAACATTAGAGTTGTCAAGTCTAGTTTCTCCTTCAGGAAGAAGAGGTGATATTTCAAAATATAAAAAAAAATAGTAAGAAGGAAAGGCTACTTGGCCATTCTAAGCTTATAAAGTAGTTAAACAGGACTTGAAATCTCAGTATCACTATGACAAAGAGGAGTTGTTCTTTTTTAATGGACGGTTGAGACTTTGTCTCCAGCTCTTTACGATCTGTTTCCCTCCCTGGCCCATGCATTAATCTTACTCCCATGTAAACACAGCCAGCTGTTCTTCAGCCAGTAGCTTCTTCTTCCAGCAATTCTGATTTCTAGCAGCAGCACAGAAGTGCAGACACCATATGTTCTTTGCACATTTATTTATCGTCTTTATCTGACAGAGCTGGGGATTATAAGAACATAATGATAATTTGTGAATAGAAAAAAAAGGGCTTCTACTTAAATTTGTCCCTCAAGAAAACAGGACACTGACTACTTGCAGCAGGCAATTCATGAACATGATAACTA
Source organism: Cyanistes caeruleus (assembly GCF_971803275.1). Classification (NCBI taxonomy): domain Eukaryota; kingdom Metazoa; phylum Chordata; class Aves; order Passeriformes; family Paridae; genus Cyanistes; species Cyanistes caeruleus. The sequence continues at coordinate 72,262,283 of NC_141701.1, forward strand.
AAATATGAACAAACTCTATGAGTAAATAGCAGCAACAAACTAATCAAAATCATGATCTATTTATGGGTTGATTATAATAACAAAAAATGACTATGAATAAGTGCTGGGTAATATGTGAACCAAATAAAGGGCTACAATTCTCATATATAAATTCCTGCTAATGAATAATTTAACCATGTCTAGTTAGAGCCATCTATTTATTAAGAAATCTCACCAACTGGATCTGGCAGAATTATTTATCTCTATACACAGTGATAAAGTCAAGAGAAATCAGTACTGCTGGACTTTAAAAACTGGATTTTAAAAACCCAGTTTGGTCCTCTGGAGCTCCATAGTATCATTTACAACTCTGTAGCCCTAACTTTAGATGTAGCCTCTCTCATTTAGTACCATTTTAAAACCACTTTGCCCAGTACAGATGACACAATACATAAGGCAGAGAAAAATCAACATTTCTTTGTTTAAATTACATAGAAAAGCAACAAAGGTTTGAATTATCCTTCTTTGCCTTTAGAGATATTCTACATGAAAAAGAACATAAACATGCTAGCAGAAATATACAGCAAGCCTTCTTAGAAAAGCAAGGATAAATCCTAGAGTGATAATTAAACTCTTCATGACAAAACCATGCAATCTTTTACATATTTTTTTGAAATTTGGGGTAAAATGTTTCCTGAAAAGATTAATTATATTAACAAAGTATGAATTCAGCTAGGGTCTTCCTTTATCAGAGATAGGTGCCACTGCAAAAGCAGAAGAGAGTAAGGTTATTCATTTTATGGTTCCCTGCTTGACTTTTTGAAAATAATCAATGATAATCAAGATCACCATGTTGCTATTAGGATTGGTGCCTTCCAACATGCACCACATTTCTCCATCAAAATAACTGATGAGTATCCTTGCTTCAAGCTTCTTAAAATGGCATTGCATAAGGCCAGAAGGTAACAAGTTATGGGGAAATAGTTTTAAAACCACTGCAAAGGTGCTTTGCAACTCTGTAAAAGCACACTATACTTTTGTCAAACAAAGGCATAAAAACCAAAACAACTCTGTTTTCTGTAACAACGAAAAGAAAGAGTTTTAGACAGTGATACCAGTGCCACAGTGTATATGCCTGTAGATGCCCCTTATCGATCTCTACTCTGATTGCACTGTTTCTGGTTTTGAGTTAGAAAGAATTAATACATACAAATAAACTACTAATTACTTTCACAGTTGACTTCTGACTTGAATTACAAGTACTTTGGCCCTTATTATTACTGCACTTATATTGTAATTTCCAGATGAAGAAAATGGTTTTTAACTGACATGAAGTCTGTATCTCCTTTCTATAGATTACTTCCAAGAACCTCAATTCATTTAATGCAGTCAGGAATAGCACCAAATTGGAAAAAATGCAGCCAGCTTTGTTGTGCTCTTGACCATGTATGAAACATATATAAGCACATATTTTTGCTTACAACTTTCAGGCAACTGCACACAGATACTACATATCTTCTGACACCATGCATATTAAACTGTGAAAGCTGCACACTTTGATTAGAAGCTGTAGTCTGCCAGGAAAATGACAGTTTTTCATCTGAGACTTTTAAGTAACAACACACACAACCTTTTTTTCTGGCTAAGACCTTGGGTTGTTTCCTAGAAAAAAATGTAGTGTACTGATTACAAATCAAAATGTAAAAGATAGAACTGTAACAAAAAACACAGAGGAATCAAATCAGGGAGTATCTGATTTATAACTTTGTATCAGTTTACTCCCATCTAGCAAGACAAAAAGAAGAAATACAAACTGTTAAGATGGCATTCCCAAACTGAGTTTCAAGCAAACTTCCAAATCTCTTCACTAGGTTGGGACTAGTTTAGTTTCAGGCCTTCATGAGAAAAAAACGTTGTTTGTGGAGATTTACTACCTGTCTCAACCCTTCTAAAAGAAAATGTATGAAAATTCGATCTGTATTTTCCAAAAATATCTTTTGAAATTTCTTCATGAAACCTCCTTACTTCTTCATTCTAATTACTGTATGTGTTTCATCAGAATTATTTTTATAATTATTCTCTGCATTTCTACCTGCAATTTTTAGAACTTCTTGGAAAACTGTTGTAACATCCTCCAGTGACCTTTAAACCTCAGATAAAAACTGGATTTATGGCATAAAAACTGTGGTTCACTTCTGTGAACAATCCACTCTTTAGAGACATGCAATGTAGCTAACAATAAATCTTTCTTCAAGTTTCATACTTTCTTTCTATACCCTAATTTCATTTTTGATGTACTATAAATCCCAGTAACTAAGATCTACCACTGCGCATATACCATTTCTACTCAGGATACAGAGGGGACATTCTCCGTCCACTGGGATAGAAGCACAGGAAAAACACAGGAGTTTTTCCACCAAGCAGTTTTTAAGGATGGCCTTTAAAGTTTTTCACCAGAGAGTGCAAGTATTATCTTTCCTGAACTCCCAAGTTAATTATATGTTCATAATGACCTCAAATTTTTCTTATTCATTTGAGGAAAAATAAATTTTGAAACAGTTCTATGAATAAGGGCTACGTCCTCTTGCTGCACCATCCTATTTTGAAAAAACATATCAGCAACATTTTTTAACCATGGAACACCTAGGCACTTACAGTGTAGAAAAGAAATAAAATGGAGGAAAGAATTATGAAGAGAGGGGAGAAGGGACAAAAGGGAGGGAAACAAACTATGACATACTGATTGGATTTTTTATTTTTTTTTTACAAAGAAAGACGCCTTTCAAACTAAAAGAGTTTTAAGAATATTTAGTGTTTCTATAGCTTGCTCTGCGTTCCATGCATTCTTATAGATGATTTTTAGTTCAGAACACCCATGCATGCTTTCCTTGATCTTCCTTTTTAAATCATGGGAAATTGTTCCAGGGATTTCTTCTTGCCTAAAGCCAGAAGCACAACATGTGCAGGAATTGATGTAACCCTTCATTCTGTGTTAGAAGCTAGTACAGTGAAAGATTAAGATATTTCTTCAAATTACCAAAGTGTATTTTTTATATAAGCAGTAGCGCTTAAGCCCAAGCACACCAGAATCTCCTAGCAGAATGATGACTTGGTAAAGGTTTAGGAAATGAAGACTGTTGACTCAGCAGATTAATGCATTTTTTTCCTTACTCTCAGTCTCTCCTAAAGTAATACTATATCAATAATGCTACATCTATTTAAGATTTAATGAAATTAGATTGTACTTTTATACTCCCAGGATTATTCTCCCCTGTAATAATTGTATTCTAACAACAGGGTGGGTAGGTGAGAGAAGGAATTTTCTCTTAACTATTGGCCACATGTTTAAAAAAAATGTGATTTTTGCTTTGAATAACAAATACAGGAGAACATTAATTTTTATTAAATCCAATCTATATGCCTACTTTTCCACTGAAGCTTTGTGCATTTTAAAATACAATTTTTTGCAGAAAATTGGAATGAATTATAACTACAAAAGTTGGTGTACATCTCTCACAGCATGGTTTGGGTCCATCCTGCTTCACACTGCTAAGTGCAAATTGCTTACTGGCAGAACTAACATCAGAGTTGAAAGCACTTTCATTCAGGCAGTAGGAAGTACAATGATATCTATTATTACAGTGTTGAATAAAAATGCCATTTAGACCAACCAATTTGACACAATACTGGCATACTATTAGCACAGGATATTTTAGGTTGGAGAGGAGATCAGGTCTTAAGTCCAACCTTCTGCTCAAAAGACAGCTAGCTATAACAGACTATGTTGTTGTCTGGTCTCAAAAACCTCCAAGAATGGAGACTGCACAGCCTGTTGCTTGACTGTCCTAGAAGTGAGAAAGTTTTTTTCTTTATATCCAGTCTGAAATTCTCTGCCTGTTTTCTGTTGTCTTCCTACCATGCACCAGTGTGAAGAGCATGTCACTGTTCTCCATGTAAATTCCCTGCAGGTATTAGCAGGATGTTACCAGTATCCTGCCCCCCAAAATGCTTTTCTCCTCAAGGATGAACAAGGCTAACTCCCTCAGCTTCCCTTCCTGAGGCACAGTGCTCCAGCCCCCAACAGAAGGTGGCACTCCACTGAATTTACTCTATTTTATCCATGTCCTTCTTGAACTGGGGGAGGCCAAAACTGGGGAACAACCTCCTCCTTTGATCTCCAAGCTGTGTTCCTGATAATACAGCCCAAGATGCTACTGGCTGTCTTTGCAGTGATGGCATCCCTTCAGCATGCCTCAGAACTTTGGATGGCACATCCTCCAGTGTAACTACTGGTATCCTAGTGGGGTGTCACCTTGTGATGGTTTGGCATTTAGGGAAAAAAAAAAACAAGTAGAAAACATGGAAATGAAGGCTTTGAGAAAGTGGCTGCTGGGAGTTTCTCCTCTGCCTGAGACCTGGCCAATAGCTGGCCATTTCTGAGAACTGACAGCAGTTTTGGACCACTGAAAAGTAAGATCACTTTTGTGAATACCACCTTTTAAACTTAAACCCAGGAACTTCTGTCTCTCTTTGTTTCCAGCTTTGAAAGGTAACAGAACTCCAGCTGGCTCCCACTCCCCCTGCCGCCAGGCCCACATAGCCCGGCGGGGGCTGGGCTCAGCCTCCTGTGACTCAGGCTGGGGATGGAGCCTGTGGTGATCCCCCCTGGCCCCAGGCTGGGGTTGGGTTCTGCTGCAGCTTTTCCGGGAAGACTTCTGGGTCCTATTCCAGTGGGGTGGCTGAAGCCTTTCCCAGGGGGGGCAGGCTCTCCCGTGGCCCCAGTGCTGGGCTGGGGCAGGCCACAGCTGCTCGCCCCCAGGGCCTGCACAGACAGCTCCAAGTTGAAACCAGTCTGCTGTCTTTCCAGGGCTGCCAAGCTGAAATCTGACACCATGAATACCTGCCACAGTTTGAACCAGATTTTAACCCTTTCACTACCCAGATGAGACCCGCAGATTTAATCCCTTTCCAGAGAGAGGGAAAGAGAGTGATCAACATGTAAAGAGACAATATAAACTATCAAAGTCAATAAAAGAACAAATCAAGCCTCAGATGAGAAGAGAATGAGGAGATGCTTTAATAAGCTGAAATATTCTTTTGATAAGGCCATGGAAATGGACAACAGTGTTCTGAAAAATTCCTGTAATTCATGAAAGACTATTTTGGGGGCAATGAAGTATTTCAAAGTGTAGATCTGAGCAAAGGTACCCATTGATGAAGCTGAGCAGATGGTGGAGTCATTGTGTCCCATGAAATGCTGGAAGAGAGAGAGGGAAGTGAGAGTTGATGAAGACCCTTGGCCCCCAGAGAGAAAAAAGAGAAAATCTCAGTTCCCAGAAATGATCACAGAGACAGATGAAAAGAACCTTCATCCTTAAAATAATACTCCTTGAGTTCATGGCCCATGAATACATATCAGAGTGGTGTGAAAATGGGAGGAAGTCATGATAGCAGAGTTTTCTGGATGGCTGGCATCATGGAAATGAAAAGCCATGAGAAAAACTGTTTGTTTGTGGAGAACTCTCCATGAAATGACATGAGAGAACTCCGCTCTCTAAAAAGACTGATGAAAAGACTATTGAATAGTTGGTACTGTTTTAACCACCAGGTTTTGTCTCTATGTTGTCGGTTAGACAAGGGAATGGTTGAGTAGTGGAGAGAAAGGGTTTCTGGAGGTTTTATTCTGGTTTCTTATTCTTGTAGTTTTGTTAATAAACTTTTGTCCTAGTTTAGGGCAAATCAGGAAGGAAAACTCCAAATGGGGATCTCCACAGGGAAATGCCCCTCCCCACCAATGGGTCCGGGAAAAGGGAAAAAAAAAATTCCGTGGAGAGAAGTGGAAAAAGCTGTTTATTTAACAGAAATTGAGTAATATTAAATAATAAAACCTCTTGCTGTTCGATGGGATGGTAAGTCTAGGAAGAAAAGTCTTTTTTCATGTGGTGTAGCTCGGCTCGCTCAGGTTCTTATCAGTCCCTCCGGCGCTGGAAAAGTTCCGAGGCCCAGGCCCCGGTGGGCCACAGGCGTGAGCTCCCAGGGTTTGGCTGGGTGTTCAGTCCAGAGCAGGCTTGCACAGATCCAAGAAAATTGGAAAAAAACCAAAGGTCCAGGGAACTCCTCTGCCTCAGCTAGCTAAAACTAACTAAAAGCCAGAGAGAAGCTCTGTTCCGCTGTCTGTCCGTGCTGCAGACAACACAGTCCAGGAGCGGGGTGTGTGGGAGTGATGTTTTCCTTAACACACTGCGCACTTCTTCTTCCCCCTCTCTTGCTCTCAAAGCCAGTCTTAAAGGTGCAGAACTTAATATATAACATAAACCAGACAATTGGGGATACCAGTATCATAAAGTCACCCCAGGACAACTTTCTTTATTCCTTCTAAGCCTGTTTTTCCCTTCTCCTAATGCATATCTCACAGCAAGAAATAAGTAAGTTTTCTGGTGATTTTTAGCTAGTGCTTTAAAACTGTCACACACCTGTACACATGATGGAGTGTGCTCCTTGCCCTCCTCCAGGTCATTGATTAAAAAATGCCACTAAAGGACACAAAATGATTCACACGAATGTTTCTCAGTGTTGGAAAAGGAAAAAGGCCACTTTATTCTCTGACTCCAGTATTTATAGATTCTCGACAATGACCAGGGATTGGACAATCAAGTTACCACCTTCCCAAGCACACTGGTCATGTGAAACATCCATCAAAAGATGTTTCTTAGAAGCAATGTGATAAACAACCCATGTTTATAGAACTTTCATGGGAATGCAACTGAAACTAGGAAAATATTATCAGAAAGCTTTAAGTCTCAGGGTGACATCTCACCCTTTCTCCTTTAAAAAAGAAAAAGAAAAATGAACAAAGAAAATTAACAATGTTCTAAACAATCAGAAGGCTCTAATTTCAGGGTGATATCTCACCCTTTCTCCATCACAAAAAACAAAAAGGAAAACATTTTCAGTGTCTGCCTGTGGAGGAGCCATTAGGGTGATCACTCACATCGTCTGCCTCTGAGTCATCATCCGATGGCCTATCCATTTGATGATTTTCAATTTGGTCACGGTCTCCAACTTGCCTGTTGGCTGGATTTTTCCTTTGCTGTCGCAGGTAAGGACAAATGGACTTTGCCGGTACCCAGCATACCCCAGTATCTGGATACACACACATACCCGTGCCCTGAAGCAATAAGGTCATAGGGACTTTCCCACTGTTTGGTGACTAAATTCCTCACTCGAACCTTCACTTGAGGCTGATGCATCTCATCCGAAGCCCACAATGAAAGGTGATGGTTCAACATGACTGGGTTATTTGAGTTCTGTGGTACTGTGAGGTGATTGAAGGTATATAAAGCTTTTTCCAACTGACTGTGTGGGGTTTCACCCTGCATTCTCTCTTTTTGCTTCTGTAGAACTCGTTTTAGCGTACCATGAGCACGTTCTACTATGAATGCTAAATATGAGCAAAAGCAAGGGAGCACAGTGCCTGTGGAAAAGCAGGCCGCATAACTTTCTCAGTCCCACCTGAGAAAGTGGCCTGGGAAATCATAAGGGAGAATTGAAACAATCCTCAGAGATAGAAGACAGCCTTGCAGGTGCTGGTCAGTTTCTTGTTTTCTTGCGAGAGAAGGTCGAGCGGTGGTATACCCCACTGACCAATGATGGTAATATGTTATTTTACTAACCAATAAGAGTTTTACCTTTCTGTACTTTCACATATTGGTCAATAAAAGAAGATCTGAGGTAATAAACCTCTCTCTCCTGTTCAACTCACAAGAGAGTCCGTGTCATGCTTCTCGCCATTCCCAATAGTATGACATTCTACAAGAGCTTGATCTGTCAGAGAATGAGGGATACCAAACTTGTGTGACACACCCCACAGCTGCAGGGACTGCCACACCTTCTGAGAGGTGTAAGCAGGACCATTACTGGTCTTCACAGCAGAAGGTATGCCTAAGATGGCAAAGGCCTGCCTCCAGTGGGCAATGACATGGCAGGTCTTCTCTCCCATGTGAGCAGAAGCCCACATTGCAGAGGAGAAATTGTCCACACTGACATGCACATACCGGAGCTGGCCGAACTGAGCAACTTGGGTGACATCTGTCTACCAAAGCTCCAAGGCCCTAAGGCCTCTGGGGTTTACCCATGCCAGCAAAGGCACAGCAAATGCATGACAGTCATCACAAGACTCAACAACGTCATGTGCCTCAGCTGATGTCAACTGAAACTGCTTCTGCAAAGTATGTGCATTCTGGTGGAAAAACCAATGCGATGCCTTGGCCTGTGCAAGCATATTAGCCTGAGTTGCAACCCACTCTGCGTTAGCCAACTTGTCAGCCCTCACCTTACCTTCTGCAATGAACCCTGGCAAATTGGTATGACTGTTCACATGCAGAACATAGTACAGATGTACCCAGGCCTGAATGGCATACCACAAGGTCTTCAGTAAATGAAACAAGTCAGGATTACTGACTTCCTTCAAAACTGAATGACCTAACCGCTGGGCTATGTCAGCGACACAGGCAGAATCTGTGACCAAATTGAAAGTCATCAAATGGATGCCATTGGATGATGACTCAGATGCAGACAACGTGAGTGATCACCTCGATGGCTCCTCCACAAGCAGACACTGAAAAAGTTTTTGTTTTTGTTTTTTTGTAGTGAGAAAGGGTGAGATATCACCCTGAAATTAGAGTCTTCTAATTGTTTAGAACATTGCTTATTTTCCTTTCTGATTGTTTAGAATATTGGTCATTTTTTTTTTGTTTTTTTAAAGGAGAAAGGGTGAGATGTCACCCTGAGACTTAAAGCTTTCTGATAATGTTTTCCTTGTTTTAGTTGCTTTCCCATGAAAGTTCTATAAACATGAAAACATTATCAGAAGGCTTTAAGTCTCAGGACGACAAAAAAAAGTTGAATAGGACAGTACTTGGATCCTTATCATTTCTATACATCACATTAAAACTACCCTCTGAGCTTGACATGCTAGCAGGTTTTATAGATCCAGCTGCCCACCCATATGGACCCTATATCCTAATTTGGATATATGAATAATGAGAGAGACAGTGTCAAAAGTCTTGCTAAAATTGAGGTATTGCTTTCTCCTCATGCACAAATCCAGTAATTTTAATACAGAAAGTAATTAGATTTTCAGATGAGCTTAATCTTTGAGTAATCCAAGCTGAATGCTCCAAATCACCTTTTTCTCCATCATGTGCCCAGAGAAGTGTGCTCCAAGGAGGTGTGCTCCTTGACTTTCCCAGGGATGGAATGTCCACTAGACTGTTGCTACCCAGGTCATGGAATCATAGAACTGTTTAGCTTTGAAAAGACCTTTAAGATCATCAAGTCTGATTGTTAACCGAGAACTGATGAATCCACCACTAAACCATGTCCCTAAGTCCCACATCTACATGTCTTTCAAATACTTCCAGGGATGCTGAGTCCATCACTTCCCTGAGCAGCTTGTTCTAATGCCTGAATACTCTCTCAATGAAGAAATTCGTCCTAGTATCAAATCTAAATCTCCTCTGGCAAAATTGGAGGCCATTTCCTCTGGTCCTATTGCTTGTTACTTGTGAGAAGAGACTGACCCCGACCTGGCTACAACCTCTTTTCAGGCCATTATAGAGAGTGATAATGTTCCCCTGAGCCTCCTCTTCTTCAGGTTAAATGATGCCAGCTCCCCCAGCCACTCCTCACAAGACCCTTCACCAGCTATGTGTCCCTTTGATGGCCACCCTCAGCACCTGAATGTATTGGAGAGCCTGAACACAGGTTTCAAGGTGCAGCCACACCAATGGTTGAGTACAGGATGAAGATCACACCCTGGTCCTGCTGGCCACACCATTGCTGATACAGGCCAGGATGCCCTTGGCCTTCTTGGCCACCTGGGCACACTCTGTCTCATGTTTTGTTGCTATTGGCCAGCACCCCCAGGGCCTTTTCTGCTTGTCAGCTTTTATTCCTTAGTCTCTTTTTTGAAGACGGAGTATTGTGGTAAAAATTTAATTCCAAACTTAATTTACCATGACTTTTAATAATGCAAATAAATTAGATCAGGAAAGATAAAACAACATTTCTCAGCCTGGTAGTAACTGTCAGCCCAGTCTTTCATCTCTCCCAAATATACACCTGCTCTATGGTGTTAGGAGCTTGGGGTAGAGGACATTTTATGTGGGAGTAAAGCTGGACACTGTAGAAATTCAAAAGCCTTAAACTTGGGTTGTTTTCAAAACTATTGTTTATTTTCAAAGTTAAGGCTGCTGCCTTTTAGTTTCTGTTGTGTACAGAAGTAGTGGCATTTTTCTTAGTAATCTTTTACCATATTCACTTTACGATGAAAACTCAATGCTAACTACTCCACAGTTTCTACGTAAGCAAAGGCTCAGGAGAAATAACATGCAGGGCTCAGGAGAAATAAGATGCTACAATATTAAAAATATAATGAAATTAAAATTATGATCTTCACCCCACAGAAGCCAAAGTACCACCTTTCTCCTACAATTTTAATATATAAATAAATTACAGTGTAATTTTGTATTTTTTAAAAAAATGTTCAGATTTTCAAACTACGCTTATACACTCTACCTGTGATATTTGTATATAAAAGTGTGATAATTTCAAATTCTACCAAAAGTGAGTATTAATATTTCTTAGAAAATAAGTCTTAACACTTACACTCAATTGGGATAGAAGAAATGTTAACAAAATCCACTGTGATTCAGTGAAATACATGTGAAATAGAATTGACTACATCAAGAAAATTGCAAGAATAGGATGGGGGCTTTATCATACACTTTCTCACACATATAAAACATATACTGTCCATTTACAGGAAAGCATGAGCTGAATTTAGACTAAAGCTCCAGCTAATATAAGTTCCCTGCTTCCATGAATGGTCAAAACCAGATGTACAGAGAAGAATAAAAGTGAAAGGCAAGCATACATCACAAAGAGCATAGGAGCAATATATATATTTTTAGCAGCATGTAAAGAACACTGAATCACTCCAGAACACAATTTATTAATGAGCCATGAAGCATAAAATTTTAGATCCTCATTTACTGACTCAAATGTAAAAGGTAACACAACCAACGGAAACTGAAACCTGAAGACAATCAGAACTATGAAAAAAGTCATTATTCTTGATGCTTCAAAGACTGTAAATAATGTAAATGTCCCACAGTGCAGTGATAGTCTCTTCATATAAAACCAAATCAGTGCATGATTCTTTAATTCAGGTTTGGCCTGAAATACAAATATCAGGAGGCCTCTACAATACAAACACCACTTAGTATTGACATGATTTAACTTCAAATGAACTGATTTACCAACCACCAGGCTGTTTTGACTAGAACTGGTCAAATCCAAGCATCATTTTAACCTATCAAAAGCTTTTGTGTTACTGACAAGCTTTTGAGGAGCACAATGAGACAAACTGAACATTAACAAACCTTTGCTTAGATGAGCTATTCCCTATCAATGTGCATAGGCCCAAGTATTTAAAAACTATCCTAAGTTTTATACCATGAGGCTTTGAACATAGTAGTCCAATCTAGTATTTCAGTCTCAGCTGGGGACATCCTTGTTCTGCAAAAGCAGTTCTCCAATACCCTCGCTATTTTTAAGAAGATTGAAATTTTGAACCAAGAAGGCAATAGCTGTAACCAAAGCAATATAAGGTGGAGGGTTGTTTTTCTTTCACTGCTATGCTTACATATAAATGGGCAAATAATAAGACAGGGTATAACACAACATAATGAATGTCTCAAAAATGAGATGGAAAGGAAAGTTAATAAAATACACATGTTAAAAAAATCAGAAATATAAATAGCATTATCTGTATTTGTTATTTATGAAGTTACTTTTTTATCAGAGGGTCCTAAACAATTTTATCTTGGGATTTTAAGTTTGTACCCTTAACTAAGTAAAAAGAACAAAAGACAGTGAAAACCAGAAAGTCTCGTTTGTAAAATTTCCAATGTTTGATTACTTCAAGACCACACAAAGTTCACAGCTTCAAAGGAGAATAGGAAACAGACACCAAAACTGGAGTTCACAAAATAACATAAAACGTATTGTCCTGGCTAAATTAATCTACTCAGAAAATATAAAAGATAGGTGATTATGTCAAAGAGGAAAAGCTGATTTTCAAGGTGCTGCACATGTATTTCACAAGTAATTAACATAACACTAAAACTCAAAGAACTCATAAACTTTTGCAGTTACCGCAGCAATGAAATTTCATACCTGTGGCAAGATAGATGATATGGAAAAGCATGTCCTTCCCCTGCACAACATCCACAACCACATGGGAGAATCGGCTGTTGTCTTCCATGAAGTAAGGAATTGGTATAACTGGTTGAATAACCTCATGCATTAAGAAGAATTTTTGTGCATCTTGAAGATTTCTCTCAGTCAGATTTACATACAAACCCTGGTCCATGGTGCCACACTGTAAAAACAGAAATGTAGCATGACTATATGTGCCAACAATAACAATGGATTTACTCTCTGATTTATAGCACAAGAAAATAAAAGCAAGATCATATCTTGTAATGACAATGTAAAATTCAACTTTCAAGTCCCATTTAGGTGCTACCCAGACTGTCCAAGGACTCAGGAAGCTCAGTTTTCCTAAGACAGTACTATGGAGGCTCCCTAATTCAAAGTAAAAATAACTATATATATATATATATATAATATATATAATAACAATAAAAAGAATAATTCTAAATAACAATATGGAAGAGCACCAGACTGACCAGCACAAGTAGATTATGGAAATATTTTGCTGTATCTTATGTTCACAGGGCAGGAAGGAGAAAAACTACCATTCAGAAAACCGAATTATTTTTGTCGTAATACAAGCAGACAGGACTCAGTTTCTTTATGCAGAAAAGCCAGTCTTTAATGTCACAGCCCATTTTTATACAGTTTTCCAAGACTTCGCATTTTACACTAATTGGCTCGTAACTTTCTTGCCACTCAATTCACTGGTTAGTAAATGGCATTTTACATGTCCATCAAATCTCTCTATTCCTGGATAGTTTACATATTTTGATCACTGACTCCCATGGGATAGATTTCTTGTTTTTGCAGGTGTGAACAGTTTTGTTACCAGAACAGATTGTTGTGCTAACTGATTCTCATTCTCATATTTTTTTTCATATGGCAACTTAGAAGCTAGCTGCTAGCTTAGCCAGAGTAGTGGGGCTTAAACTATATTTTTACAAGGCCTTTCTTTTTGTAAGGTATTACCTATATGCAACAGATTTTCTGACTAGTTTTCTTTATAATTTTCAAAGACCTCAGTGCTGAAGACTTAACAAATTTTCAAAGGAAACCTCAAGTCCTAATACAGACAAGTTCTGACAGGAATCCCAGGTGAAAGTACAACATGCAGTTCTAGAAGCTTCTTAGGACGCTGTCTTAAGTAGCAAAAATTGACAGTGCAGAGCTCTATTAAATATTATCCATTGCAAAGACTTTTTTTTTCTTTAAAACTGACCATATTTTAAATCTGAAAACTGTGCTCTTTTCTTACAGGAGAACATCCACGAGCTGCATAAAAAAGTTTCAAACACAAATAAACAAGGCAAAATAAGTGGGAGTTAATTTCAACGTATTCGTGTTCAACTGAGGACACAAAAGAGAAAGCTTCTTAATGTATGGGACTATATATACATTCACATGTTGCATCAGAGAAGTAAAGCACTACTTCACAACATTTATCAAATATTTGGGTGATGTGAAAGGCATAACTAAGTCATCATTTAAATTCTGCTTTACTATGTCATAAAACATGCCATGAATTACAGCATGAGCAAAATAATAGTGTGCAAAACCATACCAATTATTTTTTTAATATAACCATGTTTTCAGTCCAAATTTGAGTAATTTTTCCAAATCCACAAATGCTAAAAATAGTCAAACAAATTATTTCATAATGGGGAGATCAGATGATGAAGAATGATAAATTAACAACTGGCAGGAAACAGTTACTTGCCCTGTACGTCAGACCAGTGAAAAAAATAAACCACTCCCAAGAAGTTGTCTGGATCTATCAAGCAGGAAAAATTCTAGCTCAATACTCATAGTACCCTGAAGTGCAAATGGTCCTTGGTCTTATGATAGACATTGCCCTGTCTAAAGAGAAAAATATTGATCTCAGAATTAAACAACGTTCCTCAAAACTGGGGTTCCAGTAGTATTTTAAAATGGAAAATATTTCATTAATACAATCTAGCCTCAGAAATACAAGGTCTGATGTAACTATACACAGCAGTAGTCTTCATTCAAATCACATACGTCTCTTTGTTGCTTCAGAGTAGGTGAATACTCAGAGGATAAATCTACTTCTGGGACTAAACAAACAGAACTTCTTATCCTTTATCATAAGGACTCTACAAAAGAAAAGTCTTTTCTTGGAAGGAAACCAATGACTCAGTCAATTAATATATCTCAGCCATGTGAGATGTGTACTCCAAAGTCACAAAATTACAGAAAATGGTTAAAGTTCTAAGCATTAGACTAGCTTGTATAAGCATCACTGCTGCAGCTATGGAGCCAGCAACATAGCAGAAAGTTATTCAAAGGAATAAAAAGCAGCATTGGCAAAAGAAGAGAAGCTGGACATCATTAGAGACACCTAAAGATCAGTTGACATCAATTGCCTTCAATATTGTGTTATAAAAGGCCACATTACAGCTTTTAACCCCAGCTCTGCCTTCAAAGCTGTTTGTGACTCAGTGATATATGATACAACTGTAGTCACCGTTCTTGTAAATTAGATGAAGTATCAGCTGTATTACAGTCAGCAAGGTATCTAAAAAATAAATTTCAGCACCTCTCTTGAATGGGACTTGGAGACATACATTAAAAGTACAGCAGAGACTTAAACAGTTTTTACACGGCTATCATGCTGTCATCTTTCTTTGTAAGTACCGTTCAGTATGGGCTGCTCTCACAATAATTAACACCACATTAATGCAAAGTTTGTAGGGAGAGTTCAATAAGTTTTACTTGATATGCATACATTGTCAGAAAGGATAAGAATTTTACATAAAAGCATTTTTTCAGGCTTTCTCCTCCAAAAATTTAGCCTTAGACCCTCTTCCTATCATTATTTTGAAAATACAAGAACTTCTACAACAGGGGAAAAGCTGTATACAAATACATCCTTCTTCTGCAGGCTTCTGGTGTACTTAGAATCTTGTCACTCGGCTGATGACAAACATACTACTTAGGAAAGGTAATGTGGCTCTAGCCTGTAACCTGTGCCTTATTTTCCTTCATTTGCATAGATCAGGAAGTAATTAAAATTACCTACAATCCCCAATGGGTGATTTTTTTCATGCTAGCAAAGATCTTACGATTCTTACAAGTAAGGGAAGGCTGTTCCTGAAGCAGACATGAACTTCTGAAATTGCATTGAGATTAAGGGAGGGTGAAAGGTGGGTAGAGGTGTGTTGTAGTTAGGGCCTGGCGGTGCGGAAGAATTTGGGATGTAACGGAAAGCTAGTAACCCACCCCTCTCTAGGATAGTAAGTTCTCTTGTAATTAGCCAATAGCACCTAAGTGTGATGTAAGCAGATGGGAGTAACACAGTGACCCCAAGCTATAAAATGCTAAATTCCTCTGCAATAAATCGCCATATTCTTCATCTATCACATTGATGCTGTGAGATATGGACCAAGTGGCTGAGATAGCCGCTGTGCTGGAGCTGATCGGGGTGCTTATCTTGCTTAAACCCAACATTTGGTGCCAGAAACCCGGGAGAAAAAGCGGGAAGAAACGTGAGAAGAAATTAAAAAAGCAAGAATACCCTGAGTCAGCGGACAGCGGCCAAGATAGCTGGACTATTCTTGGCGTGAAGATCCTGGGCCCAGAAGGATGATGGAATCACGGAAAAAGGTCAGATTGCAATTAAGTTATAAACCTAATTTGCTTGCTATTGCAAGACTTTGGGTTGTTGAAGTCGTAAATGAGCTTGTAAAGTTTATCCACCCTAAGGTGTGGGACAGATGTACTAAAATCCTTGCCGAACAAACTCGGGGAATGACAAGGAACTGTTTGCTGGCTACCCTGAAATTTAGGGTCAGAGCGTTACAGCTCCCAGATGACAGCAGCTCAACTGAGCCGAAGCAGGGTCGAGAGTCCCCTCGGTTTCAAAATTCTTGTGTGCTCTGGAAGAAACAACAAAAATCAAGAGACTTTTGGAAAAAGTTAACAAAAAAAGCCAGGAGTGCTGTGGAAAAAGCCCGGAGAGAAACCTCCTCCCTGGTGTCTAAAGATGGCACAGAGAAAAAAGTTGTAGAGCGGGAAAAATATGTCTTTAACAAAGAACAAAGACTGGCCTTGGAAGGTGAGTACAGTCAGGGGGATGGGAGAGAAAAGGAATGTGAAGAAGAAAAGAAACTGAAGTGAAAGAGATAAGACGCGGGGGATGGGCACAGAGGCACAGAGATTGGAATGCAAAGAGAAGAACGGAGAGCAGAAGGCGGAGGGAAAGGTGGAGTGGAACCAGGGGGGATAGAAGAGCCCGCCCACAGGGGGGCAGGAAGGGCTGGGACCCAAGAAAAAGGTACGGAAAACAAGAAATAACCAGCCAGTTGAGTTCTGACTCCGACTGAGATACAAGCGGTTCATAACCCACCCCCACTCCCTCTCTGAGAAGAAGAGCTGGGATAATACCCAGTTTGTTACAAAGTCATGATTTATTGAGTTTTTAAAAGGTGTTTATATACCCTTTTGGAGTTAATTTTGTGTTTTAAGTAATTATGAGTTTATGCAGTTAGAGTTTTTAGTTTTTTCTCAGATTTAAAACCAGCCCGGCGCAGCCGAGTTCAGGAAAACACACACGGCAGTACGCTGCCGCCATGGCAACCACCGGTGAAACAAGTAACAGCAACTTAGATGAAAACGTGGAAAACAAAGCAACAACAACAACAACAACAACAACAACAAAAAAGCTGGACATTTTAAAGAGAAATAAAAAAGAGAGAATTTTAATTTGACAATTAAAAAATTAAAAGCTTTATAAATTGTATTATTTGTAAATCAGCAAATTGTTGTAATCAAGATTGAAATTTAAAAATAAGTTTCTATTGAATGAAGTGCCTTTGAAAATAGATTAAAAAGTTTAAATGTTGTATTTTTTGCATCCCAAGAAACTTAAAGTATTTTTGTTTTGTAATCTTAAAGTTATGTTAACCATATATTACCCATTTGCTGGGTTTTTTGACAATTTTAATAAAGAAATTTTTATGTGAATCTTTGTTATATAAAACACATATAACTGCATATATATCAATGTGAATTTAAGATTTTAGTTTAAAAATTGGACTTGATGTTTCTGAGAAGTGCTGCAAAGGCTGAGTGACAGCTTGCCAAATCCTGTGTTGTTATTGTTTTTCCCTGGAGAGGCTGCACTTTGGAATCTTAGCTAATTTGAGCATATATTAGGCAAATTCTTACTGTGAATGAGTGTTTTTGGTAACATTTGCAGTTATTGTGAGTTATTTTCAAAGCTAGATAACATAGAATTGTGATGTATTTGTTACATTTTTATAATTTTTATAGTGAATCCATGTCACTGTTGACTTGAATGTTTTTAAGTTAAATTGTATAACTTAGCCTCTTAAAGTTAAGTTTTGTTATTTCCTTTTGTTATAAATAATTATTGTTAAATTTAAATGTTGTTTAATTTAAATTGTTTTATGTTTTATTGGAAACACTTGTTTAAATTGCAAAATACAGTTGTTTTTTTTAGAGATACGAGGACGGCCACAATTGAGGCAGCTGTGGTGGAGCGCTAGTGAACACCTGCTTGTGAATGAAAGTCGATGCTGTCTGTGACACCCTTGATTTCATCGAGAGCTCTATTAGTTGTTGCAATCTTTGCAGTTTTTTTTGTTATAGCTTTCTTATTTTTCAGTGTTTCCACAATTTTTAAAAAATGTACCATTGCTGAGGATCAGCTGCCATTGAAGAAGCCTCAAATTAAACCAACTGCTGAATGATTTAATTAGTCTGGTACCTAAAGCTTCTGATTATTTGCTTTGTACAAATGCATTTTAATAGTTTGCTGTGCTGTAAGCATCTCATAGCTGTTGCTATTGAAAATCTTGTTCTAAAAATATGTTAAGAGACATCTTTCTAGTTTAAAGTCTAAGGCCCTGGCCAAGTCTTAACTTTACCTGGACAGAATGTTTATTAACAGATCCAGATGTTCTTGTACCAAATCAGTATTTGAGTCACCTTTTAACTCAACAATTTAACCCTATTAATATGACAGCTGGATCAATTTTAAAGTGAGCTTGGAGAATCATTTCCAGAGATGATTGTCCAATCCTTCACTGATAATTTTTGGTTTTGTTTGTTTATTAACTATGAGATGCTGGTGCAGTGTTTTAATAATTAACAGTACTTTTATATTACATATGTTATTAATAGTGTTTATGATTTAATTGATTTTCAACTGTTATAGGTTCTTACTAATTGTGTATAAAGTTTTGTGTTAATGTTGAACAGAAATACATCTCATTTTTATTTTTTTAAGAAAAGGGGGGAAATTGATACCCTAAAAGCAATTTGATTAGTGTAATTCATTAACTTCGAAGGAAGAAGTGTCTGTGTTTTGTTGGCGGGTTCAAAAAGGTCACTGTTCATCTGACCAGACTGTCTGCCTCTGAACACATGAGGTGCAGTGAACGGAGAGGTCATCACACAGCCTTGGTACTCCAGACATGGATCAGAAGTGGACCTGTCAAGACACAGTTGTGTCCGAACACTATACAGACAGTTGCCAACAGAAATTTTATGTTGTTATTATGATGTTGTGTCTCTATCAATTTTTCAGGTATCCTTTATTTTAAGATTTAGAAGGGCTTGAAGAACAACTTGAACATCAAAGCCCTCAGTCACCAATCAGCTGCCAGCTGACATCATGGGAGCAGTGAACATTTCAAGACTGAATCGTGTTGGAGAAATTCTGTAGAAGATCTAAGAAGTGTAGAGACTCCATCTAACTGTATATAAAGCAAATTGTAATTGTGTGTTTATTCTTTTAGCAAATTGCTTTCATGCTTAGATTACATATACACCAGAACACATGTGTTAAAAGTAGTTAGATAATAGTTTAAAGTAAAATGTTTAGCCTGTGTAGTAATTGCTATGTTAGTATAAAATATAAGTATTTTCCCTTTAAGAGGTAGTGTAAGCATTTTTGAAAGTTTATTTAACGTTAAAGTTTTAACTGTAAGTTTGTAAGCATGGTGTCATTTATATAGTAAACTGTTTATAGTAACTGTGCTGTTTATAGTTATAACACCTGAAGCAGTGAGCCCCAACCTTGTGGTACAGGCTGAGAACCCATGATTTAATAGTTTAGCCCTTGCATTTATACCCAAAGCTTTAATTCCTCTGTTGACTTTTGTGTATTAGCTGTTATCATTCCCAGAGTCCTATACCACTCCAAAGAAGAAGTGAACCAGTACCTTGAGCAACAGGCCATCTTCAGAAAAGAGAGCTGTTGACAGGACTGTCAATAGCAATGCTGCTTAGCTTGGGAGCGACCGGTGCAGCCACGGGTGTCTCTGCTCTGGTAACCCAGAGTCAGAGTCTCTCTTAGCTACAAATGACTGTAGATGAAGATCTACAGAGAACTGAGAAATCCATATCCTTTCTAGAAAAATCAGTTTCCTCTCTCTCTGAAGTTGTTTTACAGAACAGATGAGGTCTCGACCTTCTGTTCATGCAGCAAGGAGGCTTCTGCATCACCCTGAAAGAAGAATGCTGCTTCTACGCTGACCACACCAGAGTAGTGAGAGACACCATGGCAGAGCTACAAGACAGGCTGTCTCAGAGAAAAGCAGAAAGAGAAGCTCAGCAAAACTGGTTCCAGTCCTGGTTCGATCAAGCTCCGTGGCTAACCACCCTGGTGTCTACCCTGATTGGACCAGTTGTGATGATTTTACTCATGTTAATCTTTGGACCATGTATTTTGAATAAGCTTGTGTCCTTTGTTAAAAACCGATTAGAAAGAGTTAACATTTTGTTTATAGAAAGGCAACAAGTGCTTTAAAGTATACTTAGTTATTGCACGTGTTTTATATTTACCAATGAAAACTGTAGTATCTATTTTATAAGTTTTTAGCTTTTTAGTTAAGTATAATGTATTCTATATTTTATTCAATTTTATATTATTTACTTTTAAAATTTTTTAATATGGATAAATAGACAAAGTGTTTAGAGATACATATATAAAATAACATTAGAATTTTTAAGACTAACACACCTTATATTTTAGCAAATTAGTTATTCATAGAGAAAGGGGAATATGTTGTAGTTAGGGCTGGCGGTCTGGAAGAATTCGGGATGTAACGGAAAGCTAGTAACCCACCCCTCTCTAGGATAGTAAGTTCTCTTGTAATTAGCCAATAGCACCTAAGTGTGATGTAAGCAGATGGGAGTAACACAGTGACCCCAAGCTATAAAATGCTAAATTCCTCTGCAATAAATCGCCATATTCTTCATCCATCACATTGATGCTGTGAGATATGGACCAAGCGGCTGAGATAGCCGCTGTGCTGGAGCTGATCGGGGTGCTTATCTTGCTTAAACCCAACAGAGGTGACTACACTTAAATATCTTGATGAAAAGCTATTGTTGTTAATCACTACATTAATGATGCTTTTTCTTCCATCTCTCTTGCAAGAAGAACACTCATTAAAATTGTCCTAGTAGGAGTGGTGACTATGCAAAAGATGAAAACAATGCATGTCTTCTTACTGAAATACCCCTTTCTTTTTGCAGAGTTCCTCTAAATGACCCACCTTGACCAACTGGTTTTACGCTGTCAGCCAGCTGCAGAGTATTGCACCCTCTGAGGCCAACAAATTCAAATGAGGGGCAGAACATATCACAAATGCTTTTAATCTGACTCTTCAAGGAGTATGGGCCACCTTGCACATGAAAATAAATAAAATTATGACCACTCCTCCTTTACCACCTCCCTCTCACTTTCTTTTTTCTGACAGACACCATCTCGTTTTTTAAGTCCTGATAACACAAATACACAAATAATAGCAGTTTGATCATACTTCAGACAGGAGTTAATGTCACCTTGACAGATAACTATAATGTTTTATTTTGACAGAAGATTGAAGTTAAGCCTTTTTACTCCTAACCTTCAAAGTACATCTGCTTTTCAATCCAAATTATTTTGTGGAAGGATAAATTAAAATTAAATATGTTGAAACAAGAGGGTCTTCAAAGCACTTTTTTTATTTCAGTGTTTTGTTAAGGTCTTAGGCTACTACAGTGCAAAACTGGATTTATACATTATGAACCATACAGTACTTTGAGGAAAGCTCAAATATAAATAAAATATTGATCTTCTCCCACATATCCATACCTGAAAATTAGGGTTAGGATTGGGATATGGAAGCCAAGCAGAGCGAGAATTCTCCTGGTATTTGAAGGGTCCATTAAAGGTCTGAGTTATGGCACTCAAATTGAAAACACAAACTGCTGAGGCTGCTATGCTGTTCCTGTGAAGGAAACAAATACATTAACCTACGTAATAACGTAATAATTAAGAAGTCAAATTGCTGAAAAACAAACAAACAAACAAATAAATAAATAGAAACTCTTCAATCCTTCAAGTAATTAATGAAGCAGATATGATCAGCCAGGAGATGATATCTCAAAATAATGCTATATGTTGAGCTGATTTAGCACAGTCATTGCATTTAAAATATTTGCCAGCCTTACCAAGAAACGGCTGGGGGGAAAAACTCAGAACTTCCTACTTTCTGCTGCTGCTCTAATACCATACTATACTTTTAATACTGCTACACTTCCACACATAATCACATGCACTAGGGAGACCTCTTTTCCAGGTACAAAGTTCAGAAGGATATTATTCTCAGGGTTCAATCAAGTTTTCTCCATACAACAAACGACTGCTTTACATAAGTAAAGGTTTTCTATGTGTGGTATGTCTCTAGATCCTATGGAATCCCTGGAAAAGACATGTCCACAAAAACAGTGTTTTCCAAAAGATGTTGTACAGCAATAAGAATGCAAGTTGCAGAAAGCAACAAGAGCAAACAACTTGGACTGCTTACAAAATATCATGTTAAAAAAATTAACATCAATAAATGGCAGCTGGACTAAACACACAGTTTCCTGGGTTTGCCTTAAATTGTGATATACAAGGCAATAACGTAATTCTGCATAATATAAAGAATATAATTTAATAAAAATGAAAGCTCCTAATATGGAAAGCTGCATTGTTCTTTTCCTCATTTTGAGATAATGGAATAAATAATGAAGATCTCAATCGCACAGATCTGCAGCTAGAACTGCTGGAAGTTAATCCACACAGCATTCTTCTTTCTTTTCTTTTCTTTTCTCTTCTTTTTTTGTCCCCTATTTTATTTTTTTTTTAAAGCTTAGCCTAGAATTCACACAGGGCTTAAGAAAACATACTGTAGAAACTCCATAATGAGGGGGGGAAAAAACCCAACAACTGAAAAGAGTTAGGATACACAGATTAAATACCAGGACAAAAGAGCAATTTGCTTTTTTATGCTTGTCTCCCTTATTTCAAAGGAAGCCCAAAACTTGAAGTTCCATGCTTACAGCTTCTGCAGAATCAATCATCATTTGAGCTGACAAATCCTTGCTTATATCATTAAATGCATCTCACTAATATAATTAACTGTACCAGTGTTTTCTTGAATTCCATGACTGTGACAGCCATAGCTGGTCTGTGGCTGCACAGATAGTTCAGCCTTGACAGACACTTACTCGACCAGCTAGCTCAGTCGCTCATTAGAAGTAAACAAGTCCCCAAGCATGGGACATGTTATTGATAGGCTGATTTCAAATTCAAACAGAGGACCTCAGCCAATCCCTTTGAAGCTCAGATGCACCCATGTCATTGGCCAGTGAGCTAGGCGAAGTTTAGATCTTTAACTAATCACAACTCTAAGAAGGGAAATTTGAAAGCCCTATAAAAAGGTGTGCCTGAAAAAAAATTAAATCTGGCTGTTTCTGCATGATCTCAGCATGTGTATGTTGCATTCCTGTGTCCAACAACAGTGACACAAGAAGTCCTACAAGGGCATGAGACTCACGTTTACAGATTTTTTTGGATAGTCTGAAAGAAACAAAATCAGCTTTTTCATGAAGCAGTGGCTGCAGTGGACTTGATAGTCAACCACATATAACAGGTGCAGGTTTGGCTGTTAGAGAAATGTTTCAATGAGTCATGTTTCATGTTTCATGAGGCAAAAGTAGTCTTAACAACAGCAAGTCCATTTTCAGGAGAGCCAGGAAGCACCAGGAACACCATTCCCCTTTCTTGGCTAAAGCCCCCTGGATTTTCTAGAGCAGAATTCCTCTGCTCAGGCTTTTCATGGCAGGTACATGTCTAGGCTACTTTGATTTCTCAAGAAAGATCTGACTGAACAGTGTATGTGGTTGCCACCTGACAAATACCTGTCTTTTATTATATGAACTAACTAGGAAAACAGAGCAACAAAATCAAAAGTACTGATGAAAACAACAGCAAATTTTCTTATCCCCAGTAATCTCAAAGTGTCTGTTATTCTCTTTAGATAAACAGTGTTTAGATTCCCCACATTACTCCATTGCAGAAACAGGCTGAGTTCATCATCCAATGTCACGAGTTAGGAATTGCCACATCCTGGTGCAAGCATCTCATCACTAGTCTTGTTCACAGTCTTCCAGCCCAGGGATGAGACTGAGTCTGGAAGATGCCTAAATGAGCCTGAATTCATGCTCACTGTCTAGAATGCATAGGGATTATAATTCTTTGGCATTAACTTGTGAATATTTCCATCTGGTTAATGGAGATTTATAAAAGGTAGGTATCTCTGTGTTCAAGGGTGCCTTACCTATGTGTTGGGTATCCAAGGACCTTTTAAAATTCTAGACAAAACTGATTTACACAGCAAGACAGTACAAGAAGGTCAGAGAAATAGAACTCAAAACTGGAAATTGTTCCAGTGGTCTGAACATTGGGTTGCATATAACACAGAGGCTGCTCTCAATGAGAGCACCATTTGAACACCAGTCATATAAATTTGTAAATCTACAAAGGACATTTCTGAGGTAAATGTCTCTTTTTTTTCTATGTCCATCCAATTTTTTAATATTTAACAAATGTGAATTTTAAAGATCAATTTGTACTTCTATTTTTTCCTTTAATTTCACCTTATTGATACAACAGGTTCACTTAAAATTAGGTTAAATTCTTGGTTTGACCTTCAAACTCACATAAGAATATGTTAGGACTAAATTAAAACACATAAGAGCACCTTTTGTGCTGTTTTGGGTAAAGATGAGTTCTTTATAACATGATCAAATTCCATCATGTCAAAATCATGAACATGTCACATTACAATTATAAATGGTTTATTTTATAAATACAGAATGCATTTACATATTACAATAGTAAAAATAAAAATTAATTACTTTCTAACAATAAGTGAAGAATATGACAAAATAAACACAACTAGCTCCCTGCAGTAAGGGAATATTAAGAATTTATTCCTTCTCTCCTGTTTTCAACAATTCATGTGGGAAACATTTGAAACTGATACTTGTTCACAGAAACCAGTGGATTGGGCAAAACAGTAGTTTGAATTTATGTTTACTTGGCATATGCAGAAGAGGGTAGCTCATAAGTTCTAGGTTTTTTTGTCACAAAAAGCAAGAAAATAAAATATATCATTCAGTTTACTTACACATTAGTTGTAAAAATCCCATAGATTAAGTCCAGTTCTGGCAAGAAGAAAGTACTCTGAAGTTCATTATAGTAAAATGGAATTTCTCCAGGGCGAGAGCAGTTCACACGAGCTTTCATGAAGGTAGTCCAGGTATCCTCCAGCACAAACTTGCCACCAATATCATTTTTGCACACTCGGGCAGCACGAGAGAAAACTGTTTTCCCACAGTCATGTTCCACTGCATTTTCCCGGAAGAAGAAGTAAGTAAAGTTCCCAATGTCATAAGATGACACAAAATTTGGTTCTGAAAATAACAAAAGGAAAGATCATTTCTTGCCTTCTTGTGATAAATGCACTCATACTAATGCGGAAGTTGGATTTATCTTCAAGCATTATATTTAGATAAACACACTTTTTAATATCCTTTAGGGGTATGGCACCATGACATCTGAATAGGCTAGCTCATGTCCAGCTGGGATTATGAGATACATGATCATGAAGCACTGGGGTTGGCTAGATAGGTTTTTTTTTCACAGTAGCTAGCATGGCACTGTGTTTTGGATTAGTGCTGGAAACAGTGCTGGTAATTCAGGGATGTTTTTGTTATTGTTGAGCAGCACTTACACAGAGCCAAGGCCTTTTCCTTCTCACACCACCCCACCAGCACAAAAAGCCAAACTGCCATCTGTGGTCAAACCATGACCTGGAAAACCGGGCCTGACAGGTTTTCCTCTAGGTGTTTACAATATGACTGTGCTGGGCAAGCTTGGCCCAGCTCATTTTATTCCACCATCAAAAGTGTTTTGGAATTTTCATTCGTCACATAAGGGCATAGTGAATTCTCACAATGTACTTGCTTTATCTTTTAACTCTATTTCTGCTTTGCCACCATGCCATTACTACAGATTAGCAGGATAATGGGTTGTAATTGATGGTGACTAAAAATGTGCTCAGAGGCTGTAACTGAAAGAAAAGAGAACTTTTCTCACAGGAATATTTGATGATAACTGCATTTCAACCCTATCTTGCTTAATGCTTTTGAGAGCATTACAGATTTATTTTTACTTCTTTAAAAAAAAATGATTGAAAACTGATCAAAAAACTGATCAAAAAACCTGACAGTGATGAAGGAGAAATTAGAGAATATAAAAAATAAATATAATTAGAGAAAAATCAGAGAATGTAAAAAATAATCTGGAAAGCAACAGATGGCAATACTTCTTGAAAGAAAAGATAAAAAGGAACAGTGGATACCAAAGACAATAAACAAGTAGTTTATTAGTACAAGAATGTCAGCCTGTAATGATGTCACAAGTATTGTATATGACCTTTATAGGATTTTTTATATACTCAATTTATGGACATGTCAGGCTGACTAGACTTCCTCAAATTAAATTGAACCAGCGGAATCAAGAAAGCAAGAAAATTACTTTGTTGATGTGACCCAAAAATATCTCGGGTGTACATCATGGAGCAGTGCTACACAGACCACAAACCCAAGCACTGATAGCACTGGGAGGCTAATTAGTACTGCCACTGGGCAAACACACTACTCTGCTATTTCTTAAGTTTGCTTATTCAGCACAAATCCTGGGAATCCGCCGTTTCTTTCATAAAGCAGCATAACTGCTCAACAAGGATATTTCCCCACAGACTTTTCTAAGTTACTGCAAAAAAAGACAACTATATGAAGCCAAGATAGTGCTTCAACCAGAAATAATATGATCGTTTTTCTGAGGATTGGAGACAAACCTACATTTTTTGGGGAGCACAGTCTCTATTCTTAATGTGAAAGCACTTAACAGGAAGACACAATGATTCCCTTTAGATTTTTCTCCCTTTCCCTCTGCCAAAGGTGTCATGCATAAGCTAGTTTCCTAGGCCTTTTTTATTTAGTGGTGTGGATACATCCTGAGTAGGTAAAAGGATGAGAGGAACTGTACAGGAATTTTTTTGTGGATAGAAATGGAAAATAGGATCCTAAACAAGCTCCCTGAAAGCATCTGACTTAGTCTTGGCCTCTTCTTGCTGTTTGAATTTAGGAGCAAGAATGTTCACTTGTGCTCTTTAATCCTTATAACTTAACTTCTTCTGAAGCAGTCTAACATGGCTTAATCTACATAGTTAGTGGATGCTACTGCTTCCAGAGTGAACCAAATGACAGGAAATGATCTAACTTTTTTTAAGAAGGTAACAGCAATTAACCTTAAGAATTTAAAAGTCCAAAGCCTACTCTAAGCAAGTAAGAGCTGTGATTTCCATGGACTGCCCTGTGAGGTGTGATCACTCACATCTGAAGTCAAGGCATTCAAAGACAAAATCAAAAATTAAATTAATGTTAAAAGAAAGCTAAAATATTATTTTTTTAAATTTAGACACAGATCAGATTATATCTGTATATCTGCACACAAAATAAGATGCACAAAGATATATGAATATATAATATATTCAAGATCTTAGAAGTCTAGATAATGCTCTAATGTTGAATGACATATCTCTGGAACTTGTTCACTGACCTCACTAGATCAATAAATTACACCATACTGTTGATGTCTAAAGACCCACTTCTTCCAAATAATTGCATTCAGTGAAATGCTTAATAGCATTAAATTCTAGAAAGATATATCTGGGTTTTTTTAATAAATGTCACATTTCAGCTAGAAATGCTCTTCAAAATAGACACTTAAAGTAATGGAAAGAATTTAAGCTTCAAATGTGCCAGTCTACATTATTTCCTTGCATTTTATTAACATATTCAACAAAATCCAGTTGCAATTGCATTTTGCCATCTCTGCATATTCATTAACTATATTAATTTAGTAGTGGCCCTTTGCAGCTGTTGGAAAAAAATTACAGACCTTGCATTAGGCTGATCAAGGAATTGCTACTCATGAAGGTTTAGGGACAATTTTTAATCACAGAGTAAAAGATGCCAATAGCATTATATGTCTCAAAACTAATACATAACTTGTGGTCATCACAGCTATATCCATCTTCAGGAGATGAACTATAAAATGTTAAGCCCTGTATGAAACTGCTGGAAATGATTTATTAATAGCTATTTTTTCCTATGATGCATGGTAAAAATACCAACCTGCTATAGAGTAGCTGGTTACCAATCTATTTTTATTATTTCCTTTGCAATGCCTTAGCTCTCCGTGATTTTTTTAAAATTATTTTCCTTTTGCTGAATTGAAAATTTTGTAAGTATGGAAGAGCAAGGACAGCAAAATACACTGAAATTGTGTATCCCAGAACTTTTTTTCCAGTCTTCTCTTATATTGCTGATAGATTTTATAATGCAATTCAGCATGATCATAAAAGTGAATGCACTCATTACTTTTTTACTGATGCACTCTAATAAATTCTGAAATGCAATTATTTCTTTTCTGAAAAATTGTTTTCCAATATAGTATTATAAACTTCCTTGTTTTATTTCCTGTTGTTTATTTCAAATAAATCTCCTTCATTTTCAAGGTTAAGTGTTCTTACATGGCATAATACTTTGCAATTTGTTGTATCATTTTGCTGATGCAAATTTGCCAATGACAAAATTAGTCACAGAAGCCATTCATTTACTCTAACCTAATACTTATTGAAGTATATGAAAGTTGCACCAGGAGTTCAGTGGATTTTGCCACCTATTTTCACTGGATAGACACCTTGCAAAGCCATGTATGCAGGGGCAGTGGGGCAAGGATGAAAAAATACATAGGGATTTCATTAATTCACTCAAAACCTCTAGAAGTATGGGGATCTAGCAAAAGATCCAGAAGTTTGGATTGCTACTTGAAATTGAATCCAGAATTCCACATACACAGGAATCTAGTGTTCTTTAAGAAGATTTTGCCAATCAGCTGTGGTATGAAAATTAAACCTAGTTATGATGGCATACCCATTTCTCTCCAAAAATGTTCTCTGCCATTCTTCTTCTTTTCTCCGTTCTAGTTTTGCAGGGTGGGAGACAAATGACTTTCCCTGCAGACTTGTGCATTTGGCTTGCATGGCCAAGCTTTGGTAGTGGGGGGACTACAGGGGTGGCTTCTATGAGAAGCTGCCAGAAGCTTTCCCCATGTCCAGCTGTGGCAATCTCTGGCAGCTCCTACAGATGGACATGCCACTGGCCAAGGCCAATTAGTGGTAATGCCTCTGTGATAACAGATGTTGTGCAGCTGTAGCTGTGGCCACAGAAGACAGGAATCAAAGCATGTGAGAGAAGCAGCCCTGCACACACCAAGGTCAGTGGAGAAGGAAGGGCAGGAGGTGCTTCAGGTGCCAGAGCTGAGATTTTCCTGCAGCCTGAGGTGAAGACCACAGTGAAGAAGCTGTGCCCCTGCAGCTCATGGAGTTCCACAGGGATGCAGAAATCCACCTGTTGCCCACGCAAGAGCCCCATGCTGGAGTGGATGGATACCTGAGAGGAGGCTGCGACCCCATGAAAGGCCCATGGAAAGAGAAGCCCATGCTTGAGCAGCTTGTCCTTGAAGGACCGAACCCTGTGGAAGAATGACTGACATTATAACAGTCTGGGGAGTTCTGTTGCTTATGGGGTGGACTCATACTGGAGAAGTTCATGGTGAACTTTCTCCCATGGGAAGGACCCCACAGTGCAGCAGGGAAACGACTCCTCTCCCTGGGCAGATGGAGAGGCCATGGGTGATGAACTGACCCATTCAAGTGATAATCCCCATTCCCTGTCTCGCTGCACCACCTGGGATAAGAGGCACAGCTGGGAAGGAGGGAGGCATGGAGGAGAAGGTGGAGGGTTTTAAGATTTTATTTTACTTTTCATTATCCTGCTTTGATTTTGTTAGCAATAAATTAAATTCATATCTCTAATTTGAGCCTGTTTAGCCCATGATGATATTTAGTGAGTTATCTCTCTCCATCTTTATTTCAACTCATGAACCCTTTGTTACATTTTCTCTCTGGCATCCAGCTGTGGAGGGGAGTGACAGAGAGGCTTTGTTGGTGAGTGCCTGGAATACTGACAACATCAATCCATTTCAACCTTTTTTTTTTCTTTTTTTTTTTTCTTTTTTTTTTTTTTTTTTAATAACAAAAAGGAAACAAATTTCATAATTATCCTGTTCCCCCTTCACTTTAAGGCTTGGTATGTCTGCTTTTGAAATTCCATCTCTACCTCCAATATTTGTCACAGAATCACACAGAAACACAGAATGTCAGGTTAGAAGGGTCATGTGATCCAACCTCCCTGCTCAAGTCAGGTCATCCTAAAGTACATTGGACAGGATTGTGTCCAGACTATTCTTGAATATCCCAAATGAATGAAATTCCACAACCTCTCTGGGTAGAGTGTTCCACTGTGCAGTTACTTGCACAGTAAAGACATTATTCCTCATATTCAGGTAACCTTTTGGTCCTGTCCTTTCTTTGATGAATGTTCGTTTCTATGTGTTCATGTTCTCTGAAATTTGAAATTTTCCATCTTCCTGTAACTGAGATGCATTTCAGTCCTAAGTTCTTTCATTCTCTCTGGGTCACTGTGTATCATAGTTTTGTGCATTAATGAGGCTCGCACTCCTATTGTGCCTCTCCACATTTGGGAACAGATGATCTGCTTGCAGAATTGTCCTCCTTCCTTATTCAGCCTCTCTGATTGGCATAAGCAGGCTAGATGAGACATAAAAAACACTGCCCTCAATAGCCTCTTAGTGTTTTTAATAAATGGTAGGTGGACCTTGCTGTTTTACCCAGAGTAGATATGAAGTAAAAATATCCTAACTCCATGGGTAATGCTTCTTGTCTACCATTTCAAACAGTTAAGGAAATGCTATGAAGGTGTTTTGTAATAACTTAGTCTGGCACTGAAGAAATGAACTCAGGGGAGGGACCTCCACCTCAACATCAACTTACTGCTCTCCCACTCTGTCACTGCCATCAGGGAGAAGAAATATGAATTTGAATGGAAAAACACAGCTTAACTGCTCAAATTTTTCCTCTGGTAGCTGCTCCAGTGAAGAAGCCTAAGGACAAGTCTCAAAACCAGCAGATATCTTCACTCCTATTTTAGGATACTGGTAAAATGATGATACACACAAAAGAAAAGAACCAACTTTATAGGTGGCACAGCCAAAGAAATGTAATTATTTATCTTCTTGCAAAATAAGAAAAAGTGGTAGAATATGCTTTGAATATTTTCAGTCAGGTCTCTTATCTGAAAGAGTACATTGCACATTCAAGCACACACTGGTTTTGAGTTACATGAAATATTACATAATAAAGAAAATCTTGTACTAGGTAATTAAAAGGCTTTTCATTAAAACCCAGAAAAATGAAAGGATAACACTAAATTATTATAGCTATTTCCATTAATCCTTAAAAAGAATTAATTTTTATTCTTAGATCATAAATTCTCTCTACACATCCTACTAGCAGCAAAAGTTTTAATAAAAGCCTGCTAACAAACAATAATACGCATTGATTAAGAGCTGTATTAAACACTACCAGTCAAACCACCTTTATAAGAATTTTACTATTACTTGTGAAGACTTAAAGTATCTGCTCTGGATTAATAACCTTTTTATTAGCATTTTTAAGAAAGTGATCTCAGAAAAACCACTTTAGTAAGAGTATCTAATAACCAAATGCTTGGGACAGCAAGAGGAAAAATGGTAATATCATATCTACCAGTAAAGCAGAGCAATCCAAACACTCATCTCCTCAGATGAAAAGGCTTCTAATTTGGAAGAGATTTTATTTTTATTTTTTATTTTAATTTTTTTATTTTAATTTTATTTTATTGCTATATCTGATAGAGGATTACATTTTAATCATCTGTGGTCTGCCCACTGATGAAAAGTTGTGACATTCCTATAGCATCTATCATTGCATGTCTAGGGTAAAGAAAATAGCTGCAAACGTTTCAAGATAGTTGGAGACCCATGCAATTGTAAGGGAAGGTATTTGACAAATTATGAAACCAAATGTCATAGTGGTTTGTTTTTGTTTTTGTTTTTTTTTGTGTGTGTGTATGATGAAACAGATAGAGATTTTCTTTTTTTTTTAATGTTTTGCCCTTTTAGTTGGCTGAGGGAAGCAAACAGACATAGACTAAGGCAAACTTTCACACTGAGGTATCAGATCACATTTAGTAACTTAGAGAGGTGTATTGAAAGGAGAAATGCCTTTACTAACTGTAAATGCTGGCTACAGAAAAGGTTTCTACGTTTAAACAGTGAAGGCTTTTCCTTGCCAATCTGAACACACTGCCTGTGGACTGCAAATATAGCTATTCAATTTATTATATATATATATTATCATATCTTCTGTTCTCTAGAGCAAACTATGACAAATTCTTCCCCTGCTGCACTTTGCAGATCAACTCTACAGTAAAGTCTAATTAGAAGCATATGATATCAATGTCAGATATGATTTAAACATTGCTACACTGAGAGCTTAAAGACACTGAAACAGACAGCATGCCAGCTTAATGAAAGAATAATTTATTTTTTATCACTTACTAATGTTCAAAGCAGACTGCTAAGGTAGACTACTCTTCTTATGAAACACTACAAGAGAAATTTAAAACATTCCAGCACCTTTACTGACCTGAGCAGCTGTCTGAAGCTCAGCTTTGGTCAGGAGAAGAAGTCAGTGGGAGAGATGTCTGCTTTAGACATAATCCTCAGTGTGTGCTCTATTGCCTCAAATTGTTTCTCTTATGCACAGAAACACTTGAACATGGATTCAGAAAGACCGAGGACACAGCAGAACACAAGTAAGACACCTTACAGAGTAAATTACTGGTAAGCAGTCTTTCCACTTTCTTCATCTGTTTGTGCATATATATTCATGTGAGTAACTTCAGGCATTATGTTTTCCTTTATGTGGAAAAAGAGAAGGCCAAAAGGAGAGCTGGGTTCTCTATTTCACATTTTCAGGCTCAGTATCCTGCAGCCAGCTGGGCTGTTGGATATGGAGAGAGCTGGTTTGCAGCCCTCATTAACTCCTCTGGGTGATCATGTTCCATTTGAGAACAGTGACACAGGTACGAAGTACTGACATGGTTGGCAAGAAGATAACACAGCGTCTGTCTCTCCCTGTATTGTCACTTGAAAATTCTTTGTGAGCAGCCCAACTCCTGTTGAACAAAGGTGAGCACTCAGGTCATGCCACCATAGTAACCTGGTGCTTCAGTGGCATCTAGTGATGGAGGCGAGCAGAATTTCGTCATGATCACAACTGTGGTTAAAAACCTCCTCATTGCATTTGGGCCAGCTGCATTTGATGTTGTCTATAGGAGCACAAGGAAGACAGAAATAGCATTGATAAACAGAACACCAGTTTCTTTTTCTAAAAGTAGAGGGAAGTTCTGAAGAAAAAAAAAAAAAGTAGCTGGTGATCTTCTTCAGAGATATTCAAGAGCTGAATAGATTACTACTATAAATCTTAAAAGAGATTAAGTTCAATAAGTACCACCAGATGCTTCATTCCTCCATCAATGAAGGTGACATGACTGTGCACAGTCTAAAATTTTCCAAAATAGGAAAAACTTTAAGGAAGTGTGTGTATATATGTAACATTTGGTGAACTGTCCTTTCTGCCAATAAAAAATTTTATATCAGACAAAATTCAGGGAGTCAAATCCTGAAGCATGTTGCCTAGCAGGTGAATGATTTAATGTTCAGAGAGCCTTAAAGATGGCTCCACAATAACTAGCTACAGTCAGAAATAGGGTTTCTGTGTTAGCAGTGCTGCTGTGCTGTCCATCTAACTTTTTGTATTTGTGCCTGTTCAAAATCTTTGTGCTTCACATTAATTTGCCTTCTCCCCTTCAGTTACATTCTCTCAACATGCTTATGTAGCTTAATTTAGCATATATGCTGAATAATTAATACTTTTAACTGAACTAAACAACACTTTGTCCCCCCAGATAACTGAGTGCTGAGTGCATCAAAAATTGATAATTCATAAATGAAAGTTCCCTGATTTCTCCCTCATCTTCTAATGTGAAGCAATTGATCAGAATAATGTTCAGTAAATAGCTGCTAACTTATGTACTCGGCTGATGTGGATTGCTTCCATGCCTATCAAGCCCCCAGTACAAAGCAGGATCCAATAATAAATATGTGACTCTGGCTGAGCCAGAATAAATGGGGAACTTGGGTCAACAATGAAAATGTATTTTATTTGTGAAATCTGTGATTCCAGATTCTGAAATCACATCATGGTAATATGGGATCTCACCCAAGCCACCTGATACATCAGCTCCATTTTCCCCTCTTGCACTGTATATCATTGTTCCTGTGATTACAGACCTTCTGACAAGTAAGGTTAGGAACAAGTTTTCACTTGTAATGAAGATTCAGAGCTTTTCAAGTCAAGATCCTACACCAAAAGGTACAGTGAACACCAAGAGCAGACTGCCTGGGCATAGAGGCATTTCCTTTTTGCCTGACTGATGGGATTGAAGATACCGAATTTGCTGTGTTAGCCACTAAAATCAACAATGTCTTTACTGCATAGCAATAAAGCACAGAACAAGATAATCAGCTGCATTTCGGAGTACAACCATCACCCTCAGAGATTATTTGGTTTGTGATATTTGATCCAACATGATTCATAGAGCAGAAAATCTAAGTGAGAAAAAAAACCAGCATGCTTCTGAGGAAAACTTTGAATTGGAAACACTGATGGACGCATGCACAAGAACACCTCAAATGAGGCTGAATTACAGTAACTGTGAGCTACTGCTGCATAACAGATAGTGACTACGGAGCTTCCATTCCAGTTGATGTCTTACTTTTCTTACAAGATTATCAATCTGTGTTACTTTCTCAGTGAAAGAAGCAAAATCTTCCTTTCAATCCAAACACTGAAAATCTAATGTAGTTTCTTGGCACTGAATCATAAAAGGATGCAAATTGACATAAAAGCAGATGAATCCCCAACTCAAGCAGATTAAGCCCCAACTCCTAGCTACCCCGGAAAATATTTCTCCTTCCAGTAATATAGTTAACTGGGCTGCTTTCAGTCTTTTATGGGACTTACTTTATCTGGCTCCAATTATAAAACTCATCTTTTTCTTCCTCCCCAAAGATAAAGGATACAGTTTCCTGGTAACTTAATTATAAACAGCTTTGAGGCAGAAGAATGGACTCTAACAGAGAATGTGTAAGTACATCTGAAGTTATTAATAGACAAAATGTGAATACAGTGAATATGATTAATTAGACAAGCCTAGTGTGAAATTTAGCATGCCTTTGGCATAAAAATATCCAGTTAACCTGCAAATTCTGTGTGGAGACCTTTTACCCTTTGGCAAAAGCAACAGGTGTGGCCCAGCAATTAGTTCCAATAGCAAGCTGAGTGGACAAAGGGTGCCTGAACAGGGATATATATATATATATATACAATGAGTTCATTTTTTCCCTCGCTTCTTTTGCACTGCAATAATTATATTATATTCCACACAATTTAGGACTTTTTTTGTTGTTGTTAATTAACATTCTAAGATCATCCAACCATTAGAAAAGGTCACAAATTTCTGCGAGCTACCTCTGATGGGGTCACTGTTCAAATAAAATATACCGATCGTATAAGCACAATACAGCATTCACATTATATGAGCACTGATATATTCAAAATAAAATCTGTTACTTGCAGCTGACCGAATGTTCTGAAGCTAGAAGGATTTATATTTGTATTTAATTTCCAACATGAAAATAATCCCATCTTATCATGAAATGTACTGTAGGAATAGTGACTGTTGTGTCACATAACATGCATTATGTTTATTTTGCTTTTTTCTTCTGGAACAGTCATGGGCAAACTATAATATACATAATTTCACACTTTACTTTTAATAATATTTTTCATTTTAGAAGAATCTTCCGTTTTTTTGTAATAAACAAAATGGCAACTTGGTGTGTCACATCTCAGTAATACCTATCTGTTTACAGCTTTTCCCAGCTGGAAATCCTCATCATATGATTAACACCCATAACACAAAACTGACTGCTAAACAAAATTTTATGATATGTTTTGTAAACTGTTCCCTCTCCTTTGGCTACAATAAGTGTCAAAAATGTCAGTCTGCCACCTAAGCAGCTTGAAAGCCAAACTTTTTCAACTTGTGAAAGCTGGGACCTTCAGGGAAAGTCAGGAGAATTCAGTCCATTCTAAACTCTTTATTTTCTGCCTTAGATTTTTGAGGGACTCAAAAAAGAATGCTCAATGCAAGCTGCTGCTCAAAGCTGACTTAGCTTTCCCGTGTAACAGCACTGTATGTGCATCTCATCCTCATACCTGCAAAAATGAGATGTATTCAAAGGCACATC
This sequence comes from Cyanistes caeruleus, assembly GCF_971803275.1. Taxonomy (NCBI): domain Eukaryota; kingdom Metazoa; phylum Chordata; class Aves; order Passeriformes; family Paridae; genus Cyanistes; species Cyanistes caeruleus. The sequence continues at coordinate 72,298,320 of NC_141701.1, forward strand.
TACAAACTTCAGCCATATTAACTAAATTCCATAATACTTATAGTAGTAAAATAGTATATAAAAAAAGCAAAATAATTTTCAAGTTAAATAAACAATACTCCAAAAACATTCAGATTCTCAGAATGGAATTTCAATAGGATGAATATGATGGTCATGAGTTAAAAAGATGAGTGTCACAGAACATCAGCACTCACCATTCAACCACTTGGAGTTGTACTGGGCAGTTCGGAGAGGAGGAAGGGCCCCCAGACTTCGATAAATAGCAGGATCTCTTCCTGGAAAATCCATGGCTGTAGCAGCATATAATTCTCCACTGGAAGTGAGAAGAGCAGTAGAATTGTGGTGGGGACTGTAGGGACAACGAGCCATGCCACTGATTTGGTCATGTATCTCTGTCAAGTTGCTTAACTGTAAAAGAATTATAAAAAGGTATTAAATTTATCTGAAATTATAATTATGCATCAATCTGAGCAAAATTCTATGAAAAACACCTGTTACCTACTTTATTACTGTACAATAGAGAGAGCCAACCTCTACATCAATCTGAAATTGTCTCATATAGAAAGTCCTACTGTAATGTTGTCAGATCTCACTTCTGCCATTTTAACATGTCAGTCATTATCCAGCATGCTTAAATGCTTTCTATTAGAACGGGCTCAAAAATACACCTCTGCAAAGATTGTTATTATGAAAAATAAAACCAAACCTGATTGCCAGAATCAATAAGGCATCAACAACAACAAAACAAATAACATATTTTTTGTTGCTGTTTGCTTCCTTCTTTGGCCTAATCTGTCTTTGAAGTCAACGTCTGATCTCCTGAGACAAAACAAAAAAACAAAATTTGTTTTGTTGGTGTGCTTTAAGAAAAAATCTCACATGAAAAATTAGAGTAAGAAAAGAAGATTTCCAACTCAGCAGAACCATCTCTGATTTAGTAGCCCAAACACTTTCAGCCGTAAACCACAGCATGATGTTAATATGCTATTTGAAAATAAAGGTGCAATGGGTTTAAGTATAATAAATCTGCCAATGAGTTTTTTAATAATACAGCTATTCTTTGTATTTAAGTGTTTCTACTCTCCTGAAACAAACAGGCAGCCTAGTCCAAACAGTGACATTTTGATACTTATATTATGACTATTACTGATGCTACAATTAGGCTTGTTTTGAACACAGAATGACAGATCTTCTCAGTCAAGATTTCTCATCCTTATCAGTCAGAAATCACTAATACAGGTACTCTCATTTCTCCAGAATTACACATACACAGTATGCAGCTACACAAACACATTTGATAATTAAACCTACTGATGCCAATCAAACCTGATAGTGGCATAAGTCTTATAAACACCCAAGGTTCATAAAAATTTTAATGTGGGAGAAACTGAGCTGCTCCTAGCTGCATGTCTCCCACAGCTGAGGAAAAGCCTGCAAAAAGAGATTGGTTAGCTCTCCTATTTGGCCTGCCACCAGCTAAATCAGCCTTTTACACATCAGCTCACCCATCAGTACACAAATAGCCAGTTCTCAGCCACAACATAATCTGCCTTTTAATCTGCTGGCTCAGAACAGGGACTGCAGCTTGTGGGGCAAAACATTTAACGCTTACCGTGCGATTGGTGCAGATTGGAGTGAATGCATTGGTTCCACAGGTGAAGAGATGGTTGCCTCCAACAAGAAGCACTCTAATATAGTTCTGGCATTCCTCCTGCCACGCAGAAAAGAAGGAATATATTCAGTGATACTGCAGAGTAGAGGAGACTAATAGCACTTTGCTTTCCATGGTTATTTATCCACACAGAAAAATTGTAGGTAAACAAGGGTTAAGCATACCTGAGTAAGCAATCACAATATGCACAGATTTCTTATTCATACACATGCATCCACCAACCTTTCTGAGAAGTTCTTAATAGGATACCAATAAACCCCTCTAGTTCTGAAGATTTCCTCTCAGGATATATTTCAAATGCTTAGCTAAATTTTGAACTGATAGTTCAGATAGATGATCTGATAGATACTGACTTAAATAAAGTAAAAAAAAATATTTAGATGTTCAGATTCAGATTTGTTACCACTAATTTCTTAATTTATCCTGTTTAATTAGAAGCATTTTCATTCTCATTAATTCAAAGTTTTAAAAATAATTTCATTACCACAATACAAAGATGTTGATCCTGAGGAATAATCTGACATGTTTTTTACCCCATTAGGATGGGTGGAGGCATTATGATGTTCATATCTATCATTTTAGGAGCTAGAAATCAACAGCAATTTCCATGCTAATTCAAACACAAAATTTTGTCCTGCAATACTAACAATCTCCCAGAATTATATGAGGAAAAATTCAAACAACTGTCTTGAAAAAAATCAATGTCCATACCCAAATAAATGCTCAACAATATGTTTGGAGAAAATAAAGTTTCCTGGAAACTTACATTTAAAAGTTCTCTAGCATTCACCACAAGACAGTCTCATAAAAAGTCTGAAAAAAATCTTGTGAAAATACAGTTATGCAATTCTGGCTTATATTAAGTGCAATCATGTAAGTAAATCCATACAACAGTGAGAGCACAAAAGTCCCATTATCTGTCCTACAGTTATATTAAATTGATTGCTTGTTTATCTTGAAAACAGGCTCTCATCCTGGAAGACAATAAATAAAATCCTGAATAAATTGGACAGGCAACAGGAAAATAGACTGTAAAAGAAGATGGGGAAAATACTTTAAAGGTCTCTGAGAAAACTTTTAGAATTTATCTTCTATACCTTTCATCAAAAATCAAGTTAAAAATAGACTCAAAAGGAAAATCCTGTAAAATCTCAGGAAAGAAACTACCTCTTGGGAAAAAAAACCCCAAACTCTCAAACACATTAGTTTCTCATGAAAAAGTAGCTTTTAAATACTTCTCTTTGCGCCTTGAAGGACAAGGGACAAACATCTTAGAAGTAATATTTGATTTGTGTTGGGTAAAAGATACAAAGCTTTCATACTGAACTTTATAAAATGTCATCTTAATATTCTTTAAACCACAGAGAAGGTAATACACAACCATATAACCTAGTTGGGCAATATAACAAGCCATTGAAATAGTAGTTATTTCACAGCTTGGCAGTGTTGGTAGTTGTGGCAGTTTCCTTGAGCGTTAACTCTATCACCAAAAATACCCCCAATAACTAGAAAGCAACTTTTTGAGGGATTGTTTTTCGTTTGATTCATTTGAAGGGTGCTCAAGGAGGATCACAGAATGTAAGACAGTGATTTATTCATTGGTCTCTTTCAATTCTGCCCTTTGCAAGAAGGCATGGAATGTACGTGTAGGAAAAATAAGTGGGTTCTGACATTACAACCCATCCAACCTCTCCTCTTCATATTCCAGAGCTCACTGAAACAGTGTCATTTTCAAATTACTTGCATGCTGATCACCCATGCATTTTGTTCAAAAATAATGCTGATTTCTTAAACTCTGACATTCTCGGCAATCACATGATTCTTTCTTTACTGTTCCCAAGTCCTGTGGCAGCTTGACAACAATCCATACTGCAACAGGGCAAATAAGACATCTCATATGGAATTTTTGTTGGGAACACAGTGCAAAAAATGGAAAATGAAAGAATAACTTTTTTTTTTTAATTTGCCTACTTTCTTAATTTGAAAAAAATATCCACATTAATGCAAAAGAAAATTTAAAAGAATTGGTCTTGAATAAAGCTATCACTACCCAAAAACACACTGAAGAAGGACTTTACTATTTAGTCACTTGAATTATTCAGAGATACTTTTCTAGCTCTGAAGTCAAGTTTGGCTGTAGTGGTTCACTTCTGACAAACGCACACATGCAAATACGAGACCGAAAACCAAAGGATTTTTTAGGCCAGAGGGTGGTGCTGGGCTTGGTAGCCATCTTTTATGTAGTCTTATTCTCCAGTTCATGTCAACCTCTATGTCATATACTTCCATATTTGCCTATAAAAATATATCTGAAATAAAGAAATACATTTAGAACATAATTTCTACTTTTGTATCAGGGTATCTGAAACAAAATACGACTGTAAGAAACAATTCAGCAGCCAGGCAGTCTAGGTTGTTACTTAAGACTATCTTGAACAGTCCAAAGTCAATCTGACTACAAAATAATTATCATCTTGCAGCAGTATTTCTTGTATAGGTTAACATTTTAAACATACCTGCATTTAATTTTTTAAATACTTTTATTGAGGTTCAGATACTAACACACCCAGCCATTAGAATCTTCAATAAGCAACAGACAGGACTTAATTTCAATTTGCATTATTATTTTTAACCTCTCTCAGGTTTATTGCATTCTCAACAAGTGCATTTATATTTTTTCTTTCTAATATTCCCTGCCACAAGTGTCAATATGTATAGACAAATTTATTCTCTTAGTTGTGTCTGGGAATTCAGACTTCTACATGCTAATGCATGCTGGCCACAAGGACATAATTTAGTCACTCAAAATGCTCACTCTTGGTGCCATTAGGCAAAAGCTTAAATTAGTAGATAAATGTCTGAAGTCTGAGTAACAAACATTGGCCTTCAAAAGTCAAGTGCGCATTACACTGTCAAATGTGACAGATGTCCCCATATTATTTTCCCCTTCAGCTCTTCTCTCCTTGGCTTCTAAAGCATAAATCTCAGAACTGAAAACAGCCACAGGTGAAAATTCTGTGCAGCTTCTTTCTCAAGAACAAAAAAAGAGTTGTGTTTCACTGATCATTATCTCAAAACTACTTGAGCTGCTTCAGGGTTCAAAGCCACCTTCTGGTTTCAGGGCATTCACTCCATCAGTTAATGTGACTTTCAAGCAATGAGTTCAGATTTTGCCACCTGAACTTACTGCCCTCATGTTGCTCTGTGGTCAGCAGAGTTTCAGAGAAACCAGGACCTGAATGCATAACCTACCCACAGCCATCCCTGGAATCCTTATCTCTCCTGTGCCACAGTCTGGGCTGGCCTCAACATTTTGACTCCAGTCTTTCCTGTGTCTTCCTACAGTTACATGTTCCTGCCCTGAAACAGGAATTCACTTGAGAAATGTTACAGAAATAGAACCCCTAGCAACTCTGCAATTTGGGCTGCATCTATTTATACAACAGGTAAGCAAGCAAGTTTTTCTGGCAACAGTAACTGGAATTGTATTTGCAAAGATATTTTCTCTGAAGAGGGACAATGTAGCACTGGAATGAATTCCTCCTGATTTGATAATTCCCAGTTTTTCCAAGGGAAGGCTCAGTATAGATCTCCTTGTACAAAGAGTACAGTAACCTTGCTGTAGTCCTGGAAATAAGGCAATAAAAGACAAACATCATTTGACTATCCTTTCTCTGATCATAAATTTATCTTTGATTTTAACCTTGACCACAGTGAAAACAAAAGAGGCACAAAAAGTTCAAAAAGACAGTTGTCATTCCAGCTGGGTGGGTTTTTTCAGACAGTATCTCTGCATTCTCCAGCAACTCCCATATGAAGCTTTCAGGCCAAAAAGTTTGCACACCAAAAAAAACCCCAACCCAAATGGTAGCAATAAGACATATTTACTCCCATGATTTCTTTTGAATGTAATGAATCATAATGACTATAGTCCTCTTCTAGATTGTGAATGAGGAACATGGCTATTGGGTACAAAAGAAATCTTTAGACAAATAATACCAGTACTAAGTATTGGTAAGAAACAATCCCAGAGGTCATTATTTGAATCGCATATATACCATTTTACAACAACAATTTAACTTCCAATCATCATCCTCTTCAAAAGGGTGTGATGAACATAAATGAAACTCTGAATGAATAAAAAACTACACTAAGGCCTATTCTTAAATGTGTATCACCAGTGTTGTGTGTTTGTCCTAACAAAATTATTTAGTAGCTACAGATGCTTTGCACTGTTGAATCAAACGTGTGGTGACAGTGTTGTCAACATACTATTCGAAAGTATATGCTATGGCCTTGAATTTACTTCCATTCATCATGTTAGATCACAGTCACTGCACTATGACTTTCAGACAGGTTGAATGTTACTCTCACAGCCTTAAACTTGGAAAATCATTGTGAAACAAAGCCATATATGTTTAGTTACACAGAGCATTCCAACCAGAATAGTTTCTACTGTATATGCCCCTTGATCAATACATTGTGACATACTCAATTGACGCTTCAACATATTCCCTTACTTCCAAGTATTGTCATCTGAAAGCTAAGGATAAAGGCTTGAGGGATATATTACATATTGTAGCATAAATTTTTTAAGGAAAAATAACAACTTAGAAAATTAAACATTTACTTAAAATATGAGATTCCAAAAGTCCTTTCTTTTCTATACCTCACAGTGTAACATGGCCCTGCTTCAGAAGTGAGGCCATTCTTCCCCTTTGATCTCAAATATACAATCAAACACTGCAATTTTATTTTCCAGTACTTAGTGAAAAAGGAGATGTAAATTAACTGTTTAATGGAAGAAATTTAAAAGTCAGTGATTAGATAATAATACAGAAGAGATTTCTCCTCTACTAGATGATAGAGATTTTGTAATATGTCTTTGATGCTTGGTATTTTTTGAGTTTAGCACAACAATAATGTATGAAACACATTCTACTGAATAAAAGTGTGCTCTTTTGTGTTATCACTCTTGATGTGTTCTCCCTTTATGTTTAGCTGAATTAACTTCAATCATTAAACAGTATAAAAATTAAAAGCATAGATTGTATGCAATTGTAATTCCTTTTATAATTAAATTACTAGCTTCAGGCTGGGACAGCCAAAGGTTCCATCTCAGCAACACATTTACCTGTACTGAATAATAGAAATTGCATCTGGCCAAATAAAGAATTGGCTTTAAATACAAAAATACATCAAGTTCAATGTCTAAGAAGCTAGTGAATTTAATATTATTTTCTTCATAGCACCATTAGATAGGAAATAAAAAAGTTAATAAAATTGCATCTTAAACACAGAGATATAAACTGAGAATTTTACAAAGAAATAACACAGTTGTTTGGGATTTACAGCGCAGAAAATGAAGTGAGAATACAATTCCCTACATATAACATGCCATGCTTAACCCTGGTGTCAAAACAGTAAATTGTTGGAAGCTAAAGTTCATGGCCATTTCAGACAGTAATCATGTGACTGTATGTCTCATCCTGTGCTCCCTATACTCTTCTTTATTTCTTTGCTTACACATCAGTGTCAGACTCCTTTCCTATATCTCTCTTAAGAAAGGGAGACAGTAAAAATGCGTAAGGTGGGGATTTATGCATCTGCTATTACCATAAAACTTTTATTAAAGCAGAAAGCCCTGCCTCATGCTTACCTTTGATTTTCCTTTACTGTAACAGGCTCTTTTAGTAGCTTCATCACATTGCCACTCCACTGCCTGCAACCAAAAGGAACTTTTTAGAAATGCAAGTAACACAAAAATATAAGCCTCTGAGCTATTCAAGTCCATGTTTATTTTATGTGTTTCAGACATAGTGACAATTAGCCATGAATAATCCTATTCATAAATGCCTTTTAAGAGTTTTCTCCTTAGGAATGTAGTTTTGCTGTTGAAGGTTCTTCATTATTTAAATCCAAAAGGAAGCTGGCCAACATCACGATTCACTGTACCCATCACTACAGCAGAAACAACCACAGGTACATTTGATGCTATTTACCCTTTTTTTAAGCAGATGGAGGAACACACAGGAAGGCTGAACCTCTTTCTCCATCAGAGCTGGGCTATATCACCACAGCATCTGAGGTCAGCTCTGCTGAGAAACCTTTCACAATGGGGAAGTGTGCCCTATTGTACTTTTTGAAGTATCTATTTCAAGCATCAAGTGGAGATTTTAGTCTCTAAAGCTGTGACTGCAGCACTAATCAGAAGCACTAAAACATCCATTCAGAGAAAGAAGCAGTGGGCAGAGATATACAAGACTATAGTGAAACAGTGCACTGCAAAGTAGAAGCAATTTGTGCTCATTTTTTGAGGATTTTTCGATGTCTCACTGCTTCAACAGATTTGTCCCAGGACTACAATGCCTAGTCTGCATTACTACAGTTTCACTGCATGAGTTAATTCCTGTTATTTTCATATTTAACATTCAGCAGCTATGATTTACAAAATTTGCTGATCAGTGGATCAGGCTGCATGCTTGGTGTTAATGTGCCAGTACATGTACATATGTGAATGCCTATACATATATATATATATATATATATATTGCACATCCATATGTTCTTAAGATAAAAATGCCACAAAACGCTTCACATTTTATCAAAAAGAATTGAGATTTCTGAAGTAACCACTGCTGCCTAATTACTGAAACCACAGTCACTTCATTTTTTTTTACAAGGAAATAATGAAAGACCATTTATCCAGGTTTAATATAGGAAGTATTTTGTACCTGTCTTTTCATGGAGACTGTATTAACAGCAAGCAGACTATCTAATTAATAATAGGGTGAAAGCCCAGTTAAATTAAGGGGAGAAATGCCTTTCAGAGTATTTGTGTTTCAACAAGCCCAAGAATGAACATTTTTCACTTCAAGAAAAATACCCCGACTTATAAAAATTAATGTGATTACTTCTTTTCCTTCATCCTAAACCTTCTTGTTTACAGCATTTGCTTTTGCAATGATAAATGACTATGCTGTATGGGGGAATATATTGAAAACTTCTGTAAGAATCCACTTGTGAATGACCCTAGAATTTCATCTCATAAAGATGAAAGAAATCTCATACTGAGTTAGATAAAAAAGCAGCAATGACCTAACTCTTTTGACTTGGTAAGGCAAAAAGCAATTCATATCCGTAACGGATTGTAGGATGACCAACTGAATTCCTAATCAATCCATTAGGACACACTGAATGTCCATGTTATATGGCACTAGATACAAGTGCCAAATATGTTATCTCTGAACAGCACAAAAAATTTCAAACACCTGGAGAAACACAAGAGTTGTTACTGTGAGGAGGTCAGAGTAGAAAGAGAGTGAAATATGGATACTTAAAAGGAAGGTTTAAAGGAAAGCTCTTGCCAAAACTGAACCCAAAAAAACATGTCAAGCACAAACAAAAGGAAAAAGATTGAATTAAATACAAAATGTTTATCAAGAAATCAATTTTCAGTGACAAAATACCCAGCTTTCAATTGGCTCTGAGTCCACAGTAAAATTGATTTGAAGGAGGATGTGAAATATTAAAACATTATGTAATATTTCTGGACATCATAGTTAACAGCACATAAAAGAAACCAAGAAACTGCTACAAATAGATATATTTGCTTGCAAGTTAACCAAATGGACAACTCTCTGGGAAAGCCCTATTCAAGACATCTGCTAAAAGGAGCAATATGTGGATAAGAAATAAAATGCAGACGCACTGGTAACAAAGCTAAGTCCCATCTTTGAAATCAAGTGTACTTATAGTCCTATAGCCCTTGGTTCCACTGCTAGAGCAGTGTGATAGATTGGCATTTAAGAAAACAAAGAGAAACACCTAAGGAAGTTAAAACTGCTGGAGGCTGATGGGAGTTTTTCTCCTAGCCAACAGCTGGCCATTTCTAAGAATTGACAGCAGTTTTGACCATTGAAAAGTGAGATCAACCTGTGAACACTACCTTAAGACCTAAGCCTGGGAATTTCTTGGTCTCTTTGTTTCCTGGCTGTGAAAGGTAACTGAGCTTTAGCTGGCCTCCTGCTCCCCTGCTCAGGCCACGTGGCCCAGGCAGGAGCTGGGCTGGGCCCAGCGGCTCCCGGCCGGGAGATGGGGCCTGTGGGCCTGTGGGGCTTGCCCCGGGCTCTGGCCGGGCCAGGCTGCTCCCTGGCTCGGCTGCAGTTTTTTTGCTGTGACGGAATTCACCAGGAACTACCAAGTAAAGAAAGAAAAAAGCTCTTGACCCGCGGCGAGCTGAGACAGTGACCACACTCTCTAGAGCAGCCATGAAGAATCTTCCATCAAAGACAGCTCCAGCTGCTGCTCCGGAAGAGATCACAGAACCATCTACAAAGCCTGGGCAAGATTTTAACCCTTTCATTACCCAGATGAGACTTGCAGACTAATCCTTTTTTTCAGAGAAACAAAAAGAGAGTAATCAACATGAAAAAAGACATTATAAACTATCAGAGACAGTAAAGAAAAGAATTAAGCTTCAGAAAAGGGTAGAGAATAAGGAGATGCTTTATAAGTTGAAATATTTTTCTGTTAAAGCTATGGAGATGGACAATAGCATCCTGAAAAAACTCCTTTAATTCATGACAGAGTATATAGGGAGGAATGGAGTGTTCAAAGTTTAGATTTTGAGCAAAAGGTGGAGTAATTGTGATACAGTGAGGTGCTAGAATAGAAAGAGAGAAGTAATAGTTGAAGATTTGGGGCCACTTGAGGCAAAGAGAAAACTTCTGTTTTCCAGGGAAGCTCACAGAGACAGATGAAGAGAACTTTTGCTTTTGAATAACTCATCCTTAAAATAATATCCCTAGACTCATTGACCCATACACACTTCAGAGTGATGTGAAATGGGAGGAGTAAACCGATGACAGATTTCCGGGCAGCTGACATCAGAAAAATAGAGAGCTATAACAGAAATAGCTTTCTTGTGAGAAACTCCATAGATTAGCAGAAGAAAGACTTCTGTTTCTCTACAAAGACTGATGACTCTAGCAGGAATTGGGACTGTTTTAAACACCAAAGTTCCAAAGTTTTTTGTCTCTATGTTGTCATGTGAACAAGGAAATGGTTGGGTAGTGGAGGATAAAGGAGTTTTCTGGAAGTTTATTCTGGTGTTCTTATTCTTGTAGTTTTGTTAAAAAACTTTCTTCATTCCTTTTTAAGCCTGTTTTGCCCTTGTTCTAATCCATATCTCACAGCAAGAAATAAGTAAGTTTTATAGTAATTTTTTAGTTACTGCTTTAAAACCATGACAAGGAGATAACAATAGAGGAGGCAGAAAATGAAGTATAGTACAAAGGCATCTGAAGAGAGATGAGTAGTTCAATCTGTTGTACTTTGGTCCCTAAGGCTCCCACATAATTCAGTAATATTGGCAAACATTTCTATACAGAGCTTTCTTTCTTTTTATCTTCAAAAAATTCAGAGGAGTTTCCCACAAAGTGGAAATTTAGATATTTAACACAGTCTACTGCTTCTACACAGGAGGAAAACAGGTGGAAAACTTGTTAAGATAAACATCATTTCAATGCGGGAAAAAACATGAGAAAAATGTGTCCTGAATCTTCAGCACACAAAGACAAAACAAAATGTCCCAATAGAATAATGACAATGTGGGTTTTACCATTAGAAGATTACGACTTGAAAATTGTCGTTCTGAAAGACCAAATGGACACATATGGATTGCATTATTCTAGAAAGCAAGTGCAAAACCATGTTTATAGATATGACTGTTATCCACTGCTTCTCTTAAACTGACATATTCTCCTGCTTAATACAGATTGATGACATTTCCATGAAGTCCAGAGGAGTGCATATACGACATGCAAACCATGTTGAATACTTATGAAGATCTATACAGCTAAGCTTTATCCTATTAGGATTTTTTTCCAATTTTTCTTAAGAACCTTCAATTTTCACATTCAAAATACAACCTGCAGCATTCAGTGTACTGGATTAATTAATTTTTAATTCATTTTAATTATTTTTAATTAATATTATAATCCTAATTAAGCTGGCAATGAAGTTCATTGAACCAAATTATAGACACTCAGGTTTGTTCACTCTCGGGAAAGAGTAAACAGGGATTTGAAAGTCAGTGTCAGAGAAAATAAAGACAGGTCATACACAGCTACTACTACACATCTCTACAAAGAACACAGCTGCATAGGTTAAGGAGAAGGGTTTAAGGTGGCACACCAGTCTGTTTTTATAGCAAGCTGAAAATATTTACAATGACATGGCTTTTATAAATCCTATGATATGATCTTTCAAGCATGTCCATACATTTAATGCCATAACTTAGTGTGCTCCTAATTTCCCAATCTCCTTCATAAATATATTCTCTTATACATAAATAAACCTTAATTACGTAGTGACATTTTTAACACTGTGAAAGTCAATGTGAGCATCTCAAAAGATTGCACTTGAAAGATACAACTTCAACTTAAGCCGGTGTACTCTGATGAGGTTGTCACAGTTTGCTTTTGAGCACATATTGTTTTGCTTGGTTAAAAAAAAAATGCATAAAACACAAAGCTCCATACATATTTGTAAAATCAGACTGAACAAAACCAAGACTTTGGTGCATACTTAACTCTAACCTTGAACTCAAGTTTCAAACTGATAGCAGGCAGCTTTTTGAAAAATCTCAATTGTAAATAACTGTATAAGTGTTTTAAACATTGATGTTTGTAAAGAACTTCAAAAATTCAGAAGAAATATCTCCTGACATTTTCAAGGAGTAGTAGGAGGAGATGGTAGGAGGAGAGAAATTCCAGCCAGCGAAGAAAAAAACATTCCAACTCAAGAATTTATAATGAAACTATTATCTTAAAAATGAAGAAAAATGTGCATTCAACACCCATATATGTTAAATTAAAAATTGCATTTTTAAATTAATATATTAATAATTATTAATAAATTAATATTCTTTGGATCAACAGATATATTTTAGTAACTTCTCTGGATGAACAGTAGGAGTCTCTCTTATAAGTTAAACTATTGTATCTTCAACAAGTTAAACTAAATAACTGCATAGAAAGTAACTCCAACAAAAACTGAAAGACAATCTCTAATTTAAACAGATTTATCCAAATACCTTTGAAGAACACTAAAAGAGAAACATGGAAAGTGTAGAAACAGTAAATAAAGTTCACAGAAGTAATTGTCTGGGGATTCTCTTACATGCCCAACATGCAACATGCAACAAAGGAAGTCCCCAGGCAAGACATCTGGAGGTACCTTCCATCCTAAATGATCACATAATTTTCCAGAAAAATTACAAAATATAACAGGAAAAAAAATCAGAGTCTTACGTGCTTAACTTGAATGTGGCTCCTTTCTATAATTCTAAATTTAATCAGTAAATGTAGATAAGAAATTCAAAATTTGAACACAGTCAATAAAGGACTGGCCAATTAGAATCATTTAAGTAAAAGATGTATTAGTTTTACTGACAGAGCAACAAAAAAGTGTGGCTTTCACCTACAGCGAAGGCTGCCCACTTAACTGAGTACAATCAGACCTCCTGGGAGAACTGTGTTCCTGTAGCAGCACAGATATTCAAAACATATACAGGTAGGTATGGATTCATATACATATATATATTTATATATGAACTTTGAAATGTAGAAACATAATGTACTATTACATTTCATAGAGAAAGAAGTTAATTAGAACCAAGAAATGAACAGAACAGTGTTACAGACAGATGGTCCAGCACTTCTTAGGCAGATGGCTCTTCTAATTAGATACTGGCAAAAAGAACATTGAAGAAGATGGTTTAATTACACAATGCCAAAAACTAACAACTACATGATATTTCCTTTTTTGTTGCTTTTCTTTTTCACTATCTGCTTGTTTTCATCTCTTGTATCATGTATTATACTCTGGTGACATAGGGTGTAATGGCAATAACCATAATAATATATGTCAACAAATGTGAGCAATATCATCTTTCTGTTCATATTGAAATACATAGCATAAATAAATTCATGCTAAAGTTATAATCTTGTCTGATAAAAATCCTGGCATATTTTCAGGAAACCTTCTCTGACGAGATTATAATGATATGCAGCAAGGCCATCATGAATATACGTCTGCAAGGAGCATATTCCCAAGAAACCTCCGTCCGATAAGATTGTAACTCATGAATATTCATCTGGAAGAAGTGTATTTCCAAGAAACCCAACAAGACTACAACATACACACCCAAAACAACATGAATATTTGTCTACAAGAAATGTATTCCAAGAGACCTGCAAAAAACCTGAAAGCATATAAAAAGCACCTTGGGACAGTTGCAGTTTGTGAAGCATGGTGAAGTGGAGCTAGCAAGCCCTTCCCTGCTCACCTAACACCGTTCGCCTGGTACAGCATCGTACTGAATTTTGCTTATGGCTTTTCACAATTGTATTTTTTAATAAACTCTTTCTTATTAATCAAATTGGCTACTCATTTATAAAAACATCAAGTCCAGCAATGGAATGGCTTCAAAATGTTTTGACTTGTTTGACAAGGGTGTCTTACAGCCTGCCTGATTAGCTCTGTATGATGGATTCCAAAAGCTGAATTTAAAGAGGCCATAAAGAAAGTGGCAGGATCATAAACCCAAAGAATGTAGCTATGGAGCAGCACACCAGCAAGACATTAGCAGCAAATTAGCAGCCGCAGAGCTAGTGGTGGATTTGATAGCTACCAGAAGTTTTAAAGCATGCTTTGGTATAATGATATCCTTGCTTCCAGCAAATATGTAAAGCCATTTAGGGAAGATTTATACCTGTCTCTACTTCACAGAAACCATTTTCCTTGTTTTCCAGTCATGACCCCTCATCCTTGCAGTCATTACTGCTGAGGTTGCTGAATCTTGCCAATAGGCTTCTGACAAATGTCTTCAGAAACTATCATTCTCTAAATGAAAAACTAAAATAAATTGTTAAAAAGGGGCTTCTTTTTAATATAGCTTCTCCTTCTGGCTCACAAGAAAAGAGTAAAAGATGGTTTCTGAAGATTTAAGGCATCCTGGTTAGGCTTGCACATGAAGTGATAGGCCAGCAGATCATACAAGAAGTCCAGCACCATATGGACAATTTTTCTAATTGGCTACAGTCACTGCATTATTTTGCCTCCCATTTGTTTTTATTTTTTTGCCACATGTAACAGCCAATTTTCCAGTGAATAGCATCATGTGTGTTTTAATTTGTTCAGAATCAGCTTTTACTGTTCATCCACAGTTAAAAAATTAGATTTTCTTACAAAGTGAGCACTGCAAAATGTATGGAAATGAACATAAAATAATGCTTGAATTTTTCAGGCATTGGAATTCAGTTAGAACTGAGATATATAAATCTGTACTTAAACCAAGTAATATCTTAAGCTTTACATGGCTTCAAGGAGCTGATGTCAATTTTATTCTAAATATACTAACCTGAGGTATATTAAAAAGTGAGAAGTACATACCTTGCCAATTCATGAAGCAGCCAAATTTTTAATCACCTTGTTATAAATGTAATAGCAAAATAAGGTTAATATAAAAAGCAATTTATTATAAAACAATTTCAATCATAAGCAACGAGAGAAAAAACCACAATAAATAAATCAGCGCAGCGCCGGGTGGACAGGGGTCTGCACCCAGAGGTACAGATTTTTCCAAATCCACGAAGGAGGGATTGCAGTCCAGGGTTTTTATAAGGATTTTCGTATCCTGAGGCAAAACCCGGAGTGGGCACAGTCTAACAAAGAGTCTAGATGTGCAGTTGAATAGATTTCCCCGATCCGTAGAGCTGAGTCAATAGTCAACTGGGCAGAGTACTTTCACATGCGAATGGTTCTGGGTGCCTTCTGATTGCATCTTTTGGTTGGACTCCAGGGGTGGAGTGTCCAGGTCGGGTGCGAAGCAGATGGATATCTCAGCCGGGCTACTCTCATTGTCTGGCTTGATTACCTGTGTCCTGCTCTTTATCTCGGGCTGATAAGTGTAGCTGTGGATCGTTACCACCTGACTCAGGAAGGAATCTTTAGATCATACTACATTTTATATCTTTACATTATTATAAATATAACATATATTTCTTTATTCTCCTTCACGAATTTTTATCCAATGCTACATTTATCACAACCTGATTTACTGATTATGCCATAAATAGTTGTTGAAAATTGTAAGAGCTAATATGATAAATGCATGTGAGAATGTATTAGAGAATAACTCAGAGTTACATAGACTTTCACAAACCCTCAGTGCTGGGCCACTCCACTGACTTGAATGACACAGGACTCTGCCCAAGACTGAACTTTCACAAATGCCACCTACCCCAACCTGTGCATTCCCCTTTTTGCCTTCTGCAAGGATTTCTAAATGTCACAAAATATCCGCTTGCTTTATACTTAACAGACACAGTTTTAGAGGGGAAAATTAAGTTCCAAACCTAGAAGCTAGCAAATCAAAACTTGACTATGTTTGGAACTAGGATTTTAAATCCTGCTCCCAGAGAGTTATTAAAAAACCCAAAACAGTTCCACTGTGACTTTCAAAGATTTTACTGCTCCAGTCTGGCATTTTGAGGCTTTTACAGTTTTTATGGACATTTAAAATTGAATCAGAATTGTGCTAAAGGGTGTTATAAATGCAACGGCAAATTAAAGATTAACAAAGATTAATTTATTATAAATTAATAAAGCAACAAACAGTGAGGAAAAAACCACAATAAATGGACAGCGCAGCGCTGGGTGGACAGGGTCTATACGCAAGGTATAGGTGTTCCCAAATCCACGTCTGAGGGTCCTCTGGCCTGGGTTTTTATAGGGATTTTATGTCCCCAGGCTAGAATTCCAACCAGTTTCCATTCACCAAATGTCCCTGATTGTCGGGTGAATGGATTTCCTGGCCTAGAACATTGAGTCAGTAAGTATCCGGGCAGAGTCTCCTCAAATGTAAAGTGAGTCTGTATGTATTTTAACATATTTCATCACAGCGGGATTGAGAGATCCGGGCTGGTGCCGATGGATATCTCAGAGGAGTAGTCTCTTCTTTGTCTTTCTTGATTGAGTTTCTGTAGTATGGGTTTGGCAGGTGTGGTGTTCGATTCTGGCAACGACCATCTTCCTGGGGTTCGTCCCTTTTGTCTTGCTTGATGGTCTCCGGCCGAAATCGGCCGGGCGTTGCCTTTCTCTGGAGGTAGATTTTTAGGCTGGTTCTTTTGTTCCTGTGATGGCCTGTGTCCTGTCTTTTCCTCCGAGTTGATGAGTCTGTTGAAACCTGTTATCTGGGGGGGTTCTTTTGCAATTCGTGGTTTTTGGAAAAGGAATTCTATCTCGACCGGGAGGAGAATTCCTTATTCCATACTTACATTTAGTTATAATTATACATACTTTATTTAAACTTCTTATTCCGAATTTTTATTTACCCAATTCTTTATTACAAGGGGTAAACACAAAATGTTCTTGCATTACCAAACTTGGTAGCCATTCAGCAGGTAGGAATAAGATTTCACAACACATCTTTAATGCACATTCTAAAATTATACTACATATAGTAAATTTAATGTTTTGAATAAATTACATATGAATCCTTTAAGATGTAACATCTGTGTTACCACATTGAGTTTTGAAGTGTTTCCTGGTTTCTTTTGCAAATAAGATTGATTTTAGTAAGCTCCAAGACCTTTAGAAAGCAGTATTTTGATGTGAGTTATTTTTCTTTTTCTAAATAGGGCTTTTAAACTTTTAGGTATTGATATGTCAGGATTCTCTTTATTCCAATGAAATGAAAGGAATTTCAATATAATTTCATCTCAAGCCCCTAAGGTTAACAACAAACTAACCGGTGAGAAGAGCCCTCTGGCACTGGAGCACCACAAAATGTTGGCTTGGACCTTGAGCACATGCAAGCAGAAGTTTGGGGTTTTTTTCCTGTACGCCTGCTCATTGCTAATAAGTTGCAGGGAAATTGAAAGGAAGAGGCAGCATTGGAACGTGGACAATCCTGCCTGATGCTCACTTGCTGATCAAGACAGCCATGCTGATGTGGGGTGCCCAGCAATCATCCCCCCTCAGCTTTCAACCACAGGCAGCCAAGGAGCCCATGGCACTTTATAATACTTCATGCAAATAAAAACCTTCCTGAAATAATTTCTGAGATACACGGCCAACATACTGTATCTTTTCCCTGGGACGTCAAATATAGTTGCATTACAGCTTCCAGGTATGAGCTAAAAAAAACTCAGATGAACCTGAAAGATACTCTGGATGGATGAAATATATAACACCTTCTAGGTCATACTGAATAACTGAGAGTACAAAAAAAAAGTATTTCTCTATGTTTTTGTACATAATGTCACATTAGAAAGAGATCAACTTCATAATTTCTATTTGTCTTTTCTACTTCTTTATTTAAATAGCTTTGTCTTTAGGCTTTAGGGATGGCAGGCTTGATTCAGTTAACAGTGATACCAATCTACAGTTCTAGAGAAAATACTGTTTTACAAAAACTGTTATTTACAAAAATAAAAGTATTTTTTAAAGTTAACCTGAACATGGTATCTCACAAAAGAGCAATGAGACAAAATCCCTTGAAGGCACTTTAAAATATGTGGGTTTTTTCCATTAAATATACAAACAGATAAGAAAATTTTAGATAAATGAAAGCACAGAGTAAGTAGAACACTAATGAAAAAAGAAATGTAAGAGCCACTGTGGACATTAGTTTCTGAACCTGAGAGAGTTTCAAGCTCTCGGGGGCTGATCTGTTTCTCTTGGGGGTTAGGTGTCCTTCCTTTAGTTCTGGCTCAGGTGTGGAATTTTTACCCATTAGTTGCAGGGAAAACCTGACTGCAGGTACTTGGTGGGTACTTGAGGAACACAAAGAGTTTGGCTGGGCCCAGGAGGGAAGGGGGTAGGAAAAAAAGAGGGTAGGGACAGTTTGGCGGGCTTCTTCAGCTTTGGAAAAAGACACTTTGGGCACAGAGCTGTTGCGGTGGGGAGAAATGAATTTCGCCATCACCCAGATAGAGCTGCTGCATCCTGTTACAAATTGTCGTGACTAAATCAAGGAGGCAATTTAAATGATCATTCATGAAAATCAATTTTATTAATTCAGCAAGTGGTGAACAAACAAAAGCAGCGCTGGGAGGCCAGGAAGCCTCCACTTCGCCAACGGCACGCGCCTTAGCTGAAAAAGTTCTGCCTTTATATACAGTTCCTGTATGCGTCTTCATTGCTTCTTCCTGGATTGCGTCGCGCTTGCGCCACCTGTTGCTAGGGGGTCGTCCTCTGCCTCCTCGTGGTCGTGAGGTGAAGGCTTGTAGTCTTCCTCGGTCTGTGCGCGGGCGTTGGTCCTATACCAGTTATACGACTTCTCCTAATAAGAAGATATTCTAATTCTTGTTAGTACAGCTGGATACTGTGGTTTGGCCTTTCTGCAGTTTCAGCTCTTACATTATATTAAATGAACAATTTTAGCAATCATATTATATTGAACTTGATTAACAAACAATAACAATCTGTTACACTTCCTCTTCTCCTTCTTTCCCTCTTCGTTGGTGGCCTCATACCCCCTGTCGTGCTGGGACATAGCAGTGCCAGCCAACGCCACAGAGCTGCTGATACACCTCAACCACTGGCCCAGGATCTCAGCTCATCCCTGCTGTTCCAGCCGACTGTTCCTCAGAGCCCCGCAGGAGCACCAGGACTGACCACCCAAGGGGGTTTGTGAAGCCAAGCCTCTCCTCCATCCTTTCCCTTCTCAGCCTAGAAGGCTGTCACGGGGTCCCTGGTTCTGTTTTCTTGCTGTTTCTACCTGCTACCCCCGCTTCTGAATATTTCTTACGACAGAAATTTCCCTTGCGCGAGATTTTATATGTTCTGCACGTATTTTTTTTTTGCAAATTACTTTCCTAGATTCAAAGCAGAGGGAAGAATGTCTAGAGATTGTTCTGTGTCCTGTCTGATAAATGAACACCCTGTTTTCTTGTTGCCTGACAACATTCTGTGTCCATAATGGTGCCAGTGCAACAAACACATTCTTGCTATCAACATTAGCCTTTTTTAGTTGGCCACTCCTGCTAGGAGAAGTCAGGGAAATGTAATACACATCGACTGCTGACATTTAGATCTGTTTGGAACTGACTGTTGTTTGCAACCCAGGAAGGAAGAAAGGCCAAAAGTGAGATACACTGGATATTGCCCCATAAGGACAATATGAAAAGAAAGGAGTGAAAGAAGAGATTAGACTTTCCCATGGGTCTCAGGGGCCAGAGATTCATGAAGCCCGGTATTAATAGCAAAACCTGAGGTAAAGGCAGCACTGAGTTCATTTCCATGTCATTTTTCACTCGTTCAGCAGTGGAACCACATTGTCCCCAGTCTCCATCTGCTGAGGCACTCGCAGAATCCTTTGTTGCTCTTAACATCCCTTCCTATATTTAACTCAAGGTCAGCCTGGGCTCTCCTAAGTCTATCCCTGCAAGATCAGACAACTACTCTACACTTCTCCTGGGTCACCAACCCCATCTTCTGTAGAATTAATTTTTAAATCTTCTGAGTTTAGTTACAAGCAGATTGCTCCTTTCATGGTCTTCCAAGAACACCCTTGTTATTTTCAGTTGATTCATTGTAAAAATCCAGGTACACTACCTTTGGGGATTAACCCAGGACAGGGTTAATTTTTTGCTATAGCTGGGAAGGGGAATGACTAGGACATGGAAGTTATTTCATACCACATCAGTCATAATCAGGAGCAGGGGACAGGGACTCTCTTCCACGGAGAAGGGAGTTTTCATGGTCAAGAAAGTGTGGTGGAGGGAGCTGTCTGGTATTGTCTATTTTTGGGGAGTTTATTTGTGTGAGTCAGTTCTTTTCTTATACCCTATGTCATTACTATTGTTGCTGTTACTGTTCCGTTTCTTATCTCATTGCTGCTTCCACTATTTCATCCCGTGACCTTTGCCCTTTGTACCTCCAATTCTCAACTTCATCCTGCCACACTGGGAAAGAGGAGGAGAAAACTGGGAAGCAAAAGCAGCACATGGTTTGGGGAGTCCTGGTGGGGGCACTGAATTGGGAAGTACCATTCCTAAATCATGACATTGCCAGGGAAGAAAAGAAAAAAGCTATTTCAAATTAGTAATGATAGCTTTGGGTTTCAGTATTCACTTTCTGGTGCTCAAGTACCTTGGCGCTCCAATGATTGCATTGAAGTGCCATCCACCTGCCTCCACTTCCATAGCACCAGTCCAGGAATCACAATCCTCTGTTGTTTCTGTTTAAGCCTTTGCTGTGCCTTGTCTTCATTCCATGTAATAAACAGGTCACTCCCTCAAGGAACTCGATACGGACCTACCAAACAGAAACATCATTCCACCTGTAGTAGGGACTTTATTTGTGTGAAATTGATGCCAAAGTCAGAGCTTTTAATTTCTCACAAGGAATAATGAATATATTTTGAAGCACCCTCCAAATAAAAAAGTAAAGTATTTGTTTCTGAGGTACATTTTGAAAACCAAAACATACGTTATTCTAGAAGGAAAAATCAAAATGCTTTATTCAAGAAATTTTAAAATATGCTGAGATTTTATTAAATAATCCCAGATTCCATTACTTTGATTACTATAGCTCATTTAGATGAAAAATTCACCTTTTTTCATCATCAAAATTCTCATCTAGCCTAAAAAAAAACCAACAGGCTGTCGTATTCAGCTATTTTTGAACCTTCCTATAATTGTCTTTTAACGATTTCTCACATGCTGCCAATAGCTTCCTCCCTACCCTGAAGCTCCTGTGCCTGTTATGTTTGAGTTTAAGATGAACTCCACAGTTTTCTGAAAGTTTTTTTTTATCAATACAAAATGTATCCCCAAGTGTTTGCCCTTGAGAAAATAAGTGAAAAACCAGAGAATGAGCAAACAACAAAAGCCAATGACGTATTCCAAATTAAAAATAAAGGAGGTGATTACTGGAAAGTGTTCCTTATCAATCTCCAGTAAAGCAGGGAATAATTTATTGTTTTCATGGCTAAGCCCCAGAATGGAAATTCTTCTGAAAATTTTGAAGATCTGCTAGTCCAAAACCAAACAGACAAATGGGAGACTACAGACAGCTCAGAGTCAGCTGTCGCAACAGGGGCAGACTCCCAAGGTTCATGAAACAACAGCTCATGTTTATTCAGGGCTGCCCCATTTTATAGGGGGTTCAAAATTCCGACTGAATTATGCTTCGTGCTGATTGGTCGGGGTCTCAACACGGCCCAGATCACTGTCCAGTTAGAAGTTTTCATTCAGGATTGAATGGGATTGGCTGGGGTCCTCTGACCTCGAATCTAACCTATCATTGCCTCTTCGGGGACTAATTTACTTCTACTCTTTAGTGAACTAGGCCAGTCAAATTGGATTTCTGTTATAGCCAAATTTATCTGTGCAGCTTCAGACCAGCTGTAGATGTCACAGTCAGCAAGTACTATCAGGCAAGAAAGGAAACATGTAGATTAAGAAATCCCACAGGAATCCAGATAATCCAAAACTGGAAATTAGCTGGAGAAAAGATGTGGTAGTTTGACATTAATTGACATTTAGGGAAGGAAGTAAGAACCACCCACCAAAGTGATGTCTTTAAGAGAAGCTGCTGGGAGCTTCCTCTGTGCCTAGGACAGGCCAATAGCTGGCTAGTTCTGAGAACTGACAACATTTTGAACCATTGAGAAAATAGATCCACACCTATGAATACCACATTTTAAAATCCACAAGCTTGGGAACTCCTCTCTTTGCTTTTGGTCTCAGAAGAGAATGGAACACTGGTGAGGCTGGCCCTGCTCCCCCATGGCCTGTGCAGCCTGGGAGGGAGCAGAGGGGGGCAGGCTGAACCCCAGCAGCTCCTGGGTGAGAGATGCGGGCTGCAGGCCCCGGCCCCAGGCTGTGGCCAGGCCATGGCTGCTGACACTCGCCAACACCAAACCCTGCCCCCCCAGCCCACACAGATGGCTCCAGGCTAAGCCCCCCTCTCCCAGCGACTGCTGGGCAGAGGGAGGGGCCCAGCACAACCTGAAATCCATCACCATGACTGCTGTGGCTTGGGTAAGATTTAACCTTATCACTACACAGATGAGACCTGCAACCTTGATCCTCTCTCAAGGGAGAGGAAAAGAGTGACAATACATAGAATGACAACATGAAAACACCAAGGTCAGTAAAAAGAAGGAGTCAAGCCTCAGATGGAAGGAGAATGAGGAAATGCTCTAATGGGCTGAAAATTCTTTTGGACCATGGAGATGGACAGTGATATACTGGAATATCTCCTTTCATTCATGAAAGTATGGGGGGGATGAAGTATTCAAGCTGTAGATCTGAGCAGAGGTATCCATTGGTGAAGCCAAGCAGATGTTGGAGTAGCTGTGATCAAGCGTCAGATGCTTGAACAGAGAGAGAGATTGAGAGTTGATGAAGACCCTTTGCCCCCTTCTTCTTCTCTTGGAGATAAGAAGAAAACCTCTGTTCCCAGAGATGATCACAGTGACAGATGAAGAGAATGTTTGCCTTTGAACAACTCATCCTTAAAATAATACCCCTTGAGTTCATGGCCCATGAACACACCTCTAGGAGGGTTGTGAAAATGGGAGGCATTTCATGATGCTGAACTTTTGGCCCAGGCAGCTGCTATTTGTGGAAATGAAAAGCCACGAGAAAACTGTTTCTTGTGGAGAAGTCTCCATGGCATGACAAGAGAAAACTCCTCTCCATACAAGAACTGATGAAAGAGTATTATATAGTTGGTACTGCTTTACTATCCCAGGTTTTGTCTCTACGTGGCCAGTTTAGAAAGGAAAGAGTTGGGTAGAGGGGAGACATTCTGGAGGTTTTGTTCTGATGTTTTTTATTCTTGTAATCCTGTTAATAAAGTTTCTTTATTCCTTTTAAATTTTAAGCCTGTTTTTCCCTTGTCCTAATCCATATCTCACAGCAAGAAATGATAAATGCCCTGGTGATTTTAGCCAGCGCTAAAACCCACACATTATTAGGTGCACTGGCTGGGAAACTCAAATTGACAAATGTAAACCACTAGAAAAGGAAACAAACAAATAATTACAGAGAAAAATGGAGGTTACAATTAGAATTGACTAATGATTAAATTCCTTTTTACTGTTTTAAGCCTTTACTGTTCCTTGTATGTTTCGGAATAGGGTTAAACAAGCATTTAATTTTGCTGTTTCTGAACAGATTCACCCATCTTGTTAGTCTTTCATTCACAATAAAGATTACATAATACCAAACAGAGATAGAATTTCTTATTGGACCAAAGAGCAAACACCAGTGTTTGGTCACTGGGATTCCAGGAAGAAATGCTGTAACTGTCACCAAGGAAAAGGTGAGGGAGAAAGACTCTGAAGATATATAAATCACAATTTTGTCCTGTGCCTATTAAACTGGTTGGAACAAGCTTACTGGTTTTATAACACAAGCGTGTCTTTCCCATTTTCTTCCTTTAACAACATTACACCAAATCACATTGTGTGGCATTGGTAATATTAGCAGTGTAAAATAGGACAACAAAATTTACCTGAAATAGAACAAATAACTACTTGCTAGAGTAAGTATGAAAAAACCCCACTGCGTGCCTAAGTATCTCAGCTGGAAAAACTGCATTTGATGAGTTTTTCCCATATGAATAAGCATGAATATAAATAAAAAAATCCTATATTTCTTTTTCTGCCCATCAGTTGTTCTGCACATCTGATACAGGGAAGCATTATAGAAATGCTCTGAGTCTCACACGAGTACTGTTTTATACTGCAGTAGTTTCAGGCTTCCAGCTGAGATGCTCAAGAAGCAGTGACAATTCTGAAATACAGCCAAATCAGTAACATTTAGTAGCAAACTACGTAACATGGTATTTTGGTTTTGAATAATTTATTTATTTATTTTTAAAAATACAATTTAATTTTTTTAATTTTTTTTTCAATCCCAGCTTTTGGCATTAGCCAAATTACTATTTGCTTTCCATTTGAGATCTTGTAATACTGAAAGCCATGATGCAAATTTAAAGAGAGAAATATATGCTATGGTCAAACCAGTGTTTCTCACAAGATCACTCTGGACTAGTTTATTATCAGACAAAAGTCTGACAGGCAGATCCTTGAAATAAGAGTAGTAGGGCTTAAATGAAGTTAGTGACCATCAGAGCTCCACTCAAACTTCTAGGCACAGGGAAACGATACCCACAGTTTTAATCCTGCCAATAAAAATGACAGAGGAGCGTGCCAAGAAGCAGCTACAACTGTTTTTTTTAAAGTATAAAGCTATTTTCCTAGGTGTCTATCCAGCCTCTATGCTAGGTGTTCAACATAAAATATTAAGGCATGGTGTGACTTCAGACACAAAACAGCACCTTATCTGAAAGCTTATGTATGAAAATACAGTTTGAACAGCCTGAAAGACTGCTTAAACATTGCAGCATGGGGAGCATGGGGAGCAGATGGGAATCAATCCAAAAAATGCAGGAGACCAGGTGGAAATTACAGGCCTATTTTGAAAATAAGTGTGATACAGTGCAAAATAAATGCGAATAAGCGTAAATTAAGTGATTTCTTCATGTATTTTTCTTTAGCACATTCAAAACCATGATTTGATCTTTCCACAGTTGCGTATTTATAAAACCTCTTATTATCAATAGCATAATAGTTCATTAGCATAATAGGTACATGATATTTTGAGAATCTCCAAGTTCATTCAACTCCATAGAACACAACTCACATGATGAAAAGTGTCATCCATAGAACATCTCTTAATTTAACAGCGAGAATTGGGGAAGTTGAATAACAGCTTGTATCAATAGCAGCACTCCACTGCAAAACCTACCCAGCATCCTCAATCACTCTATTAAGGGAATCTATTTCCTCTATAAAGCCCAGAAGCTTTATTTGGAGTTGGATTTGCTTTCTGATTATTTTTTTATTTCCTTACCCATCTTCTACATTCTTCAGAATTATAAACCTCAAAGTTTAAATGCTGACACTTCCAGCTTTAGTTTGAACAAAGACATGGAGAGAACAGATTTATAAACAGGCAGAATGGATTTTTAATTGAAAACTCTGTTTGAAAAGAAACTAGCTATTTTAGTGTCATTTTTCACTCCAGCTGCATTCAGTGACAAAATGGCAGAAGCAAAAATGCCTTCAAGAAGATAAGATTTAAGAGGAAAAGTAATGGTATGGGTTTGGAATCTTATAAGTAAAGAAAAAAAACCATGCTATTTATTCTCCCTCAAGCTGTAAACTGTCATAGCCTTTGGCCTTTCAGGCTGTGCTGTGATCTCTAGCAAAAGCACTGTAAAATAGCAGCTGAAAGGCACAGGAGTTCTGCCATATTACTGCTTTCCAATATGTCTCCATACCTAGCAGTTGCAGCTCAGAAATTCAGATTATCTTCTTAAATTTAATCTTAAAAGAGTAAGTGCTCTTAAGAGGCTTTAGATTCTTCTGAGGTTTTTGTTTGATTGGTTTTCTTTACCAGCATGTGGATTTTACTTACTACTCATAAATACATCACAGGTCTTTTCCCTTGCTCTTTTCAATAAATAGGGACAAGCAGACTATTTTTATTTTTTACATTTATTTTCTTTATCTTTTTCAACTTTACTTTTTTTACCTTTAAGGAAGATTAGTCAAAACAGGTGGTTTATTTGTTCTTAAGCTTAAGAGGCTGAGTTCATGTCTAGAAATAAGGTGCAAGTTGAAAGGTGTTCTGCCATTCAGGGCTCCCCTTTTGCCCAAAATGTTCTTGCTTTACCCACAAATTCCTGGCTTCTCTTCTGTGCCATCACATTTGCATGGTACTACAGTAAACTGCTTACAGCACTTAAAATGGCCTAAAAACATTCACCTTTTCGTTATAGACCAGAAAGGTAAGAGTGATTAGTGGGAGAAGAGGGCAATGTTCAGCCACAAATGGAGCAAATGTAGGAATGCTGACATACCCAATTAAACCAGGTCATGTTGCTAATATGACCAGCTTAGCCCCTCAGGGATGTGTTAGAGTAACACTACCATGACTACTCAACCCCATGAGGAGTTTTATTTCCTAATTATTTGGAAAATATTTTATGATCTTTTAAAGAAAGTTCTTAGAACTGAGGAAAATATAAGGCTCAGGCATCCAAAATTAGGAAAATAATGTTTGGATGGATGCAGCCTCAACAAAACAGAAAATAACTCAGCATTTGGAGCACTATTTATTTGCTATATAACAAAAGATTTAGCATTTTGTCTATGAATCTGAAAATGCCAAATAATAAGTCAAAGGAGTCTAACATAAGGCTGTTCTTTATATGCCACTCTGGCAGCAGAATATCTAGACTTCTTGACCCTGCAGCTATAAAGCCTCTTTTGACACAAATGTGAATTTTTGCCAAGTCAGGATTACATGCTCAAACCTTCAGTGTATCATGAAAGACTGAAGTTTGTGAAAAAGATCAGTACACTTTTTTATCCTCAACTTAACCTTTCATACATTGCAAGTTTTTAGAGTGAGCAGCGGAAAGGAGAGAAGGTAGTGGCATGTGGCAGCTTCTGAAAGGCTACCCAGCTGTTGAATAAATGATGAGCACTACCATCACCATTCCTCTAATCTTTGCCATGCATTCTATCAGGGTATTATAGTTTTCAGATAAGAGAAATTGTCTCTGGACTAAAATATCTAGGGAGCCGTAAATTCCCCATTTATTGAAGTTAAAAAATTATATGGGACATCACATGTTTTGAATAAAACCCTCAGAATTTAAACTTGAACCCAAGCTGTCTGAACACTGTGTCATAAAGACCATGTTATAAGAGGTGCAGCTAACAATTCCGCTTGATGTACCTGTATGCCATCATTCCATTAAATAAATGGTCTAGAACCTGAGCACAAGTTTTCTTTAGAAACCTTGAAACAATAATGGGTGCCCCACTACAGGCTTCTTGCATACAAGGTGTAAGAGACAGTCTGAAGATTCTCTCATCTGTCTCATGACCATCTCTAGAACAGAGACTGAGACCCTGAATATCACAAGGGACTTTTGTGCAGGGCTTCGGGCCTAGCTGAGGTGGATGTTTGCCAAGTGATTGTCGCAGGTTGTTGCATAGTACACTGCCCTTGTTCCTGCTGGTGGTGGTTTGCTCTGTACCTTGCGCAATGGGTTTTCATGGCACATTGCCCTAGTTCCTGCTGGTGAGCAAAGACTTGTAAGAAGTGGTTTGCTCTGTATCCTGTGCAATGGTTTTCCTCACAATGTTCATCATTCTCCTCTGTTTTTGGCCCTGTGCCCCTTGAGTTGTAAAAGACTATAAAAATACATCCCAAACTTGCCTTTGAGATCTTCCCAACGGATAGAAGACTCTGTGTCAACAGACGTCTCAGTGGACTTCGACATTGGTAGTTATAATCCCCTTACTCTCTCTTTTTCCTAAGCTTTGCTTTGTCTTCTTTTCTCTCTATTGCATATTAGTGCTGATGAGCAGTCAAAGTGTGTTTTGCTGTTTAAGTCCCTGGTGTGTTGACAACCTTTTGTACTTTAAGATCGAATAAAAGAACCACATCATGAATCCCACCTTGTGGACCATGACACAAGGTAAGTTGAATAAGTGAGAAGGACAGACCTATAGCAAAAACACTAACAAATAAATCTACAATTTTTTTATGGAAAGTTTGCTCCTATTAGTATACACTGCAGGACACTCCTACTAATATTACAATTCTTCTTAAGGTTTGGACTCAGTGCTCTGTGAAATCTCCTTCTACTGATGGTTTCAACTTTGTCACACATTCAAACACTGGAAAGATCTTACTCCAGTGTAAGAAGAGAAATTTTCAGCCCAGGTAGATACTAGGTATCATTAAATCAGTGAAAGCGGGTTTCTCTAATGAAATTTTCTTTTTTAATTTTAAAAATTAGAAATGTTTACTATTTGAACAGAAATAATAAGCCTTGAACCATACAAATAAGAATGTTAGAAATAGATAAATATCACTTATGTTGCTTCATTACTAAGTTTACATAAAAATCTGTGTTGAGAAACCCTGCAAGATTACTTTAAGCATCTAATGTCACTTTTTTTAAAAAAAAACAACAGGTTTTAAATGTCAAGTTTTCATTCTGAATTAATAAATTTGAATCTAAATCAAGGCATATGTATTGTATAGAAGTTTCATATTTTTCCTCTCTAATTCACTGTTTCCCCTACAAGCAAAAACATAGCAAAGGGTCACAGATTTAATGCAGTTTCTGGTACATCCTATATGGACTTCTGACATTATCACCCTGTTGATACAATCATTAGTCTGATTAACTCTCTTCCACATGCTTACTGGGCTTGCACTTCCTTCCACACAAATGCAAATCCTAAGGACACTATGCGACTTCTCATTAAATAATGCCAATAAGGGATGCTGTACACAAAGCAACATTTTATTTTCACAACTTGTTTTTAACATAACTAATTTGGTAAAAAAATACAGTCCAGCTCACATTTGACACAGTACTTTCATAGTAGTTTCTGGCCATCTACATTTAATGCAAACTGTCTGCTCTCCCCTTCCTTAATATTTTTTAAAGCTTGTCTCTTTTCTGTTTAAAATACACTTGCTGCTCTGCTCCATATTATGGCACCTGTTCACAACAGCATGGCTCACAGTTTGTCAAAAAATAAATCTTATGACAGTGTCATCTAGAACCAGTACAGTGAGTAACATTATTATCTTCTCAGTACTACATTTTCCTTCATCTATTTAAGAGTTAAGTGTTTGAGATCTCTGTCTGTTTCCTATGCCCAGAAAAAATGTCCTCAGTGCTTGATTGAAGTCCTGACTATGGTCTCAGAATTTAAAATAGCAAAACTAGACCTAGATGAATAGTTCAAGATCAGTATTTCGGTCTTATAACACAAGAACACATGGAAGCCAAGAATCATTCTGCAGAGAAATTCAAGAAAAAAAGCTGTTCCACATTTAAATTTTTTTTTAAGTAACTGTAATTATTATTATCATCATCACTATTATCTTTATCATTATTGAGTTTGTGAAGCTGAGAAAGCAATATTGTTAATATTCTTTGTATAAGACTACATTAAAATTGACTGTGGTATCATAAAGGCACTAGCCTATCACTAGCAAGAGTGATAAGCATTCCAGAAACGACATTAGAGGATTGGTACTTTACACCTGGAAAAAATAAGAACTTACAAAGGACAAAATTTGTAGAGACAGTAAGCATTTAGGCTTGCCACTATGTGAGGACAGTGCATGCATAGGAACATGCAATGTTATAAGACTTCTTTTCTAAAAGGTAATTGCTATCCATGGGGACTACTGAAAAGCTTCTGTTCATAGAAGTATTGATCTTCAGGTCCTGGAAAATAATGCTAAGAACCTCTTGAAAGAAGAAAAAGTGATGAAAAATTTGTCATTAGGTAGATACTAATGCATATTAAGACATAAATAGCTACATCTATTAAAAGCAGAAACCTACTCCCACCATTAATCAGTTAATAAATCAATTGCTTGTGTGTAATAAGATCCCCATCTGTTCCTCAATGAAAGAGCAACCGCAGATATGCTTTGTCTACCAACAGGATAATTCATCAGATTTGCAATCAGTCAGCTCATTTTTATAAGCTATTTTCAAGATTATCTGAATATTACCAAGCATATAATTCAATTTGATAGATTGTTGGTACACCAATAAGACACGAGAAGAATATAACCTAGATAGCGTCTGTAAGGGTGGCATTTTTGTTTGGTTTCCTTTACAAGAGCTTTGCAGTGGTTGCACTGCATAATGCATACTTGGATGACAAAAGGGACACATTTCTGTTCTCTGAGTCATTTCTTCAAGAAGAAGACTGCTTTAGCAGTCCAGCTGTCTGAGCGTTCATGACAGCAGCAACAGCAGAACTTATATAAGAAACCAAACATTCTTTCTGTGAGGACCTTGCTTTCCACTGTCCAGAAGAATTAAACAACCTTCATGGTCTCAAACACGTTATAGATGTCCCTCCTAATCAAGCAGGTGATAAATATAAAAAAAGTCATTCCACTTCTCTAAAAATTGCTTTAGGTTCTTGTTACAGTCTGTTTACTTTCTGGCCAAAAATTGTAGATTTAGATAACCCTTTTTTTGTTGCCCTGAAAATTAAGCCTTCTGATAATGTTTTCATAGTATTAGTTACTTTCCCATGAAAGTCCTGTAAACATAAGCTGTTTATCACATTCCTTTTAAGAAATGTCTTTTGATGGACATTTCACATGACCAGTGTGCTTGCGTATAACTTTTTTTAATCTGTTTTTCTCTTTTGATTCTGCTGTATTTCTTCAGTACTTCTCCTCACTCCTGGATTTCTCAGCTTCTCTGAGCTGAGCTCCTCTGGAATACTCCTTCAAGGGGAGTTCCGTTTATCTCAGTTCTCTGGGTCAAGAAGAAAACTCCAAAGCTCTCTAGGATCTTGTTTCTTGTGTTTATTAGGATGTTATCACAAAAGTTGACAGGTCTCTCCAGACTATCTGCACAAGTTTAATTCACTACAACCTAGCACATTTCATCTCTGATGGCACAAAATGGCCCCAAACTGTGCGGCCTTTTTATCTTTATACTTATTCTCATCCAATTAACAATAAACATTATTTTTCTTACTGACCCAATGACCCAACACCTGTGTGCTGCACTGTGGCATTTTCTATCCAATCACCTACTATTACACAAAAACCTCTAGAAGAAGAAAATGAAGAAGAAAGAAGAAGGAAAAGAGACAACATCCTAAATCCTCCATCTTGTCTTCTACTCTCTAAACCAGCTTAAACTCTAAACTAAATTTTTCATCCAGGGACTTAAGAAAACTTTCTAATCTACACACTCACACTTCTAGCTTTTCTATCTAACTTTAACAGTTGTTTTCATGTATCACCATGTAAACATGCCCATAAATTTCCTGTTACATGTAATTCAGTGTCCTCTTGGATCTCAGAGCCAGGCATCAGAGACAAGGGAACACACTCTGTATCTCAGACTCCAACACTTGGGAAGGTGGTAACTTCATTATCCAATCCCTGGTCTTGAATCTATAAATACTGGAGTCAGAGAATAAAGTCATGGGTTTTGTTCTGAAAAACAAACAAACAAACAAACAAAAACCCCAACCAATATTCTAACAATCAAAAAGGAAAATAAACAAAGTTTTAAACAATCAGAAGGCTCCAGTTTCAGGATGATATTTTTTGATGTGACTTATACCAAATATGCTCTGACTGCTCTGAAGACTTGCAGAATTTGTTTTTGTGTTCCTCTTCTGAAAACAAAATTGGAAGGAAAACGAACTCCAGTAGGAAAAGGGGCTCAATCAATATTCCTGTAGCTCTTATAATGGTGCATTAACATCAGAATCAGTAACATCAGTGTTTATAAACTTACATGCAGCAATTACACTATTTGTTCAACAGGCATTTTAAAGTGATGTCTATACCACAGATAAGTAAAGGATATGTCAACACACTTCAATTAACACAAACACCTGCTACACCAGTCCCATGATATTAAGAAGTCTTGTGCACAATCTGCATAGATGTCCATACTCCTACACCTAATGCTGCCATCAATCCACGTGCTAGCCAGATTAATGCACCTTCAGTGTGCCACACATATGCACAGCCACTACAGCACTTCCAGCAAGGTCTGCAGTAGGCTGTAGGGGTAGTAGAGTAGCACTGTACAGATCCACCCACTCATTAATGACAGACTTGAGTAGCTTCAAAAGTTCAAAAATTCATACCACATGAATGTCAGCAAAAGCAACACTAGCTAGCTCTAAGAGCACATTGCCCTGTCACCCCAGAAGCATGACACAGGCATATTTGAGAAGTCTTGTGGGCTTCCTTTCTCTCAAAACCATAAGCCTGTATTACACAAAGGCATCAAATATGGACAGGACTTTTCCAACAATAGTAACAATGATGCTTATGGAAAATGTTAAACTATTCTCGAAAGCTTTTCCAAGTTTACTAAAAAAGCTTCTGAGAGTTTGAATTAAATATCTGCAAAATGAGAAAAACCAAAGAGTCTTCTGAGTTGTACTGTTCAGGAAGCTCAAGCTGCAAAAGAGATCCAAATCCATGCTGTGAATCAGATGACACATAAAGGCATGCATGAATCTTACACTCAAAAGCAGTATGCTAGCTATTGGACTGTTAATTCTATTTCACTTTCCAGCTCTCACTTGCCTCTTTGAGATTTTCTACCTTGCACAGAAAATCCAAAATATTTATTAGGAATATGAAAAACTTCCTCTAAATGAGACAGAGAAGTAGTCAATCTCTTCTAGTATTCCAATCCATTATATGTTTGCAGTGGCCATCTCTTAAGAATGGTTGGAAGGAACTCTTGAGATCCCCTGCTAAAGTAGATTCTCCTAAAGCAGGGGTGTGCATGATCACATCCAAGCCAGTTTTTTATCTCTCTTTAAGATCTCCATCCTGTTTTATCTCAGAATCAAGGGAATTTCTGGGAATGGGATTTACTGATAAGTGTAGTCTTTCAATTAAATTATATTCATTTTATTCTAATTACATTTTGGTTTGGGGCTCTGTTGGTCCAAAATCAGATTTCAATTCAGATAGAGTTAACATTTCTGAGAATAGAGTTTGATATTTGCATGCTACACCCTGCCCTGCATAAGAGGAGCACATCAGGTTATCAGGTGTACTAAGTGCATTACACATAAGAAAATTAGGGTTGTCCTACAGGAGGAGCAATTTGAGAACCACTAGATTTAGATGTGCTTTAATTTTTCTCTTTCCTACTTTTGAGACTGAAGATATTTTTATTTAGCCACTCCAGCTCATTGTCTGCATCAGTCTTATATCATTTACGAAGCCAGATACAGGCAGCAGAGAGACTGTGTTGGGCTGCATGATCCCAGATGCACAGAATCAACATGCTGCCCTGACCGAATATTTAGGAGTTTGAATGACTTCAGATATTCCCTGGGCCTTACTCAAGTCTTAGCAGACTATGTTTCAGCCAAGAAATTTGAAAGACTACACCCAGGATCCACAAAGCCATTTGCAGATCTTCAGAGATGTGCATCTGGAGAGTCTCAATCACCTGGTCTGTAAAAATGTTGGCTGAAAATTATGTGTAACAGCCTGGCAAACAGCATTGGCCGTCCACCTTCAATCTGTTAATCATACATTCGCACTGCCTCCACCTTGCTCCAGAGCTTGGTGAGTCTTCTCTGCCAAGGTGATCACATGGGGTTTTTTGCTGAAGTTTTTTTCTTGTTGGCTGGCTTCCAGAGATACTCTAGATTTGTGAACATTTTGTGACCATTTTAAAAGGGCTGCTTTTTGTGCTGTGTACTTAGCCAGACCAGATGCTCTTCTTGAAGAAATTATTAGCTTTAATCCTCTTTTCTCCTCAGATTTTATCTTTCAGGACTCCATTTTCTGTGCTACGCTGACTAAAGCTCTTTCATCTATTTAGCTCCTATTTTTCTACACAAACCAGATTCAATCTCTGTTTTTTGGTTTTTTTGGGATATTTTTTGTGTGTTTTGTTTTGTGGGGTTTTGTTTGGATTTTTTCTTGTTTTGTTTTTGCTTTTTTTTTTTTTTTGAAGAGGTAACCTCCAGTTTCCTGGCACTTTTTCTGCAACTGGTTAATCAGCAGGGAATTTATGCATGGCTGGTTCTCCCAGCAAGGACTTCATGATCCTTTCTGTTATGTTCTGCATTGCCCATATATCTGCTGTTCTGAAAAAGTCTGGCAAATATTACTTAATCTTCACAGATAAAAACAACACATTTTTACCTACTTCTTGCAGTAAACATTGACCTCTCCCTTTTGGAAACTCCCAAACTCCATCTGCAAGATGCTTTTGTCCTAGCATGATTTCTCAGGCTACAAGATTTATTTTCTTTCCCAGTTCACGTGGGTGATTAGCAGAGACAGGCCTTCCACAGCATTATCAGTGAGCTTTGTATGTTGCACCAACTCTAAAATGCGTTTATAGAGCTTCAGACTGATTGGATTAATTCACAGGAATATATGTTTATTTGTGTTCCAGCCTGTCCAGCTATTCTCTGCAACTTGCAAGTCCCAGTGAGAATGTAATTACTAGAAACCAGTGTTTCATCATGCTACCTGTTATTTCACTACAGAAGTTTTGGCAAGTTTGGTGAGGGAAATACAAATGTTTCTTCAACATTCACCTGGGTAGATTTATCATTCATTATTCCCTCCTTTTAAAGTTAACCAATTAAAGTGCAATTGTAAAAAGACTGACACCTTCTTATGTTTTATATGTAATTTTATAGAAATAAGAATGACTGGACTTCTTTCTTCCTCTACTATTGAAAATGCAAGGAATTCTTCCTTTTGTGTGTCATAGCTGGGCATCTAGCAGAAAAATAATTGAAACTACAAATTTTAGTGGAAAAATATACTTGGTTTACACAGCAAGCCTTCCTTTTGTAGATTATTTGCACATGATTTTCCATGCCCCAGTTCCCAAGTTTAAAATTTATTTCTCAGCCTCCTTTATGGGATAGCTAGAAGATAATAATCTAAATACAGCTTCAAGAGGTAAAACATAAGCAGCTGATTCTTATCTGATTTGTTTATTTTAAAATAAAGTTCTTGTTTTTCTTCCCATCCCTCATGGGATTCAACTGCACATGTGCTTTAGATTTCCTTATCCCACCCAAGGATGCTTGAACAGCGATTTCTGTATTCCTTACTAGTCACCTGTCCCTGCTTCCACCAGTAGAATATTTCTTTATTTTGCTTGAGATTATTTGGAAACTCATTGTGTATCCATCTCCTGACACCCTTGCTGTTTTCAGTATAAACCATATAATGTAAAAAATAAATAAATAAATAAATCAGTCTACAAATATATTATCATGTGAAATTCTACACTCAGCTTTAATTTGTCAATGCATATCAAGAGTTTTGTTGAGTACAACTCATTCAGCTTTATTTTCTCATGCTGAATAGCACAATATTCTATAAGTAACACCACAGACACACGTGTGAGAAAAGACCATGGAATCATGCCTAGAGCAGTCTTAATAAATATATGATAGAATATTTTTATGATTCATTCAATCTTATATGAACATACAGAATTACTGTTTCTTCAGACCTGCCCTGACATATTGTAAATATTATAATATATTATATAATATATATAATTATATATATAGAAAATAATATATAATTTATTAATAAATCCTAGCCTAATTAAAGTAATAAAAATGCCACTGTGAAAGGTTTTGTGTGTATTTGAGATTATAAAAATTCAGATATTTCCATTGCCCACATATTCAGAAAAAAAAATAGAACGCATAATTCTACCAAGTAACAAAAATAACCATGCACCTAAGAGTCAGAAAGAGTTTTGCAGAGAAAGGTTTCATCTCATGAATGAAAAGTAAAATGTGTGCAAGTCGTAACAATCATGCAGATGAGCTTCCACAGTTCCACTTCCCTCAAAGTCTCTCCTCTTGTCAGATTTCATTCTTCTCATAGTAAAAAAGTGGGGAAAAAAGTAAAGAACAGTTTGACCTTTCACCATTTCAGGTCCCTGAGATGAATGGGAAGAGGCACAGAATCACTCCCAGAATTGCCAAAATAACTAGGCAAAGACTTGGAGCTTATGAGCTATTACTCTTATAAGCAAGATTCCCACAGACAGATACCCTAAAAGCAATACTATATATAAATACTGGGCAGCTACTGCATTTTCACTCAATGTGGCTTCAGAACTAATTAATTCTGTCATTCATATTTAAACACAATTAACAGAAACTAATGTCACGTACACATACCAGACACTATATTTAATTTTAAATGCTAAATTCAAAGACTCAGAAAGTTATAAAAATGTAACAGCATAAATCTGCTGGGTGTTTTCCAAAACAGTGGGAGATATTCAACTTAATCTCCATCCTACCTCTAGAAATATTTATCAATTAATCAAATTTATCTCCAAGGCAATTTCAAAATTCTGAAAACTCATGCCCACCTTAGTTTTAATTTAGAAACTGCAATATTAAGAAACTGAATCACATAGCACATAGAAATGGTCAACACCACAATTAAGTTGTTATTTAACTAATATTTAATAGAAGTTTTTTTCTGCTTCTAATGCAGTTAATGGTTTCTTATAGAAGTGATTTCCATAAGGTTGCTTTATCCTGGATACCCACATAAATATGAAATTCTGAGGTTTTGTCAGGTCCTTAATTTGATTTTTAATAAACCTAACTGAATCAGACAGTTTAAAACCTAAACCAAAACACAAACAGTTTTGTGGCTGACTATTTCTGACTACCAAAATAGTAGCTATACCCTGGAAAAAGAACTATATGTGTTCATCAAGGAGATAATTTTGAAAATTGAATATAGACATAAATGTAGGTAAAAATACTAACCCCTAGTAAAACCCCTTTTTATTTTTTTTTTCTTTGAACAATTAATTTTCATTACTTGTATCAATCTGAATTGCTATAAACATCTCAATAGATATGAACAGACCCACGTACAGACCTTGTAATTTCTCATTTCCCGTAACTTCATAATGGTCTGTTCTTTTCTTTTGGTATTTTGATTATTTGTTTGGACCATCAGTATACCAATCACCATTACATCCCTGATTTGGAGAAGCAAATTAATTTTTCCCAGGTTCTAGTGCAAACATAAAATTCAGCAGTACTGACTGAATAAGATAGTATTAAAATCAGGGAAGAAAAATTAAAAAGTAAAAAACCAAACATACAGCACATAAGCCTATAACTAACTTAACTTTGTAATAGATCAGCCCATATTCAATTCAGCCTTAAGAATATACAATAGTGGTCACACAGTCTTCAGGTTCATACTGCTTGTAGAGTTTAGAAACCATGATAGAAAGAGCTTGACACACATTTTACATACAATTTACTCACCATGGAAACCTGCTGCATATGGGTGATGTAGAAAAAGAAAATATTATTGTCAAATTCAATAGAAATACTTAACCTAGGAAAAAAAGTTGGCATTTATTCTTTTAGTTTTCCCTTTGCACTCAACATTCTTCCTCAGGGAGATCAGAAAGCTCAGAACTCAGATATCAGTGGAGTTGAGTGTAGAGCTATTCTCATCCATCAGACAGAGAGCCTAAGCACCTATGCTCAGACTTCTAGTTCTGTTTTGAGGACAAATACCTAAAAGTACTGTGATTTGAAGGCAGGCAAACTAAGTAAAATGCTGACATCAAAACAGAAACATTTTTTTCTCTTAACTGCTTTATGGGTAAGATTGCCCTCCTTTTCTAGGGCAATTTGTTCCCCTGAGCATTTGGGAATTGCCTGTGGTCTGTGGGGGTCTAGATTTGCCTGCCTTCAAATAAATCCAAAATAACAACTAAACAAAAAAATTAATGCAAATACCTCAGATATGTGTCTAAGCCCAGATATTTCAAAGGACATTTAACTTTAAGTTTTAATAAATTGATTGATTTCCATAGTTTGACATGATTTATCACTTCCAGACTTGACAACAGAAGCATGATATTGAGGTGCCATCTGGGATGGGTAAAAAAATACATGCCAAAACAGAATAGAACCAAAAACATGGTAGGGAAAAGGTGACAGAAAAATAAGGATAAGGCAAAATGAAGGCAAAAGGTATCCCAAAATATTGGATAAGCCTATTACAGTAAGACAACTTTACTCCTCTATTTTCTGTTCAGAACCAGACTAGCTTCCTGCTAGTGACTAAGCAGTGTCTCTCTCAAACATTTAGGAGTAACAATCCACCTTATAAATTGGGTTGATTAGTGTTGACCAGGCAAGTAACACTGGAAGCAACCCTCTCTTTGTACCCTGAACCATTTAGA
This sequence comes from Cyanistes caeruleus, assembly GCF_971803275.1. Classification (NCBI taxonomy): domain Eukaryota; kingdom Metazoa; phylum Chordata; class Aves; order Passeriformes; family Paridae; genus Cyanistes; species Cyanistes caeruleus. The sequence goes on from NC_141701.1 coordinate 72,336,874, forward strand.
AGGGTAGGCCCCTCCTTCCCACACATGCCTGCATGGAATCCTCACCAACCAATGACCAATTGCAAGTTTCTCAAATCCTTCCTTCTACTTAGGTTATAGCAACAAGTGTCCGTGTCTGTCAGCCTCAGTATGGACACTTTGTTTCCTTAAAAGTTTAAAAATCTTGAGTTTTCCTTAATTGTAGTAGCAAAAAACTAGTCTCCTAACCTTGAAAATATTTACACCTCTACCCTAGGAATGAAGGGATCTTTTTGCCTCATGGAAACAGTTCTCCCCACAGCTCAGCAGTTGGGTGCACCCTTCAGCATCCTTAGAGCTGAGGGTCAAGATGAGTATCTTAAATATTTCTGCCCTGTAGCGAGGGAACATGAAGCTGCTCCACCATTTTTCTATTACTCAGGGTTTAAATGTTGATCTTCTTAACCTAATGTTTTGGTTTTTTTTAATTTCAACAACCAATTGCAAGGGATACTACAGACGAACAATGCCTTTATGCCAGGTACTGATGACCACTAACATGCAGGGGTAAGCTGAACTCATCTTCTCTCTGTAGCATTCCCCAAAAGCATCTATGCCCTATCCCACCTAACCTTGCAGAACTGTTGAATGGATCTCTGCAGTAGTGCAAAAGACAAAATTCCTCCTGCAACTGAAAAAATGTCTTTAAGCCTGCTCTTTGAATATGAATGACATACAAACTGCGGTTGGAACTTCTAATTGTTACAGACCAGAACACACAATGAAGTTCCATATCAGGGTCTGTATGCAAAAATCTATAAACATGTTTGCAAACACTCTATTACAGATAGCATATCTTCCAGAGCATACTGCATATTCCATTTCTTTTCTAAATTGCTCAGCACTGCAGCATCCAGTTGCCGAAGAGCTAGAACTCTCCATCAGCAACTGCTTGTGGCAAATTCTCCACCTAAGCAAGACAATATAAGAATTAAGACAATCTGCTTTTAGTCTCTATAATAATTTTTCTTCTTTAATTTTCTACAGTTACCTAACATTTCTGAACTTTCTCGGTACAGAGGTGACGCTGAAAGAGGGTGATAGTCAAAGAGAGCTCGTGTCCCTCCATAAATATCACCCTGTTGTCACAGGATGCTGCTTCAGTCCAAAATTAGCTGAAGTGTGCCAGGGTTGTATACGGTCCAGAGATTTGGAAAGCAGCAGCCTGATTTATTATCAGATTCTACTTGGTGATTACTCTTGTGTAACTGTAATGATTTATCGTTTCAGTGAAAACATGAACGAGTGTCACCTTCTGAGGAAAAGACATTTCCATAATTACCTTTTGTGCATGTAATGCCGTGTGGCTGACCACCCCACATAATACCAGGGAAAAGTATATGGAAGGGTGAAATCATTTCACTATAAAATCCAAATCAGCTGTTTCAGGAGTATCAGCTGTAAAATGAACATACATATTTTTGATATCATCTCTATTTGTCATGAGAACGAATGCCCTCATATTACATAGCCTGGTGATCCAGGCATCCCCTTTCTCTTAAAAAATCCCAAACGAAAAAAAACCCCGAAAAACCAAACAGAAACCCATAAATGTTTGATGCCTAAAGAAAAAAGAAATTTTACTACAGTGCAAGGGAAAAATTTTAGTACCTATTTTGCTTCTTTGTTGAAAAACCAGAACAGAAGATTATTGTAAACATACAAGAAATGCAGCCTAACAAGCAGAGGTAAAGGGGAAAAAAAAAAAAAAAAAAAAAAAAGACAGACTAGAAAAAGCTAAGTGTCTTGGCTAAAAATGTATTCATTTGTCTAGAAATACACCTGCATGTGTATTTTAATACTGGCACAAAAAATATAACAGATACAGCAAATAAATGAAAAATTACATCTCTGCCTGGTTTTATTTTTCTACTCTTTTCCTCCATCACTGAAAATACTAACACATACAGATGAACCAAAGCAGCAGCAAAGCTCTGCCAATTTGCCAGCACTCTTTTTCTTCAATTAGATGGTTCTTAAATTTCCATGACAAATTTCAACTGTATTGAAGAATAGGAAATAAAAAATTCTGGAGACTCAAACCTTCCAATTTTGTAGAAGCCAAGTGTAAATAACAGGCAGAAATGAGCAGAAGAGTAAACACATCCAGTTGGGTGTCTCACATGCCCTGTTATATATATTTTTAGTAGAGGTCTGCATATGAACTTAAATATCACACACAGAAAAAAACCTTTAAACAATTAGCTGATATGTGTAACCACACTTCTGCAGATGAAAAATCCTACACATGGAAAGAAAATTCAGAATGCAGGGTGAATCAGTAGTTGGCCAAATATTGTCACTGTCGGACACGAAATGATTTACACAGACACCGCTCAAGGTGTGGTAGAGGAAGAGGAAACTTTATTTTGTCATTTCAATATTTATAGATTGTTGACAACTACCAGGGATTGGATGGTCAGTTTACCACCTTCTCAGCCACACTGGTCATAAGAAATGTCCATCAAAAGACATATCTTTAATGGAATGTATAAACATCCATGTTTATAGTTACTTTTCTGGGAAAGTGTTTAGAAACTATGAAAACAATGTCAGAAAGCTTGATTTTCAGGGAGACAAAATATGACTCAAATGGTTTCAGAACATTAGCCATACTCTGACTAATACATAGGTGAAGCTAAGAGTACCAGCTACAAAGGACTAGCTCTGGCTTCACAAATACTTTTACATCATCTTTAAATTTCCAATATTCTAATTTAATTATTTGTGCACTTATTGTATAATCAAATCCAACAATCTGCCACTGGAAATACATCAACAAGATGAAGAGGTACTTGACAGCAGTAGCATTGTGATATGTAGATGTACAGTCCTTTGCCTTTTCTTAATTTTTTCCCTTTTTAAACTCTGCTCTCAGTACCAATTTAGACAAAAGTTAACAGTCCAAATACCTCTGCACATTTTGCTCATCCCTAGCATCAAAAGAGATCTTTGCACCAGCTTTATTATTTTTTGGTCACTCTGTAGTTTGCTCACCTCAGTCATCTTTGGAAAAGTTTTATAAGCACAAGTTGCTTCCTTCACTTCCAACCTTTTAAGGAACTTGGAACAGCATCAAAAGTAATGCCAACTTATGCACTTGGCTTATCCATTGTGTGTCATAGACACAAATGTGAAGGGTCTAAGAAGAAACAGTATTTTGGTGGTGCTGATGCTACCTTCACTTAAAAAAAGGGAGAAAAGTACCTTTAAAAGGGAGGAACATTCTCTATTTCCCTCACTCTTAAATAGATACTGGGCACAGGCATACCCAAGAGAGATTTGTTATTTGTTTTGTCTGTTTTTCCCCTGCATAGACACTCAAATAAAATGTTAAATCTCAATCTTCTTGTCATTTCAATATTACCAAACCATGATTGTAATCAATTAAGGACATCCTTACTTGATGTCCCTTATGCCTTCAAGTGTGATATCAGAGAATATACTTCTTGCATTTCCTTTTCAGCACAGTTGCTTCACCCCATAATAAAATGATGATTCGTGTTTCTTTCATGTATTTCACAAATCAGGCATCTGTTACACAAATAATGACTGTAAGTAACACACAACACAGACAATTAATGGATTAAAATACAATGAATAAAAGTTTAAGAAAAATAATTAAGCAGCCTTTTAAGTATTCTACTTATTTAGTGACTCAAAAAACTTGAGATTAAAAGATTAAATCTTCATTCTCTTTATCTCTGAATTTGTTGTTTATAACTACAAGTTTTAACATCAGCATAAATCAAAGATTTGATGCTACATAACTACTTACAACTTTTCATTTTGTTCATAGCAAAGGGAACTTGAGAGCATTGACCCAAAAATTAACTGTATAGAGAGCTCAAGTGATTTGTGCCTCCATTTTTCATAGACTTTGCCAAGTACTATCTTAACCAAAGACAAACTAAGGTTATGAAGGCTTCTCACAAAATACATAATAGTAAACAATTGTTATTTTCAAAATGGAATTACAACACTGGTGAGGATTTAACTTATTTTAAAAAATTAAAAATTAAATGTTAATAATTATACTCTGTATTAAAATTTAGGTTAAGTTTAAAAAAACATTTCAGGTTATATATACGACTTTTTAAAAAAATCCTAAATTATGGAATCGAATTCCCTTTTTTTCACATAGGTGCACACAAAATATATACTCAAAGAATAGTACAATTTACTTAACTCATTGTTTAGTCTACCATCTAGCCATTAATGACTCATATCAAAATGAACTATCATATGTAACATGTATTTCCAGATACTCTTGACACATGCAAACAATAGCAAGAATTCTGTTAGGTAAAATTTGTTCTCCAAAGTCGCTCCTTTTCCAGAAAGTTCTTAGTTCCACTCTTGCCTTTAATTCCTTGAATGCCTTGTTAGTAGATGTGCATGTATAAACACATACACACAAACACATCTATAAACCAAAATCCTCAAGATTCCAGAATTTAAAGTTGAATAACACACATAAAAACAAAACTATGATCTTCTTAGCCTGTATAAAGCATTTATTTTGAATCTTGTTATAAAAATGGGCTAAAATTTGCTTTAAAATTGCCTTTAAACTCTGAGGGTATGTGTTGTTCTAACTGAAAGATGTGCAGGTTCTGAGAATGAGAATAAAACCTGTGGAGAACCATGTAAATACAGAAGCAGGTGGAACAGGCTCATATTTAACCTTCTGGGCATCTCAAATATGAAATAGATTTCATAGATGGAACATTTACATGAGAAAGGCAAACACAAGCATGTACCCTGTAAATGACTTAACAACCTGAATATATGAAGTTCAGCTTATGGAAGAAAAAAAGATGTACACTTTCTATAAGGTTTGTAAAAGATTATGCAGGCTGGATTATTGTTTATGGCAACTGTGGCATAAAGACTTTTATAAGCCATCATGTATTATCTTTTCACTCTTTACAGGCACATCAGCACATCTGTCATGTAGGCAGACACAAATAAATGTTTGAATTTAGAAGCTCTCATTTCAAAAAAAGTTAGAAAAAAGGATGAGAACAGATACTTGTGAGAGTCATCCATTACATAATGTCAAAGCCCCACTATTACTGCTGACCTTTTCTAGATATCATGGTTTTTAAAATACACTTTTGAAAATAAATTTACTCATTTAAAAACTACTATTTAGATTTCTGCTTTTATACTTTAAGAAATAAAACAGAGCTTTCAGGAAATCTAGCTTTCATCTTGGCCAATGTTTTTATGGATCATTCTACTGTTACTTGAGGTGAGCAATAACAAAGTAAAGCTCACAAAACAAATTTATGCAGAGCCAGGCCTTCTCTGTCTGTGAGCCTACTGTTGCTGCAGACAGAGCGATAAAATATTTGCCCTTCTATAACCCCAATGAGTGCTTCTTCCCTAATCCATAAACATTATGCAAGCATTGTTCCAACAGGCAGCTTTGAACAATTTGACTCTTAGGCTTCTCCATCAACGGCTTAAAAGGCTTTCACTTGCTCTATTCTTCTTTATTCTTCTACACAAAGAAAATTGCTGAGACACATCAAATACTGGTTTGTTAAAGGTATTATCATATCAAACTTGCTTATTTAAACAACATGCTCTTCCCATAAAGTACAGAGCACAGAACTATGACATGTGGAATCACAACTTTGATGTACCCACAATGGTGATGATGTCTAAGTGCACAGCCCCAGCTCATGTTTAAATGCACATCCTGTCTGATGCACTCTGGAAGCACTCTAACCCCACTTTTACAAGGGATTAACTTCCACTAAACTGGTAGAAACAGGACCCTCTTAATACATGTTCTGCATTTCTTTTGTGATAACTTTAATTTCAAATGGATATCTGGTTTTGGTTTGGATTTTTGTTGGGTTTTGTTTTTTTTTCAAGGAAGATTATCTTGTGTTTACAAACTATTTTCCAGGCATACACTTGTAAAAGACAGGACATACACATATTTTGGCCCAAAGAAATTTTTGAAAAAGTTTGCAAACAAGAAGTCATTATTTAATGTTTTCCTTTTTAGAAAGCTTTCCTATTACAAAACAGTATCTGGTAATCTTGCAAGATATGATAATACTCCAAAAGAACATTTTGTTTATAAAATGTAAATATTTCCAAAAATAAGGAGAAATTTTGTAAACAAAATATTTTAAAATATGCTTTTGCTATAAATGAGTTTTTTACTCTTTATTACATGTAAAATGAAGTCTATTGTCTTCCCAGTGAAAATGTGTGCACAAACTAATATATTTCAATAGACAATTAGGCATGACAGATGAGGAAACAGACAAAAATAACTGAAGTACGTCAATGGTCAAAATTTAGTTTGAGGCATTCCCCTGATTTTCCAGAGAGAAAAGTAAAATAAGAAGGATTTGGCGGATGAATCAGTTATTAAAAAAAGATAAAAAAAATCAAAGTTATAGGAAATAGCAAAGGAAATAAAGTTATAAAATTCTAATTGAAAACCGTGAAAAGTAGGATGCAAATTGTTCCAATTTGCTTCCATGTTAAAAATATTTGCTATGCAAGTGAATTTTTCTTTTGATTCCCACACACAATAGCAAAACTAGAGCTTAAGGAATTTTGTAAGATAATTAAATAACAGCTATATAGATTGTCTTGTTTCTACCCTTTTTTGTCTTGTTATTGAGCTATGGTGAAAGCCTCTCATAGATAGCACTTTCACTGTGTGCCTTTTCTTTAAGATGTGAAAACATGGTTTATTAGCTTGTGAAACATCTGCATGTTTTTACAAAAGCTGGCTAATGCAAAAAAAAAATCAAATCAAACAACATAAGTAGAAGCATTAAATGAGATCTTTTTTTACATTATTACTATGACAAAAACTGTGTGAAGAAAATGTTAAAAGAAAATTTCTTCTGTCCGTACATGAAATGCTGAAGTATTCAGTCCCTTGCCAAACAAATGCAAACTAGCACACAGAGTATCAACGAGTTAAACCACAGCAAGCTTTATTTCTTCCCTGAAATTCCATCAGTCTGTTCTGCAAGGATTTAATACAGCTTTTGCTTTGCTTCCTACTTTTGTTCCTGCCTCTTTCAACCATAAAACCAGATTACAAGACAAGACCTGAATATGTTGTTTAGTAGTTTCAAAATCCTAAACAATTCATCCTACAAATTAAAACAAAGTCTTCAGTCACCTCACAGCTGATTTGGAGCTGCCAAAACTGGCATATCCAAGGATACATCTTTTTGGATAATGGCTATCCTGAGGCACTCTAACAGAACTGTAAGTTCTGTTAGAACTGTAACAGTAGAGGGAAAGAAGAGAAAGAGAAGATCTGGGAAGGAAAAATATGAAGGAGTCATAATGGTGGGCTTGGAAATAAGGGGAAAATTTAATACTAGATGTAGGGATAGTAAAGACATGCTGGTGGAAAAAAAAAAAGAACACTTTTGATTTAGATACGCAAATTCTCTAAAGATATGTTGAAGAATGCTAGAAATATAGAGGTAAACCAGTGGTGCTACAACACTGAAGACAAAATAAGAAACTTCACCAAAAGTCAATTTGAGAAGACTGTTTAAAGGCCTAAGACTGAAACCCAGTTACCTACTATAACATCACCGATATGATTTCTGGGCTCAGTTTGTATTTTTTTTCTGATTGAAGTGAGAAGAGGTCAGCACAATTATAAACTTCTTAAACCTACAGATTTCTCCCTCCTTAGTGAATTCAGCCTACTGATATATGTCCTAACAGAAGAAAATCATGAACTTCGATGTATGAATTAGCAGCATAAACTACAATGGTGGCACCATCAGAGACCTCTGAATGCAACCTCTCAAAAAGAATCTCTAGGACCTAAATTATTTGTCAGGATATCAAACATGGCATAGAAAATGATATTAAGATATTAAAGGTTCTTGTTGTGTGACAGCTTTAAACATGAGCAACAAAATTTAATATTTATTAATATTGAAATTTTGATTAAATATAAGCTAACATGAGATCTTCTTTCTAGTAGTCTAGGAAGGCAGATAAAATCTGAAAGCTTAATTAAAGCATATACAAGTTGTTTTACAAATTACAAGGTCAGTCTTACCTGAAATGATTTTACTTTTCTATATTCAGCTGTATAATATTACTTCATTAATTAATAGGGACAGTACTGACTCTAAAGGTAGTTAATTTTAAATTGTATTAATGAAGACTATGAAAATCTACTCTAACAAAATCAGAGCAGACAAAGGCAGCATCAGATCTCTATGGCCTGGGACAAAGGCTAATCTGGAATTAAAAGGGATAATATGACCTATATAATAAGGGGCCAAAAAAAGGACAAAAACAGATGCATATTTATATGTAGCTATGAAGGTTTTGAATATTTTGATTATCTGCTTTAAAACATCTGGTTACCTACATCTTGCAGTGGAACTAAGTAAACAGAAATTAAACATACCTGTAGTAGAGAGAGATCTTCAAGCTTCAGTCTGAAGAGGTAGTTTCTAGGGTTTAAAAAATAGCAAATAAAAATGAATTATTACTAATGTTTAAGTAAGAAAACAAAATGTTACTACTATTTAAATAAAAACATGATTAATGACTACAAAGGCAGAAAAAATTTAGAAGTGACAGTTATTCAGGACTTCAAATTCTTTCAGAGCCTGTCTTAATATATATGCCTTTGGGATAAGGACTAAGCTAATTTCTAAAACAGATTTTCAGTCTGAGGGACTGGCTGAACGTGAATGCAGTAGGTATATGTACATCTGATTCATTGCTCCAGTATTCCTTTAGAACCAATGGGAAGGAATACTCAGTGCTTTTGGCAGATTCATGTCACCAGCATTGGATGCCTACATCAGAATATATGGACAGGCAGACTGAAGCTCTCAATTTCTCCCCACAAAGAAGGGAACCTCATGCAATTAGCTCAGCCACATATATGTAAAGTTTGAAGCACAGGATCCCAATATGATCCTGTATGATGGTGAATCAGCACAAGTCCCTGAGTTTTCACAATTTTGAGAGAAGTCTTGCCCTATGCGGCCTAATTTCTTTGAAGCCTATGATTTTTTTTCCCCCGCAGACAGAAGGAGCCAACCAACCAAGCAGTTTTCAAAAGCCTGTGCATTTATTGCAAAAATATTTCTCACTGTGTTTTCTCTACAGGAGCACCTACAGACCTTGGGAGGAGCCCAGGCAAACTACAAGCAAAACATACTCCTTCCCCACCACTGTTTTCTTTCTTTCTTAGTTGTTATCACACCTCTTTTTCTTCTTTTCATGATTCATTTCTTTCTACTGCATCTTCACAAATATAACACCCCCAGTACTCTTCTGCCTGTATTTTACCTTACGTAAAACAATTCTGATTCTCCAATGCTACTAGAGTGATTATGTTTTAGAGATGAAAATAAAAAGGATTTTACAATAATAATATAAATTACTTCAATCTTCATTTATTAAGATTGAATCTTAATATATCCATAACAATCTTAATTTATTCATAACAAATATGTAACAGTAATTTATAAGATTTTTTAAAAATCAATTAAAGTAGCAAAAAAACTCAGATGATAAAGAGATGGGTAAATTTACATTTGAACTTTAAATATTTGCAATATTTATGAATTACTGCAGTATTACACCCATGTAGCTTAGAGATGTGTAATGAAAATTAAAATTAGGCCAAATTTTTTGAGATAAAAATTGTAATTCTTTCCAAAGAGGTATGAGGTATTGTTAATGGGCACAGATGGTCAGAACCTATACTTTACATCTCTATTTTTTTTTATTTTTTATTTTTTTAATGAGACAGCAGGGAAGGGGAAAAAACAAAAATAAATTGTGTCTAACTCAGAAACACAACCACCATGGCCATCATGGCTATCTTTATTTATGAATTCTCAGAAACAGCCATGAGTATTTATTTATTGGCCCTGGTATATATATGGTCTACTTAAATTGCGCTGTGCAGGAACCATATCACTAGTCTTTCCTAGGAGTACTGCTAAAAAGAGTTACTCAAAATGCAGGAGGCAGGTTATAAAGGGCAAGAATTCATGTGAAAATAAAATAAAGACAGAATATTTTTTATTATACTGCTAAATCACCACAAAGAAATAGCTAAAATACTTGGGTTTGTGTCATGGAGAGACCTGAAGTGGATAAACAGAGAAAAGAGTACTTTGCAGAACAAAGTGTACACAAAGCTTCACCAACAAGTTACATGCAAGTGGACTTGAAAGACTTTCATCAAAACACCAAGAAGCAATGCATTATAGTCTTTCTATAAAGTCTTCTACACTTCCTCTCTAAGGACAAAAAATACCTCCATTTCTGCACAGTGTCTTGCCCAGAAGTATTCAGCAGGGAGCACAAATACTTGGACTGCTCCTCATCTTGGTGAATTTAAGCTTCCATCACCCATCATTGTACATCTTTCACTCCAGTAACAAAGAAACAAACTTCACTGCTGTAGCAAAACAACTTTGTTTTTTTCTTCAGCATCTTCAGCAGATAGAAACTTCTTTCTTAACTCAGTGGTATCAGACTAACAAGAATGGCACATAAATGTCCCATATCACTCTACAAATAAATGCAGTCCCTGCTGCAGAATATGTGAGCAGTCTGGTCTCACACAGTTTTCAGGGAAGTAGTTAATACATATTTCATTTGCTATGTATACTTCATCTTCAGATATCTGCTGTAAATTTATGCTTGATGAGGCCTTTTTAGGACAGATTATCAAATTAATAATGTCTTTTTATCATCTTCCAATCTGACATAATTTCAACCTATTAAAAAGTAAGCTATTGTCCCAAACTGTAAATATTCTAAACTAATAAATGCCAGCCTGAAGAAAAACAGACACTCAACAATTCTCTTACCTTTTTCTTCTTAGAAAATTAGATTTTTATCCTATTCAGTAGAGCACAACACTTCTACACAATATATTCATTGTGAAATTAGAAAAATTGACCCACTAAGTGTTAGGGAGACTAAAATGTCTACATTCATGTGAATGATCAAGAGGCAGAGCTAATTAGTATACATTTTTCAATTTCCTGTGGCTGCCAATAACCAATTAAAATATTTTTAGCTTTGTAAAGCCAGAAGAAAGTTAAACAAGAAAACCTGTGTGCAAGAGACAATAAAAACACCTTAGCAACATAAACTGGAAAAATGGACAGCATAGATTGACTGTGACTACATAAATAATCCTGGGCTAAGTGTCAGACTAGCACTCAGAGAGCAATAAGAGCTATTCCTACCTAGATGGCTCACTTCAGTATAACTTGTAGGACTACGTTTAGTTTTACAAATCCAACAGTTTAACATTTTAAAGCATGTATTTCTAGCATGTGAGAACTTACTCAGAAAGCACATATATGAAAAAAATGTAGAAATCAAATTAAAGAAATTAGCATGAAAATAAAAAAATCGCATATGACATGAGAGTAAAAATAAACCCACAAATGTAGTATTAGTAAATCTGGCAGTCCAAAGAAAAAGTAGTTCCCAATTTTCATGACATGTGCAGAGCCATTATGCTCCTCACAAGACAGGTGACAACATTTTTTCAAAGTGTTAAGATTATGTCTGGACTGCCATTTTTCAACCTCTGTTCAGCTTTATTCCAGAGCAATATATACTTTGAAGGCAGCAAAGAATGAGAAAGAAAAATGAAATTACATTTCTGAAGCACAGGTATGACCTCTTCACACACAGCCCTGCCTCTTTTCCAAATATGGTGGCAATAAGCAAGAAAAAAACAGCTTTGGAACTCAAAAAAATACAACACTGGAACTAAATAGATTTGACACTGGCAGTAATTGGCAAATTTGTTTCTATTTGGTGCTTAATGAATGAGGAAAGCAAATATGTTACATAAATCTGCAAACAGAGGGACACTTAATGAGAAGAAAACATAACACTGAGGTAAACCAGCATCCTTTACTCTGTCAGATACAGTATTCCCCTTTACATTCACAGCACTGAACAACTCTTCTAGCTCAGCTGTTATAATTGAAACCTATTAGTTAAGAGCCTGCTCAAACCCAAGGGTAAACACTTCCACTGGTATCAGTGGGAACTGAATGAAAGCACATATAAAACATGCTCCAGTCACCTCCTTCACAACAATATATTTCAATCTACTGCAGTGAATACATTCAGTATGACTACAGCTAAAAGTATATAACTAATCTTCTGTATGTTCCTGAACAAGTCCAAGTAAAAAAACAATTGAAAATACATAAAGATTCAAAAGTGTATCATGTTTGTAATGGTTGTCACCATTACATTTTACCCTTTTATTTGTGAAACTGTAAGCTATAAAAGCTGAATGGAACAACAATAAATACTTTTGCATTAAACACAGACATGAATTAGAAGAACATTAAGATGGCACACACAGTTCAGGATAACATGGATTCAGGATTAAGCGTTCTTTAAAAATATGGCAAAATATATATCATAATATTGCAGAAAATCTCCGTAACCCATCCTAACCCCCCACATACATTTGCAATTGAAAGCCTGAATCAATAAATGGGGGTTGAATTAAACTCAGACACTCAAGGTATGACCAGGCAAACTGCCAGATCTCCTGGAAATAAACTAACAAAAGATTCCTTCCTGTTCACTTCTTTCAAAAAACTAATTCACATGAAAGAAGAAAATTTTATTCAATTCACTGGGAGAAAAAAATGGTAAGATTGAAAATGTAAAGTATAAACTCTGCAGGAGTCAACTATTAAGCAAAACTCCACAATTCCACAATTAAGATGGTAAAGTTCTGAGTGAAAGGCAATTCTAGTTTTGCAGTATAGTAACGTCAGCAAGTGAAAAGAAAATTTAAAAAAAATGTTAAGGGCAAAAGGAGATAATCAATATAAATAAAACTATTATATACTAAATTTATTTGGTTAAATCATGAATCTATAGGAAAAATGTCTGAATAGTCAAGGATGACACATTGGAAATAAAAGAAACCTAATCCAAGTGTTCTACCTGAAACATTTATGAAAATGGTCAAATTACAATAACAAAAAGCAGAATGGCCAAAAGTTATATTTATCTTCATTTTGCACAAAATGGAAGCCACAGCAAATGAGATTAATGAAATGAGAGGCTTACTGATAAATGCTAAAAATGTAAAAACAGCATATGCACAGAGATAAATATTTCTGACTAGTAGGTCAAGTTGATCCCTCCTAAAAATTATGAAGAAATTATTTTTGTTGTTCTTATTGCTCTTTTTAAGTAACTTCTAAAATTACAGGTTTTCTCAAGGAATGAAGACTAACCACATTTTACTAACATTCAAAATGGCAAACTCACATAATCATGAGCTGACCAGTGAGACAATGAGCTTGTCAACCAGAATAAGAAAAAATACAATGGGAGCAAATTATGGCAGAATCCAAATAAAAATTGAATTAATCCACTCAAAGGTCCTGTGAAATCTGATTTCCTTCTCTCATGCTTTCTCCTCTGGATTAGTAAACTTTACTTTGCTTCCCTGTGGCTCCCCATACAGCCTCAGCAATGCTGGAGATCCTAGAACACAGCACTCCTGCATAGATGTTCAGCAACAGCCAGATGTCACGTCTATGTATTTCTTGCCATGGGCTTCTCCAGAAGAAGCAAAAAAGTATCAGGGGCCCCTGCAGCTCTGGGGTCACCCTCCTCCTGAAGTCATGCCATGTTATCTCTATTCTATTAACATCTTCCTCTGCTGGCCTTGATTTTTCACACACAGCACTCAAGTTCCTCCCAACTGGCACTGGCCTCACAATATTTGAAAACTGACTGCCTCTGATGCATGCAGGTCAAGGATGTTTCTGAATATTATGTTTTAGCCCAGATGAGTTTGAGAGGTTATTGAGTTATTTATTTAGTAAGCTGTTGTTGGATACAACTTTATTCTGTTAAAAGTGAGTCCTGTATTTCATAACTGTAGCAAACCAAAACTTCAATTTTTATTTTTTTTTATTGCTGCAACACATATATCAAAGTACATGACATCAGTTTTTATATTTCGGCAGGTATTACATATACTGTACAGTATTCACTCACATTAAGAGCCATGCAAATTCTGTGCGGCCTTGTTGCCATTTCATTGTTCAATATATTAATCTTCTGTTTCTTTCAAAAGTAATTTGAAATTAAATTTAAATGTTACTGTTACATCTCCTCCAAAAAACTCCCCAACAATGGAAATGGGCTTAAAACCAGAAATTTTAGACAGTTCAAACTCTTTGTGGTCTCCTACTACAATAGTCAATTTGGGCACAAAAAGTTTGCTTGAGTTGTTGGAGGTGGGGTGCAAGAAAGGTCAGGAGAAGAAAGTAGAGCTTAAAGTATCCAAAGTTTGGATTGTATTTATTTATTTATTTGTTTATTTATTTATTTTAATTTACGAAAATAAACTGCAATGACAATGACAAAAGTCCCAATTACCCCTAATAAAGGAGTCATTTCTCTTTTCTTTTTCTTACTTTGAGTCAACTCCAGGGTCCCTGGTGATGATGCACCATGTCAGCTACTCTAATTAAAATGGCAAGACATTAAATCAGCACAAGAAAGGACTTTTGTAGAGTTAGTGAATTGACAAGCATCCCTCTGCAACCAGATTATTACCAGCCTTGGTGCAAAGAAGGAGAAAACTGCAGTGGAACCAGGCAAAAGTAAGAGGCATAAAACTTTAAAAAAATATTCAGGAACCTGCTAATAAGGTAGGAAAGACAAGCATTAGGGGAAAAAAGACCTCCCTCTTTCTGCAGCAGTAAAATGATGATTTCTCACAGATGTAGCACTAAACCATACATTAGATTAGATTAGCCCAGTTCAATCAGTGGAAGGACAGGCATTGATTACCCTGAGACAAGTGTTAAATGAGCAGTGATACCCAGATGGATGTTCAAAGAATAGAGCACCAACACCCTCTGTCTGTATATTCTCCCTGTATATGTAGCCCTCAGAGCACCTTGTTAACATGAAGCTCTCTGTTGGGAGCAGACACCAGCAAGAAACAAACCTGTATCATTATTTATTCCTTCATTAGAGGTTCTTAAACCACTGTTAATGAATCCTTAATTTGGCTTTCTGTTATTATGGCAAGTAGTGGTAATGGCTCAAATTAATGTTCCCAAACACACATCTAATTAAGTGAGAAGCCAAACTGTTCTTCATTAGTGAGATAAGGAGTGACTGAGGCAATAAGCCACCTCAAAGCAAGTCATAATCCTTTAATTAACTTGCAGGAGAACATATAGGAGAAAGCCACCACTATTCAGATATTCAGTGTAAAAAAAATTAAAAATAAAAAAATCCACATTTTAGGAATGAATCCAGGCTGCTACCAGTTCAAAATTTCAAGCACAGGAAGAATGGGAAAAGAGGATAACTTCATTTTACCTTTAAAAATAGACATAATTCCTTTTGCATGGTTTGAATAAAACCACTAAGAAAAAAAAAATATATAAGTCACAAAAAAAGAAAAATAAAAAAAAGCCCGTAACTACTGGGTTTCAGAAATGCTTTTTGTTGTCTCTCATTTAGCCAAAATGGACAAACACTTCTAGCAATTTTTTATTTATGAAAACTAAAGCTGCTACATGTTATGTACATTGTCAGGAGATGAGGCAAAAAAGGCAATGCACGATTTGCCTGGGTAATTCACAGACTGCTGTATCCTTCCCCTAATCTGGTCTTCTCCCCCTTCAAACCAACAAAGAAACAGATTGCAAAGCACTTTCACACAGCAAAGAAGACAAGGTTATTCTTGGAGAAATCCATGAACCTTTATGCCTACTGGAATTTAAAAATACAGAAATCACTATAAAACTTTATTATATGCTTTATCAGTCCATCAAGTAATACACAGAGAAATATTTCATCTGAATATTTTATTAGAATTTATCAGAATAAGATAAACAAGCAGTCTTTTGTGGAGGAAAGCCAGTCCTACAACAGGCTTCCTCCCTGGAGATCTGTCCCCCTAGAAAAGACAAAACTACTTAGTCATGGTGACTGTGGACCCCTTCCTGCTTCGGGACCCCATGTTATCTCCCTGTAAACTATTGGTCATTTTACCCCAGTCTTAAACCATTGGTCCTCTTCCCAATTCTCCCCTTCCCTATAAAAACCCCAGCTTTTGCCCCGTTCAGGGGAAGTTCGTCACAGGCTCCCTTCACTGAAGCCCCCATTAAAGAACTCCGCAGAATGTTACACGGCCTCCTGTCTCTCATCCACACATCGGCTGAGGTAATCCAGGAGCAGAGCTGGTCTGATCTAAGCAGATCACAAAGCTGAAATCACTTCTAAAAGAGCTGGTCACTTGTAGCTTCAGATCGCTCACAGGGGTTACCCCTCAGCTGGAAACTGCCAAGACCCCTAGACAGCCATTCCTTCCAGGACCACTATTTGGGATAGTCGGTAGCAGTGCTGGGGGTCAGACAGACCTCTGGACCAGCCAACAAGTCTCTCATTTCCGTGAGCTTACTGAGGAGCTAATGCCCTGTGAGTAATCCTTCGCTGGTGTCACGTAATTGTAAAAGTTAATTCTGCCCTGCCATATGGGCTGGCTTTTTTATAAGAAAACAAATTAATTCCCAAGAAGGTTTCAGATTGCAATAGAACTCATTTATTTTTATCTTCCAGATCACATACAATATGAAGAACATTTCCTGGGGCAAATTTTAAAGATACAGTCACATGTAACTTTACATGGATGCATCCATGTAAATCCATGGTTGCATGTATTGTGTGATTAATGTGAAGGCACATACTAGTGTTGGAGTCGTACCCTTTATGGATTGCTGCTGATAGCATAAGGAAACTGAAACAAGGTTACAAGACTCCAGCTGAATCAACTCAATGCCTACAGGAGAACTGGATGTCTTACAGAACAAAAAAAAAAAAAATCAACCAGTTTTAACCTTCTCACAAGGAGTGGAAGACAAGCTGCAGAAGCTGAGGGCAGGGATAGGGGCCAGATACAATTGTAAACCATCTATTTTTGCACAGCAACAGAATGCCCACAGACATCAGAAAACCACCTTTATTTCCCAAACTGGACAAGGAAGACTAATCTTAGCAATATAGGATTAACTTCCCACTTATTGCCTTCTATGGCTAATACTACAGAATAAAGTCCCTTGCATATTTTTAGAGATCACTAGATCAAAATTATTTCTGTTCTTATTTTGTTTGCCTCAGCAAAATGTGATAAAACTTGTTTTTTGACTAAATTACTCATGGCCAACTTAAAATATCTGGTTTTCTGTCAACACTGCTGTTCCATTTAAACTGCTACATCCTTTTGTAGATGTACCTGTGGATGGATTTATGGGCAGGTGCTGTGCACACGCTCAGCTCTTGTTATCCTGCACTACAATTCCAACTCTCTTCTCATCTGCCTTTTAGCAGTCCTTCCTTACATTTCTAACTAATTTCATTAAACCTTGTTTATGTTTCAAGCATATAGAAACATACTAGTACACACTACCACAATTTAAAGTCTCCAAAGAACCTTGTGCTATGCTGTCTCGGTTTTGGAAGACAGGTGTCTGCTAGGGAGGACAGGAGCCTCCCTTGGAATGAAAATTCTCTCCCTCCAAATTATAATTTTGAAATCAAGGGGTTCTCAGGCAGAGATAGTAATAACAGCTCTTTACTAGTATGTATAACAAGGGAAACAAACAACAATAACTACAGCATTAACAACGAAACAGAACTGGGGACCCTGTGACAGCCTGCTCGGCTGAGATGGGAAAGGATGGAGGAGAGGCTTTGCTTCACAAACCTCCTCAGGTGGGCAGTCCTGATGCTCTTTCAGGATTCAATGGAAGAGCCAGCTGGAATGGCAGGAATGAGTAGGAATCCTGGGTGGGTGGACTAAAGAGAGAGATGTATCAGCAGCTCTGTGGCAGTGGCTAGCACTGCTGCATGTCCCAGCAGGACAGGGGTGCGAGGCCCACGAATGAAGTTAGAAGAAGCAGCAGCTCTGTCTGGGTGATGGCAAATTCCCTTCTCTCAGCTGCAACAGCTCCCAGTGAGTGTCCTGCTCTGAAGAAGCCAGCCAGTCCCCAGTTGCCCCCACCCTCCATTTTTTTTCATGCCCCCGTTCCCCCTTGGGCCCAGTTGAACTCTTTGTGTTTCTCAAACACCCAACAAGTACCAGCAGTCAGATTTTTCCTGTCACTGACAGGTAAAAATTCCATAGGTGAGCCAGAACTAAAGGAAGGACACCTAACTCCCAACAAAAGAGATCAAAATTTCTCTCTCACTCTAGGAGACACTGTTTGGGGTATCATAGGATCATATCTGTCTTTCCACATGGCTGCATGACATCAGCAACTCCCAACAGGAGTTGGGTCCTGAACCCAACATGCAGTCGGGTTCTCAATTGGGATCTTTACTACAATTTTCAATAAGACAAATCATATGTATCTTTAGAGGCTCTAGAATTTCATAAATGAAAAAGAGTCACCTGCCATGAATATCAATAATGGAAAAGGGATTTAAAAATTTCCAATAGTGTCCAACTTTCACAATAGTATTTTGTTTGATTTCTAAGACAAAGGAATTTGGTCATTAAATGCATTAAGCTGGAAAAAGGCAATTATGAACGTAAGATGAGCCAGAACACAGCTTCTGGCTGTGAAAAATCATTCCCCTAGTTTAGAATACCGCCAGATTACTAAAGCAGAATCCTGTAGGTGCAAAGATGGTGTGGGCTGACCCTGGTTGAAGACCAGGTTCTCACCAAAACTGATCTATCACTCCACTCCTCAACTATGCAGGAAAAGAAAATATAATAGAAGGTGCATGAATTGTGATAAGGACAGGGAGAAATCACTCACTGATTACCTTCATGGGAAAAATATAAACAACTTATAGAAATTAACTAAATTTATTACCAATCAAGATCAGAGTAGAATAAGAGAAATAAATCTTAAAAATACCTTCCCCCCATTACTTCCTCCTTTCCAGGCTAAACTTTATTCCGGACTTTATACCTCCTACTTGCCAGTGGCACAGGGGGACAAGGGAATGGGGGTTATGGTCAGTTCATCACACATTGTTTCTGCAATTATTCCATCTCAAGAAGAGGAGTTCTTCCCCTGCTCCAGTCCAGCATGGGTTCCCCTCCCGTGGAAGACAGTCCTCCAGGGACTGCTCCAGCATGGATCTTTCCTACAGTCTTCAATTCTCCATGGACTGCTCCAGAACGGATCCCTTCAATAGGGTACAGTCCCTCAGGAAGAGACTGCTGATTCTCCCACAGGGTCACAAAAAAGAGAGAATTAACAGTGCATTCTCTTCACTGTCTTTACAAGAGCATCATTGTTGCTTAGGACAGAAAATGAATTCTTCAAATGTCTCTTTGAGTATGTGAATCCATAGATGTTCAAGGTAGATGTTCAAGAAACTTGTACTAAACTTTGTCTACAGGCCATAGCACAAGTATGATAATATTAATGGCCTGTTCAGATGACACTCAGTCAAAGGTAACTGAAACCAGCACATTAAGGGGGGAAAAAAGTATCAATATGGCCAGTTGAGACTATGAAAGACTGCAAAAGCCATTCCTGCAAGTGAGGATAAAACTTGATATATTCACAGCGGATTCACAGGTCTACCTGCAGCGGGGACTACATCCAGAAGGTGCATAATCAGTAAAACTACACTTGCAGTTTTGGGACTACAGCGCCCTGACAATTGGTTGCTAGTCTCTGAATCTAGGATCCCATGATGTATAACGACTCATGGGGCACAATGCCTAAAGAACAAAAAGATGTGTAGCCAAAAAGATGCACTGATATCAATAATACACACAATTAGAAAAAACTGCTGCCAAGTTTAGTTATTCTAAAGGAATATCTCCATGGCCGAACACAACAACACTGGAAAGGTTAAAATTTAGAATGGAAATGCAGAATGAGGAAAAGGAAAATCAATACCTTCTATGAACAAATAACAGCCAACTATGCTGAACTGTGTAAAACAAAATTGCTGTTGAAATTGTAATAACCCTGAATATTTTTATTATTTTAATTTTAATCAGAAAAAGAGATCTAGAGCTCTGAAGCATCATTGACTTAAAAGAAAAAATAAATCTTCTGATGTATGGGATCTTTTGTAAAAAGCAGAATTAACAGCTGTTTTTTTTTGTAGTCACTGCTTATTGAACAAAGTTATTCAAAGCTTATCCCATAGTGATTCAAAAAGCTTCATTAAAAACACTGGTTTAAATGAGATTATTTTCTGCTCAAATTTGGATTTCAGATTACCAGTATGGAGAATAAAATAAGATAGGAAAGAGGAAAAAGGTTTGGTTTTGTTGTTTGGTTGTTTTTTGGTTTTGTTTGAACAGCTATTGGGATACTGTGGTGGGATTTGGCAGTAGCGTGTCGCTAGAGGACATGAAGTATAAGAGTGAGGGTTCCGATAACACAAGCAGCCAGCCAGAGGTTTTTCATGAGGCAAAAAGTCTTTTTTTCAGGGTTTTTCAACCCCTTTATATAAGGGGTTCTTCTTCTCTCCCTTGGGCAAAAGGTCTTTATTAGCTCTCACTTCTCTCTCTCTCTCTGTTTAAGCCTTTCATGGGATCACAATTACTCCACCATCTACTTAGTTTCATCAAGAGATACTTTTGCCCAGATTCATAGTTTGAATACTTCATTCTCCCCAACACTCTTTCATGAATTAAAGGAGTTTTTCAGAACATTATTGTCCATCTCCATGGCTTTACCAAAAGAATATTCCAGCTTATTAAAGCATGTCCTCATTCTCCTTCCATCTGAGGCTTGACTCCTTCCTTTACTGACCTTGATGTTTCATGTTGTCTCTTCAGATATTGACCGCCTCTACTTTCCTCTCTCTGGAGAGGGGATTAAGTCTGCATGTCTCATCTGTGTAGTGAAAAGGTTAAATCTGGCCTAAGCCATGCAGGTCTTCATGGTGTCAGACTCCAGGTGTCTCTCTCAGCTCAGCAGCTGCTGGAGACCAGACGGTTTTCGGCTTGGAGCTGTCTCTGTGGGCCATGGGGGCACACATGATATCGGTGAGATATCAGCAGCTGTGGCCCTAGGTTGGGACAGGGACCACAGCAGAGCTCAGCCTGGCCTGGGCTGGGGGAAGCCCCACAGTCTCCATCCCCTGCCTGAGAGCCACTGGAGTCTGGTTCAGCCCCCACTCCCCCTCACCCCAGACCGCACAGGATGTGGGGGAGCAGGGCCAGCTGCACAAGAGTTCTGATACCTTCCAAAGCCAGAAACCAAGAGAGAAGTTGTTCCCAGGCTTGGGTTTAAAAGGTAATATTCTCAAAGGTGATCCCACTTTTCAGTGGTCCAAAATGCTGTCAGTTATTAAAACTGGCTAGCTATTGGTCTGATCTCAAGCAGAGAAGATACTCCCAGCAGCCTTTCTCAGAGGAATAGTTTCTGTAGATGTTTTCCGCTTTTTTTCCTAAATGTCAAATTACTACAGATATCTGTACAGAGTGCACTAATCCAACACATTTCCATGGGTCCGGGGAGAGGCTCTTATGGTGACAGTCCTAACAGAGTAGCAGCAGTTGATAACCTCACACCTTACTGCCTTGGGTAGCTTACAGAAATGAAAAATCAACATCAAGGCACAGAATACCCCACTTCATGCAGACCAAAGATATATAAATATATATAAAAACACACATACCTACTTCCATACTCAGAAAGTTTTCCCCTGTAGATAAGCAACTTCCACTAGCCCAAAGAAGAAAATTTTCTTGCAGTGCATTTTATGACTGCATTTTGAACCTCATTTTCAGCTAAGAAGCAAACTGGGAAACAGAATAGAAATAGATTCCAATGCTAAACCTAACAGAAAAGTGAAGTGACTAGAACTTTGTTCATTCAAAAGTAAAATATATTTAGAAGGCCAATATGAATAATAACTTTAGATGGCTAATTTTTTTTGGCCAAACAAGATGTTTTGCTACACCTCATATGCTAAGAGGCAAGAAAAATAGTGCTCAAGGACTTTCACTGCTTCAATGTTGACATCTAAGACAGTGTCACTGTTGATCACAGCTTGCAGAGTGCTCTCCTACTCTGTAAACAGTGTCACCTATAGAGGAATGGCTAGAGAGCAAAGGTCATATTCCCATGCAGCAGTTAGCTGGGAAAGAATTAGACAATAGAGTACAGTTGGTGTGAGATGTTGCAAAGTCAGGAAGGCCTTGGTGATAGCTGTTAACTGAGAGCAGGACGCTGTGATCAGAAGAATGTGAATTCAGCATAGATGAGCGATCACAGGAATGTAGAATTAGGTGGAGTTGACCTTAAATGAAGTATCCAATAATGAGCTTGCTTTTTGCACTATGTATGAGCCTAATTATTGATGCTATATAAGTGGTGTTAGAGTTATCAATAAACGAGACTTGCTGATCATTCATATTGAGTGCTGCATTTCTCCCACTGAACTCATCAAATGGCGCCCGAACAGGGACCCCCTTTGGGACCTTTGGGACCTTAAGGACTTTTTGGAACATTCAGAGCTTTTTGGGACCTTTGGAACCTTTCGGACCTTTTAAAGGAGTTGGCCACGAGAGTCAGTGACAGGGGACGGGTCCTCCGCAGCAAGGACGGCGAAAAGCAACAGCTGTGTTGCATTCCAGGCAACCTCAGAGGAGGGTCCTGATCACACAGTAGGGTTGCCGCGCCCAGGCGACCTCAAAGGAGAGTCCTGCCGTAACGTGCTGCCGAAACCTTGTAGGGGCTGCAACAGCGCGCGCTGACGGTAAGATGGAAAGGCAAGCAGCATATGATTTATTTACCTGCTTTTTAGAAAAGCGACAGGTTAAAGATTTTGATTTGCGCAAGGAGCTTCCTGGACTTCTTGCTTATGGGTATGCTCAGGGTTGTTTTCAGAATCCCCATACAGTTCATGAATTAAGTGAGTGGCGAAAACTTGGAGATAAATTGTGGGACGCTACTTTAGATGATGATAAAGCTGCTAAAAAACTGGGAAAACTGTGGCGGACAGTTCATAATGTTCTTTTGCAGTATCAGGCTGAACAGGCAGCTGCCACACAGGCATCTACAGCTATGTCAAAAAACAGACTTTTACAGGGAATAAATGAGTGTCCATTGCCACCCGCCACAAATACAGTAATTTTGAACCCCCCCGCGCAACCACTGACTTCCCCCGCTCAGCCACTGACTCCTGCTCCAGCTGCTGATTCTTTTGTATTATCCCAAATTCCCTCACCTACTTACCCTGATTCTGGAACGGAGCCTTCAGCACTGTTACCATCCTCCCCTACGGGAAATAAATCTGTCTCTGGGGTGGGGTGTGAGTTAAGTGAGGCTATTGCACGGGAAAGGAGAGAAACATGGGTTACGTTAGCACGGAATATTTTGCAAGAGGGAGATAAGGAAATAGCAGACGCTGTATTAGAAGTAGCATGTCCTGTAACCTTTGCACCAATGCAAGGGGGAGGAATACAAGCTCAAATTACAGCTTTAGATTGGAAATGGTTATCACAGTTGCGATCTACAGTCAGTCAGTTTGGAGTGACCAGTGAACTGGTTAGACAGATGATTGATTATTTGTGGGGTACACAGATTTTGTTGCCTGCAGATTGTAAGAGTATTATGAAATTGATCCTTAGTCAGCATCAGCAGTTGTTGTTTAATGCACACTGGCAAGCTTATTGTCAAGAAAGTGTAAATGTGCAGAGACAGGCAGGTGATCCACTGCATGGACTAACTTTGGAGGAACTTATGGGATTAGGACCATATAGTCCAGTGGAAGCACAAGCTATTTTGGGACCAGATAAATTGAGAGAAGGTATGCGGTTAGCGTGAGCTGCATTTGATCGGATTAAGGAGCCAGGAGGTATTCCATCTTATATGGGTATTAAGCAAGGGCGAGATGAATCATTTGGAGCATTTATTGATAAAGCAGCTTCAGCTATAGAGCGGGCAGGTGTTCCTGAATATATGAGGGGAGCATTGTTAAAACAATGTGCATTACAAAATTGTAATCTAGCAACCAGGTCAGTTTTAAATTCCCTAAATGCTAACTGGACTATTGAAGAGGCATTAGAGAGGATGTCCAATATACCAGTGGGCTCACAGGCAATGTTAGTCCAGGCAATTAAAGAACTAGGACAAGGGTTGGAAAAGCAGGCTGCATCTAATCAGAGTCAGGTTTTAGCAGCTCTTGCACCCCTACAAGCGGCTACAACCAACAATGGCAGGATTCCAGCCTCCCGATTCAAATGTTTTCGCTGTGGCAACCTTGGACATATTCGAAAGGAATGTACTGTGTCATCTGTTTGGTGCAATCAGTGTCGGTCCAATACTCATGCTGATAGTGCTTGCCACCGGCGATCGGGAAACGGGAAAGCCAGCGCGAGAAGCCGCCGCGCCAAGACACAAGTAGCAGCTGCCGGAACATCAGTGCAACTTCCCTCCAGCCTGCCACAGCAGGGAGCCTCGGCCTTGACCTGGCAGCCTCAGTGACTGTGGATTTATTGACATCACAGCCCTACAAGATTCCCACAGGAATTATTGGACCACTGATAATAAATGGAAAAGCTATGGGTGCAATAGTGTTGGGACGTTCATCTGCTAGTTTAATTGGATTGTTTATTTTACCTGGAGTAATTGATGTGGACTATTCTGGTGAAATATATGTCATGGCATATACACTGGCACCACCAGCCAGAATTGATAAGGGACAGCGAATTGCACAATTGGTACCGCTGCCGCGATATACCCATCAATTGACACCATTGAAAAATCAATCACGGGGTACGGGTGGATTTGGTTCTACAGGAGGACTTACATTACTTACTCTGGACTTAAACACTCGACCCAAGCGAACTGTTGTTCTCAATTATAATGGAGAATCCCACCAATTAGAAGGACTATTGGATACTGGGGCAGACTCAAGTATTGTTGCTTCACAATATTGGCCCCAGGAATGGCCTATGTTGCCTAGTATGGTTACTGTTACAGGGGTGGGAGGTTTAACTTTAGCAAAAAGGTCTCCACAAGTCCAGATTCAATTAGATGGGAAGGTCATCAGCTCTATTTTGTCAATTGTTCCATTACCAGACAAGGTTCAATGTCTAATTGGACGAGATATTTTGTCACAACTTGGTGTTGTTTTGACTAATGAGCACCCTTTAGAATAGAGGCCATTGTTTGGACTTTCCCAATCCCACTCAAATGGATAATCCAGGAACCAGTACGGGTTGAACAGTGGCCTTTAAAAAGGGAAAGTCTGCAACAAGCTCATCAATTAGTGCTGGAACAATATCAACAAGGACATTTAAAGTTGTCAACAAGTCCTTGGAATACTCCTATTTTTGTTATAAAAAAGAAATCTGGGAAATATCGATTGCTGCATGACTTACGTGCAGTAAATGAACAAATGGAGCCAATGGGGGCGCTACAACCTGGTTTGCCCAATCCTGCAATGTTACCAAAAGATTGGCCCTTGTTAATAATTGATTTAAAGGACTGTTTTTTCACTATCTCACTGCATGAACAGGATACTTGCAGATTTGCTTTTACCTTGCCTTCATTAAATCGAGCAGAACCAGACAAGAGGTTTGAATGGACAGTTTTACCACAAGGTATGCGTAATTCTCCTACCTTGTGTCAACTTTATGTTGATAACGCTTTGCAGCCACTACGTGCTCGATGGCCTACAACTATTATTTATCACTATATGGATGATATTCTTTTTGCTCAGTCACAACCTTTTGCAGATAAACAAGTTAAGGACATTCAAACACAACTATTTCAGAATGGACTGGTTGTTGCACCTGAGAAAATACAGCAGTCATCCCCATGGAAATATCTCGGGTGGACTTTAACTGAACAGTATGTTGCCCCTCAGAAACTGTCACTTAACATGTCACTTCATACTGTTCATGATGCTCAGCGATTGCTTGGAGATTTACAATGGCTTAAACCTGTTGTGGGTATTCCTAATGAACTTTTACAATACTTACGACCTTTGTTAAAGGGAACTGATCCTACAGCACCTATACAGGTCACCAGTGAACAACAAGAAGCTCTCAATAAAATAATGGACTGTATCCAAACAGGTGTTATTCGTAGGCGAGATCCAGACTTGGACATTAATCTTACTGTATGGTTTGGCCCTCAATATCTTATCGGTGCCTTAACGCAGCAACAAAAGAAAACAGGGGAGATATGGGTATTAGAGTGGTTGTTGCCACCACTACATCAGAGACATACCTTGATTCAAAAAATTGAAATTTTAGCAAACTTGATAAAACAAGGTCGGAAGCGATTGTGGCAAATTATGGGCACAGATCCAGCTGAAATTCAGATACCAATAAAAAAGGACACTTTGGATTGGTACTTAATTCACAGCTCCACACTGCAGGAAGCATTGCTTAACAATAGTAGTGTGGTCAGAGCAAATGGTACCCTAAAACAATATCTGAATAAATTTAGGGAGATCAAAGATCCACAAGAATGATTATTGCGCTGTTTATTTGTTTTAAATTTTCTGTGTATTTTTGGAAACAGTAATTTGCCTGCAGCAATACGTCATAGTGCACCTGAGGCAGAGAAATCTCAAAGCCCAATATGGGTTCGCTATAAGGATCCAAAAACGGGTCTGTGGGGAGGTCCCAGCAAAGTACTCTATTGGGGACGCGGTTATCTTTGTGTGTCTACCCCCACAGGGCCTGTCTGGGTCCTGAGCCGATGGACTAAACCTGCTGATCCCAGTGATTCACCTTCAGCTGATCCAGAGAATTTAGCAGATACTTCTCGCTCTCTACCATCAACATAGAGACGGGATCTGATGAACTCTCACATGAAAATTTTGTGTACAGTACCGAATTGTGAATGCTATCCTTTTGTATGTTACATTTGTAAAGTGTGTAAAGAAAAGTGGTGGATACATTCTAAGTGGGGTCGATCTCCAAGAGGGATTTGTACAGAGTGTTATAACTTTGAAAGAAATTTAACTGAGATTGCATTACAGGAAGGTGTGCAAACAGGACAATTTGAAAAAGGATCTGATAGATGGTGGGAGATTTTTGCTTTTGGCATAAATCCAGAAAATTATTGTTATCATCCTAATACCCCTTTACCATATATTATTGAGATAATCACAATACGTTGTCGCAAGACACTGACACAGGTGAGGTGTGATATTCCAGGGGTAAAAAATAAAAATTGGGAGCAATTCTTAAAAAGGCAGTCTCGAGAGAAAGGGTCTTTCCCTGAAAGTTATCCCTGCTGCCGAGAAGATGGAACACCCCGTGGTTCGAAGCAACCGAATCGACGGGCGAGGCAGAGGGGTAAAAGAAAAGGGAAGCAAGATCTCACATGGGATCCAGCCAAGATGCTGGCTGAACTGCCGCAATCCTTTTGAAGTCCTTAAAGGACTACCTCTGATCAGGTTGTTGTTGTGGTTTACTATAATAGAGGGAAATGAAGGATTTTTGATTGACATGGATGAAAGACAAAATATGTGGGTAACGTGGGCTAATCAAACTGGACAGGATACTTTTTGCCTTTCAATGGCTACCCCTTCGGATCCTTTTCGAACTTGTTTAGTGGGCGCACCTTTGGATGATTCATTCAATGCCACAATGTTTAAAAACTGGACAAAGAATTGGAAAACACCCAAGGAAGCTAACAAAACATTATGTGAAATTCCATCAGGTAAATTAATGATCAATATCTGTGACACAGGTTTAATCTCAGCAAATCCCATTGGTGCTCAAAATTGGTACATTGCTACAGGTTTAAATGTTACTGGGTCAGAACCACAAGAGTTAAGACTGTTAGGTTCAGCCCCTAGCAACTACTGTTTGGTTTTTGTCAATTGGGCTAGGAACAATTATGCAAAAAGGTTTCATGGGCCAAATGGTACAAATGTTTCTCCACAAAATTTGCTATATTTGCAAAATAATGATGCATACTGTGGTAATTGGTCTCACAAGGTAAATTCTAGCAGTTCACCTCTACAATTACCACCTGGTATTTTTCTAATCTGTGGAGATCGTGCATGGCAAGGATTGCCAGCAAACCTTTATGGTGGGCCTTGTTATTTTGGGAAATTGACATTGTTTGCACCCACTATACAGCAGCTCTTAGAAACCAATAGAACCAAGTTACGAACAAAGAGAAGTGTGTTTCAATTGGGACCAGAATGCAAAGATAAGGTTGAACTTTGGGAACGTCCTACAGTGATTGTGTCATCTATTTTTACACCTGGAGTATCTAGTGCTCAAGCCTTAACACAGTTACGACGACTGGCATGCTGGACAGGAAAACAGTTTAATATTACATCAAAGGTTTTGTCTGATTTGCTTTCGGATATGAACAGTGTTAGGCATGCTGTATTGCAGAATAGAGCTGCTATTGATTTTTTGCTATTAGCACAAGGCCATGGCTGTGAGGATTTTGATGGGATGTGTTGCATGAATCTTTCTGATCATTCAATGTCTATTTATGCTCGTCTTCAACAACTACAGAGCAATATGAAAAAATTAACCATAGAAACAAATCCTTTAGAGGAATGGTTTCAATCCCTAGGTCTCACAGGATGGTTAAAAAATTTGGCACAAATGGCAATTGTTGTTATATTGATCATTGTGATTGTGTTATTGTTTATTCCTTGTATACTGCAATGCTTGCAAAACATGGTAAAAAAGGCTACTTCTACAGTTTTGTTAGTACAAAAAGAAAACAGGGGAATTATAGAGGAATGGCTAGAGAGCAAAGGTCATATTCCCATGCAGCAGTTAGCTGGGAAAGAATTAGACAATAGAGTACAGTTGGTGTGAGATGTTGCAAAGTCAGGAAGGCCTTGGTGATAGCTGTTAACTGAGAGCAGGACGCTGTGATCAGAAGAATGTGAATTCAGCATAGATGAGCGATCACAGGAATGTAGAATTAGGTGGAGTTGACCTTAAATGAAGTATCCAATAATGAGCTTGCTTTTTGCACTATGTATGAGCCTAATTATTGATGCTATATAAGTGGTGTTAGAGTTATCAATAAACGAGACTTGCTGATCATTCATATTGAGTGCTGCATTTCTCCCACTGAACTCATCAGTCACCAACTTTACCACTGATTCTGCAGTCTTTAACAGATCACTCCTGGCATTGCAGTGAATAATTATTAGAAACATCCCAACACAAAGAGCCACATTGTATAGCCAAATTTGGGATCATCCTAAGCTCCATGCAATGGCAACTTTTGTCACATTGCCAGATAGCACCTGCTTGTTCTACAGTATGCATACAAAGATTTTGTACTCCAGGACAGTCTTCCTTAAAGTTAGAATAGCATAAGATTATAAACCTTGATACCAGGCAGGCAGTCCATCTTGCAACTCCAGTCAGGGATAAGAGAAATAAACATACATAACATTCAGTTTAGTGGGTCTGGAAGGCAGGGGAGGCACACAAGAGCACACTGATACTGGAATTTGGCTAAATTTGCTTATCAACAAAGAACAAAATCCTGTCTGGTGCAGCACAAAAAAGAAAATAGATTGCTCACCTCGCTCCAGCAATAAGCTCTTTTTGTCCTGGGTCAAATGTTAACTGTGAGAAGTCCACAGCATCTTCTCCTTTGAACACGTGTAGCCAAGGGGCAATTTCTAAAAACAATCCAGAAATATAACTTTTACTATAAATGTTATAGGTGTAGTGCATTAGGTAGCCACCATTAAATCTGCAGATATTTTGTGGGGGTCTGCAAGTTTTCTCCTTACGGTCCTCTAAGGAAACATAGGAGACTTTCACCACCATGCCATTTAATTTTATAATACAGGCCTGTACAACATATAGGGCAGCCACCTGATAGACACTTGAATCAAGTATCCATATTTTGTTCGGAATTGATTGAAAAGGATCTGATTAAGTGGAAAGCAATGAGGAGAACAAGAAAACTTGACTTTTCATCATTTTCATAATAAACAGGTTGAGAAATGAAGGATAAAAAAGGAAAAATGCTTGATATTCATGGAATTTAATTTTTTCACCTTCCTTTCTCAGACCAATTTAGTGCAACATTAAGCAGGGCAGACAAACATGTGAGTTGCTGAAAATCAGCAAGGGGTATTACTTGTATTCAAAATATAAACTTGTTCCTGCTTTCAAACTTAAGCACACATAAATAGTTGCAAATCAAATCATTAAATATTTTCACTACTAGTAGTTCTTTTTTATCACTAACTGGACACTGAACAGTTTGGCTAAATAAACAATATTGTAGGAACAGAGCATATTTTATTATTATTATTTTTACTTTTTTAGAATAGACACATAGAATATATAAAATTGCTGTAACAATAGAAATGGTAAAAATGGCTTGTTGTAGTGCATCTAAAAATCTTGGTATCTCCCAAGGGTAAAACTCACCTCTGGTTTGTGTAATGTTAGTTCCTACCTGAGAACCCTTTTTCCCTTCCCCCTTCCCATTGGCTGTGACTTCTCTGTATCCCCCGATCACCCCTGCCGCCTACTGTAAGAGATAAGACCCAAGGTTTTTCCGTCTCTTTCTTGCCCCGGATGGATGACATACAATAAACCCGGGATTATTCCAGCAAGTTTGGGCCTCCTGTGTATATATACTTTGAGTCTGTGTTGTATCCACTCCAGGACCCCCTCCACCGCCCGTGTCCCCTGAGGCATGGTGCTCTCACCACAGGGGGTGAGACAGAGGGGTCCCCCCGAGAGAGGATTACGACAATGGCTCTCTAAAAAAAAAGACCAGTTGTACAAAAACCTCATCCTCTAGAATTCCACAATTCTCAGGACATTGATTGAAGTGCTATTTTTCTGTTTTATTTTTAATGTAGTCATGAAGCAGTGGTCTGGAACTTAATGTGAAAGGTGAAGAGGTCTGAGTTTGTACAGCACAACAGCTGTGGGACTGTCTATTTGAAAGATTACAGGTGTGAAATAGTCACTTGAAAGACCAAAGGCAAGCACATGGTCATGACCACTTAGAACATGGAGTCAAAACCAATCCCCCTGAGGGTGCTGTAAAAGTGCAATTTTTGATACTTGTATCATTAGTTGCAGCTCAGGTTAACAACACTCATTCTAAGCTCTCAGCTCATGAGCATGTTTTTGCTTTTGCACATGTCTCAGTTGAAATAATACATGTCTGGTGCCTGCTTCAGGATGATTTGCTCCTAATTTAAAGTTTTAGCACAAGTGGGCTATCCATTCCTAAGGAACAGGCCCAGGAGAAAAATGTTATTCTGTGTCAAAATATGTTCAGCCATTGCAGGCAACCATTAAATGCTGTGTGCAGATGTATCATCATATACTTTGGAAAAACAAATGGAACTATGATTATGATAAGTACAATCACTTGGGTGTCAGAAAAGTAACTTTGATATTTTTAATGTCAGCCTGTGGATGCAAACTTTGAAACAGAGAGCTTGTGAAACTGCAGGCCATATACCTTCTCAGTCTTGCCTGAGAAGCTGGCCTGGGAAATTCATGGGAGGATTCAAAACAATCCTCAAAGACAGAAAACAGCCTTGCAGGTGTTGTTGTCCGTCCCTCATTTTCTTTGCAGGAGAAGGTCGGGGGTGTGTGCCCCACTGACCAATGATGGTGGTGTAGTAGTTTGCTAACCAATAGGAGATTCCTTTCTGTACTTTCCACGTATCAGTCTGTAAAACAGAGCTGAAATAATAGACGACGAGGTATTCTCCTAATCGACTCCCTTGAGAGTCTATGTTGCTCAATCCCAGCTGTTCCTAATAAAGCGACATCAGCCTGAATGCATCTGGCCAATTTCAGGCTCACAGTGCCGGTTTGTACATGTTTTGCAGTACTTGCAGCTAAATTCACTGTTGTGAATTGGATGGGTGCTCAAACCAGAACTGAAACACTGGGGTGGAAAGGGGATGTGGCCACATATTAGATAACTGTGATTGTAGCTCCTGTCAGCCATTACTGCAGATGCTGTGCAGAGAACCCAGCAAGATTCTGAGGGAGGAAAAACACTTATATACATTATAGGCCTGTATAGCCTTATACATACTTACTTACATATTTTTGTTTAAATGTATATACATATATTAATCTACACAGGTATGGATGTTAACTATGAAGCAGGGAGCACAGTGCCTGTGGAATAGCAGGCTGCATAACTTTCTCAGTCTCGCCTGAGAAAGTGGCCTGGGAAATCATAAGGAGGAATTAAAACAATCCTCAGAGATAGAAGAGAGCCTTGCAGGTGCTGTTAGTCAGTTTCTTGTTTTCTTGCAAGAGAAGGTTGAGGGGTGGTGTACCCCACTGACCAATGATGGTGACGTGTTAGTTTACTAACCAATAAGAGTTTTACTTTTCTGTACTTTCACGTATGGGTCTATAAAAGAAGATCTGAAGTAATAAACCTGAAGAGAGAAAATAACTCTCCTGTTCAACTCACAAGAGAGTCTGTGTTGTTCTCACTGTTCCCAATAGAGCGACATCTGGTATGGATGCTAGCTTTGGAACAGGCTGCAGGGAGCTTCAGAAACTGCTGCTCCATAGCCTCTCAGTCCTGCCTGAGAAGCTAGCCTGAGAATTCAAAGGAGGATTTCAAAACAATCCTCAGAGACAGAAAACAACTGCCAGGTGCTGTTTGTCTGTTCCTTGTGTTTACCTTGCAGGAGAGGGTCAGGGGGGCAGAGTGCCCCTGACCAATGATGGTAATGTAGCACTTTGCTAACCAATAAGAGTTTCTTTTCTGTACTTTCCACGTATCTGTCTATAAGACAGGGCTGAAGCAATAAACTAAGGAATTCTCGTGTTGTGACTCCCTTGAGAGTCCAGTGTCGTTCTTCCTAGCCGTTCCCAATCGAAGCGACAATCTGGTGACCCCAATGCTCAGTGCAGCCAGCTGACGACATGCCGCCCACTTCCTCCACAGAAGAGTAAGCATATATCTCCTGTGCTCTCCTGAAGGGAGCTGGTCTTTCAGACCACAGGGTAGTAGGGCCCTGCCAGTGAGCGGGCCTGGAACAGCTTATCTTGTCCTGGGTTAAGCCACTGTATTTGCGTAATTGCATTTGCGGGCCGTCAAGATAGACGGTCCTCACGATGGGGAACCGAAGTTCAACTGATGATCAACTTGTCTTCTCTGCATGGCAGAATGCCTTGCCACGCATGGGACTCGATATTTCTGAAGATGCTATGCGCACTTTGTTCCAGTGGGCGAAAGTGCAGGGTTTTACTGTGGCTGTCAATAATGCCTTTGATCTCGAAGTTTGGCTGTCGGTGGGAGACCGCATATGGTCTGAGTTAACTGAAGGAGATACCAGTGTGTGCAGCCTGGCAGCCACCTGGGGCATGCTCTTTAGAATGTTGGAGCGGTGCCAGTCTGGGGACAGTGATGCTGGGATGAAGGATTCGGATGCCGGGGGTGCCTCTTTTGTATACCATGAGAGACTGGGGGATGGGACCAAGGATGGGCAGCGTAGCACTCCCTCGGCTCTGCCCAGACCCTCGGAGGACTTGGCCGGGGGGCAGAAAGTCTGTGCCCTAGAAGTCTCCTGTTCCCTGAGAGTTTAAGTATCTGTCACCCGTGGAGTTGGGCGTGCAAGCTTCGTTGACAGAGAGGCAGCAGGGGAACGGAGTCCACCCGCCTCTGCTTGCGCCCTCCACGGCACCTTCACTGGCACCGTGAGCGCCACCGTGGGTGGTCGCAGGGGGGCCTTCGTTGTTGATGGCATCCTTCAGCCCCCCCAGCCCCCTCTGCGTCCCTTTTTCCTGTGCTGCTAGGGCAGCACGGACACCCCCACCGCAGCCCACTGGTGTGGCGGGGGGAGACATGCATTTTTCCCACCCAGTGCCCTCCACGGGGCCCACACCTGTGCCGGCACTGCCTCTTTCCCGGGCCCGCTGCTGCTGTCCTGACGTCATGCCTGCTTTGGTTTCCGAGTGACAGTCCACACCGCCCAAAGCAGCCAGCCCGCCCACCTCTTCTGGTGCCTGGAATGGCCCAGCTACAAGCCCACCCCGGAACCATCTCAGGACATTCCCACCCCATCTAGTGGCCGTGTGTCCGATCCAGGGCATTTTTGGGTGAAACAGCGAGCTTTGGAAATGGGGGAATGGGAGTTACTCGAGAGGCTGGGAACACCCAGGACCGGAATTTTTGACACCGTGGGTGCTGGGGCAGGGGAGACGGAGGGAGGACCGAAGCCACTTCGGCTTCTGATGACTGGGTCCGGATGGATCGGGAAGTTGAAGACACACCGCAGGGGGCTGGCCAAGCCTTCCCTGTGTTTAAGGCTGCCCCGAATACGGGGCAGCCTGACAGGCACAATGTGATGGCATGGAAGGTGGCACAGGATATACAGAGTAAGGTAGCACAATACGGGCTTGGATCTCCCGAGGTTATGCAGATCATCAGGGTGATAGACACTGATCTGCTTGCTCTGTTTGATATTAGACACCTGGCTCAAGTATTATTTCAGCCTGTGCAATTTAAAGTTTTTGAAGATAATTGGAGGCAGATGGCTCAGAGGGCTGCAGATACGTGTCTGCCTGTGCACAATCCCAGACATGGGGTCAGACTGGAGGTCCTTACAGGAGTGGGCGAGTATTCCAATCCTGATCTCCAGGCCCATTGGGACCCTAGAGTCCTTGAGTAAGGGCAAAAATTTGGTATTGGAGCATTGCTGGAGACTATAGAAACAGATTCTCCCAGGGCACAATATGTGACAATCACTCAAGGTTTAAAGGAACCCTTGCCATTTGTTGAGAAAATTGCAGCAGCCTTGGAGAAACAAGTTGAAGATAATACAGCTCTTGTGTAAATAACCAGCAAGGGATAATGCTAATGAGGATTGTAGGAAGATCATAGAGGCTCTTCCAGGAGACCCCTCAATACCAGAGATGGTCTGAGCCTGTGCCAAAGTGGGCTCTGTGGGGCACAAAATGTCTGCTCTGGCTGCTGCTCTAACATTAAAACAACCAGGCTGCCAGGGTGGTTCCCAGAAGCAAAAGGATGCTCAGGGTAAGGCTCGACAAGTGCAGCAGAATAAAAAAGGAAAGGGAAAGTTGTTGTGTGCTAGATGTCACAAGCCAGGTCATTTTGCAGATCAATGTAAATCTAGATACTATGCCAATGGTCAGCTTTTGATGGATTCGAGAAATGTGCACAAGAGCGCACAGGGGAACTGAGCTCTGACACAAATGAGGGTACAGCCCCTCCACAGGCCTACTCAGCCAGCTTAGTGGCAGCACCCAAGGGGCTGCCGGAGTGGATGTATACACTGTGACAACAGTTACATTAGATTCTAGTCACGTTTATAAGGTTCCCCTGGATGCTTTTGGTCCTCTGGGTCAAGGGTTGAGTGCACTGCTTGTGGGAAGATCTAGTGTGACCCTACAGGGGATCTTTGTGCATCTAGGAGTCATTGATGCTGATTTTATGGGACAAATTTGTGCCCTGGTTTCTACTCCTTCCGCTCCGTTACTATCCCTGAAAAGACTTGCATTGCTCAACTTGTGCCTTTTAAGTCCTATGTCCCTAGGACTGTTGACTGGACTCGCGGAGATGGTGGCTTTGGATCTACTAGACTGCCCCAGTTCCTGGGGTCTGCCTGCATTTCCACTCAGCAACCTCAAATGACATGTACCCTGAGTCTGCCAACTGCCAGCCCACCTCAAATCCAGCTTTGAGGTCTCATTGACATCGGAGCAGACGTGACAATCGTCTCCTTCTGTGTGGCCTCCGTCCTGGCCCTTGACTTCTGTGGATTCGGCCATTGATGGACTGGGAGGTACTGTGCAGACATTTGTGAGCCAATGGTCTGTGCTGATCAAAAACCCAGAAGAGCAAACAGCTACAGTCCAGCCTTATGTCACTGCAGCCCCACTTAACCTCTGGGGGTGGGATGTTTTGGCAGCATGGAGGGTGTGGATTGGGATGCATTTTTGATGGGGGCCACTGTGGCGAAGGGCACACACTTTCCACGCTGCCTTTACAGTGGCTGGTGACCAAACTCATCTGGGAAAACCAGTGGCCCCTGGCAAAAGAGAAGTTAGTTGCCCTTCGTGAATTAGTCCAAGAACAGTTGCAGCAGGAACACATTGAGCCTTCCACTAGTCCCTGGAACAGTCCTGTGGTCAGGAAGAAATCTGGGAAGTGGAGATTGTTGCAGGATCTCCAGAAGATCAATGCAGTCACGGAAAGCATGGGGGTGCTGCAGCCTGGCATGCCCTCACCTACCATGCTTCCTATGGGACCGAAAATTCTGATCCTTGATTTAAAGGATTGCTTTTTTACAATTCCTTTTCATCATGATGACAAGCACAAGTTTGCTTTCACAGTACCTACAATTAACAATGCTGAACCTGTACAGAGGTATCAATGGAAGGTTTTGCCACAGGGCTGCAAGAACAGCCCCGACTATTTGTCAATGGTATGTATCTCAGGCCTTATCCGGAGTCCATGAGCAGTTCCATGAAGCATATTGCTATCATTACATGGATGACATCCTGGTGGCAGCATCCACCCAGGCTGAACTACTGAGGATACAGCCCCAGCTGTTCGAAGCCCTGCATTCTTATGGCCTGCAAGTGGCTCCGGAGAAAGTTCAACAGCATCCTCCTTGGAAATACTTAGGAGTCAAAATCTTAGATCAAATCATTTGCCATCAGGAGGTGCAATTCATGGATTCTGTCAAGACTCTGAATGATGCCCAGAGGGTGATGATACCTTGATGGGTATCATCACATGGTTGCATCCTTACTTGTGGGTGACCACGGCACAACTGTCCCCATTGTTCAATCTTTTGAAGGGGGACTCTGATCTGAATTCGCCTCAGGAGCTAACTCCTGAAGCGCAGCAAGTGCTGGAAGATGTTCAACAGGCTGTCTCTGCTCGGCAGGTTTACTGGGTGGATCCATCCATTGATATCACTGTTTTTATTACTTGTCCAGAGTCTCATCCTACAGGTATCATTGGCCAATAAAGTGAACAATTGTCTGATCCTTTGCAGATTTTGGAATGGGTCTTTCTGCCCCATCAACCAAAAAAGACAGCTCCCACATTATTTGAATTGCTTGCTCAATTGATAATTAAATGCCATCAGCGGTGTTTGCAGTTAATGGCAGCTGACCCTGGAAAAATTGTCCTCCCAATACGGCGGGAGGAATTTGAATGGAGTCTGACCAACAGTGCCTCCTTACAGAGTGCACTGCAAAACTTTACAGGGCAGATTGCTTATCATCAGCCCAGCCACAAATTATTGCAGCTGGCAAGGTCAGCTGAATTGTCCTTTCAGCAAAAAAGTATTGGGTGCCAGTGCAAGGACCCACCATTTTCACTGACAGTTCAGGAAGAACAGGGAAGGCCATTGTTACGTGGAAGGATGAATCTGAGTGGCAAGTGCTGGAAGGCCACGAGTCAGGCTCAGCCCAATTAGTCGAACTAAGGGCTGCAACCATGGCATTCCAGCAGTTCTCTCAGGTGCCACTGAATTTAGTTACTGATTCTGCTTATGTAGCAGATCAAGCATTTAGATTGTATACTTTTGAAAGAAGTTTGATAACGAGCATCTGTTTTGGTTGCTGAAATCTTTGTGGTATGTAATCCAAGCCCAAATTCACCCATATTATATCCTGCATATTTGGAGTCATACCAATTTACCAGGTTTCATAGCAGAAGGTAATGCCAGGGCTGATAGGTTAGCTAACCCTGCATGGATAGCACCTCAGCCTGACAAAATTGCGCAAGCTAAGGCATCACATGATTTTTTCCATCAAAGTGCACATACTTTGCAAAAGCAATTTCACTTAACACCAACTGAGGCTTGTGACATTGTCAGTTCTTGTGTTGACTGTCATGGACTTGCTGCACCTTTACCAGTGGGGGTGAACCCCAGAGGGTTAAAGGCCTTGCAGCTTTGGCAGACAGACATTACTCACATTGCTGAATTTGGTAGACTTAAGTATGTGCATGTGTCTGTTGACATCTGCTATGTGGGCATCTGCTCACACCGGGGAAAAAGGTCGTGATATCATTGCCCACTGGAAAATTGCATTTCGGTCTTTGGCATACCTTCTTCTGTGAAAACAGACAATGGTCCTGCCTACACCTCACAGAAGACACAACAGTTTTTACAGTTGTGGGGAGTTTCGCACAAATTCGGTATCCCATGCTCTCCCACTGGGCAAGCTGTTGTTGAACGCGCGTACCCTAAAGCGTGTTCTAGAAAACAAAAAACGGGAATGATTGGAGAAACTCCACACAGTCAGTTGGAGAAAGCTCTATATACAATCAATCATCTCACAGTGCAAAAGAATTCTGATAATCCTGTCATTTTGAATAATTTTCTTTCGTTGCAGTCCTCAGGCAAGATGCACCTACCTTGAGAGAAAGTTTGGGTGAGAGACCTAACCACTAACAAGTGGCAAGGCCTGTGTGAGCTCATCACTTGGGGTGGTGGGTATGCATGTGTTTCCACAGATACGGGATACCTGGGTGGGATACGGTGGATACCTGTGAGGTGTGTTCGCCCTGATCTGCGACACCAAGAACAGAAAGCAGCCAACAGGCAACCCTCGGATGATGATCAAGATACTGATCATCATTCAGATAGTCCTTCTACAAGCAGAGAGTGAGCATTCTTCCCTGTCGACAAGTTAGACTGTCGATTTTGAGCAGACTAATGATGTTTTATTTGCTGTTTGTGTTAGTTCACTGAACTAGTTGCATTAGAGTCAACCATCAGGTCCTTGCAAGGAAAACAATCCTTAGACATCAAGAATTCAGTAACATAGGCCAGAAAATCTCCCTGATCGTTCTAAATCAGTGTCCATTCAAAGTTCTGTTGATAACTGAAAGGAGACCTCTTGTGCTGTGTTTGTTCTTTTTCCTGCAAGGGCCCAGAAGGAGATTACAAACACTGCTTTTTAATTTTTTTAAAAAAGGGGGA
This sequence comes from Cyanistes caeruleus, assembly GCF_971803275.1. Taxonomy (NCBI): domain Eukaryota; kingdom Metazoa; phylum Chordata; class Aves; order Passeriformes; family Paridae; genus Cyanistes; species Cyanistes caeruleus. Next base: position 72,375,838 of record NC_141701.1, read on the forward strand.
ATTATGGATGCTAACTATGAAGCAGGGAGCACAGTGCCTGTGGAATAGCAGGCCACATTACCTTCTCAGTCTTGCCTGAGAAAGTGGCCTGGGAAATCATAAGGAGGAATTAAAACAATCCTCAGAGACAGAAGAGAGCCTTGCAGGTGCTGTTTGTCAGTTTCTTGTTTTCTTGCAAGAGAAGATCGAGGGGTGGTGTACCCCACTGACCAATGATGGCGATGTGTTAGTTTACTAACCAATAAGAGTTTTACTTTTCTGTACTTTCACGTATGGGTCTATAAAAGAAGATCTGAAGTAATAAACCTGAAGAGAGAAAAGAACTCTCCTGTTCAACTCTCAAGAGAGTCTGTGTCGTTCTTCTCATCATTCCCAACAGAGCAACACACAGGTAAGCATAAAAGAGGTGTTTCTTAAACTTTTTGTACTTGATTTTGCAGCCTTTTCAATCATGCATTTCATGATATGAAACAATCAATTGCAAAGTTCTAAAAAGTTAAGAAATTAGGTAGGACATGAGATGAGGAAATCCAGAGGTAAATAAGGAAGACTATCACTTACTGGTGAAAGAAGGAAAACAACAGCAACAAACCAAAAAAAACAAACAAAAAAAACCACCAACCCCATATAAACAAAAAAAAAACCAAAACAAAAATAAAGCCAGACCCACTGTGGAAACATCAGTCTCTGAAAGCAAGGCAAGATAAGAAGCTGAGAATGGAATTACCTCAGCTCTATATTGCTGGACAAGTGAGACCCTTGTTCTGCTGAAGGAAGAGAGGAGTGCCTCCTCACACCATGGGAGTCCAGGGACAGTTCAGTACACCGAGGTATTGCAGTGCCAGAAGGCTATAGGGAAGATTGAGATTCAAAGGTTTGATTCTCTTCCACTTGTTCTGATGTCTCAGCAAGACACAATAAAGCTTCAAGGTACAGCAAGCAGTTGATTGAGACCACTTCCAGATTTGGAGCAAGGGAGCAGGGGCCAGGCAGGGCAAGGCAAGGCTATAGAACAAGAATGAGGACTTGCTAAGAAATCTCTCTGAAATCCGATTCCCTTCAAAAATAGAAATTATTTTATCCTGTCTCTCTTGCATTCAGCAGGGCACTTGCTTGAGGAAATAAGGTCAGGAAGAACAAATGGCTGATAGAGGTCTTATTTTTCAGAAAACACTCTGAAACTCTGTCTCTTGTGTGTCACAGTGGCAGCACGTGTCACACTGAAATAAGCATTTATGAGATAAAGCTTTCATGAAAAAAAAAAAATCTTCATGACACTTTCATAAGGGAAAATGAACAAAAAAACAGTGCCTGCAAAAAAAAAGCAGTCCAACCCCATGTACACTGCAGAAGTAAAAGCTTATGTAACTAATTAACAGAATACTTAAATTTCTTTTCACCAAAAACAGTGAAATGTAACTGAAAACCCATAGGTGAAATAAGACTTTTTAGTTTTGCTATGAATTAGCTCCTTAGAGTCAAAAATTCATAATCAGCTACTAAAGGCCTATCAATTATTTTTCTTCCAATTACAACTATAATAGTAAAGTAATAATAACTAATATTTTAACTTAATTAATGATTTTCCTGCAGATGAAACATGATGAGCTTTACAAAGTAACATAGCTGTACATTGTATGCATTATGACAGTACCATAAATAAATGTATAAGCAATTAAGCTGCCCTGCAAACACATAACTTTATAGTATTGCTTGCTGGTCACAGGGGACAAACATATACATCCCTAGCCTTTCAAATCCTATTTCTCCCCTTCCCAGCATTCCTTTTCCCTTTCCTCTGCTCTCACTTCATGTGAATTACAGTAAAACAACAAGCCCTTTATTGACTTCTCCCTTCTTACTCCTGATATTGAGAAACTTATTGAAACACAACTTCAGCCTGAATTTGTTTTTCCTTTAAAACTAAGTAGGCATGTTTGGCATTCTGCAGACATCGATCTAGGACTCAAAGCTGTCCAGGGAAAACTATCATGGTATACACACAGTTGTGACAGCAGGTGATTGTCAACACACACTGCATCGTTTTGGTACAGTCAAGACATACTCATCCTTAGTGAGAGGAATGATGCATTTGTAAACAGACCCCATCTGCTGGTAGATAAACTACCAGAGCACTGAGAGAGAAAAGGAACAATGGAAAGGATTCCACTGATTGATGAATAGAAAAAAGATATTTGCCTTTACAAACAAACTGTAGGTTTGCTGATAAATGAAATTGGATATTGAAAGATGAAAGATACCATGGGGAAAAAACCATACATCCCATAAGAATTAAAAATTAAAAAGGAGGGTTATACATTAGAGGAGAATCTTAGGTATCAGGTGTTCCAGGAAGTCTGTACCTCTCAAGTACCTAAGCCAGTGGGGAAAGAGAGAGGGAAATGCATCCAGGAAATTAGGATACAAAGGAGGCTTCATCCTCCAAAAATTTGGGAGATCCCAGGGGAATGCCCCATGGCCTCTCCCTTTATTCAGATAAAGTCAAAGGACTCCTCCGTCTACTTTTTGGACATCTAATAATAATAATAATTTGGATTAATTTCCTGACACTTATCAACAACAAACAAAAAAAATTTCATTGGTATTATAGGACTGAAATCTGCAGGCCTTATAACTCAAAAATATTCCCAAAAAACATACTTTATAATGGAATTAAAAGATGGATGTTGGAAAAAATCTTTCTGAGAAAGCTACAGCTCTTTCACATGCCGGGATGTTAAGGGTTTTCCTGGGGGGTTCGGGTTTTGGGAGGGTGGATTAATAACTTAGATTTAATATAAAACAGAGTTTGTCATAGTTCATCTACATGACATCTACACATTCATCTTCAAATCTACAGCAAAGCAAACACACCAGATTCCACTCAGCTCTTAGGAAAGTTCAAGGAATTCTCTTAAAGAGGTTTATAGACAAAGGTGGTTAACCATCAAAGCTGGACAGAAGGACATTAGATACTCATATTTTTAAAAAATGATAGAGCAGAAACTAGTCTCTGTTTTACTTTAAATTTAGTATCTGCCCAACAGGCCATGACTTGTTTGGTTTATATTGTCCAAGGACTCACCAAAGGTTGAGCTCTACAGTTCTTCACAAACAAAATAGCAAAGTTCCTTCTAACCTAAGTTTCATTATTCAGTACTTCAAATTAGAACTACAGTAAGCAGTAAAATAAATTGAGAAAATACTTACAAGAAATACAATGGTATGTCTAGAACCAAATTCAGAAGTGATTTTTAATAATAATACAACTTGGTAAATAACAAAGTCAAAAGACAATAAAGACCTCCTGACTTACTTTAAAAATTAACATAGATATTAAAAGTTTCAGTAGTGTTTATGGTGCATGTATGTAGCACCTCATGCCATGGTGTCCTTTCTAAAAACAGTGAGCACAAGGTTAAATATATGCACACAAAAATAACAACAACAACAATAATAATAATGATACCATAACAACAAAACCACCCCAATAACAGCAACAACAATAACACCATAGTTGAAAACTAGTAGATTTGTAATATTAACAGAAGTTTCTGGGTGATATCACTATGACAAACACACTAATCTTTATCAAAAATTAAAATATACTTCTGCATGCTAAAGTTATTTTATAATTAAATGCATCTAATCTAAGGATACTACAAGAACTCCATCTTCCTGATGTTGTCTAATAATTTTAGCCTTAAATCTCTTCCTGTGATACTCAAGTTACACTACAATTCTCTTCAAAGGCAGCAAGACATGTCAAAAGTCTCCCCAGGGTTGTGCCATGCCAACTCCATTACATCACCCCTGGTGCCAGTCCCATTAACACCAGGGGAATCTATTAGGCATGGTGTCAGGGCTGGTCAGAGGAGATTCACTTGTTTGCTCATTTGGCATGTCCTGTCTGGGGATTTATTTGCAACATTTGCACTTGAAGGACACAGATAAGAGCACTTGTAAATGGTCTGTTGTGATGCTTCAGGACTGCACAGTCACTATCTTAAAACAAATACCAAGAAAAACAAGATTTTCTTCCGCAATTTCTGTGCATCATTGGTATTGATTCAGTACAACTGTTAAGTTCTCATTTTAAAATCACATTATATTATAAATATATCTGTTACTAATAAATTAACTCAGAAAAACTTCAGGTTAACAAGCATTGTTCCGTGTTGGGAAAATAGGAATAAAAATGGCATGACAGAGCTTGCTGCAGCACCTTTCGTCTATACTTTTTTCTTACACTTCCAATCACCAGTTTTCCTACCTCTTTCACACTGTACTGTCTCCTCACAGAAATGTATTCTCTTTCACACTGTACTGTCTCCTCACAGAAATGTATTAAAAAAACCCTTGCTGGTAGATCATTGACTCACTGCAGATGAAAGGAAAAAAGGTGCCACAGCTTAAGTGAAGAAAGGAAATAAAAGCCAACAGTATTCCACAGGTTCCAACTAAATGAGGACTCCATCAAGAAAGCTCAGCAAAAGAACAGCTGTGCTACTTCTGAAACCAATCACAATTCACACCCCTGCTTACTAGAAAGGGGCTGAAGCCTAGTTTGTAAAAAAACCCAACTTATTTTTCTAGAACTTATTCAAGGCATGCATTGCTCAGTATTTGCATGCAATGACTCCAATGTTTTAAATAATTTTGATCAATAAGTTTAAATAAAAAGATAAATACTGGTAGAAAGCAGCTATAGTTATAAACATGTAACAGACAATATAAGATATCACATACAGGTTTGGTTTTTTTCCTCAGATGAGTTCCTAAAAACGCAGCTGCAAACAAACTTCTGGATTATGAATCCACGTTTATCTGGTTGTCATTGTAATGGAAAGCAACCTAGCTGCACCTGAACAAGCTACTTTATGCGCACCTCAGGCTGCAGTACCATGAAGATCCACCACAACTGTGGTGGTTCTATTTCTGGTACAAGGGGTTTAAACCCATACATATGCAACTTTTTCTTTATATACTTGGTAAGTCATGGTTTATTTTTACTTACTTTGAACCAAATTGCTACTCTAATCTTAGCTTAGGTCTGTTGCAAAATGGGCCAGAGCAGACTTTTGCCAACTGGTTTATTTCTGTTGGGTGTATTAATTATGAAATCATTAAAAGTGACATTTCTTTTGTCAATGAAAATCAAAGATATGACAAAAGAATCATAAATCAAACAAAACTCATCTAACAACTATAATTAACACAGCAAATATTTTACAGAAAAGATTCATTCTATGGGTTACATTACTCCAGCAAAAACAATATGCTAAACTGTATTAATTTCAAAATCTAAGCACAAACATCTGCCCTGCTCTTCTTCCATAAGGCCCATGGTAGAAGCCAAGCACTTGGAAGACAGCAGCTCACTACAAAGCAGAGAAGACCTGCCTATTACAGGCTGTTTTTCCTTTAATTCCATACATATGCTTTCTATAGGCAGTGTTATGTTGGTAGATCTGCTTCCAGAATCATATACCTCATCAGCTTTATGACCCTGACTGTTTATGCAGCCTACTTACGCTTATTGCAGAACTGTATCCCCAGGGTGACTGCCTTGCCCATTCTGTGGAGCTTTATTTGACAGGTCTGGAGAAAATCCCACAGGGATATCCTGTAGAGTGTAGAGGTTACACATCCAGAAGTGCTGTGGGATGCAAAGGCAGGCACACCCAACACAATTATAGCCCTTGGTCAACAATTCATTAACCCTTTCTATGTGCTCCTATTGCTGTTCTCCTTTAGCATGCATTGCAGGGACAGACAAAGTAATTATTAATGCATTCTATAATAGTAGAGCTTAAATGTAGGACTGACATTTTATTTTGGTTCCAGAGTTGGAGTAAAGTAGGAGGAAGAAAATACCTAAGTAACATGACATTAAGTACCAGGCACATATATACACAGGATTAATTAGAAGGCACCAGGAGAGTGCTTTTTCTGTAATTTTTTGTAAACAAGGACAAACTACTGAACTGAGAACCTTAGTCAAATAAACACACAAGGAGTAAGCAAGTTTCTAACATTCAAACTTCACAGAAAGAAATGTTTTCTAGAAGAAAAAGTATGAATTGAAAAGACAATCCCAGCTCAACGCTCCAGTGAAATTCCTGGTCTACCTGTTACTAGAATGTGGTTGGCATGTCCACTTTTTCATAGATAAGGTACAAATAATCCATATGTGATGCCTAAGGAGGGCCACGGATGTAAAGAGATCTAATGGTCTGTGCTACCAGAAGGCTCTAACCATCTAAATGGAGTACACCAGAAGCAGGCTGAACACAACATATAAGGAGAAGAGCACAAGTTCAGCAACAAAAAGACAGCTTCACCCAACACCATTTAATGCTTTTCTATAAAATGAAAGGATTAGGAAAGATGGATCTATTACAGTACTCAGTACTGCACTTTAATGAAAAAGACATTTTACTTGCAATACAGAACCCATTTATACCAGGGCCATGTACAGAATACGAGTATGTGGATGACCATAATAACTGGGACATGAGAGAATATATGTTTATATGTTTAGTTAAGCCCTTATTGATAATAAAACTGAAAATTCAAAATATTTCCTACAAAAATTATGGATATGTTTTAATCTGAATAATACATTGAAAAATATAGACATTATGGTAATTAGTGATTAGACAGTAGGAACTCAACAGTTTTCAAAAAAGGTGTCCAGGAGGATATAAAAAACCAAAACATTACTTCTTCCCTCCAAGGAAAAAAAATTTAAAAAATTGTCTAGGCATGGTTATTTAATGCAATCCATATATCCATATATCCATAATGCAATTCCTCTATAAAGGAAAAGATGAAGTTACAAAGTTGCCCAGGATAATTAAATCAACAACCACAAACTAAAGGATTCCTCTTTTAAGTCTTACCATGTAGATAATATTCTAATAGAAGGGCATGAAACGCCTGTCTGCACAAACCAGCCTCTGGAATAAGGCGTGATATTAAAGGCTAAAGTCCTTGAAACTTTCCTGCAGAAGAGAGAGTAAAGCAAAACAATATCCTTGTGTATAGAAGAAAAAATGTAAACCTGTGTGTATTAGCCAATAGAGTAACTTGCTTAGCCTGTGGACCCTGTAGAACCCTATAAAAGGTGTGCTAAAGATAGAAATAAACAGCGTTCACTTTTACTTCTGTGAAGGGTCATGAATAGCTGGCGGTCTCTCAATATTACCACACTGCATATGGTTCTCCTTTGGAAACATGAAAACATGTCAGATCTCCATCTGCAGTTCAGAGCTCATCTTTGCTTATAGGGAGGGGGGAAGAAAAAACAAAAGCAAAAAAGAACCAATAAAAAGATGAAGCAACCTCAAAACTACAGATCCTTTTCTGTAGAATTTCATTTCTCAGAATATGCAGTATTCTGGAGGTCTCCAGATCCCATAAACCAGCCAGCTGCCTTCTTTCTACTAACCAATAAAACTTAATACAGTCCTGAAGCTTGGTTTTCATCATACAAAGAGAACTGCAGAAGCTAAGAAATAAATATCTATATCTACCTTTATCTAGAACCTCTGCTAGGTTTTCACACTCCTTTACACTTTAAATCATTTGTAATAAAACAAATCCCAAGAACATAAACCTCTTGATTTATGAACTCAGGTTCTCCAGAAAGTTCACCTGTTTACTGCACAGCTATTACAGATTCAGAACAATTTTGGAGGTAAGGAGGCAGGGCTGTAAGTAATTTGTTATTAATGGGGAAAAGAGAAAATGAAGCACACTTCCTACAATATATGTTTCTTGACTTTAAATGCATGAAAACTTGAACTTCTTTCTTAAGCCTATGGTAAACTTCTACCCAGCTACATTCATCTTCCATTGATTCTCTCAGTAGACACAAAGTAGCTGCCCCAGCTACCTGTCTACTGCTTTCCAGGCAGGGCAAACACAATCACAGTTGTTGCCCTGCCCCAGTTCCCTCACCTGATTTTACAATCCACTCTAACCTTCAAGGTCTAAAATCTAGCCTCCATTCCTGTTTTCTCTGCCCTTCCAGCTAGAAGTTCATATCACTGCATTTTTATACGTGTGAATATATCTGTTACTGGGATAATTAAAGGGAATCTAACTGTCTGTGACCTCAGGGAAGACAGGAACATCTGCTGCAATGTCTACTTATTTCTTATTTTTCTGAACAAGGGTTTGGAATTGTTTATGCTTCATTGATGAAAAACACATTGCATACAAATATAAGAAAGTGTTAGAGAAAAAAGACTGAACCCCCACTTATATGAAATAGTTTCAGTGCTACCAGCACAGTCAAAAACCACTAACTTCACACCTCATCCAGCACAGAGTCCTAATGCTCTTCTCAGGGAGAGCAGCTACTCCTTACATTTACCACCTCTGGTCCCTGTGTTGTTGTTGCCAATCTTCCTGAATGTGACAAAGAAACAGACTGACCGTGAAAAATATTTTACATCCTCAGTCATGCACTTTCTTCAGAGGGGTTTAATATTTTGCATTTTAACACTTACATGTTGGCTTTGGCAGCCAGCCAAAGAATTCATTTTGAAGGAAATCATGTTATATAGTTATGAGAGATCGTTTAGTCTCAAGAGAGAGTTTTGTACAGAAATATGCTCAATTTTAATACGTATATTGTAGGAAGCAGAAACAGAAAGCAGACTGCCCATAGACAATTATGCACTGTTATTTTTGTTAGAAATACCTATGCTTCAATTAGCAAGACCTTTTTTTGCTAGAACTGACCATCTTGAAACAATGCATTCTTACTTATGATGGCATATGAACATAATAGACTTTTTTATTTACATTGTTTCAGCAAAATAAAATTTCTTCATCCTATCAATTCTGCCCAAGACTGTAGCTCACAAAATACAGGTCTGATGATATTTCATGAAGAAATACAAAACTCAACAAAATAAGACATATTGTTAAGAAAAAGGGTAGGGAGAGCAAAGCCTGACACTAATATTTTTAAGAGTTTGGAGCCAGGACTTCAAAGAGGAATATTCCCCACTTCCTCTACTCCCCTACCACAAAAAAAAAAAAAAAAAAGATGCCCCAAAGCCAAAAAAAAGAAAGCAACAAGCAAGGGGGAAAATGAAAGAACCACAACACTACAATAGACACTTCTCTGTGTAGAACTTACTTTTGCTCTAAAAGGCACAGCTAAACTCCAGGGTTTTGTCACTATTAACAACTACTTTAGTAGATTTACTGTAGAGCTGGTTGTAAAACGGTCAGGTAGGTCTAATTCTCAGAAATGGCAGAACAGAGCCATAAACCCATCAAAACAAAATCTGAAGTGAGCACTGGAAATGGAAAGACAAGCTTATGACAAGTCAAAGTTGTCTGAATATGACAAATTGTCATGTAGAAAGTATGTACCACATTCATCACAAAATCAGCTGCCACCCTGTGTCATAAGTCTTGCCAACAGCAGAGAAGCACTGCCTCAGAAGTAAGACAGGTAAGAAAGCATGGGAAAAAAAAAACCCAAACCACTCTGAAGTAGCACTGACTGTGATTCTCTATTTTCCCCCCATCTATCTAATAAACAGAATGTATCTCGGTGAGGTTATTTAAGAAATTAGGGAGAAACCCAAAACTTTAAGTAATGTTTTTCTGTTGGAAATCAAAAATCTGCAGCCCTAGAAAAAGCCTGGATTGATGCAGTGATGAAAGTACACAGACACTGGGTAGAGAAATTATAAACTTATGTCTCTATAGTTATAAGCAAGAATATGTCATAAGTAGGTAAGAAATTATATTAGGTAAAATAGTTTGAAGTTTGAACTGTAATAGTGTGACTTATAGAGTAAGTTAGTATGGATGCTAACTGTGAAGCAGGGAACACAGTGCCTGTGGAATAGCAGGCCACATAACTTTAACAGTAAAGTGTTGAAGATTGCTCATACCCATCAGAACCTTAATCTCCTATACAAAAGTAAAAGCAAACCTGATTCAATACAAAAAAATATAGAACTGGTAAAGGAATTATTTTCCTCCTTAAGAGGGACTGGTTCTTGGCAAGGTAGTGCAAACAATCTTGTAGTCCTATCATCCAGAAAAGCTAAAGTTGCATTATCTAGCAATCAACATTTCTTCACTGATTAATCATCTTCATTGAAAGAAAAGCCCAAAAGACCATAGGAAATGGAAAACAATACACCTTAATCCCACTGCAGATGCTGGCAGATCATCTTTGAAATGTATTTATGAAAAATTGGAAAGAAAAGGAAAAGGCACTAAAAATTAGAAAGTTAGTAACTACTATTAGTTTAAAAGAAAACTTGCAAAAACTTTGCACAAAGAGAAGAGTACAGACAAAAACAAGTTTCACATGCCATTTATTCTCCTTCATTCAGCCCGCATATTATTTCCTCTTCACACTTGCTAAGTGCATGCACTCCATATACAAACCATGGGATAAAATGAGAAGAGCAATGTACTGAGGCTACATTACTTAGACAAACATCAAGTAAGAGAATCGGGTGGTGGTCAGACAATAAGGTTAAGAAAATATGTTTCTTAGGATTCTCTAACCAAGAAATCAAAAATAACTATGCTATTTTTCTTTTCTGGTTAGCCTCAAGTTGAAATTAATGGTTTAAGTTCATTTCTTCTATTGATTGATACATGCTATTTTTGAGCATGTTTATTCAACAGATAACTTTTTTACAGCACAGTATATATTTAAATTATCACTAAATATAGCTTCTAAAATTATGTAAATTGATGGTTTTTTGTTGAGACAGCACCACTTTATAATAATTCTGATTATTTTATGGGAGCCTAGAAGAATGAGACTTGCCCCATAGTAAATGATCTCTGCTTTTCTCCTAATATCAATTAAGTCAAGTTCTGCACTTTATTTCTTATAGAAAAACCTAAGAAATTCAACTTTACACAGGTAAACTGCAGGACAGTCAATACTTAAAATTTCACACCTGAAACTGTTTGGGTCAATTTTTTTTCCAGCTCATTCATATGCTGCTAAGCAGTTGTGATGGCTCCTTCAGTTCTACCTCATGGATAGGATCTGTCTACAGAATGAGTCTTCCGCTGAGTTTTGAAAGGTCTAGTGTTTCAAAGTTCAGCAAAAGTCTGGGGAAGCAAGATGTAAGCACTGTAGCTACTTTTATCCTTTTAGTTGATTGTTTTCATTTTTGGTTGTTTTGTTTGATTGTTTTTTAATCTAATAAAAGGTCAGGTCCACAGAGAGATACCACAAAGGTTCGGTAGAGCAGGTGGACTATGAAATGCTGGAAATATTTAGACAAACATTACACCACTCAACTGTTTTGCTTTGGCTTTTTTTTGCTTAAGAATAGTTCAACCTTTATAAAGCATCATTTTTTTTCATAGAGCAAATGTGCTTTTTCTGCCTTTTCTAACTGTTCAGGTTAAACACTATACTGTAATTCCTTTACTATTATAAGAGAATGATTTTTTCCAAGCAGCTGACCATAAGTAAACCCTAATAAACTTAAAGACCTAACATTTCATATCTGCATGGAAATGAAAGTATATCCAAATAAAATAAAATATAATAAAAAAATAATAATTAAAAAAATAAATAAATTATGTAAGACTACCTTTAATAAGTAGTTTATTTAAGCCCTTTTTCTGTCTTAAGTCTTAAGCTACTTCAAGCATAATTTCCTTTGTTTTACATTGTAAACATTTGGAAATGTGTAAAGATCAAAGATCTCACACTGAGTCTCTGTGTATCCATTCTATAATCTGCACCTTCTTTCCTTTCACCAAGTTCTAAGTGACACTTGATTTATAAGTGTCACATTTATTTTACTTGACTCTGACTATTGGAATTAGTATAGCTGATGAATTCTTAGCGCATGCAGACAGTTTATTTTTTTTTTTTTAACATATTTATTAAACCTGCATTTCAGCAGATTAGCATGTTTTTGCACTTCTAGATGAAGACTCCTCCTTAGAGATAGAAAGGAACTTCAAAGAAGAACATTGCACCATCAGTCAGTTTCACCACAATGAAACACTGAACTGCACACTCCTGGGCTGATCCTGTCAATTCCTCCAATACTTAGCGGTCTATTTCATATAAATCTATTTTCTGTGATAATTCCTAACAAATTAAATAATATGATATTATATTAGAATATAATATATTACTACATTGTTATTATATGTTCTAAATATTAATATTTATATAATATATATTATATAATTATATATATTATTATCTAATCTATTATATTAAATAATTAAATAATGAGAAGAGGAAATTTTCATCTTCCAAGGAAGGCACAAAGAGCCTTATTCTAGTTTAAGGAAGCTCTATGACAAGAAATTTTTGAGCTGCTAGCATTTTCTGATCTATAGCAGACTTTCTTATTTATAGATTCTGGGATAGCAAAAAGGTGCATTATGCAGTTTTAATAATAATTATGCAGATAAATTACAACATGATTATTAATACTGTGTATAAGTGACATAAAATTAAATCTTTGAGATCATGTTAAAAATCCTTTCAAAGTGTGTGCATCTCCTGATACTGCATCTTCTTTTTCCTCTTCCACCAGCAAAGTACTTGAGCAGAAGTTCTCAACTAGTGGGTGAAATTCTTGCCATTTGCTATCAGAATATATATCACAGTCTTCAACTAAAATTATTGTTGGGGGTTAAGTGTCCTTTTTTTTTAGTTGTGACTTGCCTGTGGAATTTTTACCCATTAGTTGGCGTGGGGGGGGGGGGGGGCGGTGTGGAACCTAAGTGCAGGTACTTGGTGGGTGCTTGACAAAAGACAAAGAGTTCGGCGGGGCCCAGCGGGGGAAGGGGGCAGGAAAAAAAGAGGGTAGGGACAGTTTGGCGGGCTTCTTCAGCTTCGGAAAAAGACACTTTGGGCACAGAGCTGCTGCAGTGGGGAGAAGTGAATTTCGCCATCACCCAGACAGAGCTGCTGTTGCTGCTTCTTCTCCCCTTTTTGTTGGTGGCCTCGCATCCCCTGTCCTGCCGGGATGTGTGGCAGTGCCAGCCGCCGCCACGAAGCTGCCGATACACCTCAGCCACCGGCCCAGGATCTCAGCTCATCCGTGATGTTCCAGCCGACTGTTTCCCAGAGCCCTGCAGGAGCACCAAGACTGCCTGCCTGAGGGGGTTTGTGAAGCAAAGCCTCTCCTCCATCCCTTCCTGTCTCAGCCGAGAAAGCTGTCACGGAGTCCCTGGTTCTGTTTTCTTGCTAACGCTGTAGTTACTGTTGTTTGTTTGCCTTGTTATAAATACTAGTAAAGAACTGTTATTCCTATCCCCAGATCTCTCTGCCTGAGAGCTCCTTGATTTCAGAATTATAATAATTCGGAGGGAGGGGGTCTACATTTTTCATTCCAAGGGAGGCTCCTGCCCTCCCTAGCAGACACCCGTCCTCTAAAACCGAGACAACTATTTAGCTGGAAAAATCAGTGCTAGAAATAGTATATGAATCTCTACACAAGGTATCTTGACAGAATCATCACCTAAGTGAGCAATTTTTGATGGGCAGCAGGAAAGAAAGTAAGCTCTTTCAAGAGATATAGTCCCATTCCATTTCACTGTGACAACTCCTGGGGATTATTTTGTCTTTTTATTTGTTTGGTTTTTTTGTTTTTTTTTTTTTGCAGCTGTTCATCCATATGCTGCACCAGACTCTCACTCCATTAGTTTTATTAAATAATTTATACTTCATTTACCATACCTCTCAAAGGAAGACAAATCAAATAAGTACATTGCTTCTTTGGCACACCAGAAACTACAAAAAAGAGGCTTTGATCAGTTATAAATAAAAGTGTTGATATCTCTGTAAAGTTAGTACTGAGTTTACAAGCTTTAAAGTACCTACCATTCAATAGCACTCAGCCTTGGCTGATGTTCAGCATCCCACACAGTATTTACCTCTGGTGAATCTAATACTGTTACAAGATGATTTTACAAACTAGGGTATTAATGAAGCACTCAAAGGGATTTTAACTGTTACAAATTTATTTCTCAACTCTATGTTGGTCTAGCAGCGCTAACAACATCAATATATACAGAGAGGATTTTCCTATAGGCATTCATGAAGCAAACAAATGTCACAGGAAGAATATGGTTATCAGTAAGGAGGCTGGTTGAAACCTGCCAACTCCTATTGCAAGACTCATTCAGAACGGGCTTCTCACACACAGCTCTCTTCTTATATTCTGATACTCAAATAAATCCATTCCTAACATACAGATTCAAAGACAAAGACAAGTGCCTCTCAGGCACTTTTTCCTGGGGTGTCAAACCTTCTGTTTCCCATTAACTGGCAGTGCTGCAACTACAGGTCAAATGCTGTGTGCCCACACCAACTACGTTACTCAGCTATCACATGCTGTATACTGTATTGCAAATGTGTTTTTACATGTACTTCCTAATAGTTATTAAGGACTCCCAATAGATTATTGTGTGAAGTATGAACTACAGTTTGTCAGAATATTTTTCAAGAGTTGTCAGTTCAAAAAGGGTATGTCATGGGTATGTACTAATTAATTGTATTTTTACCATAAAGGTCAAGAGGGAGTCTGGCATTCAAAATCTTACTAGAGCTCATATTAAAGATCTGATCATAAATGTTTCTATATAGTTATATTTCCCACATATATTTACAGTAAACATAATTTGGGTTTTTTTGTTGGCAAACTCTAACTGTGATACTATCTTTGGCTATATCAAAAGATGCAACTGGAACAATATGGATTCCATCCCCAAAAAAGCCTTAGCATAGTGACTTAGAACTGGAAGGACATCACTAGGAATTAAATATGACAGAGAACAAGAGGGGTCTAGAAGGCAGGATCAGCCTAAATTCAAGAAACCCTCCTAAATACTGTCTGAATTAGGTTCATAAAATGACACATTTTTAATCAACTTGTAAAACACAGCACTGCTAATGAGTCTCTATTATTTTCCTTTACTGTTGCATATACAAAATTTAAAAGTACATGCAGTGATCTCGTAGTTTCTGAAATTAAGAAGCTAAGTGCCAGAATTTTAACCGTGCTACTTTAATTACTTTAATTTAGAATACTGTGTATGCATATTCTGATAAAAAGCAACATTTTAAACTAAATTATATACACAATATAAATGCTAAGGAAACCAGGTATTTCATCAGAATAACTCATGCTATTTAGCCCAACAATAAGTGAGTAATAAGGGTCCCTCCTTAACAATATACTGGTGGTTTGCTGTTCTGAGGTACAGAGCTCATTCTCCAGTGTATTGAAGAACAGGACAGCTGGTACCATTACTATTATTAAACCATTATAGTGCCAGAACAAAATGCTTTCTGTAAAAACATAACATTATTTTCTCTAAGTTTATGGAAAGAATAGAAACAAATCTTTTTTCAATTAAAATTCAATAAATTCTAATTAATTGGAACAAAAAACATGTGTTTTCTTAGAGAAACAGGAGAAATGCAGTGTGTAATATAAAACATCTTAATCCCTACATCCTCGTAACTAGAAACTATTTGGAACTCATTCTAAGTTGTGACACAAATGGAAAAATCTCAATTCAAATAAACAAAAGAAGTCAGATAAGTTGTTAACTGCCTCAGGTTTTTACAGAAAACATCCTCCAAGTATTCTTTGCTTTGTTCCAACTGTTCCTCAGCGTTCCACCCCAATACTCAAGATGACAACTACATCTATGGTGACACTGTTCTGGGGAAGGAAGGAACCTGTGGTGCAGCTCCAATGGAAAAAGGGCTGTATCAGGCATAAGCAGGGACAAGGAAAAATTTAGAAAGACCATATGGGCATGCAGGGGTTACATCAGGTTAAACAAAGTTTAGTGGGAGTTAAGATTTGCATGGAATGTCAAAGGCAACAGCAACAGCTTCTAGTGCTCCAATAGTAATGGAAGGCGGAACAGAGATGAAAGGTTGAACAGGAAAAGTATCAGCCTGCTGCTGACTTGGGAAGATGACCTAATGGCAGCAGAAATGGATGATGCTTCAATGATTCAATACCACCGTTAAGGTATCAAAGGCATCTGTTGTTTTGCAGAAGGGGTTCAAGAACTACCATTTGGAGAGTAAATGTTTAATACCCCTTACTTCACCTGAGCCACAGACCTGTGGAATAACACCAGGGTTGATCCTGGGACCCATCCTGTTTAACACCTTAATCAAGAAGGGGAGCAATAGAACACAGAGGAGGGAGGGCGCCACTGTCATTTCCAGCTGCTCTGTGTTTCTCTAGCCCCGGCACGAGAAAGGCAGGGGAGGGAACGAGACGGGGGAGGACGAGAAATGCCACCGGTCTTTCCCCGAGCCCGCTCCCTGGCACATGGGAACTCAAGCTTTTGTCTTCTGGTCCCTGCCTGTAGACACTGCCTCTAGCTTCCGTGCATATTCCTGTGTCCCATCTAAAGGAGGCTGGGTGTGTACCTTTATCCCCACCTCCCCCCTGTGCTTTCAGGTTTACTCTGTACATCCCACGCACGATAAGATGTTTCTTATTCGAGGGAATGTACGTCTGTTATTTCTTGTCTTTGCGTTTTTAACCTTGATGTGTATAATTTAACCTTGATAGTTTGTTAATCTGCTATCTGTGGAAAATAATTGGTTCTCTCCAAAGTTCCCACCCTCTGAAGAAGCCCCTGTTAAAAGAAGCACCCCAGACCCTAATTATTTTGTCTGATTCTCTGGAGTTCCCTTCACAGAAATCAACTGTGGAACATAACCCGGCAGAAGGGTCCCCCCTGTTTCTTTACTCGTTTGAGATATATGAGTTCAAGAATTTCATTGGTGAGCTCAAATCCTACTCCTGGGCTCGAGCCAGAGTGAGGAAAAACCCCCATCTCTGAACTAGCCAAGAAACTCTGGGCTTGGGTCAAACATAATTTGAAAGACTGCATGTATTAAATTTGCACAGAACACAGCCCAGATTGTTACATAGAAGTACTGAAATGTGGTTTTTTTCCATGCCATTCTACATTAAAAGCAGAGGTTTCCATGAAGTGATAACACAATACTTAGCCTATTTCTGGAAAAGATTTTTGGCATTTACATCTTACCTTTGTATGCAATAATTGGGTGCTCAGCTCTGTGGCAGTGGGTATCTTCTGTTGTTGTTGACTCCCCAAGTCCTGCCAAGAGCAGTGTGAGAAAGAAACTTCCTTTCATGGTGGTCATGCTGTTCTCCACAGCAGTCACTTCTTTTACCGGTCTACTCTTCGTGCACTCATGTAGGAAAAGCACCTGGAGAATTCAAAGAAATTTATTCAAGAACAAGAGCAAAACACAGAAAAAAATTAGACAATTCTTGAAGTTTAAAACAAAACAACATTGCTTTCTGTGTAGTATTTGACTACTCAAAAGCATGCTGTCATCTGCTCCTCTAATTACTTCACATACCTATCATCAGTTACCCAATTTAGGAAAATTGATCTATCACCCAGCAGGATTAAAATACTGATATTCGTTAGTCCCTCTTTTTTATTTTGTAATATGTGGGGAAAAGAATATTCTCCAGCAGTTTTTTATTTTATCATCTTAAAGCAAACATATTTAAATCTATCTTTACACTGTTTCTTGCCCTGATATCCTCAGTGATGGAGTGCTTTGACTTCTTGCAAGTACAAGGTAGAAAAGGAATTGCTCCCTCATGTCAATGACTACCTCGAGAGAAAAAAAGTCCTAGAGCATGTATTTTTTGCTAATCTGTAGAGTTTGTATGGAACAGCACAGAAAGGAGTAGGACATGATTCACCCCAATGCTCTGACACACACTTCTGCTTTACAGCAGTGATGGTCACTGGTTCTGACATTGCCTTAGTTCCGATCCATTTCCTGACTGATGACAAGGCTGTGACTTGAAGACTCAAATGATGAAGACCCCTTTCTAATAAAATTTAGATACCGATCAGCAATGCAATGGTTTTCATTCAGAATCAGAAAAAAACTTGAAGTTCAACTCCTCAATTTTTTGAAATATCCAATAACCAGACCTTTATATAAGTAATAGAATATGTATGGCGTCAATATGATTTTAGATCCAAACCAGCTCCTTTTGTTTCATCACTAAAAATGTGCCAAGCAGTAACAACTTAATCATACAACCCAAAAGAAACTTTCACCACTAGCAGCTTTAGTGAGTTACACAGGCTTGCATGCTGATAACACACAGATATGAGACATCATTGCCTATCATGGGGGAAGACCAGAGATTTAAGACAGCTCCATAAAGGCAGAAATGTCACTCTGCTAATTAATGGAGAAATTCAGGAAAAGAAAATCAGCGATTTTGACTTCTAATATGTTTGATCTCACTGAACTGTATTGTGCTGTTTAATAAGGTGGAAACTTTCTATTTGCATAAAATAAACATCCTAGATGCATAAAATGAAGGGCTGTTAATGAAAAGACACTCCACAATAACAGCAGTGTGTTCTAAATGCTACATTCAGAAGGCAGAATGGATAGTACACATTGGTCCCTAACATTACTAGCACCAGCCTTCATAAGACAAATTGCTCTTCTCTTACCACCTTATTATGCTGCCTTTAGTTGCCTAAAGTGTCTTTAGATGTGGACACTTCTAATCCTCATTAATTTAAACTAAATAAATAGATTAAAGACATAATACCTCTGAGAAGTAAATTTAAGTCAATTTTAGCTTCTTTGCAAAATTTTCTTAACTTACTGAAAAAAAAGAAGGAGAAGCTTCGAGGCAGTTAGAATCACATTCTTACTTTCCTAAGAAGTGTTTTATGACGTCATGCACCAATATGAATCTGGCCCTACAAATTGCTTGTGGCTCACAGCAGGCAGTATCTTTTAATAGAAATTCTGAATACTAATGCATGTAGTGCATAAAGCACTTGATCCAATGTTTAGTAGTCCATTTTCTGCAAGATTTATATTTAAATGTATGATGCACTATTCTTAAACAAATTCAAGTAGTCTATGTGGGTTGTAGTGTTTCTATTCACAGTTTACAGGTCATACAAATACACTACTAACAGCTACTTCTAATTCACATTTCTGTAAAATTACATTTGTGAATTTAGGAAGCAAAATGAAGGTCTGATACCTTCATGAAGGTCTCAAAAAACTGTGTTTTTCCTGCTCACAGTGTAGTAGCAAGTATCCCAAGACCTAGGTATTTTCTCATTTGAAACAAAATGAAAAACAAACCAAAAAACAAAACAAGAACAGAGAAAAACCAAAACAAAAAAGCTCAAACAAAATCCAAAGCTTTCTTTTAATTTTGAAAGTCTCAGAAATACTCACATAAATGTGTGAATATAATGGAAATGGAATTAAACAAGAATAACATGAAACATTTGCACTGAAATCAAAGCATTCTCAGTCTCTCTGTCTGTAAATGAAACCCATGGTCTTTACGTAACCAGGTTTTCCCATCCCAGCCAAGTTTCAAAAAACCCCTAGCAAACACAGCAAAAAGACAATCCTGTTTCTCTAGAAAGAAAGAAAAGGACTCCTACCCTTCATCCAAATATTAAATACACAAATGGGTATGTATGCCTTGGTTTCCATTACGAAAAGGATACTTAATGTCATGGGACTAATAGTAGTATTAGTAATGACTAAGATGTAAATGTTAATAGGCCTGATGTCTTGTACCCTTGTCTTGGTTTGAAAGGACAGGTGTCTGCTAAGGAAGACAGAAACTTCCCTTGAAATGGAAAAATGTAAGCCAACTCCCCCTCTGAATTACTATAATCTTGAAATCAAGGGGCTCTCAGGTAAAGATATGGGACTAGGAATAACAGTCCTTAACTAGGGAAATTAAAATAAAAATGCAGTAATACAAAAAAAAAAAACAAACTAGTGACAGAGTAGAATATAGAGTCAGAGGCAGAATACAACTGGACACCTTGTTGGTCAGGGTGTTGGTAGCAGTCCAGTTAAATGATGTCTGCAGTCCTCTTGGAGTTACAGATGTGGTTCTGTTGAAGCAATGATCCTTTAGAAGGGTGTAGTTTTCCTCTGATGGTCCAGAGGGGTCCAGTCTTCCTTTCTCTGTGAAGAAAGGCTACCTGTGGTGTTCTAAATCTCTGATTATATTCAGGTAGGCAAGCTTGGCTCCTCCCCCTCGGTGGACCATCTCACAATGGGATGATGTAATTTTATCAGTCATGCAGTGAGACTCAATGGCCCATTAACAGAAGATATCCCCCTGGAGGGAAGATGGGTCATTGAAGAGATAAAGAACATTGCCACATCTGGTTTTAATATATGGTAATAGAATGCATACTTTTGGTTACATCTTGCATTGCAACCCAAGACAACCCTGCAGGTATCAGGATGACTTCTCCCACCTGTCCCCTGTGAACAGAACTCAGTAGGAGAAACAAAGATTCCTTCACAACACCACCTTTCTCTGGCCTTTTAATCCAAACAGCGTCCTGTTTCATGACACACTACTTACATGCCATAGGTGGTTTCTGACACAGCTGTTTACATTTTATAGCCATGCTGTGGAAGAATTTTGGGGCCAAGGACTTTTTTCCTTACTAGATGAACTCTTTCTCTCACTGCATGCATCTCACATGGCAAAAACTGAGGCAGGAAACTCATTTAGAATATCCAAAGACAAGGAGAAACGAGAAACAAAGAAATACACTTCTGAACATATATCTCAGAAAAATACAGTTATAGTCTCAGTTTCTCTCTGCCTGGACCTCTATCTCTGTATATGTATTTCACTATTTTATTAATTTTAGTCTATTAATGATTTTGGATGTATTAATTTAAATATATTATTGCAGGGAATTGTGAGGAGAAGCTAACTTGCAACAACTCAGAGAAGACTCTTCAGAGGCCCTGAGTGACAAAAGAACAGTAAATCAAGGCAGTAGATAGAGACTTCATCACAAGTTTTTAAGTTTCTATCCTTTTCACTACACTACTGTGTGCATGGAAGAAGAAAGGAGTCTGGAGACCGCACCTAATACACTGCAAGAGTGAAAAAATAAAAAATGTGTTTTTTAAGATCCACAAACAAAACAAAGAAAACCAAACAAACAAAACTCTTCATCCAAGAACCAAAAACCCCATACATCCCCAAACCCTGCAAAAAATACAGAGAAACACACACCTTCAACATATACCCACAGCATGAAGTGATGAACAGACACCTTAGAAAAGATCTCAAAACTGAATATTTTTCCACAGAACTTGTATGGGTTAGATTGCTCACTTCTGTACACCCTTGAGTAAGGACTGCCGTACAAATTCCATTGTTGCCCAAGAGAGCAGCTGTAAGAGTGAGCCTGTGGAAGCACGCAACACAAACCTGAAACACTGCAACAAATCAGAAGGCTTGAACCAGGCAAAGCAATCTTTCCTCTAATCACCCCTTTGCCTTACTGAAAGTGCAGCTTTCATGCCAAGCTAGCCTGAAGCAACACAAGACAAGACAAAGCCAAGAGAACCCTAAACATGTAAAGATTAAGCTGGTTTCCTTGATTTCAATATAATTTCCATATGTAAATCTCTCTCAACAATGATGGTCAGGTCAAAACTCTTCAAAAAAATATATCCAAATATTGACACTGATCAGCATTTTAACTATTGCTAAATATTTGAGGAGACTGCACATTCACCTGTTATTTGCAAAACTTTTATAGAAGAGACCTTTATTCAGACTTTCAACAAATTGCATTTTACAAGTTTGTAAAACAATCTGAAGATGCAGAATGAAAAAGAAAGCAGAATAAGCAGCACTATAAGATGCAATTTATTGCAATCTATTTTTTATTCCTGTATGTTAAGGGTCTTGTGCCCTTACTCTATCCCTCATTCCCTTTGTTTTGATCCACCTTGCCTAGAAGAAACATAAAGATAAATGAGGCACATGAGGCAAAGGCTTTTTACTAAAAAAAAATTATAGTCAACTTAAAAGAGTTTTCTGTCGTTTAGTGTATAAATGACAGGAAGTATAGTATAGTATAGTATAGTATAGTATAGTATAGTATAGTATAAAAGTACTTGATAACATGTGGTATTTAGCTTTTATAGAAACTTAATATTTCATATTTTTCACATTATTCTTCACAATATTATTATGTGAATTATTATATGTATTATATATAATATTATGTACAATGTTATATATGTGAATTATTATTCACAATAATTCACATTTTAAATGTGAATCACCAATCTACAGGACAAAATTGTATGGTTAAAACATAACTATTGGCAGGTATTCTGCATATTAATACTAGGAAAACTTCCAAAATAAAGACTGTATTAAAGCAATTACTACTTTAAAGAACAGCTGGATGAGCTCCAAAGTGTCATGAAATGACTATTGTGACAGCCTGCTTCACTTAGATAATAAAGGCAACTTCATCTTCTTGCAGTGGGTTCAGTCCTGAAGTCCTTTGGTACAGTTTTAAAGGGTATTAACACTTCTCAGCAAATGCAGGGTTGGTCACAACTAAGAAAACCAAAATACAGTGGAGGAGAGCACAACTTTTATGGCAAATCCACTCAGCCCTGTGGCCCCATTTGCAAATGCATTTCGGACTCCCAACTCCTCTCAACTCCCATCTAATTATCAGCTTTTGATTTGTTTCTTTCCATCAGTAACCAATATATTCTGCCTTCACAGCAACAGCTTAAGTGACAACAAGGTTTAGCAGACTGATCTGAAGGAGAAGGAGAGGTAAGGCAGCTCAGAGCTCCCATCCCACACCACTGCTACAGAATACTTCTGTTCCACACCTACTCATTTATATGTAGCTTTTCTATGAAGGTAAGCATTCAAAACACACACACCTCACCAAGCTTCTGGATTTTTTCACCAGATAAGCAATAGAGTATCCAACAGGATAGGTGGCCTGAACCACTCAACAGTTCAGTCTGCACTGATTATACAAATTAGTACAGTTCTGTCCTGGGGTGACTTTATGATACTGGTATTCCCAATCGCCTGCTTTATATATATTAAGTTCTGCACCTTAAAGATTAGCTTTGAGAGCTATGGAAGTTGAAAGTGCTGGAGGCTGATGGGAGTTTTTTCTCCTAACCAATAACTAACCATTTCTGAGAACTGACAGTGGTTTTGACCATTGAAAAGTGAGATCAACCTGTGAACACCTACCTTAAGATGTAAGCTCGGGAATTTCTTGCTCTCTTTGGTTTCCGACTTCTGAAGAGGTAACAGGCCCCGGCTCAGCCTCCTCCCCCTGCACCAGGCTGGACAAAGCCGCAGAGGGTGGGGGGGGGGAGAAAAGCAGAACCGGACGGCCTGACTTGGTTTGCAGTTTCTGCCGCTGAGCTGAAACCTGACACCAAGAGGATGCTTGAGCAAGACTTTAACTCTTTTACTACTTGGATGAGACTTGCAGATGAATCCTTTTATTTTCTCAGAGAGAGGGGAAGAGAGAGAGGGAGTGATCAACATGTAAAGAGACACCAGAAACTATCAAAGACAGTGAAGAAAGGAATTAAGTTTTAGAGGGGGAATAGAAAATAAGGAGATGCTTTAATAAGCTGAAATAGTTTTCTGTTAAAGCTATGGAGATGGATGGTAGTGCTCTGAAAAAAACTCCTTTAATTCATGACAGAGTATATTGCGGGGAATGGAGTGTTTCAAAGTGTGGATTTTGAGCAAATGGTGAAGTGGTTGTGATCCTGTGAGATGCTGGAACAGGGCGGGGAAAAGTAATAGTTGAAGATTTGTGGCCTTTAAGAGGCAAAGAGAAAACCTCTGTTTCCAGAGAGGCTCACAAAAACAGATGAAGAGAACTTCTGCCTTTGAATAACTCATCCTTAAAAATGACTTCCCTAAACTCATCAACCCATAACACACCTCAGAGTGATGTGAAATGGGAGGAGTAAACTGATGGCAGAATTTCTGGGCAGCTGGCATCAGAGAAATAGAAAGCTATGAAGAAGAGAGTTTTCTTGTGAAAAACTCCATAGATTAGCAGAAGAAAACTTCTTTTTCTCTACAAAGACTGATGAAAGGACTGATAGCAAGAACTGAGACTGTTTTAACCACCAAAGTTTTTTTGTCCCTATGCTGTCATGTGAACAAGGGAACGGCTGGGTAATTGGGGGAGAAAAGGGATTCTGGAGGTTTTATTCTGGTTTCTTATTCTTGTAATTTTTGTTAATAAACTTTCTTTGTTCCTTGTAAGTTTTAAGCCTGTTTTGCTCTTGTTCTAATCCAAATCTCACAGCAAGAAATAAGTAAGTTTTCTGGTGATTTTTTAGTTACCGCTTTAAAACCACAACAAGCTCATGTACAATTAGTATCAGATAATGACAGAATGGTTTTGGTTAAAAGTGACCTTAATGATCATCTAGGTCCAACTCTAGTCATGGTGTCCCATTGGCAGAGACATCTTCCACCACAGGAGATTGCATAAGGGGCAAGTAGGTTGCTACTTCACTTTGTTGCCCTCTAACACTATCACTGCAAAGCTGATGATTTATATAATTTATACATGAACAAGATTTTTACCACACACTTACAAAGATTTAACATGCACATGAATGCACTATTTAATGTTCCTTCTAATCCCATTATTAACTCCCATGACTATAAGCAAAGGGGGTTCCACCAATCCAAATGACACTCTTCCACATCAGATCTTGCATATAGATCTCTGATTCGATTAGAACTTCAACAGAAAAATTGGACAGCTCCCCTCTGTATCAGTTCTGTCTTCTGAAGGTGTTCATCAGAAACATAGGGAACTCTGACAAAGCTACTAGAATCCTAGAGTAAGAAGTCAGAAGGAAAAAAAATTATTGCTGTTAGATCTTTCTGAAAGTTCATCCACATATTTAGTTACTCACTAAACCCTGGAGTAAGAAAGAGATATTTCCACGTTTCTGGGAAATATCAAGTTAATAAATCCTTTCCTAAAATAAGCCAGGTAAAATTAAAAACAATCGAAGGTGCAAAGGTTTTCAAAGACCATTCTACAGCTGAAATATTCAAACCATCAGAGTTCGTAAAAACAAAAGGACAAATTATTTATTACTACAATGCTTATACTCAAGACCCCACGTATTCACATACAGATGTTTTACACATATGAGGAACATCCCTGCACATGCCTGAACCTTGTCAATATAAACTTATTTTTTACTAGATCTCAAAATATATCACAACACAAAAAAAAGGAAAAAAAAATGAGAAAAGACAAAAGGAAAAAAAAAGAGAGAAAGAGAAAGTCCTTCTAAAGGGAATAAATCATAATTTCATTTTCTTCCTCCAACACAACGGTTAAAATTTTAAGTTCTATTTTTAAGTTTAAAAGTACCAAAACTTGACACAAGAGAAATCTGGTATAATGCTCTCAATGAACCTATCAAACAACAAATAAGGAGATGTCAGATAGCCTAAAGTTAAATGAGGAATGAATGGCTCTTGATATACTTGTTTTAATAATGGAAAGCCTCTTGTGGGTTTTTTTCAGAACATATGCCGTGCTGCTCTGTGTATTTGTGCCTCAAAAATAATAAAATAAATATAATCTATTTTTTCCCAGTCTGAAATATCCTCTTAATTTGTTTAGATTATCTAGTTCTTAATAATGATGCTCTTTTTAATGATTTCCATTTACAAGCTTTCAGGAAAAAAATGTGTTCCTTTAAAGTTATCTCACAAACTAATGATACTGTGAAAATTCTATTTCTTTAGTGGCATCTATCCCAATGGTTTCTCAGTGGCTGACAGCCTTCATCAGTCAAAGACTAAATTATGTGAAGTGTCACTGATGTCTCCATCTTGTCCAAAATCACTTTGGTAGCTTTGTAGCCATCATTTTTCATTTATCACTCGGGAATCTTATAAGCATGCAGTATGTATGCACAGATTGTATACATTAAAACATAGCTCTGACTGCTTCTTTTGAGGAATCTACACTTCAGAGACCAAATGTGTCAAGGTCACCTTCAGCTCCTACATAGAAACACATAGAGCGATTGCATCTTTGCTTAGATTTTTCTGACAGTAAAAGCACAGATCCAGGTTTCTTGGGCTGGTTAGTTTGTATCCAATTTTTCTAGAATCCCCACAGTTGCTTAAAGGGAAACTTCCTGACCCCACTTCATTTTATGCCAAGGCTAGACGACATGCAGTCTCCAAGATCCTTAGTGCTTCCTGAGACTACAAAAGGATATATTATATATACACACCCCCAAAACCCATACAGTAGGGCCTGCACCTCTTTTTGTGCTCCTCTATGTCTATCCACCCTCAGCCTTCCAGTCTCTATACACCTCAGTTCCTCTCCTTTTTGAGGTAACCAAAATATGCTGTCATCAGCAGAAGAGGATATTCATGCAAACACAAATACAATGCTAAAACACTACCTTTCCTTTCCTGCATTTGCTTCTATTTCTTTTCTTCACCTGACAGTGGTACTTAAAATGTCCTTAAAATATTAAAATCTCAGTCTCCATCCCTTATCTTCTTCTGTAAGCGGTTATATTCTTTCTCCTTTATTTACTAAGTCTCAGTATTGATGTAATTTGCATATTGCTACAGAAAGACATGTTGTTAAATCTACTTCCAAGACAATAGTCCAAGATCAAAGCTCTAGAAGGAATACCAAGTAAAATGGCCATTAAACAAAAAAAAAATTGTAAACAAACAAACAAAAAAGAATCTTTGGAAATGGTGTCTATTAATGACACAAGGTAAAGCACAAGCACAATAAAATATTTTACAAATAAAACCCTCCCTTTGGCTGTGGGTGTGGTGTTGAAAAGTCAGAGCAGAAAAGTGTCACTTTATGCAGCAGTGGTGTAAATAGGTACAAGTATCACAGGTGTGAGAAGGGTCTATGGAATCTATTGTTGGCATTCAAAATAAAGAGCCCAGAAGGAAAATGCTGAGGATAAAATGCCTTTCCAATGTGTACTTTGTGCGATAATAAAATGCAGAATTTGATCTAGAAAGGGGCCAGAAGAAAAGAGATTGGACACACAAAAAACCTCACACCAAAAACACACCAAACAAGGAAACTTGCATATATTGTACGCATCTGGCCAAGTTAAAAATTACAGTTTCTGGCAGTGTTAGGAAAAGTGTAACTTGAGAAGACAGACACTTAAAATTTGAATGACACTCAACTTGACAAAGAGTAATCAAAAACTGAGGTGCCTCCGCCCAGGGAGACTAAGATTTAGTTTCAGATAAATATTGTTAAAGTAAGAGGCAAGAGTAAATTCCATCCCTCTGCCTCGGGGAATGGGCCCTCTGTGCCCAGGAAGAGCTTCCCCACCCCCAGACCCTGGTGGGGTGGCAGTCCAAGGTGTTCTGATTGGTTCTGTGCCCCTGGGGTTTCTCCATTGCTCTGTCTCTATTAGCCCCGACCTTAAACTCCACCCCATAAAATCCACCACCCTCTGTTCTGCGGTCTCTGTCTCTGGATTTAAACTGAGTTTGCTCTTGTGTTGAATAAATGGCTTCCTGAGATTAACCAAGTAGAAACCCATCTCATTGAGTCCCATGTCTGTCACCAGAATCCATAACCTCCTTGGACTTGATCCTGCAGCTGTGGAACACAGCAACAAACTTCCTAGCATTATGTGGTTGTTATGCTCTATCTCAGCAATCTTCACCCCAGAGAGAGGATGGGACTCTGAGGCACACAGATACAGGAACAAATACATACATTTTACATTTGGATACAGGAACAAATTTCCTATCCTTTCATACGTGGCCAACTCTTTTTCCTGTTACATGCCACTTTCACCATGATGCTGATGGGACAGCTGCAGAGTGATCTAGCAGACGTCCTAAATTGCTAGTGTCACCAGGAGACATTATGTTTCTTTCATTACAGCCCTAGCAATTTCTTCAACTAATAATACAACCATACATAAATGCCTCTTTTACAGAAGAAATTCAGGGCAGAGTTTATAGCTCTGCTTTTTAAAAGACACAAACCTGTATTTATACTGTAATAAGCACATCATATAGGAAGATGCTGAAAACAGAAATTGAAACACATTGCTCTTGCTGTGAAAAATCTTTGCAAATCTTCAATGCTCTGTAAACAATAAATAACTGAAACAGAGGTCGTCTCATCAAGTTAACCATGAGACATGCTGCCAAGATAGAGAGTCTGCTCCAGCTAGGCTGTGCTAGCTAGTACAAGGATTAACAGGGATTTCAATTTCCAGGGCTGTCAACTTTGCATGTTTTCCAGCACTAGATTTCACCACGTTTTATAAAGGTACAATCTGAATCCAAGTGAAAAATAATTCAAACTCCTTCAGTAGTGTTGCCAAAAGGCTCCCAGAGCAAATGGATTATGCATATTTTAATGCACACACTGCAAGTATAAAAATCTGTCACATGAAAAAAGAAATATATATATATATATATATATAAATATAAATATAAATGCACTAAACTTGGATCAACAGAGTCAAAAGGTCTTAAAACAGCCTTTTCTACACGTTCTTCTGACATTTTCAGTCATCACAACAAGAGAAAGCATCCCATGAGTCTTTAAACAAATGAGAGATATCTGGAAAAAAGGTAGCATCTCTATTGCAAGGAATGTGGCCTTTTCTACACGTTCTTCTGACATTTTCAGTCATCACAACAAGAGAAAGCATCCCATGAGTCTTTAAACAAATGAGAGATATCTGGAAAAAAGGTAGCATCTCTATTGCAAGGAGTGTGGCCTGAGGGAGGGCAGTGGAACCAGTGTGGGAAGCTGAACCTTAGCACTGAGAGGAATGATGAGCTTGTCTTTACAAACAAGCTGTGGGTCAGTTGATAAGATGTAGCTATCAGTGAGAGACACAGAAACAATGGGATGGATTCCAGTAGAACATCAAAGAGGCACTGAAAAAACACTATGAATTCCATAAAAGTTAAGAAGGGATTATGCATTGGGGGGGGGGGGGGGGGGAAGGTACCCCAGGTGTCAGGCGTTCCGGGAAGCCTGTACCTCTCAAGTACCTCAGCCTATGGGGAAAGAGAGAAGGGACAAGCGGCCGGGAATTAGGATAAAAAGGAGGTTGTGCCCTCCAAAAATTTGAGAGACCCCAGGGGAATGCCCCATGGCCTCTCCCTTTATTCGAATAAAGAAAAAGGACTTCTCTGTCTCCTTTTTGGACATAAACCTCTGGTGTTTGTGGATTAATTTTCCTGACAGCATTAACTAGAATTTTAAGCGTAAGAAAAAACCAGAGAGATTGAAATTATAAATCAAAGACCATTTAGTTTCATACCAGGTGTTAAAACCCTCCTTCTAGATGCTATTAATCTCAGACATTTAACTGGCTTTAATGGGAGGAGTCTCAGTCTCTGTAGCAAGACACAGAGAGTCTTCCATTAGGCAC
The DNA here is from genome assembly GCF_971803275.1 of Cyanistes caeruleus. Lineage (NCBI taxonomy): Eukaryota > Metazoa > Chordata > Aves > Passeriformes > Paridae > Cyanistes > Cyanistes caeruleus. The sequence goes on from NC_141701.1 coordinate 72,405,191, forward strand.
AATGACCTCATCCATCCCTCCCTGATCCTTCTTCACCTCATATGCAGATTCAAGCACAGCAAAATTTATCACTTCAATGCAAACCTGTTTGCAGCTCAGTGTTCTGCAGTTACCTTACACACCAGACACAAAGTTTGTGAAAGAGAATGAGGTTCCTTGGACTCTGAAATTGCTATTGCTGCTTTGAAGCAATGCAGGTTCCCTGTAACAAAGAACTACTACTGAACTTTACATTGTTATGTTTCATTTGTTAAAATTCCACAGGTTCTGCACAAAGAGAAACCCTCATCACTACATACACAGTACCACAAAGAAGACACCAGAAGAGTCAGAAGCCCAGGAAGATCTTTGCTTCATAAATGGATAAAGTCAAAGAATTAGGCGGGTGGAGAAATGACTGACCTATACATTACTTTAAATTGGTAATGACTTATATAATTATTATTCTTTCCCTTTTAACTGCTCTTATTCTGTAATTCCCATCCATTTATCTAAAACCACACCCTTGTATCCCCTCTTCCTGCAAGGAAAATACTCTTTCCTCAGGACTGCACATCACTATTTGAAATTTTCATATCATTTTTTGTCTTTGCAAGTCTTGGCCATGTTACTTAGAAATCCTCAGTCTCCATTTCAGCTTCTTTAGATTCATTTTTGCTACTGTTTTAATAAAATTCGTTTTTGACAAAAGCAACTAACCTCTCTGACCTAAAGAAAAAAAAAATTTTAATTTCCCCTTCAGAATTTTTTTGATTTCAAGTCCCCTTGTAAAACTTCCCAGAGGAAGTATACATACTGGTACAGGAAGTTGGAATACTCTTTAATACATGCATCGATCCATCCATCCATCTCACATCTATAAACCACTGATGGAAAACCAAACACACTGTTGCTTTCATCCCCAATATCTGCTCCAATCTAAGCTCCTAAAATTCTGTTAATTCTTCAGAACTTTATTGAGTAATTCCTCAACCTTGTTTACATATTTTCATTAAATTCTTTAGATCAATTTACTTATTTTCTCCTAATCTTCTCCTATGACCATCTTCCTTTCAGTAACCTTATCTGTTCCAACCATTTATATGGCTATCATTATGAAATGCTTTCACTTTTGGCCTTTCGCCTTTGATCATGACAATATAACTCCAACACTTTGCTTCTTAAACTAATTCACAATCACAAAAGTATCTCCAAATTTATCAGTATTTTCTCATTTTCTTTGTACTTCCTTTAGTTTTTGCCATTTTATCTTACTTTTCTCTCCCCTTGAAGTCTACTGTCTCTACAAAATGGGTGTCATTAGAACTCACAAATTGAGAAAAAGTGTTCTGGCAATTTCTGACATGCACTACAGACTGTACAGGGAACATGGTAAAGAGAAAACTGAGATTTTTGGACTAAGAATTGATCTCTCAAAGAAACAGATGGAACATACTAAAACAAATTTAACTGTAATTTATCAAGTGCCAAAGTAAGACTAAAAGCATTTATCTTACAATGACAGAAAAGGCTCTAAGCTCAGTGAGAGACCACAATTTACATAGCATTAGCATTAAATTACAAAGCAATTAAATAGCTTAGCATTTTTAAAAATAGTGTTAGTAACAGAATTCTCTTCTGGGACTGCAGCCTGCAACCTTACTGTTTATAAAATTGCATCAAAGAACCACTACAGTAGGTCAGGCTGGCTGTTTAGCCAAACTGAAATGACAAAACCAACTCAGACAAACATTCAGCCTGACCTACTACTCTGTCTTCAGAAGAAGCTAAGAATAGATGTTTAGAGCAGCCAAATAAAAAACTTATCTTCCACTCTACTCAAAACACTTCATATTTTCCTTAATTTGCCACTCAGTAACTTTCTTACCCAGGGGTAGTACCTTGTTTATCAACTTTTTTCTTTTTTCTTTTTTCTTTTTTTAATTTTTATTTTTATTTTTAATTTTAATTTTCTTCTTTTTTTTTTTTTCCACCTCCTTTTCCAAATTTGTTCAGAAGCTCTTTATACCCATGCAGCACACATGGCATGCTGTGGCAGGGAATTTCAGAATTGACTTACACATTATGCAAAAAACCAAAACAAAACATATATTTTCCTAACTTTAAAACTGTTCCCTGCCTGTTTCACTTCATCTTTCCTCTAATATAAAATTAGGTGGCACTGACTATTCATTTCCCATCCAAATACCTCACAGCTCATATAATTTCTTAAACACCTTGTATTAGCATCTGGCCATTCTCCTCCAGTCTGGAAATTCTCATCTAGTTAGCTCTTCTTGTATGGATGCTGCTGTGTGGATGTCTTCTGCATCCTGCTGCTCTTCTTCATTTTTGTTGCCCTTCTCTGAAACTTTTCCTGTTCTACTCCACTTGCTCTGAGATGAGGAGACCAGGACACCATCTTTAAGACACAGACACTTCACAGATTTAGAAATTGCTCTAATATTTTGATTTCTCCCTTTTCAGAGCAATTCCTGATACAAATTTGCTTCCTGATTGCTACTAAAGCATAGACTTGATTTTTTCAATAAATGCCTTCTTACAGTCCCAAGACCTCAAGCTAACTCAAAATACTTTAACATTACTGATCCTGAATTTCTTTCACCATTTTAATGGCCACTTGATTTTACAAGGTTCTTTTGCATTTGTTTCAGTCTTCCCCCATTTTGTTTACCTTCTTTTGTCCTGAAAAACTTAGTTTTAGAAACAAACCTTGTCACCACACATTTGTCCCTAGTCACTTATGAATATAAAAATATCCCTGAGGCACTCACAGAGATGTCTATGGAAATCCACTGGTGATTTCCAATGCACTTTTCTCCTGAAGCTTTTTCCCTACCATTTAAACAATTATTTACACAGTTGGCAGTCCTCTTCCTTAACTTGCACCTGTTTAGTTCCTTTAAAAATTCTTCAAGAGAACTTTGAATATGAAATAAATTTTCATAGTTTAAGTAGAACTACATCAAATGATGTCTTTCACCTCCATGCCATTCATCTCCTTTAAAGATCACAGGCCATTTTTGTGATTTGACTTCAAATCACAAAAATGCTGGCTGGGTAAGATCTCTGTGAGTCTTCCAGTCGGACAGTCTGGCTAGCCATTAAAGGCCACAGAAGATGAGGTCAGCCATAGCACTGTCCAACTAAGGCTTGAGAGCTCCACTGGAGACGTGACACCTCCACCACAAACCCATGTTTTATTCAGTGCTGTACTGCACTCCTACAGAAAAAGATTTACCTACAATGTCCAGTCCGAACATTTCAATTTGCAATCTGTGTGCATTAACCTCCTGCTATTGGCTTGCCACAACTAGGAACATTGGCTCCATCATCTTTGTAAACATCCTTCAAGCAGTGGAAGGCTAATATTAACCAGTTCACAAACTCTTAAACATCCTCCTTATCAGGCTTTTATTCACAGAAATCAAGCCTTTCTCAGAATCTCCACTGTAATACTCAAAGTTCTTTCTAAAACAGAGATACTAATTTAATTTTTTTGCTAATCCACTCAGTTTAAAAAAGAGGCCCACTGGGTTTTAGACTCCCTGAGTCCACATGAATGCTTTCTGAAATATGGTATGAAATTAGACATCTTCAAGTACTCAACTGGTGAGACACTTAAAAGCATGAGGCTGCATGCTACAGTCAGCAGCTAGTCTATTTCACACTACCGTTCCTAAAACCACTGGGTAAACTACATCTGGACTGCTAAATTGAGAATAGGAAATTTGTTCCCCAGAAAGGCAATTTCCTAAGACTCCCATTAGAAAGTTTCCAAAACACGAACCACCCCACACTTTTCAGTGGTGAACACATACACAGAAGCATTACTCAGTTTTCTGCCAGGGCTTTATCTTGGATCATTCCTGTCATAGTATCATTATACACAGGCTACACAGAGTCTTCAGCTGGCCTCCTGCTCTTGGTGTAGTCGAAAAAAAAGATTTATTAACTTTCTTTTTAGCCTGATAGGGGAATGTTTTGGTCTTATTTCCTTCTTTGAACAGAGACACAGCTGTTTTTAAGATGTTCTCTTGCTTTTTAATAGTCTTGTCTGCCTTGTCATTCAGCTATACAGGTTTCCTTTTCCTAAGACATTTTTAGACTTATGGTAAGCATTTGTGTGGAGCCTCCAAACAGCATCCTGAAATAGTCATCTACAAACATGTTACTCCTACAGTTACCCTTTCAGTGTCACTTTAAACAAACATTCCCATTTTTACATAGTTTCCCTTTTTGCAGTTGAGCATAATTTAAGAGAGGTAAGAAGAGAAGAGAATTGCAGGTTCCTTTCCTTTCATTCCTCCCATTTCCATTAGTTGAATATCCTTAGCTTAGGGAAAAGAGAAAGGCAGAAGAACTGTAATGGTTCACAAAGTCACATCAAAAGATGTGATAGTCTGTTTCCAGACATCTTACAATCTCTCCATGACATCATCATCTACTGACTGAGCAAAATACACTCTCTTACCCACCCTTTAGTCACCATCCCTCTATAATCACAAACTGCCTCTGTTCAGTGTTCAGTGCAGAGCCGAAGTGGGGTCCTGGGTCTACCTTGGAGGCTCCTAGGAGTTAAGGAAACACAGAAGAGAGATAATAGGTATTGAGGAGAGAGCTCATCAGCAATTCTTAGACATTTATTGCAGATATTAAATATGTCTCTCAAGTCAATAAATTAGAAATGTAAGGCACTTTAACTACACAGTGTGAAAAAGTACCAAATGGAAAGAGACAGAAAAAAAAAACATTAAAAAAATCATTCTTTAAAGTACCTGGCAGCTTGGGATGAGAATCAGAAGAGGAATACTTGCTGCAGAATTATCAAAATCCATGAGACATGAATTTGAGAAAAATCCGTACTATAAAATTTTGCCTTGGTGCCTTAACACCACTAAAATTAAACATGCTTAATATGTGGACTCAAATCTATCCCTGAGTAAAATCCATTGCAAAACTCAGATGGGTAAAACTTCAGTATTCTTCCATCTTTCCATAAAACATAAAGTTCAAGAGAAAAACGTAGTTACTCTCTAATATCTCAAAACAATACAAAAGGAATTTTCAAGAAAGAGGTGCATCATTAAGCACATTTCAAGACATAACCCATCTTGTAGGAATGACAAATATAATATAAATATTCAAAAAAATATCTTGCTTTTTTATTTATTGAAACAAAGTGTTATAAATTTGTATTGTGATATTGGCTTTCACAGATGAATATTATATATTAAATACTTTTTAGCTATGTATGTACTTTTTTGCTAACAAGTCTTAGGTTTAAAAAGATTTCCTAGGTACAAGGCAAAGAAACCCCAGAGGGCAAGGACACTGGGGCTCAAGCTGTTATCAGGAGAACAACAGAACCCAAACTGTTATCAGCGGAAGATATGAAGACCAGCTGCCCTCAGGGGAAGGATGAGGGGCCCAGGCTGTTACCAACAAGTGACCATCTGCAGCAAAAAGGAAACCAAAACTCCAAAATAATGCTGACCAGCTAGAATAATGATGACCAGCAAAACATATGCTGACCAGCAGAAAATAAAATTGTAAAAAAACATGATCCAAGAAGGTGGAACCAGGGAGGGGACATGCTTGAATATGCATTAACCCCTCACAGCAAGGATGGGATAAAAAGGGTATTCCTGAGATACCAGGTGTGTTCCTGGCAAGGCGCCAGGGCACCCGGCCGTTTTAACCCTTTGCTTTATTTCTTTTGTCTCCTAATTGTCTTTTGTTTATATTAAATTCTTTTTATAATTTATTAAGTGAATCTCGTTTTTAAGAAAAGTAAGTATTGCTAATCAATCAAATGCTATCTCTACCTGAAACAGCAAGACAGGAATCACATAGCTGTTTCCTGCTCTTAACACCTCAAGAAAAAGGCACTTCAGAAGAAAAAACAGTAGCATTCTGTCCAATTTAACCATTCATTTCCTAGATTGAGAATGTTGACAGAAGAAATACACCAGCAATCAACAGTTAACCCTTGAACCTAAACAGAGACATGAGGCAAAAAAAGGAGTCATTGTTCCACTCTGTTTACTCACTTATATGAAATGACTGTACTAGATGACTGGAAGTGTTAGCGGTTTTTTTCCAGTGCTTTCCTGACCCATGAAAGTCTCAGGGAATCTGCCAAATGTATGAGCATATAAATATTTTGAAACATCGTACGAACAAGAAGAAGTCTCCAGCTTGGCCAACAAAGATTCAGATTTATGTTTACCACAACAAAATTTCTCAAGAATCCCATTCTCCCTATCATCAAGTACTTCAGATTATAATTCACATATTTTCTCCTAAATTAAGAATTGTATCATATCATTCATATCGTATGTACACATACACACACCCCTCAGTGAAATTCAGTGATGTCAAACTCTGCTGTAGAAGTTGCTAAAAGCAGATTCAGATGGTGTTCTCCAAAGCATAGGGATCAACTGAAGCTAAAGAATATGGAAAGTCACTTTCAATTTCACAGTCCAAGGTAATAGGAGAACCTTACATTTTTTGACAAGACATTGCATCACCTTTTCTTTGCCTCCCACTTTTCAGAAAGGCAAGGACAAATTTATTTGGAAAAGGACCAAATTCTGCTTTTTATACTACTATGTACCAGACAATGCTCAAACACCTTAGCACTCAAACTACCAGTCACCAGTGCAGGTTGATGACAAACTACTCTGAGATGTTCAGTCTGTCAAGTAATTAATTTTAACTGTTACCATACAGTAAGTTCTACAGATAACTACAAGCAACCCATCCCCCCAAGATGGAGTGTGCAAGTGATTTATATATGCACTCACTACACCAGAATGAGCAGCTGAATTATTATACTTTGAAACATTACAAAGAAGGCTGTATACCTCAATTTTCCTAAAATTGTAGTACTTTTCCAAAAGTACTACTAGTACTTTTTATAAGAACTTGAACCTGCCCACTGTCCCCCACCACCACTCCACAGTTCTTCTTTCTACATAAACATAGAAGATTTTATTTGATTAAAATAAAAGCTTGAGCAAGTTTATTCTAATCTTAATAATTACCTAAACAAAACTGGAAAGCAGAGAATGAATCCATCCTATTAATTTAGGGAAAACATGTGCATGCACAAAAACTAATACATGAACGTTAGATTTCTACAGATTCACATCTTGCTTCTCTTACACTTCTTCATATGGCAACTCTGCTGTTCCTATGACTGTGGTGGCACTCTCATCAAGCAGTACATGCTGTGGGTAGTATAAAACTACGCTTAGTACTCACTAATTTAAGCTAAAATTAGGCTACCTCAGCCTATACAGCCCACATCAAACCAGTCTTGCAGAAACTGTAAATAAAGCCACAAAAATTAGAAGTCTAACTGCAAGAAAAACACATCAATTATTTTACTGGAAGGTATGCAATCATGTTTTAGTTCATGTTTTAGTTTTGCTTTGGTTTAGCATCAGTTGCTAAAGCAAAAAGGCTAGAGTGGCTTTGCTTCATGCCTCTGTCTCCCACTCTTGCCTTTCAAAATTACTTCTGGAATGAATGAACAGTTTCAGTCTGACTCAAAAATTTCCATGAAAATGGTCAGGAAAAACAAACTCACTTTCCAAACAAGTGTTTGTACCTACTCTCAATGAGAAACACAGGTACTCAAGAGCGGAATTAAGCCATGTACATTTTATTTCCCAGAAGTTCACTAATTTAAAAGAATGGGGCAGTGAGGGGACTTCTGCAAATGGAGAAAAATAGACATAGGTGAATACTAGTGGCAGGTTTCAAGAAATTCTCACAAGATTTAAAGCTAAACACATGGGAGTGCTGATTCCTGCTGCTGATAGGATATGGTACTAAAGTCACTGGTATGACCAAGCAGTGTGATTGAATCTGGTTGGGTCACCAGGGAGAGCATACAAGCAGTTACTACCTTTGCTCTTATATGGGTATAGGCACTGTGCTCACATCTGTCTACTGTACTTGAAAAGGCATTTGGCTACACACTGAAATGAGACAACCACAGCATGTCTAGGCACCATGGCTTGTCTGCATACCGAGGCTTCCCACTGCTGCTGTAGCTGCACAGCAACACTCAGGCAGTGTGCCACAGCAGAACCTCACCTCACCCAGTCAGCTGAGAGTTTGCCCAGGCACTAAGGATCTTCACACAATACTAATGACAACGCCTGCTCACCTCACAAGACAAAAAAGTACGCCAAGTGGGATAAGAACATGCCAGGTCCACATCATTTCACCAGCCAGCCCTGGCTTTTACTCCACAAAGTTGACAACCTGAGTTAAGGAAGCTGCTAAAAGTGACTGTGGATGATGTCAGCGGAGCTAAAGTAGAAGGGTTAGGGAGACCAGGTAGATGGGGCTTTTCTGCACATTGGTGTTCTCACCATCCATGCAAAGGAGAACTGAACAAATGTAAGTAAACTTCACATACTGCTTAAAATACTATTGAAGACATTCTTTGCCTTTGTTGATATGTGGAAAGAGACAAAATCTTGTCAAAACTGAAAATATATCAAAACTGGGAAAAGGAGAGGAAAATAAGAGTAAGAATAAAAAGATAAAAATATTCTCCTTCCTTTTCCACTCCACCAAAACATGCCTGCATTATGCAAATACATCTTACTTTCAGGAATCAATCAAGGATAAATGGTTACAACTGTAATCCAATACCTTGTGTTCCTTCTACAAATACTAACATTTCTCCTTATGATTTATGCTAGCAAGTATTACTATGTATATTTCTGTCTTCATGCTGAAGAGCCCCTTGCATAAGGAAAAAGTGTCGTTCTGATTGGGAACGGCGATGAAGAATGACATAGACTCTCTAGGAGTCACAACAGGAGAATCCTCTCGTTTATTGCTCTAGGCTTGTCTTATAGACAGATACGTGGAAAAGTACAGAAAGGAAACTCTTATTGGTTAGCAAAGTGCCACATCACCATCATTGGTCAGTGGCACACCACCCCCCTGACTCTCTCCTGCAAGGAAAACAAGAGGACAGACAAACAGCACCTGGCAGTTGTTTTCTGTCTCTGAGGATTGTTTTGAAATCCTCCTATGAAGTTCTCAGCCTAGCTTCTCAGGCAGGACTGAGAGGCCATGGGCCTGCAGTTTCTGCAGCTCTCTGCAGCCTGTTCCAAAGCTAGCATCCATAACTCACCCTTTTTTTTAGAAAAAATAAAAAAGCAGTGTTTGTTACATCCTACTGGGCCCTTGTAGGACAGAGAACAAACACAGCTCAAGAGTTTTCTTTACTAGAACTTTGAATGGATGTTGATCTAGAATTTTGGTTTATGTTTTGATGTTTAAGAATTGTTTTCCTTGCAAGGACTTGATGGTTGAGTCCAATATTTCTAATTCAGTGAATTAGTATACACACTATACAAAACACTGTTAGTCTGTTTAAACTGACAGTCTAACATGTCAACAGAGTAGTTTAAGAGAACACTAAAGTGATAAAACTCACATTAAGTACACTTACATTTATACTCAGTGACACTCTACTCAATTTTACTATGCAAAATCCATAAACTTTTTACAAATCAATTAACAATGCACAATGCAATTTATGATGCTTTGATCCCCCCTTCTTATCCCTTTTTTTTTTTTTTTTCCATTGGATTTTCTCTTCAAATATAATTGAGGGGCTTTTGAGGGATTTATAAAGTTTACATGGTTGCTGTTATTGTTCGTCGGGTTCTTTGACTGGATTGTGCTGAATGAGGAAGTTTATGGAGGTTAATTTTTGACAGTATTTCACTAAGGATGGATAGGATGTAGACTTGTTTTAGGATGATTTTTGGCTGTTAGAACAGTAGTTCATGAATTCTGGGAGGTTCAGGGAACTCAAAGTTGCCATCTTTTCGTGGCTGGATGTCAGCTCTGTAAATACAAGACTTAAAAGGCACAAGGTGAGTAAATTTGGGTCCCGCAGGGACTGCAGGACTTTGACGCTGCTCAGGCCACTGGAGCCGACGGACACGGCACCGACCCCAAGGCATCTCCTTGGGCCGGCGCGGAAGGTCCCGGCCGAGGGGCCTGCCGCTCTCCTTCCTTTCCCCGCCACCTTTATGGGTGCGGGGGGGGGGATGCTGGTAGAACTCGGATGTGTGCGGGGGGCGCGGGGCTGCAGAACTCGGCCCGGCGCTCTCCAACACAGCAAGTGCGGGGGGAGCGAGGTGGGCACAGGGCTAGCACGTCCCGCGCACGCGCGGGGCGAGCGAGGCCGCCGGCCCCCCCATCACTTTCTCGCCGGCACTTCGGACGCGGGGGGAGGGCGATGCCTGCCACGGGACTGGCCCCGGCCTCAGATCTGGGCTTGGGCTAGGCTTTTTCGGGGTCAGCTGGCAGCCACCTGGGCCGCGGTTGGTGGCGGCAGGCAGGCGCAGGGGGAGCGAGGTTGCTGTTCCCCCTCCCCCCGCCGCTTCTCTGCCGGTGGAAGCCGCACGCCCTGCCGCATTGGTACATGGGGGGTTTGTTCGCCCAGGCTTCCCGGCGGCGGCGGCCTGCGGTGTTCCGGACCCGCGCTTGGACCCCTGGCGGCGCCCGCGCGCTGGGCGCGGGGGGTGCTGAAGAGAGGTTTTTCTGCTGGCAAAGCCTGCGCGCAGAGCTCCGCGGATGGCGGGCGCTCAAACTTTTCTGGAGAGGGAGATCTCTGGCTCGCGCATTGCTCTTGCTCGCTGCTGAAGTCCTCCGAGGGTCCGGGCAGAACCGAAAGAGCACCACACAGCTCATCCACGGTTTCATCTCCCGGTCCCTCATCTTGTACAATGGAGGAACTTTCGGCATCAAAGTTTCTCATCCCGTCTTCACTGTTTTTAGGCTGGCACTGTTCCAGTGCCCTAAAGATCACTCCCCAAGTTGCTGCTAAGTCACACGCACTGGTATTTCCTGCAACTAGCTCAGTCCACAGGTGGTCCCCTACTGACCACCAAATCTCAAGGTCAAACACATCATTCACAGTCATAGCAAACTCCTGCGCTTTCACCCAGTGGAACAAAGCGCGCATATCTTCTTTAGGAACACAGAGTCTCATGCTCAGCAAGGTATTTTTGCATGCAAGGCAGACCAGCTGCTCGTTAGCTAAATTACAGTTCTCCATTATGAAAACTTTATCTTGGCAGCTCCGTGAATGCAGTAATGCAGACGCTATCGGCTCTGACCTGGGACTTTGAGCTCTGCTTCACCAAGACAGCCGTTCCAAGCCCGCTCACCGGCAGGCTCCACTATCCCGTTGGTTTTCAAAACCGGCTTCCTCTAGGAAAGCCCGGGAGAATTCCACTTACCCCTCCAGGGGGAAGGGCTGGCTTTTCTCCCCGCTCGCTGCTTACCCTCAGGGGATTAGCAGATGTCGTTCTTTATCGCCGTTCCCAATCAGAACGACAAAAAAGATCTTATTAAATCAGCTTATTTGCTTGAATAAAGAACACACATGGAAAGATGGCAATTATTGAGCAGAATCTAGGCATAAGAAACATGAAAGAAATAGGAATAGCCTTCTTACAAATCTGCATTTTATTCATATGCTTTCCAAATCACAATATTGGGCAGAATAAAACCAAAATAAATTAAATGTAGGGATTTTTAGGGGGGAAAAAGCAGAACAAATGAAAAATCAATAACATCCTTGAACATGTCCCAGCCACCACTGCTTGAGACTGTTATAAATTCAATGGCAAAATAGGGTTAATATAAACAGCGATTTATTATAAAACAATTTCAATCACAAACGAGAGGAAAAAACCACAATAAAATAAATCAGCGCAGCGCTGGGTGGACAGGGGTCTATACCCAAAGGTACAGATTTACCCAAATCCACACGGAGAGCTGACTGTCCGGGGTTTTTATAGGGATTTTGTGTCCTGAGGCTAAACTCCGAGCAGTCACTGTTCAACAAAGAGTCTAGATGGTTGGTTGAATGGATTTCCTGGAACCATCGAACTGAATCAATAGACAACTGGGCAGAGTCCTTTCGCATGTGAAAGGTTATGATTGCCTCCTGATTGTATCTTTGGTTGGGCTCTCAGGGTGAAGTGTCCAGGTCCGGTGTGGAGCCAATGGGTATCTCGGCTGGGCTCCTCTCATTGTTTTGCCAGATTGCATTTTCAGTCGGGGCTTGCAGGGTGGAGTATCCAGGTTCAATGTGGAGCCGATGGGCATCTCGGCCAGGCTCCTCTCATTGTCTAGCCTGATTGCCTGTGTCCTGCTCTTTCTCTCAGGCTGATAAGCGTCGCCTAGGGTCGTTATCGCCTGAATGGGTAGTTACTGCTGGGTCTGGGGAGGAATCTTTAGGCTACACTATATTTTATATGGTCTACATTGTTATAAATACAATTATATACTTATTTATTCTTTCACTAATTTCTTCCAAAGTTACATTTATCACAAGACCACAGAACCAGTCCATACAAATGCATCCCAGACAGAAACCTGCAGACACTGCAAAGCAGAAGCTCAATGTACAGAGTGCTAAGTCCTGTCCTGCTTCAGGTGCAGGGCTGGGAAACTTCAAGGTCCTGACACATGTGTCTTCTGGGTCAAGTCAGAAATAACATCCAATGAAAAGAGGATCAGTACCAGCATTCTCTTAAGCTCCAGCTTCGTTCTTACCTTGCTGAGCACAAGCTCCCAGGCATGAACAACTGTGGACATGTGTGCACACACACACGGGTACATGCAAATCACATAAGCAATAGATCTGACTCTTCCTGAGTTTGTCAGGCTGACTCCATAGGCATGGTAAAGTAAAAAATAATTAGAAAATATTCAGTAAATAAAATAATCATAACAGACTCCTTTAGGCTAAAATAGATGAAATGCAGAGACTGGAGTGCCAGGACAGGAAACATATTGCTAGAAGGAAAGCATAGACCAGAATATGTGAAGTCACCAGGCAGCCAGAGTTCTCTGGGTGAAAATTACAAAACAAAATGACAGAACATATATCTGGTGTTGCAGAGATTTGACTAATAATAACTCATTTAAAGTCACTAAACCTGCCCTGCTACTTGTTTTTACTCCACTGAGGTCAAAGTGACAGGATGTGTTAATGTTTATTTAGCCTTTTAACTAACCACCAGATTTACAGTCCAAGAGCAGCAGCACTTAGGTCTTCCAAAAAGCCCACCATAATCCCAAAATACTAATTTTAAAGTATAATACTGTTGGGGGTTAGGTGTCCTTTTTTTGTTGTTCTGGCTTGCCTGTGGAATTTTTACCCATTAGTTGTGGGGACAACCTAACTGTGGGTACTTAGTGGGTGCTCGACAAAGGACAAAGAGTGGCCGGGCCCAGGGGGGGAAGGGGGCAGGAAAGGGGGACAGTTTTGGTGGGCTTACTTTGGCTTTGGAAAAAGACATTCCTTTTCTGGGGTGTGGAGCTGCTGCGGCAGAGAGAAGGGAATTTTGCCATCACCCAGACAGAGCTGCTGCTTCTTCTCCTTCTTCCCTCTTTGTTGGTGGCCTCCCACCCCCTGTCCTGCCAGGACATGTGTCAGTGACAGCCACCGCTGCGGAACTGCTGATACACCTCAGCCACCAGCCCAGGATCTCTGCTCATCCCTGCTGTTCCAGCCGACTGTTCCTCAGAGCCCTGCAGGAGCACCGGCACTGCCCGCCCGAGGGGGTTTGAGAAGCAAAGCCTCTCCTCCATCCTGTCTCAGCCGAGAAAGGTGTCACGGGGTCCCCAGTTCTGTTTTTAATGCTGTAGTTATTGTTGTTTGTTTGCCTGGTTATACTAGTAAAGAACAGTTATTCCTATCCCCAGATCTCTGCCTGAAAGCCCCTTGATTTCAAAATTACAGTAATTCGGAGGGAGGGGGTCTACATTCTCCCATCCCAAGGGAGGCTCCTGACCTCCCTAGCAGACACCTGTCTTCTAGAACCAAGTCAAATACAATATTAAGACTGCTGCCAGAACAAACAGAATTACTTTGTTTAAAATGGTAGAGATGGAGAAAAACAGTAATAAAAGAGAAATTATTGTGGGCTTGCTCCCACTGAAGTCATGTTTTTGATGAAGACTTCAAAGAGCAGGGAAAACATGACCTTTATCCAACTTTCTGCAAATTACATGATAGAGTCATTCTATTTAAAATAAATCAGTTCAGATACAATTCTGATCTCCTTGAGTTTGATATAAAAACTGAAAATCTTTATTCTTGAATGTGACATCATCCTTGTGCTTCTCGCTCTTTGACTGAAATCTATAGGATATTTCAAGTGCTCTGGTGCCACTGGCATTTGCTGTCTACATGTCTCAAAATTTTTTTATTAATTTTATTAGTTTTCATTTTTTTTATTCTGAACCTGAATTTCACTGGTTTGATGATCCAGGCAGATTTTTCCAGTTCCAGGATACTGACAAGAGTAACACCTTTGAGTACCTTTCTGCCAAATAGTGTTAGTACTGAGGACAAAAAAAGCCAAGAGTGCCATGACCAGAGAAATCAACTTCATAATGCAAGTCAAAGAAAAGAATTACTGAACACTATAGCATACATACATAAGATGTGTTTCTGCATGTATCTCCACAAGACTTAGATAAAAAAAAATGTTTCTAGCATTTTGGAGTGTCCTTAAGATGAAACTCAATAGATGCACTGTGTTTGGCTTGGGGTTCTTTTGTTCATTTTGGTTTGATTTTTGTGTGTGTTAGTGTGCATATGCATTTTAATATTGCAGAAGGATACTATGCAATGGTCTTCTTAAGAAATCTCCTTTCTTCTCCAAGAGGAAACACTGTACTGCTTCTACCTCTTCTACCATTTTCACCTGCAAGATAAATAGTCTTAACATTACTCTACCCACCATGACAGGAACAAAACTATTCTTGGGGAAAAATGCAATTCCTTTTCTGGAATTCTTCCAATTAATTTCATATCTTAACTGATTCTCTGATTTAAGTGACATGCTGGTAACTGATGCTAGCATGTAAATCTTAAACTTCATTGATCATGTTTTCCAAAATCTATGAAAATCTGGGAAAAACAAGCAAAACTGAATACCCTGTAATTTAGTCTGCATAAAACAGTTGCTTCTTTTCTTTCATTAACCAGTACATGGCTCCTTTATTTTCCAAAGTCAGCAAGTAAGTTAAGAAAGGTAAAACCAAAACTATGGGTATCACAGAAGATCAGTCCTTAGCAAATACATCTTTAAATATATAACCATAATAATATTGTTTTCTCTGACCTTTGGCAAAAGCCAGTGTAATAAAGAATTGGGTGAATAAAAATTCGGAATAAGAGGTTTAAATAAAGTATGTGTAAGTATAACTAATGAAAATATGGAATAAGGAATTCTCCTCCAGGTCGAGGCAGAATTCCTTTTCTAAAGTCACGGATTGCAAAAGAACCCCCCCAGATAACAAGCTTCAGCAGGCTCATCAACTCGGAGGAAAGGACAGGACACAGGCCATCATAGAAACAAAAGAACTAGCCTGAAAGTCTACCTCCAGAGAAAGGCAACGCCCGGCCGATTTCAGCTGGAGACCATCAAGCAAGACAAAAGGGACGAGCCCCAGGAAAATGGTCGTTGCCAGAATCGAACACCACACCCGCCAAACCCAAACTACAGAAACTCAATCAAGAAAGACAAAGAAGAGACTACTCCTCCAAGATATCCATCGGCGCTAGCCCGGATCCCTCGATTCTGCTGTGATGAAATATGTTAAAATACATACAGACTCACTTTGCATTTGAGGAGACTCTGCCCGGACACTTACTGACTCAATCTTCTAGGCCAGGAAATCTATTCACCCGACAATCAGGGACACTTGGTGAATGGAAACTGGTTGGAATTCTAGCCTGGGGACATAAAATCCCTATAAAAACCCAGGCCAGAGAACCCTCAGACGTGGATTTGGGAACACCTATACCTTGCGTATAGACCCTGTCCACCCAGCGCTGCGCTGTCCATTTATTGTGGTTTTTCCTCGCTGTTCGTTGCTTTATTAATTTATAATAAATTAATCTTTGTTAATCTTTAATCTGCCGTTGCATTTATAACACCAGTGAACCTTTTAATTTCAGTTTTAAATAATTCAAATGAAACTTAGGTGAAATACACCTCCTAGAGAAAAAAGGTCCACAAGCCCTAGGGAAGTCCTAGATTTTATTTACTATTCTGAAATATATTTTCAGGTAGTGCATATGTTTTCTGTAGCATAATTAACTCAGAGACATCTGCTTGCTAGCAGACCAAGAATGAACTTTGAGGTTATGAGACCTGGATTGTAGTTCTCACTCAGGAACTGATTTATGGTGTATCTTTGAGAACCTTGATCTGACCCCATTTCACCATCATAAAATATGAAGATGTCTTTTAATATAACTCATGTTCTTTAAATAAAATGCAAGTTTCTATGTATCTCAGTGAACTGCATTGGAAACACCACAGTTCCAATTAAGACTGAACTCCTGAGGATAGTGACAAATACAGGAACCCTTTATAGTTGTAGTCTCTCAGAGAGCCCAGTTGCCTTCTGGAGAAACAGGACTGAACAAATTCATATAAGTACTGCAGATGTCAAATAATAACAAAAATGCTAATCCTGAACATTGCAGCTGCTGATAATGCTCACTGCCTAACAATGCAAAAAGTGTTACACTCGCTATTGCTTACAGTATGCACTGCTGCAGAGAAAGAAAAAAAAAAAACCAGTGGTATGTAGTCTGGAAGAATCCAAGATGATAGTCTGAAGAGGAAAATTCAATTCTGTGCATATAGCCTAAGGTTATTTGAAAAGTGTCTGCTGATATGCAGCAGACTCCCATAATTGTGCAGCTGGAGTAATTATACCCCAACAAAATCTAATTACAATTTACAGTGTTTAAAAATTCTGCCACTTTTTACACATGTAGGCTTATTCCAAAAACTAGCTTATCCACTTTGTTAGTCTAAGTGGTCCAAAATGATTGAAAGAAATCATATCCATTCCTTTATAAATATAGGAGATTATATTAAATCCTAGGTAAGTTTATAAATTATATTTGTTATGAATCAGGAAAAAAAAAAAAATTGACTTCTTGTCACCCTGAAAACTCAGTTTTTCAATCTTGTTGACATAGTTTCTAAAGACTTTCCCAGGACAGTAACTGTAAACATAGATATGTTTACATTCTTTCTGATACACGTCTTTTGATGGACATATGTCATGGCCAGTGCAGTAGGGAAGGTGTTATCCTGACTATCCAATCCCTGGCTGTGGTCAGAAACCTATAAATTCTGAGAGAAAAAATAAAGTTCTCTCCTTCCTTCACCACACCTCGAGCTGTGTCTGTGTGACTCATTTCGCGTCCAGCAGCAACATCTGGTGACCCCCGACATGTGCTGCAGGTGATGGTTGCGGGGCACTCTCTGGCCCTGGGCCATGGCTGCTTTTGGGGTTTCTCCTGCAGAGGCCCTGGTTGTAGGGGTGTGATGTGCTGTCTTCAATCAGAACAGGATTGACGTTTCGGATGCTGACTTTCAGCAGTTTAATGCTTATGGGAGAGCTGAAGGTTTTTTTCCTGTGGTTGAGGCGGTTTTTTCGAAGCCGGCTTGGGATGCGTTAGGTGATTGCCTGATCCGGGCTATGGTGGTGGCTACGATCCCCACCTAGCCCTGCTACTGCAGATCTGGTGGCAGTGTGACCGTGCTCTGAATAGCTGTGCGTCCTCTTCTGCTGGATCCGTAGCCGCTTTCTCTGACCTGCATGAGAGGTATGGCTCTGACTCTGGCTGTGGGAGCAGGGCGGGGCTCTCCTGGTGATGCAGAGCCGGAGGGCAGCTGTGTCTCGGGTTCCGAGGTCAGTTCCCCTGGGGTTGCTGGGGCCCCCAGCAGTTGGATCCCGGCCAGCGGGCTGTTGGGGGCGCCACGGAGCCGGTGGGCGTAACCCTGCCATGCCCGGTGCCCTGGAGGTGTAAGCACAAACCTCCTTTGTGTGCCTTCCCAGTTCAGGCTGATGGGGGGCTGCCTGAATGGGGGGCGGCACCTCTCCTGAGGGAGGCGTCGGGGACGGTCCCATGTTCCTGTTGCAGCTGGGCTGTGCCCTACCCTGCAGTGGGGGACAGGACAGGCCCAGGTACTGTGCCGGTGGCTGCGCATGTGTACACTGTTCCAGTGGAATAGGGGCTGGCGCCATTCCACGCAGAGTGGCCAGCGCCGATTCTTGGACCCTGTGCCCCCAAGCAAACACTGTTAGGGGCGATTCCGAGCGCTGCTCCTCCCGCAGCAGATTTGTGGGGCGTGGAGACGGGTGCTGCGAGTGGTGCAGACACCAGGCCGGCTTCTGCCAGCTCCATGGTGCAGGTTTCCCCTCCTGTGAGCCTGGGACACACCCTGGCAGCAGAGCAGGATGGTACCGCGGCCCGGCAGGCTGTGCCCCTCTACCTGCGCCTCGGCCCCACCCTGCACTGGAGGTGGGCCGCACCAAGCTGGCTCCACCTCTTCCCGCCTCGGGTTCCTGGGCATTGCCCAAGCCTGTGTCTGGAGACGGAATGCCCCTGCTGCCTCTTGCGGCCACGGTGGATCGGGATCCTGTGCTGTTTACTATTGGCTCGGGTGGTGATGCTGCGGGGGCGAAGCCAGTGGCCTCCACGAGCAAAGGGTCCTAGGCTGCTGGAGCTTCTTTGGCTGGCCTGTGGACTTTGCCCCCTGCCAGATGACTGTGCAGCCGCAGGATCAGGCACGTTTTTGGGGCACTGTGAAGGCTAAGGTTAATGAGGTAGCTGGCTGTGATTCTGGGCACAGCCCCCTAGACAACAGGGATGGCTCCTCAGGTTCTGCTGGTGTTATGACAGCTGTGGCACCAGGCACTGTTGTGGGGTCTTCCAGCCAGGTGCCTGACCCTGTCTTGCGGAACTCTGTGAGACAAGACACAGCAAGCAAGGCCACTCCTCCAGATGGGCATCAGGCATTCCATGTGCTTCAGGATGATTTTGGCCCAGTGGGTGAGGGCATGAGTGCTCTTCTTGTGGGGAGGTCAAGTACCACTGCTCAGGGCATCACTGTGCACCTAAGGAACATTGATTTGGACTTCATAGGGTGGATTTATGCCATGGTTTCCATGCTAACCCCCCTGTTACTATCCCTGCGGGGACCAGACTTGCTCAACTTCTGCCTTTAAGTCTTGTGTTTGCAGAGCGGAGGATCAGCTGCAAGGAGATGGCAGCTTTGGGTTCCCTGGGCCGCCTCAGGTTCACTGGACTGCTGTTCTGATGGCCAAGGATCGTCCTGAACAGATCTGCACCCTGTTCATCTCTGGTGAGACGCCATCAAAGGTTACCTTCTGTGGGCTTCTTGACACTGGTGCGGATGATTATCAGGTTTGCCAACTAGCCACCGTTGTGACCCTTGGACCCGATGCTGACACATTCAACGCAAAGAAGAAATTGAGACTGGCTCTTTGTTCAACAGATTCTGTTGCCCTCTCTCATGATAAACTAGTAGCCCTCTGTGAATTGGTGCAGGAACAGTTGGACCAGGGTCATCTGGAGCCTTCGACCAGTCCCTGGAACACTCCTGTTCTCTGTATCAAGAAGAAGTCTGGGAAATGGAGGTTGCTACAAGACCTCCAGAAAGTTAATGCTGTGATGGAAAGCATTGTTGCAGGCTGGCATGCCATCACCCACCATGCTTCCCACTGATTAGCCAGTTCTCATTGTGGATCTGAAGGATTGTTTCTTTACAATTCCTTTGCATCCTGATGACAGATCAAAATTTGCCTTCTTGGTGCCAGACATCAATAATGCTGAGCCCTTACAGAGATATCAATGGCGGGTTTTGCCGCAAGGCATGCAAAATTCACCGGCCATTTGCCAATGGTATGTGGCTCAAGCCCTGTCTGGAGCTGGCAAGCAGTTTCCTGATGCTCATCTCTATCATTATATGGATGACATCTTGGTGGCTGTGTCCACCGAGGATAAACTGCAGCGGATACAGCCTCAGCTGTTCCCTGCCTTGCCTTCTCACAGGCTGCAAGTGGCTCCAGAAAAGGTTTAGCAACAACCTCCCTGGAAGTATTTGAGGGTCAAAAAATTTTGGGATGGACAGTCCAACATCAGGAGGTGCGATTTATGCATTCAGTGAAGACACTGAATGATGTCCAGTCAGAATGATGAAGTGCTGGGTGTCGTTACATGGTTGTGTCCCTATTTGGCCCTGACCACAACACACCTGTCTCCCTTGTTTGATCTGTTAAAGGGAGACTCTGACTTAAAGTCACCTTGGACACTGACTCCAGAGGCACAGAAGGTGCTGGGGGAGGTTCAGTGAGCAGTTTCTGCTTGTCAGTTTATCGCACTGATCCTTCCATTGATGTCACTGTTTTCATTATCACTCCAGATTTGCATCCCACAGGTATCATTGGCCAGTGGAATGATGAGTGGTCTGATCCCTTGCATGTCCTGGAATGGGTTTTTCCTGCCCCATCAGCTGCAGAAGACGGCAACTGCACTGTTTGAGCTGAAAGCTCATCTTGATAATCAAATGCTGGCAATGGTTTTTGCAACTGATAGATGCAGATCCTGCAAAGATTGTGCTCCCGCAGTAGCGGGAGGACTTTGGCTGGAGCTTTGCGAACAGTATTTCCATGCAAAGTGCTCTGGAGAATTTTTCTGGGCAGATCACCTATCATCTGCCCAGTCACAAGCTATTGCAAGTGGCAAATTTCACTAAACTTTCCTTGCCACCCAAACACAGTCAGGAGCCTGTGCAAGGACCCACTGTCTTTACTGGCAGTTCAGGAAGGACTAGAAAGGCCATTGCTACCTGGAAGGATGGATCTGAGTGGCAGGTTTTGGAGAGTCGTGAGGCTGGGTCAGCCCAGTTGGTAGAATTACGGGCTGCTGTCTTGGCATTTCAGAAGTTTTCCCAGGCACCTTTCAATTTGGTCACGGATTCCACCTCTGTGACCAAATTGAAAGTCATTGAATGGATAGGCCATCAGATGATGACTCAGGATGCGGATGATGTGGGTTATCACCTCATTGGACCATCCATGAGTGGGTGTTGATGCTAGACACATTTTCACTTTTATTTTTTTTTTTGTAATAATGAAAGGGTGAGATTTCACCCTGAAATTACAGCCTTCTGATTATATGGAGCATTGTTTATTTTTACTATTATTTTTCCTTTTGATTGTTTAGAATGTTGTTTGCTTCTTTGTTCATTTTATTTTCTTTTTTTATTTTTAAAAACAAAAAGGATGAGATGTCACCCTGAAAACTCAGTTTTTCAATCTTGTTGACATAGTTTCTAAAGACTTTCCCAGGACAGTAACTGTAAACATAGATATGTTTACATTCTTTCTGATACACGTCTTTTGATGGACATATGTCATGGCCAGTGCAGTAGGGAAGGTGTTATCCTGACTATCCAATCCCTGGCTGTGGTCAGAAACCTATAAATTCTGAGAGAAAAAATAAAGTTCTCTCCTTTATTTTTTCAATAAAAATACACCACACCTCGAGCTGTGTCTGTGTGACTCATTTCGCGTCCAGCAGCAACAACTAGTAATCTGTTTTTCCAAATGGGGAGAGACTTCTTAAACATTTTGGGAAGGGGATTTGGGGTGGTGAGTGTGTGTGTACATTGGTTGGTACAACTCCTCAACAAAGTTTATACAGTTTAGGTTCCCAGCCCAAACGTATTGAAATCATTTATGATATGACAGAGTGTAATAGATTGGCATTTAAGAAAACAAAGAGAAACACCTAAGGAAGTTAAAACTGCTGGCGGCTGATGGGGGTTTTTCTCCTGGCCAACAGCTGGCCATTTCTAAGAATTGACAGCAGTTTTAGCCATTGAAAAGTGAGATCAACCTGTGAACACCACCTTAAGACCTGAGCCTGTCTTGGTCTCTTTGTTCCCTGGCTGTGAAAGGTAACTGAGCTTTAGCTGGCTCCTCTCCCCTGCCCAGGCCATGCGGCCTGGGCAGGGCCTGGGGCTGAGCCTGCCAAGGGTGTGGGGCTTGCCCTGGGCTCTGGCTGGGCCAGGCCGGTCCCTGGCTTGGCTGCAGTTTTTGCTGTGACTGAATTCACCAGAGACTGTCAAGTAAAGAAAGAAAAAAAGCTCTCGACCTGCAGCGGGCTGAGAGAGTGACACTCTCCAGAGCAGCCATGAAGAGTCTTCCATCGCAGACAGCTCCAGCTGCTGCTCCGGCAGGGATCACAGAACCATCTACAAAGCCTGGGCAAGATTTTAACACTTTCATTACCCAGATGAGACTTGCAGATTAATCCTTTTTTTCCAGAAAAAGAAAAAGAGAGGAATCAACATGTAAAGAGACTTTATAAACTATCAGAAACAGTAAAGAAAAGAATTAAGCTTCAGAAGAGGTAGAGAATAAGGAGATGCTTTAATTAAGCTGAAATATTTTTCTGTTAAAGTGATGGAAATGGACAACAGTGTCCTGAAAAAAACCCAAAACTCCTTTAATTCATAACAGAGTATATATATATGGGGAGAAATAGAATGTTCAAAGTTTGGATTTTGAGCAAAAGGTGGAGTAATTGTGATACAGTGAGGTGCTGAAACAGAGTGAGGCAAAGTAATAGTTGAAGATTTGAGGCCTTGAGAGGCAATGAGAAAACTTCTGTTTCCAGAGAAGCTCACAGAGACAGATGAAGAGAACTTTTACCTTTGAATAACTCATCCTTAAAAATGACATCCCTAGACTCATGGCCCATAACACACCTCAGAGTGATGTGAAATGGGAGGAGTGGAGTGATGACAGATTTTTTTTCCGGGCAGCTGGCATCAGAAAAATAGAAAGCTATAACAGAAATAGTTTTCTTGTGAAAAACTCCGTAGATTTGCTAATCCATGAAGTCTTCTAGAAGAAGACTTCTGTTTCTCTACAAAGACTGATGAAAAGACTCTAGCAGGAATTGGGACTGTTTTAAACACTGAAATTCCAAAGTTTTTCGTCTCTATGTTGTCATGTGAGCAAGGAAATGGTTGGGTAGCGAGGGAAAAAGAGGTTTTCTGGAACTTATTCTGGTTTTCTTATTCTTGTAGTTCTGTTAATAAACTTTCTATATTAAGTTTTAAGCCTGTTTTGCTCTTGTTCTAATCCATCTCTCACAGCAAGAAATAAGTAAGTTTTCTAGTAATTTTTTAGTTACTGCTTTAAAACCACGACACAGAATGAGAGAAGTAACAACAGTTTCTTTGTCTATGCTGCTTTCAAACTCTGTGTCATTTTTTTTTCTGGCTTTGACTGTTCTTCAGTGATGGATGCTTTCCATCTCAGCATGTATGAGAAAAAGACAAAACATATCTACCACTGGAGCTAGAACACACAGCACAGTCCATCTGGTACCATAAATCCCAAAGTGATAGATGCTCCCCGCTTCCCCCAGCAAGATTCTTAGCTCTTCTACTCTCTCTTCAGCATGAAGTTTAATGCTGTGAAGTTTAGGATTTCTTTTTTTAGTTGACTGTAGAGATAGTAAGAATATGGTTGTTCCAAGCCTTATCTGAAATACCCTTACTCAGGTCCAAATGTTTTCCCCATCAGCAATGAAAGCATGCATTGCTTTGGCATTCTTCTAGCAGCCTATCCCTCCCTTTGCCATCCAACATGCACTCAAACTCCCATCTCCCTGGCTGTTCACTATGCTGAAACAATCATAAATGCCTCAGGCTAAGCAAACAGAGAGATGTAAACACTTCAGTCCTGGGCATCATCCCAGAGAGGACACACATAATAATTTCCAAGCTCCTTAACAGATTTTTTTTCTTGTGTTCAGTACTAACAAGATTAAGGAAGAAGAGTTTTAATATACAAGTAGGATCCCTGTCAAGACTTTGATACAATGCCTAGTTCATCATAAGCTATCGTTGAAAACAAACACCTTATATGCTCTGCTGTGTGAAGGCCCTTGAGCCTATTAGGGGAACTTCTGGGGGGATGCCCTGAAAGAATTTGCCACAGGCTTTGAGAAAGACTGACTGCTTAGAATGAGGCAAAAGGCTTCCCCATGGTGCTCTGCAACACTAGGTTAATCCGTAAATCTATCAGTTTCTATATATCGGTAGATATAAATCTATCAGTTTCTATAGGTCACTGCCCTTTGTCCTGCCCTTGTGCTACCCCTGTGTCCCCAGACCACTGGCTCCTGATCACATACTTAAGTCACTGAGACACTGAAGTGAGTCTCTGTCTTTTGTCACTGGATCCCTTTGGTGTGAGTTTGCAATAAACCTCACTGGAATTCTATACAGGAGACCCTCCCCGTCTTTCTTCACTGACTTATCTGTGGTGCGTGTGAATGTGGATTCAGTGACTGTGCCTACCTGAGCAGCTTCCTCAGGAGACTCTTTTGAAGTTGTAGCAGCAACACTATCCATTTTCCACACTGCTTCACTGCTGTGCACTAAGCTTAAAAAAGTAGGAAACAGATCCCAGAATTGCCCTGCACTGTGCCCACTGTGAACTTCCTTTCACACCTCTCCCTCCTCCAGTACCCCAATCCACAGAATCTCTACTTATTTTCAATTGACATATTTCATCCACACTAAGTAGAGCATGAAGTACAGGATTCCACATTCACCTCAGGCAGCTGAGAAAGAGTACCTGGATCTGATTTTGGTTCCTGTATTTCAAGTTTGTTTGAGATTCTATTTTCATACAAAAATGTAACAGAAAAGAGAACAGGAGCTTTTGGTAGCTGGTGCTAGGGATGATCTGGAGCTTTGATACTCAAGCTCTGGGAGAACTTTTGCAGAAAACTATGCAGAGGCACAGGTACATTGTCCTGAGGCACATTTATTAAAATGCAGTATTAACTTCAGTATCAGGTGTTGGCTCTCATTATCTTTTCAATTCACAATTCACCAAGCAACACTTACAATTTGGATGTTAATTCACAACTTAAAAGTATGAATCAGTAATACATACATAACTAATTGCAGTAAACTCAACAATTAACAGGAAACTCCTATTAGAAACACCATTAGGAATGTCCAAGAATTTGAATTGCAAAACAAAGATTTTGCTGACTAGGACAGAATAGTAGGATGCATGTCCTGCTTAAATTTATCTGCAAGGATTTTTATGATTCTGTTGTTTCTGATCTCTTGTAATTGTATATGAAGAAAGAGGTATTTGATTTAGAACATCTGCATCAGAGCAAGCCACTAAAATTTTCCTAGAACAAGTGCAGGAAATAAATGTACAAACATTTAGCAGAAGAAACGTCAGACACACCCAAACCCCACATGGAAATCCTGATTTTTAGACTGGTACTCCATTCAGAAATACAAACAATACTGCTGGAAAAGCTGCCATGTTCCAAAGTTTTCATTATCTTTCAAATGTAAGATAACTTGAAACAATGCAAAAAAGCAAAGAGAAGCCGCATCACAGATAAATTTCTGAGATAATCACACTTCGTCTAAGATAAGCTTCAAACTCCACCACAGGATAAATATACATAGCTGGTGCCCATGCTGCAATGGTCTAGGGTTTTTATCCACCACACAACTTATTCTCTCACTTTCTACCCCAAGGTCTGAATTTCTCCAAAACAAATTAATCTGGCTCTCACAATACCTTGTGCTGGAGGCAGTATTGATACACAGATCTCAAATGAAAATCAGATCACACAGAAGTATACTAACTTTTCCCATATAAACACAATGTTAAAATGGGATTTAAACAGTATAACATTAAAGTAATAAGATTAAAAAAAAAATACATAACATTTTGAAAAAAACATTGTATTACTTTACCATCATCACAGATGAGAAAAATCTGAACAAAAATATGTAAGCATATGGGAGACATTCTGCCAACATGATACACTGGCCCAGAAGTGCACATCATTTTGCACACCAAGGAGATCCCTCTAGTTCTCTCCCTCAGAAACTCTGAGCAAAATGAAGGCTCCAGCTAAACAGAATTCTAACTTAAACTTCTTCTTCCTTTTAGCCACAGGAAGAAAGACTTAGTGCAAAGAGAACATTTACCTTCAAGTATGCAACCTTGATTTACTGAAAATGTAAGCATCCTAGCAGGACACTCAGCACATACTCTGGTAGAAGTTTCCTTGCTCTGCTCTGTCTTAATCAAAATTATTCAACTGTTTGAACTGGTCTGATGACTACATTTTGCTGTTAGTAGAAGAGTCTGTTCTTTACCAAAATCAATTCATTTTAAAAAAAAATAAAGGAAAGCAATACCCCTGCCTTCACTTCTGTTAATTTCTTATATCCCCCTCTCCTTTCTTGGTGTTGGAAAACAAACTAAAAAGTTTATTGTTACCCTCTGCTCCTAGACAAAGCTAAAAGATGCCTTTTACTTTTGTTTGTGTCCACATATTTCTATGCAAAGAGTATCTTCAGATACTTCCTGTAGTAAGATTCAAGTCATAGTCATTAATTGTGTTACATCTGGAGAGCTTGGTCTTTGAGAGATCAAATACACCTCCCCAGCTGCCCAAAACTAGGCTCCAAATTCAGAAAAACATCCTTCTTTATACAATTTTAACTTACGTTACAGGCTCTCCTCATTCCCCAAAAAATGCTCTTAAGGTCACGGTTCAGATGCAGCATTTGAATAAAATTTTCTCTACACAGAAATAAATCTTTTGCACTGCTTTGTGTGCTACTACTGGGAAATACTGGGAAAAAAATGGGAAAGGTTTTTCTGTTTTCTTATTGGAACATACTGTTCCCCAGAACACCTATGGACCTTGTACTTCACGGCTAAAGTCTCAAAGTTTGTAGA
The DNA here is from genome assembly GCF_971803275.1 of Cyanistes caeruleus. Lineage (NCBI taxonomy): Eukaryota > Metazoa > Chordata > Aves > Passeriformes > Paridae > Cyanistes > Cyanistes caeruleus. The sequence continues at coordinate 72,431,915 of NC_141701.1, forward strand.
GCAAACAGACAATCAGACAGTCAAAGTGGTTTGGGATGTAGTGCAGGGCTGTTCTCAAGGCAGACACCAAACATCAGGGAAAATAAAAGATGAGCACTCTGTTTTTACATTATTTTGCACATCTTATTATGACAGGCTGGTGATAGGGAGCTGCTAGAAGGCAGCTTATAGGCACAAAACACAAAGCAGAACCTACCCTTCTGTAGCTCATTAATTTCTTGTTCTACTAACCACTGAAAGGCAGCTCAAAAAAAATACTAACAATAAAAGACTCCAATAAACACTTCCTAATACACCAGTTTTGGGTATACAGGCTGCCTTCCTTTTTAACAAATTATAAGGATCCCCTACTATTTTATTAGGTAGTCAAGAAAACACCTCATTTTCATATAGAGCATTAATGGGAAAGTACGGCATAATCTGTAAACACAAAAACAGAGCCCACTTCAGAGGCAAGAATTAAGGCAGAGAAGAGGGAGAAATCACAATTCAATAACTGAAGAAAATTAAAACTAATGCTGAAATTTAAAGAATAAGACAAGTCATCAAGTGGGAGGTTAACAAACTCAGCACCAATAATCTTGTTCTTGTTTAGACATTCTTACATGCTAAAAACTGCTGCAGGAGGCAGTGATATTTGCTGTTTCCTGACAACTAGTTCACGTCCCATTTCTCCTTGTCTTGAAACATCTGTAAGTCAGAAAAGTCACTACAGACAATAGTTATGGATGGGTAGGCTGTATGTGGTATGGCTTCCTATTTTGTTTGTTTAGTTTTTTTTAGATACGGTAGAATTTACTTAAATTTTTAATAGAGGTTTTATCACTGTGGATTTAAGACGTCTATTTTTATTTTTTTTTTAGGTTCCAAGCTTGGTTTGCAACTTAAAATCAGTTTTCCAAATAAAAGCTAAAATTGATAAGGGGAACATCAAGAAGAATCACAATTATCTTCCCTATATCCTATTCAGTGACACCTTTAGAAATGTCAGTCTTTTGACAGCAGTATGGCAAAATTATTGAAGCTCATTTTCAAGGCATCTTATCAGTACAATGGGATGCAAAATTAATAAAAGCTGCTCAAGAGCACCTCAGTTTTGATTCCCCAAATTGCACAGTAGTAATCTTGTGAGGAAATCTGTATAAAACCCCAAGTTAGTTGCCCATCTAGTCCTGCTAACTGTGTGTATTATATACTGCGCAGGAACAAAATTTCTTCAGGTATTTTCTTCCATTCTGCATTAGCCTGTTTTCCATCAAGCATATTTTGCTCTTTTACTTTGCTTCTGTCAGAGAATCAAAGGAAGAAAAAGATGGAAAAAGCCAGAAAAATAATATAAGTTTACCACCCCTTTTTTAGGATGTACTCTAAAAAACTGCCTCAGAAGATTCACCTTCATTTGCGACAACATAACCAAAGGGTTATGCTTTTACCAAATCACAGACATATTACTTGTGATGTGTAATCCACCTCCTTAGGGAAAAAAGATTGGTTAAGGATGCCAGACATACCTTTGCCCTTAATGGCAAAAGAACAGGGAGAGTTGGAGAGTAGCAACTGTGATAAAAATTTCATTCAGATTACTATAAGCATTCCCACTGGTGTCTACAAATAAACAGGACTGGAAGTGATTCAATTCCAATGTAAGCCTTTGAGTAACTGTGGAGGCAGGTCAGCCTGTCAAGGCTTTCCCTTGGAGCAATGTGCCCTGAGGGAGCTGTGATAAGCTTACCTCAATCCTCTCTTGGAGAGATACCCCTTACACAGGACCATCCTCTCTTGCCATGGTGAGCTATCCCACCATGCTTTGGTGACTATGTCAATCCTTTGTAACCCATTGGTTTTACCCCCTGGTGCCACCCTGGCCTTCCCCCATAAAAACCCCAGCTTCTGCCCAGTTCGGTAGGAGAGCTGCTGTCCCTGGCTACCCTTCACAGAGTTGCTGGACAATAAAGGCTGTCTCTGTGGAATTGCCACATGATGCACCTGTCTCTATCTCTGATTCAGCCCAGGATAACCTCACAAACTGAGCTGGAAATCACTGAGCTGAAATCACTTGCAGCCAAAGGCTGCCCCTTGCTGAGGTTACCCGGTGGCCAGGGATTGCCAGAGACCCCTCAAAGGCTGTCTCTTGTGGGACCGCTCTCTCTGGGAAGGCCATGGCTCCCTGGGGTCGGATCAATGGACCTAGCCTGGCCCACAAATAACTATAAATATTCCCAAAGGACTAATGAGGAGTAGTCCATCTCATAAGAAATACTGACAGTGCAGGATGAAGCTCACCCTTGAAATAGTGGGAGAGCTAATGAGAGAACTCAATTTTTAATGGATCAAACATTTCCAATAATTTCATCATACAATAGAAGAGCATTCATCTGCTCTTTCTTCCTGGACCGTCCTATTTTTAAAACAACTGTATCACAAAATGGTTCTATTTATATATTACAAAATGTAGTAAGGCCTTCTGAAACAAATTAGACTTGAGACATGAAGGGAGAACTATCACATAATACCTCTGGATGGATTTGACAGCTTGCTCAGTTCTAACAAGTTACGTCATTTCAATTGCTTCTCTTACCCCTCAAAATGGGTTCCAGCCTTATACAAGACAGACTTACATAAAGATATGTCTAAACCCTTGTTTGCAAGGCAATAGTAATAACTGAGCCTCAAGAAAACTGTCCAAGATGCAAAATTCTTTATATTTATTGAATACTAGATGTCCTTCCACTTCCACAGAAGAGCTAATACTTCTTCTCAAAAACATACTGTAGCATTGGTTTTGTTATATTAACTGTAGGTATTGGTCTACTAGAACTTCAGACATATGGTAAAAGTAGCAAATGGCCCATACTTCAAAGTTTTTCAGAGTTTTATTGCCCTCTTTTAATTACCTAATTTTACAATGTCATTCTTCATTACTTATCCCCTTAGATTTTCATTTCAAAGAGCAACAAAAACAAAGTTGTCTCATGGAGTTTTCAAGCACTTTTCTGAATTGCAAGGTTGGTCAAATTAGACTTCAAACAGCACTGAAACTCTTCTGAAATTCTTTTTACATACATCATTTGCCATATTTTGGAAGTTTTCTCCAGCACACTGAGAGGAATGATGAGCTTGTCTTTACAAACAAGCTGTGGGTCAGTTGATAAGATGTAGCTATCAGTGAGAGATGACAGAAACAATGGGATGGATTCCAGTAGAACATCAAAGAGGCACTGAAAGAACACTATGAATTCCATAAAAGTTAAGAAGGGATTATGCATTGGGGGGGGGGGGGGGAAGGTACCCCAGGTGTCAGGCGTTCTGGGAAGCCTGTACCTCTCAAGTACCTCAGCCTATGGGGAAAGGGAGAAGGGACAAGCGGCCGGGAATTAGGATAAAAAGGAGGCTGGGCCCTCCAAAAATTTGAGAGACCCCAGGGCAATGCCCCATGGCCTCTCCCTTTATTCGAATAAAGAAAAAGTACTCCTCTGTCTCCTTTTTGGACATAAACCTCTGGTGTTCGTGGATTAATTTTCCTGACAACACATTCAAATCAAAACCTAATTTAAAATGCTAGTACTGCATCCTGCAGATGACAAGCTTTGAGCTCCCTCATGTTTTTTCATTAGAAGAAGCCCCATAACTTAGTCCTGCAAAACAGCTCTAAGCTCTTCTGTGCCATGGATTATTAAATTGAACCAAAAGGAGAAATATGTTTAAAATACAACATAAATCTGAAACTTGATGAAAATCATCCCTTAACCCCATCCAGCATTTATTTTAACTAAACAATTTCTTTTTAATAGACTACACTGAAGTCCTAAGAAAACCTTTTCATGTTCAGCTGCAACATTTACAACATTTACAATTATTTCTATAGATGCCAGCATCCCTTTTTGTTGCACTGTTTTTCCTTTTCCTAGAATATCAATTTTAATACTAAGGAGCAGGTAAACTAAAGAAAGCACAATTAAACCATCACCACCAGTCCTAAACATAAGAGATGACCATTTAATTGCACTTTATTGTTTGTGCTTAAATCAGTAATTTGCACTTGAACAGAAGAAAAAATTTGTAGGCACTGTTTCCAGCTTCATTGCCCATCACCCTTAAAATTCAAGTCTTTTAACTCACATGTTATAAATTTGTACTGTGATATTGGCTTTCGCGGATGAATACTATATATTAAATACTTTTTAGTATGTATGTACTTTTTTTTTTCTTGCTAACAAGTCTTAAGTTTAAAAGAATTTCCTAGGTACAAGGCAAGGAAACCCCAGAGGGCAAGGATACTGGGGCCCAAGCTGTTATCAGGAGAACAACAGAACCCAAACTGTTATCAGCGGAAGATATGAAGACCAGCTGCCCTCAGGGGAAGGATGAGGGGCCCAGGCTGTTATCAACAAGTGACCATCTGCAGCAAAAAGGAAACCAAAACTCCAAAATAATGCTGACCAGCTAGAATAATGATGACCAGCAAAAATCATGCTGACCAGCAGAAAATAACATGATCCAAGAAGGTGGAACCAGGGAGGGGACATGCTTGAATATGCATTAACCTCTCACAGCAAGGATGGGATAAAAGGAGTGTTCCTGAGATACCAGGTGTGTCCCTGGCAACCTGCCAGGGCACCCAGCCGTTTTAACCCTTTGCTTTATTTCTTTTGCCTCCTAATTGTCTTTTGTTTATATTAAATTATTTTTATAATTTATTAAGTGAATCTCGTTTTTAAGACACATATACACATGTACGGATATAAAATACAGAATAATAGAATCACTTATGGTCATCCAAACCATTACAAATCTTCAAATATTTTATTAGAAAACAGTGAGGAAAAATCAGCTGCTAGAAAATTACGTTAACTTTTTCATCCCTAGTCATGAGTGTTATAAATGCAACGGCAAATTAAAGATTAACAAAGATTAATTTATTATAAATTAATAAAGCAACAAACAGTGAGGAAAAAAAACCACAATAAATGGACAGCGCAGCGCTGGGTGGACAGGGTCTATACGCAAGGTATAGGTGTTCCCAAATCCACGTCTGAGGGTTCTCTGGCCTGGGTTTTTATAGGGATTTTATGTCCCCAGGCTAGAATTCCAACCAGTTTCCATTCACCAAATGTCCCTGATTGTCTGGTGAATGGATTTCCTGGCCTAGAACATTGAGTCAGTAAGTATCCGGGCAGAGTCTCCTCAAATGCAAAGTGAGTCTGTATGTATTTTAACATTTTTCATCACAGCAGGATTGAGAGATCCGGGCTAGCGCCGATGGATATCTCGGAGGAGTAGTCTCTTCTTTGTCTTTCTTGATTGAGTTTCTGTAGTATGGGTTTGGCGGGTGTGGTGTTCGATTCTGGCAACGACCATCTTCCTGGGGCTCATCCCTTTTGTCTTGCTTGATGGTCTCCGGCCGAAATCGGCCGGGCGTTGCCTTTCTCTGGAGGTAGACTTTTAGGCTGGTTCTTTTGTTTCTATGATGGCCTGTGTCCTGTCTTTTCCTCCGAGTTGATGAGTCTGCTGAAACCTGTTATCTGGGGGGGTTCTTTTGCAATTCGTGATTTTTGGAAAAGGAATTCTACCTCGACCGGGAAGAGAATTCCTTATTCCATACTTACATTTAGTTATAATTATACATACTTTATTTAAACTTCTTATTCCGAATTTTTATTTACTCAATTCTTTATTACAGTCCCCCACCTAATAATTTGAACACATTAAAAATTCGTGTTTTCATACTTTTTCAGAGGAATATCAGGTTAAATAATGTCGTTTTCCTCTTGGTCTAACTCTTCTATGTTTTCTGTGGACAACATATGTTTATTTTCAAATTCCCTCAATGCCTTAACCGCATTTCTATTCTTTTTTTCTTCTTCTAACTTCATGATTTTTGAAAGAAGGGTAGTGTTTCCTTGTGCCTTTTCTGGGTCTATTGGGAGAGAGGCAATCTGCATTCCTTGAACGACAGAATGTATCAGTCTGATCAGACAAGGAATCAGGCAGGGTAGGAAGATGACTCCGGCAATAGAACATCCTATAAAGAATACTAGCTTTTTCCACCATGCCCCTTGCCCAAAAATTTGATCCCACCAAGAGGCTTGTAAAATCGAATTCCACTTCTGGACGGGTACATGGGCTACTTTCTTTATTTCAGCGGCTAGACCCTTTATAGTTTCTCCGAAGTCATCTATCTCCATGCAACACTCTGACTCGTTATATCTGCCACACACTCCTCCCTCCTCAGCTAGCAAATAGTCGAGAGCGAGTCTGTTTTGGTAGACAAAGGCTCTCATCTGAGAATGTTGTTTTGCTAGGAGTTCCAGGGCTTCTGAAGTGTGGTTTGAAACAACTTCTACCACAGCCTGTAACCTAATGAGCCGATTGAGGAGGTAGATTGGGGTCCTGTATCCCCAACTGCCATCATTTGCCCATGTTGCCGGTCCATAATATTGTATGATTCTTTCGGCGGGCCATTCCTCCCCCTTCCACTGGTGGTTACCTCCGGCTATTGGTAGTTCCCGTTTCAATTCCCTCTTTTGTCGGGCTAGGGTTTCAAAGAGGGGAGCACCTAAAGACCTGCTTTCATCTTTAGGTAGTGTAAAGAAGAAAGGCCGAATTATTCCGAGTGTGCATGACCCTTTCCAATTTCTGGGCAATTCACTGTATGCTTTCTTTCCGCATATCCAGTAAATCCCATCCGGTGCCTTCCAATCTCTGTTAAGTTTTGCCGGGTCCTCCCAATATTCCCTCAGGCCGAGAAAGGCATGGAAGGGATTCGCCCCGTCCTGTTTGTTCCAACATAAACCAATTAGATCTATCCATTCGCAATTATTTTCCCGAGATTGGCTCCAATAGCCCTCGGGTGATTCCGGCTGCCAAATTTTTGTCTTTTTATCTGAATTTACCGAGAGAGTTTTTACACACGGGGTGTAACCAACTAGCTCGGTGAATTCCCTTCCTTCCCGACTGATAAAAAGTTCCAATGATTCTTTTGTCAATCACCCACCCCTCTGGTCGCCGGGTTGTTTTGGATAATTTTAATCCTGTCCACTTAAGTAATTGTTCTGGGGTTAATCCTTCTCCCTTCCATGGCCATCTTTCGGCTGATTTCAGGCCACCACATATCCAACAATTAGTCAATCCCAATTCGGTAGCTATTTCCTGCATCAGATCTATGAATAGATTCTGATTAGGGCTAGGTAGCTTCCAATTATCGTATTGTTTTTCTAGTTGTTCGTATTGCTCACTGAGAGAGTTTAACCTCTCTTGTTCGAGTCTTTTTTTCTTATTTTCCATTTCCTGCCTTTTTAGTTCAAGAGTTAATTGTTTTATTTTATTTTCAGGGTCTGAACCATCCTCGTCTTTTGCGAAACAGATCACCTGATCAAACTGCAGACACACTCTATCATCGTCATTTTTCAGTAAATCTAAAACTATCGGTTCATTACTGAATGACACTTTCGTTTCATGTTTCAGGTTCTTCCCTTCCCAGTACAATTTCCCCCCCATGGCACAATATTTTAAGTTTGCTTTATTGTAACACAAGGGGTTGACTCTGTGGTACGCAATGAACGTCGACTGTTTCTTTCCTCCAATCCAGACAGTTTTGTTACACTGCCCGCAGACCGAGATTGGGGAAACCCCTCCTATATCTCTCTTATTTCGTAGGTGGGTCGCTTGGACCTCTTTTTCCCCTGTGTTATGGGGTTGCCTTTTTCCAGTACCTATCCCCGGGGTGGAGCACCAAATTTTTCCTTCCAGCTTACACAGGTCCATTTGGGTACCGTTTGCCCAACATTCTCCTGCGTGCAATTCCGGAGGGCAGGCGATCCATGGCTCGGTTCGTGAGGCAGTTGGGCACTGCTCACACTTCCCCAGGGAGGTCGTCCCCGGAGGCGCCTCGGGGCCCGTTCTCTCGGTCCAGCACATGGCTAGGTTCAGGATCGTCAGGATTCCCCACAATCGCATCCCTCTGCCATTCCCTCCGCCCGTACAAGAACATACGGCGGGGATAACCATCTTCTTGGCAGCAAGGACTGTCTTCAGGGGCCCTTGACGTTCTGATGGCAAACCTCCTTTTAAAGGTTGCCCACCGAGATGCCTTGATCGTGCCGCTCCTGCACGGTACCTTTACGTTTCGGCGGCACTCTATTATTAGAGGTTCCGCTTTACAGTCCAAATGGCCTCGTAATCCTTTTTGAAAAAATCGGAACCACTCAGGAGAGTCGAGTTCCAAGATACCCACCCGGGTAGCAAGTGCTAGAAAAAGGTTGGTCTGTTCTAATTCCTCTTTGTAACACTCGGCACACAACCCTCTCGGTTTTTGCCCTCCCAAACAATGAGTCACCCACGTTTGTTTACAATATGCACACTTAAAATGTACAAAAGGAAAACAATAACATTCAAAATTGGTGCAACTTATCCTGTCTTCGTTGCTCATTTGTTGTTCCGCTGAAGCCTGATTTTCAATTCTCCCGGAGGGGTTACAATTTTCCACTCGGGGGAGTCGCGAACCGAAACTTTCTTCACTCGGGAAGAGTGTGTCCAGCCCTTTTCAGCTGTACGAACCGCGGTGTCTGTAGTCAGGAGGACGAGGAATGGTCCTTCCCAGTGGGGACTGAGGGGTTGCTCTTTCCACACTTTGATCAGTACCTTGTCCCCTGGTTGAATTTGGTGGATCGGAAATCCCAACGTGCTGCTTTGAGGAATCAATCCTCTTCTCCTTAACTCCTGTAAGTTTTTATTTATAGAAATGAGATAAGGTTGGAGTTGAACATCCTCTGTTTGAAGATGTTCAACCGGCATTCCATGCTTCTATGGCATTCCATACAACATTTCAAAGGGGGACAGCCCTGTTTCTGAGTTCGGCATGGTTCTTATATTCAACAATGCCAAGGGGAGACATTTGACCCAGGACATTTTTGTTTCAATTGTCAATTTGGATATTTGTGACTTCAATGTCTGATTCATTCTTTCCACTTGCCCCGAGCTCTGAGGGTGCCAAGGAGTATGATATTGCCATCTGATCCCTAACGCATCGGACAACTGTTTGATAATTTTTGAGGTGAAATGTGTACCCTGATCCGAATCAATATGGTCTATAATACCATATCTAGGAATTATTTCCTCCAGTAGAATTTTAGACACTGTTTGAGCCGTGGCCTTAGCTCTGGGAAAAGCCTCTACCCAATGTGTCAATTTATCTACTATAACTAACAAATATTTATTTCTGCCAATTTTCGGTAATTCCGTGAAATCCACTTGGATTCTTTCAAATGGTCGGTATGAGATTGGCCGACCTCCCCAATTGGTTTGCCGAAAATTCGCTCTGTTTACCTTTTGGCATATCACACATCCCTGTACCTCTTGTTTTGCGAGCTCGAAGATTCCCTTACACCCGAAGAATTTTAAAAATTGTTCAGCTAATGCCCTGGTTCCCCAATGGGTTTGTGCATGTAGTCTTTTGAGTATTCCTTTCGCTATCCCCTTCGGGACCAACTCCCTCCCGTCGGGTAACCACCATTTACCCTCTTTGAAATGTCCCCCTACCTTTTTGAAGTCTTCCTGCTCCTTTTCTGAAGGAAGCACTGAAACCTCTGGGGGTTCCCTTGGGACTAGCTCGGAAATACTTACGGTCAACAATGCCGCTCTTTTCGCCTCTTTATCCGCTAAATTGTTTCCCCTTGTATGGAATTGTCGTCCGGTCTGGTGTCCTTTTACATGAACCACAGATATCTCCAGTGGCTCCCTGACCGCTTCTAAAATTTGTCTAATTATTTCCTCATGTACCAATCCTTTTCCTTTAGTGTTGATCAGACCCCTTTCTTCCCAAATTTTCCCGAAGGTATGCACTATCCCAAATGCATATCTTGAATCGGTATAGATGGTTCCCCTTTTTCCCTTCAAGCCTTTGAGGGCTTTTAGGAGAGCAAAAAGTTCACAAGCCTGTGCTGACCAATTTGCTTTTAGGGGACCCGATTCTACAGTCTGTCCTGTTATACCATTTATGATGGCATAACCCGATTTACGTTTTCCCTCCATCATTCTCGAGGAACCATCGATAAACCATTTTTCTCCTCCTTCCAATTCCTGATCCTCCAGATCGGGTCTTACTTTAGTTTGTAATTCCACTGCTTCAATACAATTATGTAGTAGCTTTCCCGTTGGTTCCCCGTACAAAAATTGCGCAGGGTTTTGTGCAGAGGTTGTCCTTAATTCCAATCCTGGCGAACTGATTAACATGGCTTCATATTTCAGAAGCCTTGAATCGGTCAACCATTTCTCTGCTTTTTGTTGTAAGATATTTCTTACATCATGTGGAGTATAAACTATCAGGGGAGCTCCAAACGTTACCTTTTTGGCTTCCCCAACCAACAGTGCTACTGCCACAATTGCTTGCAGACACGTAGGCCAGCCCCGACTGACTGGATCTAGGATTTTGGACAAAAACCCTATGGGTTTCTTCTTTTCTGCCCATTCCTGGGTTAAAACTCCCTGTGCTGTTTGTCCACTTATGTCGACAAACAGTTGAAACTCTTTTCTGATGTCTGGTAATGTTAGAACTGGAGCAGTGACAAGGGCATTCTTTAGTTCTTGAAATTTAATTTCGTCTTGTCCTGTCCATTTTAATCGATCTGTATTTAGCCTTTCATACAGAAATTTCACCTTTTCACTGTATCCCTCAATCCACTGTCTGCAATATCCCATGAGCCCTAAAAATTGCCTAATTTGTCTCTTGGTTTGTGGGGCAGGAAGTTCAAGGATTCCCACCACCCTCTCGGGATCTAATTTCTTTTTCCCTTGTGATATCCAATGTCCAAGATATTTTACTTCGGGCTCGGTGAATTGCAACTTGGATTTAGACACTTTCAACCCCTTTTGTCCCAGAAAATTCAGCAGGGAAATGGTACATTTCTTCACCTGCTCTTCCGTGATCCCGGCGATTAGCAAATCGTCTACATATTGTAATAGTTTTGTCCCCTCCTCTGGAGTGAACTGAGTGAGTAGCTGCTCTAATGCTTGTCCGAACAAGTTCGGAGATTCAACGAATCCTTGTGGAAGGACCGTCCACCGCAATTGCTGATTTCGATTGGTATCTGGGTCCTCCCACTGGAAAGCGAAAAAATCCCTACTCCCTTCATCCAGAGGACATGTCCAGAAAGCATCTTTTAAATCAATTACACTATACCATACATCCTCTGGTGAGAGTCTGTTTAGTAAAGTGTAAGGATTTGCTACCACCGGAAACCTGGTTCGGGTTCTAGCATTTACAGCTCTCAAGTCCTGAACCAATCGGAAGTTCCCATCGGCTTTCTTTACTGCCAGGATGGGGGTGTTATGTGGGGACATGCAGGGCTCGAGCGTGCCTCCTTTAAGCAGCTCGTCAATTATTAATTTCAAACCCTTCCTCCCTTCGGCTGGGATGGGGTATTGTCGGATCCTTATCGGATTCTCTGGATTTTCAATTTCAATTTTGATGGGAGCAATATCTAATTTTCCCACTTCCCCCTTTGAGTGCCATACTCGGGGGTCAATTTCCTTTTCATCTTTTGAAGTTAAATGCAACACCTTCACTACTAATTCTGAATTTTTCACAATGATATTTATTCCTAAAGCTATGATCATATCTCTTCCCAATAGATTGTAGTCGGCTTCTTCTACAAGCAACAAATTTCCTAAACATATCTTATTTTCTGACTCGATTTCCACCTCCTTGATTACCGAGACTTTAAATGGATCTCCTTTTGCGCCAATTACAATTACTTTTTCTTTACTCGTTTCACACCCTATAGGCAACTTCTGCAGGGTGCTTCTCTCAGCCCCGGTATCAACCAGGAAACTCATTTCCTGGCGGTGGGGACCTACCTTCAATTTTATCAAGGGCTCCTTTGCTGTTACTGTCCCCATTTGAAAGAGCCCAAGACTTCCCTAATCTTCTTTAAATATTTGTTCATCTTTTATTCGTTTCCTGCAATCCTTTTTTATGTGTCCTACTTTCTTACAGTAGAAGCACTCAGGAAGATCCTTTCGAGGAGGAGTTTCCTCCTTTTGGGATCCTTTTTGTTTTTTAGGTATCGGTTTACCCTGTTTCTGTTCGTGTTTTTGAACTTCTTTTACTGCAGCCACTAATATTTTGGCTTGAAGTTTCTGTTTTTCGTCTTCTCTCCTCATATAAACCTTCTGAGCTTCCCTTAGAAGCTCTTGGAGACTCTTCTCCTGCCATCCATCAATTTTCTCAAGTTTCTTCCTAATGTCCTCCCATGATTTAGCCACAAACTGCGTTTTCAGCAGGACCTCCCCCACCGGAGAACTGGGATCAGTCCCGGAGTAAATCTGCAGACTTCTCCGCAGCCTTTCTACCCATTCGGTAGGGGATTCCTCTTTTCCCTGACATTCCCCAAATACTTTGCTAATGTTCTGTCCTCTGGGGACCGCCTCTCTTATTCCTTGCACGATGATATTCCTCAAATCCATCATGCTTCTTCTCCCTTCTTCGGTCTGGGCGCTCCAACTCGGGCTCACGCTCGGCCACTTTTGGTCACCGGGTGTTCCCTGCGGGTGCCGCCTTTCCCAATCCCTGATGCCCGCCTGTTTAATCATTTCTCTCTCCTCCTGGCTAAACAGGGATCTCAGGATGGCCATGAGATCTTCGTAGGTGTAAATACTACTTCCTAGAAAATCGTCTAATCTTTCGGCCACTCCAAATGGGTCATCTAGCAGTCGCCCCATTTCTTTTTTGAATGCTCGTACATCCCCTGAGTTAAGGGGCACGTTTACAAATCCAATTACTCCGGGGGCGGTTGGCACTTCCCTGAGAGGGAACATTCGGTGCCCATTTTCTGTCTCTCCCCATTCTCCATTCCCTATTTTTGATTTCCACCGAGTCCTGCTTGCAGGAGGGGAACTGGAGTTTGCGGGAGGGTTTCCCCTCATTGCTGGCGGGATGTCTGCCGCAGCTACGTGACTCAGAGGGTTCCCTTCTGATACTTTCGGTGGTTCCAGCTGTGGTGGCCGGACCGGGATTTGTGGAGGGGGTAAGCCCCATCCTTGCGCCAACACCGACTCCAAAGAGGGTGCGGTGGCTGGGTTTTCTGCAGGTGGGGGGGTAGTGAGGGTTTCCGGCACTACTCCCGGTGGTTGAGGGGAGCGTGCTTCTGCTAGTTGCCCCATGGAACCCTCGGGTGCTGATGGTACTACTTGGTCCATCATCGGAGGCTCTACTGGCCCGCGGTATGGAGGGGGTAAGTGATCCAGGGGTTCCCAGGTCTCTGTCTTATGTTCGTTTTTCTGTTTCACTGGAAACAGCCGCACTCTGGTATTTAACCAGAGTTTGGCATACTCTTTCTCCTCGCCGTCTGACGAGACCTTTTTCTCTACGTGTGCGAGTAATTCCCTGCACGTCCATTTATCAAATGTTCCCAATACTGGCCAAGTGAGACAGTTTCTCAATTCCTGTCCTCCCCAGATCTCGGCACAGTAATAAATCATTTTTGCCTTAGATTTTCCTCGTTTCTCGGGATAAATTTCCCAATTTCCCAACATCCACCCTAAAGGACTCTCTGGTGGGATGTCTAGCATTTGTTTTGATTCCTCTGATGGGCTTTTCTCGTTATCTAGTTTCTGCGTTCTACTTTTTCTCTGTCCCATTTTCTTACGATTCTTACCTGCTCTGCGTTGTGTTCGTCTTTCTCTTTTTCTTCGTCTGAAAGTCCTAGATCGCACCAATACTTACCTCTCGGTTAGCTGTACCGGGGTTTTCTCGATGTTCCGACTTTCTAAATCTTTTGGCTGAGAGAGTTTACCAGTTCCAGAGCTCGACTGGACGTCCCTTCCTCTCTCAGCCCCCTTTGATCGGTCCCCTGAGACTCCCTTTAGCCTCAGGCTTTACGAGTAAGGAAAGAGAGACCCTTTCACACAGAATCGCTTCCTTCGCGGCCGGCCAATTCCCTCGCGGGAGGATGGAAACGCGGCCTTGAAGTCCACACTCGCTTCGTGACCAGGTCACGTCTCTCACAAACTCGCCCGATCACCCGCTCAACCTCACAGTACTTACAGCAATTTCCTGCGAGGGCGTCTTCGTGCACGTATGACTTTTTATGAGCTACCAAGCCGCGGCTTTCCCGAAGGCTCCTGCCTTCCCGAGCTCTCTGGATCCGTTCCCCTTTTTATTATGGTTTTTCCTCAGCCTAAATTTGGTTCGGCAATCGGAGCGAACTGCGGAGGGTCTCTGCTCCCCAGGCCGCTGAAATCAGCGGGGGTACCCCCCTGGACAGCGAGATTCTCCCACAGTTTCTTCCGATCCGAGTCACGGCACCAATCTGTTATAAATGCAGCGGCAAATTAAAGATTAACAAAGATTAATTTATTATAAATTAATAAAGCAACAAACAGCGAGGAAAAAAAACCACAATAAATGGACAGCGCAGCGCTGGGTGGACAGGGTCTATACGCAAGGTATAGGTGTTCCCAAATCCACGTCTGAGGGTTCTCTGGCCTGGGTTTTTATAGGGATTTTATGTCCCCAGGCTAGAATTCCAACCAGTTTCCATTCACCAAATGTCCCTGATTGTCTGGTGAATGGATTTCCTGGCCTAGAACATTGAGTCAGTAAGTATCCGGGCAGAGTCTCCTCAAATGCAAAGTGAGTCTGTATGTATTTTAACATTTTTCATCACAGCGGGATTGAGAGATCCGGGCTAGCGCCGATGGATATCTCGGAGGAGTAGTCTCTTCTTTGTCTTTCTTGATTGAGTTTCTGTAGTATGGGTTTGGCGGGTGTGGTGTTCGATTCTGGCAATGACCATCTTCCTGGGGCTCGTCCCTTTTGTCTTGCTTGATGGTCTCCGGCCGAAATCGGCCGGGCGTTGCCTTTCTCTGGAGGTAGACTTTTAGGCTGGTTCTTTTGTTTCTATGATGGCCTGTGTCCTGTCTTTTCCTCCGAGTTGATGAGTCTGCTGAAACCTGTTATCTGGGGGGGTTCTTTTGCAATTCGTGATTTTTGGAAAAGGAATTCTACCTCGACCGGGAAGAGAATTCCTTATTCCATACTTACATTTACTTATAATTATACATACTTTATTTAAACTTCTTATTCCGAATTTTTATTTACTCAATTCTTTATTACATGAGTGTCACATATAATTTAGCAGCACATATAGTTTAGTTGAGAACTCACACCAAGAAACACTTTTCACTTAAAAATAAAATGCTGCAGTATACTTATAAAAAAAAAAAAAAAAAGCAACAGAGAAGTTCCAAGACAGTTTTTCAGAGAACCGCAGTTTTCTAATATCCAGGCATGCACACACTGCAGTGTCTTTTTGGCTTCTAACCTACCTAGAAGATATCTCCAGAAACACTACTTCATTCTTGTCTAGGATACTACCAGGTTACTGAAATTCAGAATCTGAAATGCATTTAGAATCAAGGAACAAAGTCACTCTACAGGACAATTGCCTTCTGTTCCTGTACTGGGCAAATTAAAGTCCCTTCCTTGTGAATAACTGAACACTACAGATCCTACAATTAAAACTGCCATCAATAAAGAACACACCTTCAGACAAAAGTGGAAAAATTTGAAAGTCACAGCCATGATTAAGGACAGTCTGGAAACCAAAGATAGAAATGGAGGGATAAGGTGTTAACCAGAATAGAAAACAGTTTCTTTTAATTGCAAGAACCAAACACTGCAAAAAAAAGACCACAGAAAGGACCACAGTCTCTGTGCCAAGCACTAAAAAAAAAAAAAAAAGGCAAAAAAACGCCCTCTTCAAAAAAAGACCCAAAACTGAGCCTGTAAGAATGATAAATGATTAATCACATCACCATCAATACCTTTAAAGTACTTCACTTGCAAAGTACCAGTCACAAATCACAATTGACTGAGATCTGTTTACAAAAACACTGGTGCCACCAAACCCATGAAAAAACAATGGCCTAATGACAAGTGTATGCTCTGTGTTTGATCTGTTGTTTTCCCACCTAGCAGTCTTCAGACTGTAAATGCAGTGCAAAAATGCCATCCAGAACACAAGGAAAAACACCAGCAATGACTCCTTTGCACTCTTTTACAGAAGGACTGATCACTAGCTGCAACTCCCTCAGCTTCTAGATAAATGATGATGGGACAGAATCTTCACGTCTGTGATGTGCCTGGAATTGCTTTACTTACACTCAGAGCCTATTTAGAATAGACCTTGTTGGACTTTATGAACCTTTGTATTAAATCAGTTACAGCTCTTTGCATATTACACAGAAGCTGTACAATAAGCTGGTCTTTTACCAACATGAACACAAACTTTTCAAGATGGATTTTGAAAAAGTTAAACTCTTCAGCAAAATGGCTGGAAATAACAATTGCTTAATGGTTTAAAACTTTTTCTAAGCACTGGTCACAGTCATCAATAGCCCAGCACTTCACCAGATGAAGCAGGATCAGCAGAAGGGTACTTGAAGCAAAGCACGACTTCACAACTTTCTTCCTCTTAAAAAAGTAAAACTGAAATAAGCAGGGGGAAAGGTGGTGGAATAAAACATTCAGAAAAAATTACTAGAACTAGTCTCCTCCTAAGTATATGAAGAACAATTTGTTACAGTTTGGTATCTAGAAATACTCGGAGTGTTTTTCCAAACACTGCCAGTCTCCTTTCTGACAGACTTCCCATAAACTGAGTGAGCTCTGAGGCCTCAAAAAGGTTAAAGAGAGAAGTAGGGAACCTAAGGTCAGAAACAAGCTTAAACTGACCCAGGTGTAATAACAAAAGCACACAGGCTTACAACGCAGTAATTTTTTACTCGAAAAAAAACACTGGTTTAAAAAGCTTTATCATTTTCTTCATGCAGATTATATAAACAGAATTTCTTGCTTACACAACGTTTTTGTTTGTTTCTTGCATACAACAGTAGAAAAGTGTAATATATGTTGGCATAATTGCGTTTTATTGTACATGTATAAAATCATGTATAAAGCATGTTTTATATGTGAAAAACAAACAACTTGAGATTGCAAAAGCGGCTGCTGGAAACCCAGGAAGACGAGTAATTTGCAAGAGAACAAAGGTAGCACTGAGAGAAGATGGGTCCGCCCAGGCAAGATGAGCCTACTAACGACCCAGTGATTAACGCCTGATACCGATCTAGTCAAAATCCTCAGGACCATATATCTTTATGTCCAATTCCCAAAAATCTACTCAAACTCTCATCCCTTCTCTGAGATGAGAAAACTCATCAACAGACCAGCAGCAGAAATATGAATATGCAGCAACACAAGAAGGACAAGAAGACTGAAGCTGCATAGCCTCAGGCCGAAAAATCTGTATAAAACTCAGTTCTCCAAAAGGCAGTTTGTGAACTTGGGGGAACTAGTGCAACAGAGTTTGGAGTTCACCCAGTGCCAACCCCAGGCTCGACGCTGACTTTGATTGTGGCTGTTCTGAAATTCGATTTTGCAAATTTTTCAATAAAATCCTTATTGATAAAATTTGGCTGATATCATTTATAACAAAAGACATTCAAAAACAAAGTGAAAAAGGTGCATAAACGTGAATACTCCTAAATCACAAAAGTCTATAGATGAATTCACACTGAAAACATTGAAAAATTTACCTAAACATGCTTTGTGAAATAATTGCCATATTACCTCAAGGGAAAATTCCCTAAGAAATAAAGAAATTTCCCAGAGGATTGCAATTGCTGAAGGCATAATTGTCTAAATGCACTATAATTCTTTAAACTTTCAAAATATTTTGTAATTTTGGGGGTTTTCAAGGGGTAAGGATGTTCCTCTTTCAGAATGCAGTTGTGAGTAACTTCTTACCTCAGCAGCCTCTTTTCTAAAGCCCCCTCTCCCCTATCATCTCCACTACCTTTAAGCAGCAGGTGAGAAAAATAGTGCAAGGTGCTTTTCACAAACAGGGCAGTTGCCAAAGCAACTGGATATTTTAATGTGCTGGAGGCTTTTGCAGATTACAGTCATGACAGACATCAAGGTCAGCAACATTGCATGCTGGCAACTCTCTCATGCTGAAACACTCACAGCAGCTGGAGCCCTTTTATCTAATGTGTAATAAAGAATTGAGTAAATAAAAATTCGGAATAAGAAGTTTAAATAAAGTATGTATAATTATAAGTAAATGTAAGTATGGAATAAGGAATTCTCTTCCCGGTCGAGGTAGAATTCCTTTTCCAAAAATCACGAATTGCAAAAGAACCCCCCCAGATAACAGGTTTCAGCAGACTCATCAACTCGGAGGAAAAGACAGGACACAGGCCATCATAGAAACAAAAGAACCAGCCTAAAAGTCTACCTCCAGAGAAAGGCAACGCCCGGCCGATTTCGGCCGGAGACCATCAAGCAAGACAAAAGGGACGAGCCCCAGGAAGATGGTCATTGCCAGAATCGAACACCACACCCGCCAAACCCATACTACAGAAACTCAATCAAGAAAGACAAAGAAGAGACTACTCCTCCGAGATATCCATCGGCGCTAGCCCGGATCTCTCAATCCCGCTGTGATGAAAAATGTTAAAATACATACAGACTCACTTTGCATTTGAGGAGACTCTGCCCGGATACTTACTGACTCAATGTTCTAGGCCAGGAAATCCATTCACCAGACAATCAGGGACATTTGGTGAATGGAAACTGGTTGGAATTCTAGCCTGGGGACATAAAATCCCTATAAAAACCCAGGCCAGAGAACCCTCAGACGTGGATTTGGGAACACCTATACCTTGCGTATAGACCCTGTCCACCCAGCGCTGCGCTGTCCATTTATTGTGGTTTTTTTTCCTCACTGTTTGTTGCTTTATTAATTTATAATAAATTAATCTTTGTTAATCTTTAATTTGCCGCTGCATTTATAACAGATTGGTGCCGTGACTCGGATCGGAAGAAACTGTGGGAGAATCTCGCTGTCCAGGGGGGTACCCCCGCTGATTTCAGCGGCCTGGGGAGCAGAGACCCTCCGCAGTTCGCTCCGATTGCCGAACCAAATTTAGGCTGAGGAAAAACCATAATAAAAAGGGGAACGGATCCAGAGAGCTCGGGAAGGCAGGAGCCTTCGGGAAAGCCGCGGCTTGGTAGCTCATAAAAAGTCATACGTGCACGAAGACGCCCTCGCAGGAAATTGCTGTAAGTACTGTGAGGTTGAGCGGGTGATCGGGCGAGTTTGTGAGAGACGTGACCTGGTCACGAAGCGAGTGTGGACTTCAAGGCCGCGTTTCCATCCTCCCGCGAGGGAATTGGCCGGCCGCGAAGGAAGCGATTCTGTGTGAAAGGGTCTCTCTTTCCTTACTCGTAAAGCCTGAGGCTAAAGGGAGTCTCAGGGGACCGATCAAAGGGGGCTGAGAGAGGAAGGGACGTCCAGTCGAGCTCTGGAACTGGTAAACTCTCTCAGCCAAAAGATTTAGAAAGTCGGAACATCGAGAAAACCCCGGTACAGCTAACCGAGAGGTAAGTATTGGTGCGATCTAGGACTTTCAGACGAAGAAAAAGAGAAAGACGAACACAACGCAGAGCAGGTAAGAATCGTAAGAAAATGGGACAGAGAAAAAGTAGAACGCAGAAACTAGATAACGAGAAAAGCCCATCAGAGGAATCAAAACAAATGCTAGACATCCCACCAGAGAGTCCTTTAGGGTGGATGTTGGGAAATTGGGAAATTTATCCCGAGAAACGAGGAAAATCTAAGGCAAAAATGATTTATTACTGTGCCGAGATCTGGGGAGGACAGGAATTGAGAAACTGTCTCACTTGGCCAGTATTGGGAACATTTGATAAATGGATGTGCAGGGAATTACTCGCACACGTAGAGAAAAAGGTCTCGTCAGACGGCGAGGAGAAAGAGTATGCCAAACTCTGGTTAAATACCAGAGTGCGGCTGTTTCCAGTGAAACAGAAAAACGAACATAAGACAGAGACCTGGGAACCCCTGGATCACTTACCCCCTCCATACCGCGGGCCAGTAGAGCCTCCGATGATGGACCAAGTAGTACCATCAGCACCCGAGGGTTCCATGGGGCAACTAGCAGAAGCACGCTCCCCTCAACCACCGGGAGTAGTGCCGGAAACCCTCACTACCCCCCCACCTGCAGAAAACCCAGCCACCGCACCCTCTTTGGAGTCGGTGTTGGCGCAAGGATGGGGCTTACCCCCTCCACAAATCCCGGTCCGGCCACCACAGCTGGAACCACCGAAAGTATCAGAAGGGAACCCTCTGAGTCACGTAGCTGCGGCAGACATCCCGCCAGCAATGAGGGGAAACCCTCCCGCAAACTCCAGTTCCCCTCCTGCAAGCAGGACTCGGTGGAAATCAAAAATAGGGAATGGAGAATGGGGAGAGACAGAAAATGGGCACCGAATGTTCCCTCTCAGGGAAGTGCCAACCGCCCCCGGAGTAATTGGATTTGTAAACGTGCCCCTTAACTCAGGGGATGTACGAGCATTCAAAAAAGAAATGGGGCGACTGCTAGATGACCCATTTGGAGTGGCCGAAAGATTAGACGATTTTCTAGGAAGTAGTATTTACACCTACGAAGATCTCATGGCCATCCTGAGATCCCTGTTTAGCCAGGAGGAGAGAGAAATGATTAAACAGGCGGGCATCAGGGATTGGGAAAGGCGGCACCCGCAGGGAACACCCGGTGACCAAAAGTGGCCGAGCGTGAGCCCGAGTTGGAGCGCCCAGACCGAAGAAGGGAGAAGAAGCATGATGGATTTGAGGAATATCATCGTGCAAGGAATAAGAGAGGCGGTCCCCAGAGGACAGAACATTAGCAAAGTATTTGGGGAATGTCAGGGAAAAGAGGAATCCCCTACCGAATGGGTAGAAAGGCTGCGGAGAAGTCTGCAGATTTACTCCGGGACTGATCCCAGTTCTCCGGTGGGGGAGGTCCTGCTGAAAACGCAGTTTGTGGCTAAATCATGGGAGGACATTAGGAAGAAACTTGAGAAAATTGATGGATGGCAGGAGAAGAGTCTCCAAGAGCTTCTAAGGGAAGCTCAGAAGGTTTATATGAGGAGAGAAGACGAAAAACAGAAACTTCAAGCCAAAATATTAGTGGCTGCAGTAAAAGAAGTTCAAAAACACGAACAGAAACAGGGTAAACCGATACCTAAAAAACAAAAAGGATCCCAAAAGGAGGAAACTCCTCCTCGAAAGGATCTTCCTGAGTGCTTCTACTGTAAGAAAGTAGGACACATAAAAAAGGATTGCAGGAAACGAATAAAAGATGAACAAATATTTAAAGAAGATTAGGGAAGTCTTGGGCTCTTTCAAATGGGGACAGTAACAGCAAAGGAGCCCTTGATAAAATTGAAGGTAGGTCCCCACCGCCAGGAAATGAGTTTCCTGGTTGATACCGGGGCTGAGAGAAGCACCCTGCAGAAGTTGCCTATAGGGTGTGAAACGAGTAAAGAAAAAGTAATTGTAATTGGCGCAAAAGGAGATCCATTTAAAGTCTCGGTAATCAAGGAGGTGGAAATCGAGTCAGAAAATAAGATATGTTTAGGAAATTTGTTGCTTGTAGAAGAAGCCGACTACAATCTATTGGGAAGAGATATGATCATAGCTTTAGGAATAAATATCATTGTGAAAAATTCAGAATTAGTAGTGAAGGTGTTGCATTTAACTTCAAAAGATGAAAAGGAAATTGACCCCCGAGTATGGCACTCAAAGGGGGAAGTGGGAAAATTAGATATTGCTCCCATCAAAATTGAAATTGAAAATCCAGAGAATCCGATAAGGATCCGACAATACCCCATCCCAGCCGAAGGGAGGAAGGGTTTGAAATTAATAATTGACGAGCTGCTTAAAGGAGGCACGCTCGAGCCCTGCATGTCCCCACATAACACCCCCATCCTGGCAGTAAAGAAAGCCGATGGGAACTTCCGATTGGTTCAGGACTTGAGAGCTGTAAATGCTAGAACCCGAACCAGGTTTCCGGTGGTAGCAAATCCTTACACTTTACTAAACAGACTCTCACCAGAGGATGTATGGTATAGTGTAATTGATTTAAAAGATGCTTTCTGGACATGTCCTCTGGATGAAGGGAGTAGGGATTTTTTCGCTTTCCAGTGGGAGGACCCAGATACCAATCGAAATCAGCAATTGCGGTGGACGGTCCTTCCACAAGGATTCGTTGAATCTCCGAACTTGTTCGGACAAGCATTAGAGCAGCTACTCACTCAGTTCACTCCAGAGGAGGGGACAAAACTATTACAATATGTAGACGATTTGCTAATCGCCGGGATCACGGAAGAGCAGGTGAAGAAATGTACCATTTCCCTGCTGAATTTTCTGGGACAAAAGGGGTTGAAAGTGTCTAAATCCAAGTTGCAATTCACCGAGCCCGAAGTAAAATATCTTGGACATTGGATATCACAAGGGAAAAAGAAATTAGATCCCGAGAGGGTGGTGGGAATCCTTGAACTTCCTGCCCCACAAACCAAGAGACAAATTAGGCAATTTTTAGGGCTCATGGGATATTGCAGACAGTGGATTGAGGGATACAGTGAAAAGGTGAAATTTCTGTATGAAAGGCTAAATACAGATCGATTAAAATGGACAGGACAAGACGAAATTAAATTTCAAGAACTAAAGAATGCCCTTGTCACTGCTCCAGTTCTAACATTACCAGACATCAGAAAAGAGTTTCAACTGTTTGTCGACATAAGTGGACAAACAGCACAGGGAGTTTTAACCCAGGAATGGGCAGAAAAGAAGAAACCCATAGGGTTTTTGTCCAAAATCCTAGATCCAGTCAGTCGGGGCTGGCCTACGTGTCTGCAAGCAATTGTGGCAGTAGCACTGTTGGTTGGGGAAGCCAAAAAGGTAACGTTTGGAGCTCCCCTGATAGTTTATACTCCACATGATGTAAGAAATATCTTACAACAAAAAGCAGAGAAATGGTTGACCGATTCAAGGCTTCTGAAATATGAAGCCATGTTAATCAGTTCGCCAGGATTGGAATTAAGGACAACCTCTGCACAAAACCCTGCGCAATTTTTGTACGGGGAACCAACGGGAAAGCTACTACATAATTGTATTGAAGCAGTGGAATTACAAACTAAAGTAAGACCCGATCTGGAGGATCAGGAATTGGAAGGAGGAGAAAAATGGTTTATCGATGGTTCCTCGAGAATGATGGAGGGAAAACGTAAATCGGGTTATGCCATCATAAATGGTATAACAGGACAGACTGTAGAATCGGGTCCCCTAAAAGCAAATTGGTCAGCACAGGCTTGTGAACTTTTTGCTCTCCTAAAAGCCCTCAAAGGCTTGAAGGGAAAAAGGGGAACCATCTATACCGATTCAAGATATGCATTTGGGATAGTGCATACCTTCGGGAAAATTTGGGAAGAAAGGGGTCTGATCAACACTAAAGGAAAAGGATTGGTACATGAGGAAATAATTAGACAAATTTTAGAAGCGGTCAGGGAGCCACTGGAGATATCTGTGGTTCATGTAAAAGGACACCAGACCGGACGACAATTCCATACAAGGGGAAACAATTTAGCGGATAAAGAGGCGAAAAGAGCGGCATTGTTGACCGTAAGTATTTCCGAGCTAGTCCCAAGGGAACCCCCAGAGGTTTCAGTGCTTCCTTCAGAAAAGGAGCAGGAAGACTTCAAAAAGGTAGGGGGACATTTCAAAGAGGGTAAATGGTGGTTACCCGACGGGAGGGAGTTGGTCCCGAAGGGGATAGCGAAAGGAATACTCAAAAGACTACATGCACAAACCCATTGGGGAACCAGGGCATTAGCTGAACAATTTTTAAAATTCTTCGGGTGTAAGGGAATCTTCGAGCTCGCAAAACAAGAGGTACAGGGATGTGTGATATGCCAAAAGGTAAACAGAGCGAATTTTCGGCAAACCAATTGGGGAGGTCGGCCAATCTCATACCGACCATTTGAAAGAATCCAAGTGGATTTCACGGAATTACCGAAAATTGGCAGAAATAAATATTTGTTAGTTATAGTAGATAAATTGACACATTGGGTAGAGGCTTTTCCCAGAGCTAAGGCCACGGCTCAAACAGTGTCTAAAATTCTACTGGAGGAAATAATTCCTAGATATGGTATTATAGACCATATTGATTCGGATCAGGGTACACATTTCACCTCAAAAATTATCAAACAGTTGTCCGATGCGTTAGGGATCAGATGGCAATATCATACTCCTTGGCACCCTCAGAGCTCGGGGCAAGTGGAAAGAATGAATCAGACATTGAAGTCACAAATATCCAAATTGACAATTGAAACAAAAATGTCCTGGGTCAAATGTCTCCCCTTGGCATTGTTGAATATAAGAACCATGCCGAACTCAGAAACAGGGCTGTCCCCCTTTGAAATGTTGTATGGAATGCCATAGAAGCATGGAATGCCGGTTGAACATCTTCAAACAGAGGATGTTCAACTCCAACCTTATCTCATTTCTATAAATAAAAACTTACAGGAGTTAAGGAGAAGAGGATTGATTCCTCAAAGCAGCACGTTGGGATTTCCGATCCACCAAATTCAACCAGGGGACAAGGTACTGATCAAAGTGTGGAAAGAGCAACCCCTCAGTCCCCACTGGGAAGGACCATTCCTCGTCCTCCTGACTACAGACACCGCGGTTCGTACAGCTGAAAAGGGCTGGACACACTCTTCCCGAGTGAAGAAAGTTTCGGTTCGCGACTCCCCCGAGTGGAAAATTGTAACCCCTCCGGGAGAATTGAAAATCAGGCTTCAGCGGAACAACAAATGAGCAACGAAGACAGGATAAGTTGCACCAATTTTGAATGTTATTGTTTTCCTTTTGTACATTTTAAGTGTGCATATTGTAAACAAACGTGGGTGACTCATTGTTTGGGAGGGCAAAAACCGAGAGGGTTGTGTGCCGAGTGTTACAAAGAGGAATTAGAACAGACCAACCTTTTTCTAGCACTTGCTACCCGGGTGGGTATCTTGGAACTCGACTCTCCTGAGTGGTTCCGATTTTTTCAAAAAGGATTACGAGGCCATTTGGACTGTAAAGCGGAACCTCTAATAATAGAGTGCCGCCGAAACGTAAAGGTACCGTGCAGGAGCGGCACGATCAAGGCATCTCGGTGGGCAACCTTTAAAAGGAGGTTTGCCATCAGAACGTCAAGGGCCCCTGAAGACAGTCCTTGCTGCCAAGAAGATGGTTATCCCCGCCGTATGTTCTTGTACGGGCGGAGGGAATGGCAGAGGGATGCGATTGTGGGGAATCCTGACGATCCTGAACCTAGCCATGTGCTGGACCGAGAGAACGGGCCCCGAGGCGCCTCCGGGGACGACCTCCCTGGGGAAGTGTGAGCAGTGCCCAACTGCCTCACGAACCGAGCCATGGATCGCCTGCCCTCCGGAATTGCACGCAGGAGAATGTTGGGCAAACGGTACCCAAATGGACCTGTGTAAGCTGGAAGGAAAAATTTGGTGCTCCACCCCGGGGATAGGTACTGGAAAAAGGCAACCCCATAACACAGGGGAAAAAGAGGTCCAAGCGACCCACCTACGAAATAAGAGAGATATAGGAGGGGTTTCCCCAATCTCGGTCTGCGGGCAGTGTAACAAAACTGTCTGGATTGGAGGAAAGAAACAGTCGACGTTCATTGCGTACCACAGAGTCAACCCCTTGTGTTACAATAAAGCAAACTTAAAATATTGTGCCATGGGGGGGAAATTGTACTGGGAAGGGAAGAACCTGAAACATGAAACGAAAGTGTCATTCAGTAATGAACCGATAGTTTTAGATTTACTGAAAAATGACGATGATAGAGTGTGTCTGCAGTTTGATCAGGTGATCTGTTTCGCAAAAGACGAGGATGGTTCAGACCCTGAAAATAAAATAAAACAATTAACTCTTGAACTAAAAAGGCAGGAAATGGAAAATAAGAAAAAAAGACTCGAACAAGAGAGGTTAAACTCTCTCAGTGAGCAATACGAACAACTAGAAAAACAATACGATAATTGGAAGCTACCTAGCCCTAATCAGAATCTATTCATAGATCTGATGCAGGAAATAGCTACCGAATTGGGATTGACTAATTGTTGGATATGTGGTGGCCTGAAATCAGCCGAAAGATGGCCATGGAAGGGAGAAGGATTAACCCCAGAACAATTACTTAAGTGGACAGGATTAAAATTATCCAAAACAACCCGGCGACCAGAGGGGTGGGTGATTGACAAAAGAATCATTGGAACTTTTTATCAGTCGGGAAGGAAGGGAATTCACCGAGCTAGTTGGTTACACCCCGTGTGTAAAAACTCTCTCGGTAAATTCAGATAAAAAGACAAAAATTTGGCAGCCGGAATCACCCGAGGGCTATTGGAGCCAATCTCGGGAAAATAATTGCGAATGGATAGATCTAATTGGTTTATGTTGGAACAAACAGGACGGGGCGAATCCCTTCCATGCCTTTCTCGGCCTGAGGGAATATTGGGAGGACCCGGCAAAACTTAACAGAGATTGGAAGGCACCGGATGGGATTTACTGGATATGCGGAAAGAAAGCATACAGTGAATTGCCCAGAAATTGGAAAGGGTCATGCACACTCGGAATAATTCGGCCTTTCTTCTTTACACTACCTAAAGATGAAAGCAGGTCTTTAGGTGCTCCCCTCTTTGAAACCCTAGCCCGACAAAAGAGGGAATTGAAACGGGAACTACCAATAGCCGGAGGTAACCACCAGTGGAAGGGGGAGGAATGGCCCGCCGAAAGAATCATACAATATTATGGACCGGCAACATGGGCAAATGATGGCAGTTGGGGATACAGGACCCCAATCTACCTCCTCAATCGGCTCATTAGGTTACAGGCTGTGGTAGAAGTTGTTTCAAACCACACTTCAGAAGCCCTGGAACTCCTAGCAAAACAACATTCTCAGATGAGAGCCTTTGTCTACCAAAACAGACTCGCTCTCGACTATTTGCTAGCTGAGGAGGGAGGAGTGTGTGGCAGATATAACGAGTCAGAGTGTTGCATGGAGATAGATGACTTCGGAGAAACTATAAAGGGTCTAGCCGCTGAAATAAAGAAAGTAGCCCATGTACCCGTCCAGAAGTGGAATTCGATTTTACAAGCCTCTTGGTGGGATCAAATTTTTGGGCAAGGGGCATGGTGGAAAAAGCTAGTATTCTTTATAGGATGTTCTATTGCCGGAGTCATCTTCCTACCCTGCCTGATTCCTTGTCTGATCAGACTGATACATTCTGTCGTTCAAGGAATGCAGATTGCCTCTCTCCCAATAGACCCAGAAAAGGCACAAGGAAACACTACCCTTCTTTCAAAAATCATGAAGTTAGAAGAAGAAAAAAAGAATAGAAATGCGGTTAAGGCATTGAGGGAATTTGAAAATAAACATATGTTGTCCACAGAAAACATAGAAGAGTTAGACCAAGAGGAAAACGACATTATTTAACCTGATATTCCTCTGAAAAAGTATGAAAACACGAATTTTTAATGTGTTCAAATTATTAGGTGGGGGACTGTAATAAAGAATTGAGTAAATAAAAATTCGGAATAAGAAGTTTAAATAAAGTATGTATAATTATAACTAAATGTAAGTATGGAATAAGGAATTCTCTTCCCGGTCGAGGTAGAATTCCTTTTCCAAAAATCACGAATTGCAAAAGAACCCCCCCAGATAACAGGTTTCAGCAGACTCATCAACTCGGAGGAAAAGACAGGACACAGGCCATCATAGAAACAAAAGAACCAGCCTAAAAGTCTACCTCCAGAGAAAGGCAACGCCCGGCCGATTTCGGCCGGAGACCATCAAGCAAGACAAAAGGGATGAGCCCCAGGAAGATGGTCGTTGCCAGAATCGAACACCACACCCGCCAAACCCATACTACAGAAACTCAATCAAGAAAGACAAAGAAGAGACTACTCCTCCGAGATATCCATCGGCGCTAGCCCGGATCTCTCAATCCTGCTGTGATGAAAAATGTTAAAATACATACAGACTCACTTTGCATTTGAGGAGACTCTGCCCGGATACTTACTGACTCAATGTTCTAGGCCAGGAAATCCATTCACCAGACAATCAGGGACATTTGGTGAATGGAAACTGGTTGGAATTCTAGCCTGGGGACATAAAATCCCTATAAAAACCCAGGCCAGAGAACCCTCAGACGTGGATTTGGGAACACCTATACCTTGCGTATAGACCCTGTCCACCCAGCGCTGCGCTGTCCATTTATTGTGGTTTTTTCCTCGCTGTTTGTTGCTTTATTAATTTATAATAAATTAATCTTTGTTAATCTTTAATTTGCCGCTGCATTTATAACATAATGTATACACATTTTCTAAAGCCTGATCCTTGGTATCCATGCTAAATATGCTTGAGAGGTGAAATGCAAAGTGAAATTATTGCAACATCTTTCACAACTGGAAAATGCAGTTGTGGCCTGTTCTTACACATTCAGATACATGACTGTAAACAAGCATTTTCCTAGAACATCTTTTTCCCAAACCTACTGTCAGTTTTACCTCCAACCTGCCTTTTCTACCAGCCACTACTGCGAATTTATCATCAGGCCTTCTTCCCACTCCATCTCTCTTCAGAGGAGCTGCACATCAGCATCTGCAAATCCCTTCCCTGTTCTCCTGTCACTCCCTACTCAAATTTGAGGATGCCTTAAAGCAAACATGCACGGGCACAGTTGTTTACAACACAAGAGACTTGTTTCACTGTTCCTGGGTACTCCCTTCAATTCATCATCCATTGTTTTGTTTTAAGGTGGAAACATTTTGCCTTCTTCCAGGCTTTCTCAATGGTTAACAGAACAGTTCATTGGAGCTCTTCATTATTAAACATCTCCCTTTTTTCCTCTGCTTGAGGGTGCAAATGTGACAGTCAGAGACCAGCTCTTACAATAATCACCTTTTCAAAATAAAATACTAAATAATAAAATATCTTTCATTGAAATCTGCATACAATATTTATAGTGAGCATGCCCATGCAGAAAATAATTGTTTCCACGGATATATGTCAACGTAATTGAGTGTGAGGTGAGAAATCCAGTAAGTATAAGTGACCCTGATATAGGGAACTTGTATCTAAGCCTATGCAACAATAGTTTGCTGTGTAATCAAGTGTGTTAAGAACAGATAATCCTTTGCTATGCAACAACAGGATCTGGCCTATTGTTTAAGACTGATAAAACAGGAACCAGTACTCAAAAAACTGGTAAAAACTTGTCTTTAGTTTCCACTGTTATAAATGCAAAGGCAAATTTAGGTTAAATAAAAAGAAATTTATTATAAAACAATTTCAATAAAGAACAAACAACGAGAAAAAACCACAATAAAATGGGCAGCGCAGCGCTGGGTGGACAGGGTCTATACCAAAGGTATAGGTGTTCCCAAATCCACGATCGAGGGTTCTCAGGCCTGGGTTTTTATAGGGATTTTGTGTCCTGAGGCTAAATTCCAAGCAGGCACCATTCACCAAAGGTCCTTGATTGTTGGGTGAATGGATTTCCTGGCATTGGAGAATAGAGTTAATAGATGTCCGGGCAGAGTCTCCTCATATGTAAAGAGATTCTTGATTTTATTTTGGCTCGGGCCATCAGGATTGAGTGGTTGGATCCGGGTTGGAGCCGATGAATATCTCGGCTGGGCTTTTCCCTTTGTCCAGTCTGATTGCTTTCTCAACAGTGGTCTGCCAGGTGGGGTGTTCAAGTCCAGCGATGGGCATCTCCTCCGAGCTCGTTCCTTTGTCAGCCTGATTGCTTCCCCAACAGTGGTCTGCCAGGTGGGGTGTTCAAGTCTGGCGATGGGTATCTCCTCCGAGCTCGTTTCTTTGTTAGCTTGATGGCCCGTGTCCTGCCCATTCTCTTTGGTTGATGGGTGCCGGCTAGGATCTTTATCTGGGTATCGGCTAGCATTGTTATCTCCTGAATGGGAATTCGCGACTAGATCTGGGGAAGGACTTTTTGGCCACACTGTATTTTCTATTTTATGTTATTATTATAGCTAGCAATATATTTATTTAGATCTTTACGAATTTTTATTCATAAGTTTATCTATTACACCACTATGGCCAGAAGCCTTAGAAGACGGCCAGATACTGAGAGTCTGTGCAGAGACAAGGTTCACCCGAAAGACACCTTTAGGATGACTACTTACTTCATCCAGTGACCCCTGCCCAAGACTACCAGGATGCAGTGCGCAGGCACAGATGGACAAAGAGATTATTAATATACGCAGCGAGAGTACGTGGGCATAAGTTATAATTATGTATAGGCAATGTTATAAATGAAATCAGCCAAATTTTATCAATAAGGATTTTATTGAAAAATTTGCAAAATCGAATTTTGTAACAGCCACAATCAAGGTCAGTGTCAAGCCCAGGATCAGTGCTGGGTGAACGCTGAATCAGCCTCTGTCACACTGATTTCCCCAAGTTCACGAACTGTCTTTCAGAGAGCTGAGTTTTATACAGATTTTTCAGCTTGAGGCTATGCAGTTTCAGTTTCTTTCTTTTTCTTGTGTTGTTACATATTCATATTTCTGCTGCTGGACTGCTGATGAGTCTTCCCAGAAGGAGAGGGAGTCTGAGTAGGTTTTTCGGGAAACAGGCATTGAGATGCATGGTCCTGAGGATTTTGACAAGATCAGTATCAGCTGTTAATTGCTGTGTAGTTGGTAGGCTCATCTTGCTGTGTGGACCCATCTCTTCTCGGTGTTATCTTAATTGCTGGGTCATTCTCTAGCAAATTCCTGGTTTTCCAGCAGCTGCTTTTGCAATCTAAAGTTGCTTGTGTTTTTTACATAAAACGTGCTTTTATACTTGATTTTATATGTGTACGATAAAATGCAAATTATACCAACATATATTACATATGTATGAGCTTAATGGTATATAAACAGAGCGTCTGCTCTGTTTAGCATGCATGTCTGTGGTAGAGCAACCCCCTTTGTGTCCAGTCCTGAAAACATACTTTACAAGCTTGCCAGTTGTGGAGTTGTAATAAATTAATCTATGAGTAAAAATTCGTAAAGGGTATAATAAAATATATATGTGATTGCAATGGCATAAAAAATACAACATGTAATGGGAATAAGTCCTTCTCCGGATCTGGTTGTGATTCTCCTCCGAGAGGCAACAGATTGCAGCCAAGCACCCAGATAACAATCACAAGCAGGCACATCAGCCCAGAAAGAATGGGCAGGACACGGGCCATCGAACGAACAAAGGAACGGGCCCGGACGAGATATCACCGAACCTGAGCACCTCCGCCCTGCCCGCCTGTGTTGGAGAAATGGAAAATACTAGACAAAGGAAGAGGAGACAGCCGAGATAAGCCATCAGCTCCAGGATGGGTCCCACCACTCCACCCTAATGGCCCGGACCAAAATGATATCAAAAAGACATCCTGGACCTCTTTACATATGAGGAGCCTCTGCCCAGTGTCTATTGACCCTATTCTCCGGTGCCAGGAAATCTATTCTTCGAACAATCAAGAACCTCTTAGCGAAGGGTGCCTGCTTGGAATTTGGCCTCGGGACACAAACTTCCTATAAAAACCCAGGCCAAGGGACTCTCAGGCGTGGATTTGGGAGCACCTATACCTTGTGTATAGACCCTGTCCACCCAGCGCTGCGCTGCTTATTTATTGTGGTTTTTTCTCGTTGTTCAAATTTATTATTGTTTGATAATAAATTTCTCTTTTATATAACCCGAAATTGCCTTTGCATTTATAACAGAGTCTTTATTCCACATGTCAACCTAACGTAAGTTAAATACGTGAGCAGGGAAATCACAAGAAAACAGCAGACTGACTTCATTACCCATCGTAAGTGTGGAACCCAGGAAATACTGGTGATCTATTTGATTTATGTGAAAATATATGATCTTTAAAGAGATACAGCCATGTAAGTTCATTTTTCATGAAAGCAGAACACCATAAATACATGGTTAGATTGTGGATTAAAAGATGTGTCATCTAAATAAAACATAAGTTGTACATGTCAAGAAAGCACAACAATAAAATTATCAGAATATAAAGTACTATGCTTTACACACTTGCCTGACCCTACCTTCCTACTTTAATATTCTTAGTAAATTAGTCCAAACCCTTAAAAGAAAAAAAAAAAAAAACAGGAAGCAAGAGATTCTTCATATAAAGGATATAATTAGTTTTGGAATTTAAATCCAATATCCCTTTAAGCAAGAAACAAGACTTATTATTTCTTATTTATTCTACTACTATATCACAATGATTAAAGGAAGTCTCAACAACAATTAAGATGAAGTGGTTTCATATTAACTAAGTACTCATTAGGGAGAGACAACTTCACCCCTAGCTCAGCAAAAGCATTCTAAAACATCACAAGAACATCAGAAAGAAAAGCAACTCTGTATTCAGCACTATGCATTTCATTTTACTGATTTCAAGAAGCTTAGTAAAATATTCTATTTTATGTAGCTGATTTATTTTAGGAAAAGAACTGGTCATCCTGTGGAACTGGAGTCACACTGATCAGTACACCAGGCCTGTGCAATTAGAAATGACTAGCTGTCATTCATAAATAAACAATACTTCAGAGAGGATGACCTCCTATAAACCACAAATATTTAACTTTTGCAGTATAAGCTAATAAATTATGTGTCTGGGTGGGTGACAGAGGATCATCCTTAAAAGATGGTAAAAAGAAAGGACAGGGAGGCTGAGATCTGACTACTGTGGAAGAAATGGCACCAAGCAAGATTGGACAGACAGAAAGTGCTCTGGACACTCAGGTCCCCAGCTTTAACAATGGAGCAAGTCCATGCACATCCAAAAGGACATTTTCGGAAAGACA
The DNA here is from genome assembly GCF_971803275.1 of Cyanistes caeruleus. Lineage (NCBI taxonomy): Eukaryota > Metazoa > Chordata > Aves > Passeriformes > Paridae > Cyanistes > Cyanistes caeruleus. The sequence goes on from NC_141701.1 coordinate 72,464,722, forward strand.
CATAACACAACTTCTCTGTGTGCCTTAGATCAAAGAAACTGTCTCCAGGATATAATTTTTTACATAAAAATATGATCTGATATCTCTGTACAATACTACCATTTTTTTTTTTTTTTCCTAAAGCAGAAACTAAGGATTTGCATATTTAATTCCTCTTTATCTTTCTCTTCAAGAACCAAGTAAGCAATGTAACTCTATTTATCTTCACTAGCTCACCATTTATCTTCACTAGCATTTATCTTGTAACTCTATTTCTATAGTACTTTTTTCCTACCTAAAACGATGTCTACTCACTTACTGTATATGTTATTTATTAAAAACATGTATAAACAAGACCTAACATTGACAGCTGCACAAAAATAACCCAAATCAAAACCATTAAAATAAAACAAAATAAACCATTTTAACTTATTTAAAAATGTTCTTCTCTGCCACTAAGCAACTCAAAGAAATATAAATGTAACATATTTATTAGAAGAGCATGTAGGAGAATACAGCCCATAATATTTCCAGTTTCAATGTAATTTTTCTATTTAAAAAGACAGCAACTTCATGACTTACTGTTTTCTGCTTTGTAAGCTGAGATAGAGCTGAACAATACCTCTGTATCTTCTAAGTGCATCCATCTATCATGAAAAGTCACAGATGGTTTGCTACTCTAAGTGTACAGCAGGTGAAAACAAATGCCACATCAGGGCTGTTTCTCTGCACAGTAACACAGAGTTTTCAGTGTGATGGCTACTTTAAAGGTTACAAAGAATATTACTCAATTATCTCTAACTTGCATTTTCTATGCATTGAACTTACACAGCTTCAATAAAAAGAGTGTTCTGCTTGCCAGTTATGCATCTGAAATGTTTTTCTCTATGAAGCTGGCATTCTGTCAGCTTAGAGATTGCCTGCTAAACTTCCCATCTTGGCTCGCATTATGGAAAACAGGAACAGGAGTGCTTTTATGAGGCACGTAGCCAAAAATTAGTAATACCTAACAATTTATATAATTGCAGAAAACACAAATTTGGTGAGATGCATGTAATATGAAAACTAAACTTATTTCTATTTTTTTAAAATCTGTCTCACCATAAGTAACTACATACCTAGAGTATTTAATTTCATGGAACTAGATCAGCATCTAATAATTTCCAATACAAAGAGCATTCCACAGCTAACTCAGGGCAAGTACAATGTATTCTTAATTACTGACATGCAGGTATTTTTTAAAAAATATGCATAAAGCAACTGATACTGGGCATAAAAAGAAGTAAATGTTGTTTACCATTTATTATCACCATGCAATTGAAAGAGTACCCACAGAAATTTTCTCCTCATTGAGAAGTTCTTTTAAAACAAAAGGCCTCATTATTTTTCCCTTAGCATTTAGCACTAAACACTGAATATTTACTTAATGCTCATAAAATGGAAAGCATTGACTGTAGTATTATCAACCATTAGTACATTCCTCATTAAGTATCTGTAACAGTACCAGCCTGTTAACACAACTACCTGCTGGTCAAAACAAATAGCAATTCCAATTCTTCTAACAGTAATAGGAGACTTGGGAAATGCAAAGAGCTGTGAAATAATACAACCATCTTCAGAACGCACATTTAAGTCTACAGTACCACAGCACATCAACATAACACCAATTTCTAGAAAACTGTGCTCCTGTGATTTGAGTAATACCAGGGAAAGAACTAGCCCTGCAAAAAGGCAACTTCCAAAGCCCACATGCAATTCCTGGGAAAGACAAGTTCAGTTATTCTTCATATAGCAGATCTCACCCTATCACTTCCATTTCTAGCAGTATGTATATAGCAGCTCACTGACATTTATATCTTAACTTCTCAAATAATAATAACCAATGTATATTTTCTTTTTTAGGGGTTAATGAGGGGGTGTGGAGAGAAGGAAGGAGGCTGTTCTGATTCTTTACATTAACAAAACAAGAAGGATTTGGCATTTATTATGACCACAGAAATTAATTCTCGGACAACACAAATTTAACTTCAGACTAACTATTTTCAGGAGTGCCTTGGAAACTAACATTTATTTACAACTGAAATTGATCTGTGATGCACGTGCAATGACCTTACTGGGTTTTGCATCAGTATTATCTAGACTTATTCTAGACTCACACACAAATTATTCCAACTTTAATATCTTGATTATTTCATAGCTTTTTTTCCCACATTCTGTTTATCTTTCTTTTTCAATTTTCTTTTTTAAAAATAATTTTTATTGAGACTAAAGTTCATAAAACCATTCCTTTTTTAATTTTTCTCCAGCTTCATATATTGAACAGATCACAGATACTTTAGGAATCTAACAGGGTTCACTTTTTTGTGTAAGTTCTAATTCCTCAATCATAAGATATCTGTCATCTTGCATCCCCTGCTCCTCCAACATCTCGAACTTCTAAAACATCACAGCAGACTCTAGACAAAAGTGGTTCACCTTCTGTTCCTGTCTCCTGACATCCCTGCAGTGCAGTCATTTTACACACCAAGCCTCCACACACATGAACACAATGTACAGGTTGATACCCTTCTGAGTACACATACAGTGCTTTCTGCCTCCTTTTAGTCTAGAAAGGAGCAAGCTCATATATGTAAGGAAATAAAATCCAGTCAGTTCAAGCTGTTTAAAAATTCACTATGAACACAACATTTAACACTTCTGACTTTGCATTGAAAAGCAAGGATAAAAATCAAAGGACAAGAGATTACACTGGTTCCGTAATTTCTTATCTTCCAAAATTATTTATTAAACTCCATGTTTTTATGATAATCAGCTTTATAGCATTATTCCTCTTGAGTCAACTGGTTTACTGCCATGAAACCACTGCATAATTAGCCTAAAATGTACAAGCCACAAATCCCTGTAATTGGACTCTAAGATACTATCTTATCTCCTCTATATCAGAACAAACATCTCTCTTTCAAGCAGATACTTCAGTAAAATACAGATATAAGTAGTATAACCAATGTATATGATTGGGGAAGAAGCAAGTGCAACCCAAAAGATGCATGTACACGCCATCAAACACATTCTTTTGAAGATGGTAATGAAGGAGAGATGGAAGAGCCAATTATCACAGAGTAGTAATAAACTATTTTCATCTGTCTCATGATTGCCAGCTGATAAATTTGGGAAAGTACCAAAGCATTCAGGATGTACTAATAACACCCTGTATTAGGCCTAAACACATTCTGCTGCATATTTGCTTCTGACTAAAACTGGTGTCAGAGTCAACAAAATACATCTCCAACAATAAAATGGGTTTCTTGTTCATAAAATAACAAGGTTATAAGTCACCATTCCCAAACTCATTTCTGAACTTTAAAAAAATTATGTAATTGTCACTATGTGTCAATACTTAAAACCATGATAAGAATCTAAAAAAAATAAGTTAATCAGCCAATTATTAAGTACAGATAGTAATCTTTTTGCATTTAGGAAACTAATCAAAAAAAGTATGCAAATATATCATCACGGGGGGGGGGGGGGGTGGGGGGGGGGGGAGGGGGGAAATTTAAAATAAGAAAAAATACCATGAAATGGATTTACTCAAAACAGCTTTCAGCTACATAAAATGATTTAGGGGAGTTACAAATACAGGTTTCACTTTTATATTTAGAATAGCCAGACCAACAACTCACAGGAAGGCACAAAGTTTGATGCAGTTCATGCTGAGATGCAATTCCTGGTAGGGTGCCAGTTCAAGCAGTAGAGCACATGACAACACCTGAACTACTGCCAGTATACTGAAATAGCAGTTCTGACTAATTACTTCATCCAATTTTGACCAGAGTAGAACTTGGCAACTGCAGTGTTTTGGAAGTCTAAGCAAACATCATCATTTTGTTTTTTAAAAAAGTAGTATTTTAAAACTATTTGATCCAAGTTAGTATTTGAAGTTTCAAATTAGATTTTAGCTCTTAACCGGCAGGTATCTCTAATCTCCAGGTTTCTCTTTTCACATTTCTCAGTATTCTTAAACACAAAAGTTTTTAGAGGTCTTGATAATTCCAGCAAAAATCCAAACATTCTCAAAAAAACCCCCTAAGCTGTCTTGGCATCAGAGCAAATCCAATCAGTTTCTCCAAATGTCCACAACACTAGAAAGTACACTCCAAATGATTATACTTCCTGATAGTTTGTGTCCAGCAGAATAACAGCAAGAGCATCACTGAACTAAGTTAATAGATTTGTTTTGCATTCAGTACACCCAGCTTGCAACTTAGCTAGTCAGCAGTACTCTAATCAGAAGAGGGGATACACATGCACAGAAAAATCAAGGAAGTCCAAAACTAACAAGAAGAAATCAGAGGGAAAGATTAAAAGTGAGATATGCCTTGCTTTTTTTAAAAAATGCAAGAGAAAAACACAAGTTAATTTTACTGACACTGTTATGTCTATATATACCAGATATGGTCTCTCTTGTGAGGTCCTCACCAGTACAAGCTGCAATGACACCTGCAGAGAAAAGGAAGAACAGCAAATTTTCCAGGTAAGTAGAGAGACCCTTAATTTAGACAGCAACTACAGCCTGGCACAAATTTCATTATTTTCTACTAACTGAGAATGAAATATTAAAAGCTTTCTGTGGTATATCCTTTCATACAGTCAGTAAAACAGGGAGTGGAAAAGAGCCTACCTTCACATAAACTCATTCAAACAAGGCACATGAGGCAGATTTTTGCATTACCTCCATTTCATATGCATTGAAATTCATATTCAATCAGTCTTCAAGCACTGAAAAACTGGTCTTCAAAGCATAGATCAATGGCATAAATGTGATTTGTCAGATATTGAAAGGAGAGAGGTAAGCAAGTGATAGAAAAGCCTTTTTCCCATTTTGTCAAGAAAAAAAATAAATCCCCTAGCAAGACATACACTAAGGTGTCCTACCTGGATTGTTTCACAGACCAGCTAGGAGGGCATGGCTAAGTGTCAGCTGATCAAATGCTGTTGAAAATCAACAGTGTGCTGGACCCAATAGATCTGTGGCAAGTTACTGGTTACAGAAAGAAAATCCCAACTTTAAGTTCTGACTCTGATTTATCAAAGGGCTACATAGAAACAGGTGAAGTGACCAGACCAGCTATTACTAGAATTTTGAAGTAGCTATAAAAAACTCATTTTAAAGTACTGAACAAAATTCAGTGCAGAATAACTTACTGGCTTTATGAACCTTCTCTTCTTGCACAAAGAAGTAGCTAATAATATTCAAATTTTCTGGTGGTATTATTATATGGGAAAAAGAAAATTATGCTATGTGTTTAATGGTGGGAAAATAAACACCATGAAGTAAAAATATAAATCATGTAATAAAATACATAGCAATTTTTTTGTCTGATAATAAATATGTTTATTAGGTTTATTCCCCCAAATTTAAGGCCAAACATTAGGCAAATGGAGATTTAAATTTTTATCAGCTGCAGAGCCATATATAAAGATGACAAATCATGATGTTTACAGGGCAAACAAGGACAGGCAGCGTGACATTTCCCACTGTTTGAATTCAAGGCTTTCAGATTGATAAGTTTCAGTGATATTGCAGCTATGACTAATCCATAATGTAGATCCTATATACAGACTAGAAAAATAAGAGTAAACTTACGAGTAAAAGAAAGAAAAAAAGAAACCCACAACAAAAACCACCAAAGATATCTACATTATTTTCCCCCATTTTTTTTCAGAGTAAACAGAAATTAGACCAGAAAACTATTTCATATTATTTTAATCCAATAAGATTCTTAATTCTGGATCAGCAGATGGGGCATTAAGTTAATTTTAACCGTCAATATCTCATTTCTTGGTAGCATTTTGGGGCTTTAACAGGTTTAGGACAGATTTTTTTTGCTCTTTTTAAGTAAATGTTACATATTTCAACATTGTCACCTTCTAAATTAGCATTTTCAAGAAAGTATGCTTACATCGCATCCATATCTAATCATCTATCCATCCACACATCCCAGTTTTCTGAGGGGAAACATCTGAGCAACTAGCATGAAAAGGGGACTTTTTTGTCTCTGCAACTAAACCCATCCAAACTTCTAGATATTTACTTCTATATGCAGAGGGAAACAGCTTTAGGGAAAGAAATGCTTCCCCAAATGAATGAACTCATTTTAAAAAAAAAATTACCTTCTTATTTAAAATTAATCTGCTTGTTTCATTTAGTATTCAATCAGCCCTCAGTTAAAAATTTGGTATTACTTAAGACAACTAACAGTTGCGAGCTTCGGTTGGTTTTTTGGGTTTTTTAATTCATTCCCTGTGCAAGAAGAGGTAGGAAATGCTTCAAATCTCAAATGTATAAAAGAAGGACTTGGTATTTTTTGAAACTGCATTGTAATTCCTAGGATTTCAGAACAAGAGACCTAATTCTACACCCAAAATTTCTCTTCTCTAGTAAGGATTTTAGAACATACAGAGTATAAGTGTGAGTTCTGAGCAAGGAGTATGAAAACAATGAACGGATTCGTATCAGTAAACCCAGAGCAGGACCACAACACACCTGCAATTCCACAACCCTGACATGTCAGCAAAGGCCTGAAATGCAGCAAACATTTAACAGGTCACAGAAATAATATTCCTATTGTTACTTATCTAGGAAGTATGTTAATAGTTCCAACACAAAACCCATGACCATAACGGAAGACAGTAACTTTGAACTAACACAAAAAGCAAAATACAAAAAGCAGAGCTGAATAAACAGCACCACGGTGCTACAATAGCAACTGGTGCATGGTGACAATATACTTGTACAGTCTTTCAAGCCACCAAAGTACACAGGTATTTAAGATATAACTTCGGCTTTTCAAACTCTTCTCTTCAACTCTCATGATGAAGGCAATGTGGTGCTGATTCCAGAATTGATCTTCAGTATCTATTCTGCTAAATGATAATGATTCATTCTGTCCCGTTTCTTAGTGATGCCCAAACTAAGTGTGCATCCCTCCTGTGAACAAATAGCTAAAGCTTTCAAGCCATCAACACCACATGTCAAGCAGCAGTTTCCCCCTCCTCCTATGTCTAAAATACCCCCATTCCCAATCCAGCTTTTTTCCTGTTTCTCCTCACCACCAAGAGTTCCTATTCTGCAGGGATCCTATTACATGTCATGAGACATACAGGGTTTTCTTCCTTTTTTCCTTTAGCCATTAATAGAAGGGAAACAGTGAAATACATAATAATAACAATAACAATAATAACTTGTAGCACTGATTAATCTGGGTATGATTTGGAGATGTTCCTTTTTCTTGTTATCAGAAAAAAAATAATTACTTCAAGCAAGCAGTAACTGTCCATGCAAGAAACAAACCTTTAACAACAAAATTAGTTTTAGGTGAAAAAACATAGTAGCTTGCAACCCAGAATTCTGAGAGAATTGGTCCATGAAGTCACTGGTGTGAGAGCAAAGAGTTTTAACAACGAATCTACCAAGACGAACACAAATACTTAGCTGGGGGAAAAAAAAGCTGAGTGGAAAACAACAACAAAAAAAAATCTATCTCAAGTCAAACAGGACTGAAAAAAGTAAAGCAGCCCAAAATCAGAAGCAGCCAGTCACCCAGGGCACTACTTTCTTTCAAGAGAGAAGATGGCTAAGAACCAGAAGTGGAATAGAAACCTAGAAAGGATACAAATGTGGATAAACCAAAACCATTCAAATATGCACGTGTATGACATTTAAAGAAAAATACATTCCTCACCTTAATGAAAAGAAGGCAAGAAACTCTTTACTATGGAGTAGAATTTGCAAATATTTTCTATGAAACCTTGCAGTATTCACTTAGCTTTATATATGAGATGCAAAATCTATTCTGAATTATATGAACATTTCCTTCAGATTTCTACAACAATTGCACACTGTAAAGCCTCACAACAGAATTCTACCTGCAGATTTGCTCTAACAAGTTTTTGCAGCTCTGCACCAAATTCTTCTCAGCAGTTTACAGCACTTGCACAATAGCTACAGTGTGCCCTGCCCTGCACTCATCACTTAGTATTCCATAGAATCACAATACCTTTCAGCTTGGAAGGGGCCTCAGGATGACCTAGTTCAATGTTCTGCTCAAAGCGGGGACAACAGTGAATTTAGACCAGGCTACTCGGGACCATCCAGCATGGTCTTGACAGCCTCCAAGCATGGAGAGCTCAAAGTGCCTCTGAGCAAACTGTTCCAGCCCTTAAATATCTTCATAGTGATTTTTTTCCCCATTCAGAACTGGAAGCTCCATGCTTCAATTTAGGACTTAACTCTCACTTTTTCTGCATGTATGTCTGCATGTACTAGGCCTCCTCACACCACCTCTTCTGCAGTCTAAACAAGAACAACTGACTCACTCTCTTCCCTCCCTTCCATGCTCCAGTCCTCTGACTGTCTTACTGCCTGTCCATGAATTCACTTAAGCTTATCAGCATTCATGTACTAGGAGACCTGACACAGGATTCCACATACGGTCTAATGAGTGTTGACTAATGGGGAATAATGACTTCACCTACCAGCTCATTCCCATTGATGTAACCCAGAACACAGCCCCAGTATCGTCAGGGTGCACAGCTGGCTGTGTTTAGACTTCTGTCAACTCACCCCCAGATCAATTAACTCTTAAGTCATCTTAGTTGCATTACGATTTTTATCCTCCCAATGATACAGATCTATATATTCATCCAGATCTATATATTCATCCCAGATGCAAAACTGACACCCTGAGCTACAGCTATAAACTTTTTAATGAAAACCATTTTACGTATTAAAAAAACAGCCTAGCTAAGAGAAGAAAGAACACATTTAGTTTAGAAAGAGTTAATTTTCTTTGAGAGAAGCTGCTGGGAGCTTCCTCTCTGCCTGGGAAAGGCCAATAGCTGGCTAGTTCTGAGAACTGACAACATTTTGCACCATTGAAAGATTAGATCTGCCTCTGTGAGATCCACGTTTCAAAAAGCCCGGGAAATCTCTTTGCTTATGGCCTTGAAAGGTAACTGAGGTCTGGTCTGGCCTCGCTCCCATGCTGCCTATGAGGCCTGGGGAAGCCCAGACCGGACCCCAGCGGCTCCTGGGCGGGTGATGGAGGCTGTGGGGACCTGGCAATCTCACTGACACTAAGCGCCCCTGCTCCCCCCAGCCTGCACCAACGGCCCCAGGCCGAGCCTGCCCCTCCACCCCCCAGCCCCCAACCTGGTGGCTGCCGGACAGAGGGAGGGGCCCAGCAAGGCCTGAAATTCATCATCATGACTGTGGCAGCCACTGCTCACGACCATCTGCAGGCTGGGCAAGATTTAACCCTTTCATTACACAGGTGAGACCTGCAGACCTTGTTCCTCTCTCCAGGGAGAGAAAAGGAGTGAAAACATGTAGAAAGACAACATGAAAACACCAAGGTCAGTAAAGAAAGAGTCAAGCGTCAGATGGAAGGAGAATGGGGAGATGCCAAATGGGGCTGAAATATTATTTTGGCAGGGCCATGGAGATGGACAATGATATACTGAAATATCTCCTTTAATTCATGAGAGGGTATGGGGGGACGAAATATTAAAACTGTAGATCTAAGCAGAGGCATCCATTGGTGAAGCCAAGCAGATGCTGGAGTAGCTGTGATCCCATCAGATGCCTGAACGCAGAGATGAGAGTTGATGAAGACCCTTTGCCCCCAGGGAGAGAAAAATAAAACCTCTGTTCCCAGAGATGATCACAGTGACAGATGAAGAGAACCTTTTGCCTTTGAACAACTCATCCTTAAAATAATACTCCATGAGTTCATGGCCCATAAACACAACTGTAGGAGGGCTGTGAAAATGGGAGGAATTTCATGATGCTGAACTTTTGGCCCAGGCCACTTTCACCCACCACAGTAAGTACTATTTTTCTGTTATTTTTCTTAAACTAGAGTCTAATAATTTAAGTATACAGCATTCTTTGAGTACATTAAAACCAAATAATTTTCAGAGGTCTGTATGGCCAGAACTACTACTCCACAATTTCAACAGATGTATATCATTTTATATGAAATAAGAACAATAATTCTTATTTCAGGCAATTTTTATGTCCCTGACACCATGATCCTGTGAGGAAAGATAAGAACAACCGGGCCAGTGGGAAAAGAAAGAAAACACTGCAACTTTGTGTTCTCCTTCCCAAACTGATCCCACTCCAATGCAGATCTCAGCTGAGCTTCTTTCCATGTTACTGGCAATCTGGCTGAATAGACATAGAAAGAAGAAAAGCATCTATATGGGTGCTGAGAATATTTCATACTGCAGCCATGAGGAAATACTTCAATGTCCCCTTGATTAAAATGCAATGAGAACTTTGTAGTCAAGTCTAAAATAATTCTCTGCTTGTAACAGAGTAACATATCACAGTGACAACTGGGATACACTTTCAGGCCAAACACATGCAAACAAATGATTGTATCTACGTAAGCACAGCCTGATAGTGACAAGTATTCTTTGAAGTTCTAACCCAGCATTATCTCTGCAAGAAAAACAGGATCATCTCTTTTAACTGCATTCGTGAAGTCTTGTCTTCCAGAAGGTGTACTTAGAAATTTAAAATCAGGATTTTTTAAACATTCTACTTTTACATGCAGCACCTTAAGAAGCTGCTCAGTACCACCATGCAAGATAAACCAAAGCAGGTAGAACAGGCCTCAAAACCTATTCTCTTAGGTCCTTGAGATGTAAAATGTTCTAACTGGAGAAGGGACACCTTACATGCAGAGATGGAGGGTCCAGCGCCTCTGGGAGGCCAGCAACCTTCTGTCAAGCAAGGCTTGTCAAAAGAAGCCCTTGAAACTGGCAGGAGCCCTCTGATCCTCAGCTACCACCAGCTAGGGCAGGGCAGGCACCACCACTGACCATGAAAGCAGGGAGACCACTAGCTCTAAACTAGTCTGTTTTTGCTCCTGTTCTTCTAGAAACAAGAGATGAACAAAAAAGCCACTAGCAATAGCATTTATAGGCATTTGTGCAGACCACTGCTGCTTGGCGAGCACAATCTGAGAGGACACAGCTTCAAGTTCTTCCTGAGAGGTCACAGGGAGGCATAACTGCTCCTCCCTGCTGTTTTTGCACCTGCAGGATGTTCTACAAGCACTTTGCAGCAGCTTGAAGTGACCTATGACAGCACAGCAACCACCTCAACCAGAGCAAGGCAAGGCTGGTGACTCGCAGCTGGGAGCAGATGGTATTGGAGGACAGGGATGAAGCCCTCCCCTGTCAGTGACAGGGCCTTGACACCTGTGCCTGTACCTGGGTGCAGGTGTCAAGACTGTTGAAGCAGCAAGAGCTGAAGGGGCAGCCTCTTTGTGGAGTGTCTGTCTGGATCTCCCAAACCTGACCCAGCTCCAGTGGCCCCAGTGCAGGGCATGGCTGAGCCCCTCAGCCATGGGCGGGTGGGCGAGAGCCCTGGGGAAAGCCTAGGCAAGGGAGGGCAAAACGCTGCCCGGCAGCCAGGGCTGAGCCAGGGGAACTGAGCCAGAAACACAGAAGAGGGACATAGAGACCCCAGGAGCAGGAGCAGCTGGATTGGCATCTGGCAGCCAGTCATGGTCAACCCACCACACATGGTACACAACCCTAGACCAGCTGAAAGCAACACTGAAAACACTACACTACACTCAAATGTTGCTGTTCACTCTTGTGGGTCATCATGCATAGAGTCAAAGGCAGACACACAGGTCCGGCACCAAATTATCAAACAAGAAGGTAATTTCAGGTTTCTGTGTTAAGCTGTCATAGTTTTGGCAAATGGTATGGCAAATAGTGCTGGCTTGTAAAGGACGCATCCTAATTTTACAGATTTATAGATTAATTAAAATTCCTTGTTCTTATTAGCAAAAATATGGCTATAAAAGTACAAAAATTAATCAGAGACTCAAGGTCACATAACATTTGCAGCTATATCAAATTCATTAGATCTCAAACAAATAAGCACTTAATTTGCAGTCCTCCTTTCACATTTTCCCAAGTATCTCTTTGAAAATATTGAAAAGTATTTTGTTGCTTTTATAATAACAAATAATATATTTTTCCTTTTGCTCCTCCCTATTTCTTTTTAAGAGCTCATAGCCTACCACTACCAAAGTCCATCATCCAGTATCATAAATACCATTAATTTCAAATTAAATAAGGCTTTGATTTCAAGAGAAGATTACTCTCATCTGTATTACAGGTACTTGTGCCCTCCAAGAAATCTGCTATCCCAAAAGAATTCCCAGCCAAACTAGTAAGCTAGTCCTACAATGCTCCTAGAATACTCCTCAAGTCAACCAGTATGATAGTACTTGGCTGCCAAAGATACTTTGGGAATTTTTAACATGCTGTTGGGTCTCTTCAATGCAGGAACATCTGCTGCCCAGTGCAGGGAGGGAGGAGATTGGCAATGCTGAGACCTACCAAACACTTCTGACACAAGAGGGCAAGAAAAATTTCTCCCATGAGAAAGAGCAGTTGGGTATAGTCCTATGTGTATCCTAGGACAGGTATTTCCACTACTTTTTAAACTATTTTGACTTTTACTAGCCTGAATCCCAAACACATCTGAGCAAACAATAATTTATCCTTTCCACTACCAAGTATTTCCATTAGTAAAAAAGACTTCATGAAGAAATGTATTGAGTAACTGCCAATGCAATTTGAAGAATGTTGCACTATTATTTACAAACACAGGTGTCTCAAAAAATAACTCCATCATCTGCAACAAATGGATATTGGCAGAATCATATCAGAATTATAACATAAGCCATCAGTATATATTTATTAACTTTACTAATCCAATAGATAAGATTTTTAAGACATTAATTTAATTATTTCATATAGTTTTCTTTTAATGTATTTTATATTGATAACAAAAAATATTTTATTGCATATTAGTTAAAAGTTTATTAAAAACCTGTCAGCACTTGAGTTAAAGTTAATAATAAGAAATTCTTTAACTATTTCTTTAAGGTCCATTTAAATAGTGCTAACAGTTAAGTACTTTAAAAAAAGAAGACGTCTAAAAATTTCCTGTTACTAATATTTTATTAAAATTTAATCTGCAAGGAAGCTGAGAGGGGGAGGAAAACAAGTTCATTTTGTTACAGAGAAAACTGATTCCCTTCACCCCACCTCTCTCCCAAGCTTAGATACAAATGACCATATTAAGACTTAAATTCAATTGAGTAAAATTAAAGAGTTTGCCCCAACCACGCAGTTATAATATAAGAATATTCACACCACATTTGAATGTTCTAATATGTATTCATGGAACAATTTATAAAAACTAATTTTGTATCAGCTTCAGTATTTTTGAATATTAGAAAGTGTTCCACTAATAAAAAAGATGCAGTAGAGGAATGGGAATGCAGTTATTAAACATATTAGCATATATTTCCTTTACATTTGGCCATTTTATCCTGAATGATTTTTGAGACAGCTATATATAAACAAAAAAATATTAACTTGTCTACATATATCAAAACACACAGTGACTTTATAAAACCTATGTTCCTACTATTCTCTAAGTCATAGTTTCTCATTAATTTTTATTCAATGTCATTAGTAGTTTTAAGTACTAAGGCAACAGCTCACATGCTACCAGTCTTTCATCATGGCCCACATAATTTGTTTTAACACACTAATTTGTTTTAGCCACTCTAATTTGTTTTAACAGAGTTTTTACAGAGAAAGCAAGTAGGATTTCCTATAAGAGAGATACTGACTTTTGGACATACTATTCTACATTTAGTCCCAATTTTACAAGCAGTAAAAAAGCCTTTCAAATACACAACGCAAACTTAGAGCTTTACTGATAAAAACCTCTATGTTTCAAGGTACTTTAGAAGCAACAGTCTTCTCTATGTCAGAATTCAAAATTTTAAGTACATAAATGCCTTTTAAGAATAATCTCACTCTTATTATGCAGTATTTTCCCCACCAGAAATCTTAGGCATCACAGCAAGTCATACAAAAGTAAAATGTCATTGATCAGCAATCACTGACTGAAGGTACAGAGTTTTGAAACTGAAGCACAGAAATGCTTTTTTCTCCTGTACACATTTACACCATTTTGCACCTTAAACCTACTTTGATCTTGCAAAATGTTTTTTTCTAACATTTCACAGATAAAAACTTAAAAACACAACAAAAAGGCCTATAATCTACACTTTGTAGACAACCTGTTTAGAGATTTTGTCTAATCCCCATTATCAACATATCTCAATCTTTAACAAAGTCTGTATTTCAACTTCCATACTTCATTGAGGCAATATGAGTTGGCAATGTTTAACTTTGTAAAGTAAAAATTCTAAGAACACAGGAATTACTTTAAGGAATATGCTTGCTTTGTCTTCCAATTGAAAATATCAATATAGAATGTATGATTTATTCCAGGAAAGCTGATAACACATTCAGTAAGAATGATAAATGAAGACTGCATTTATTACACCAGCTTAATGTCTTTTGTTGCAAAACAGTGTCATGTTTCATAAAAAGAATTATAAATTTCAGGTCATCTTAGCTGTTCAAAGTTATACATTTTTGACAGTCATCTAGTTGTGTTTTAATAGAAATTACAAGTTCACTATTGTGTGTAAAGATTCAAAAATATTATTAGTATATGCTAACTTTACTTTTAAAATAAAAAAATTAGATCAGAACTTCGAAAACAGTATTTCCTAGAAAATGTTTGCAACAGCTGGGCTGAAAATTAAGTGCAATTGGAAAAAAAAAAAAAAAAAAGCATTTCTATTGCTGTTAGTTATATTTAGGATAAATAAGTAAGTCCCTGCATTTCAAGCTATGAAGTTACAGTGACTGTAGTGCAGCTGTCTGCACAGGATCCCTCTCTGGCTCGGGCCAGGCATTCTAGCACTGGAGTATGCTTGGCAAACTAGCATAAACAGAGACTGTCAAATAGGGTAAGTCAGAGGTTGATGGTATAAGGGATATAGAAGATGGCATCTATTTTTGAGATGGTTAGTTTAATTATCTATGAAGTTATTGATCTTGAGTTAGGAAGAAGCTGAGCAAGTGTTTTAAAGAACATTGTGAGCAGCCACCTTGTGATTAAAAGAATATTCATGCCCTTGAAAGAGACTGGAAATTAAAAAATACTTCGGCAGTTGGGGAATGAACTTTAAAGTAGAATAAAAACAAAAACTTAAAATATTCATATCTGTGTGCCAAGTCCAAGCAGATTCTTTTTCACACAGGAAATTCCACATGACTTTAAATAAAAAATTTTAGAAATATTTTCCTGGTTTTCTCACTAAATTTCCTCAAAATGACTAATGCTGCAAGATGCTCTATTCTGTAAAGATAAGTACTGGCCAAACAACAAGTTCCTGGTCAAATAATTTTCCCATGAACCACAGAGTGGGCACATGGGCACACAGGTATTTTGTGCACCAGGAAGATAATAAATGTTTATGTTCTGTGAAACAGAATAGTAGTTTAGACTCAGCTAAAAAACCAAATATTTAACCTCATTCTATAAGAGAATCTTCTTAATATCTATTTATTTATGGTGAGCTCCTTTAACCAGTTCTTCTAATCAAATTTGTACATTCAACACCTATGACTCCAGGTAAAGTTACTCCAAGCTCCTGTCAACTTGACTTTTCCAGTCTCTTTACATGAACATACACAATTAACAAGCCATAAAGAAATAATTTCATTTGAATTATAAACCAAATGCTGCTACTCCTCACTCCCTAAATATCCATAAAGTGAGCTGTGACTCAAAATTCACAGGGCAAATCTAAGATATAGAATAAACATAGTTCCTTATCTGCAACATCCTATGGCCAGTCTCACTTACATAGCAAAAGATTACACGCTTACCCTCTTTAGAGGGCAGGGCTTCTTTACACAAGGAAATAACCACACAATTCTGTGGCTATGGTTATTGTGGAACTTCTTGTAAAAAGACCCAAAAAAAATGCTCCTTTCTCCTCACTTGCTGCTGCAAACTATTTGCCGGTGGAAACCCTTGGGGTTACGGCAGCATTCCAGTAAACTTTATTTTCAGAGTTTATCTATGCTGCAGACAATACCAATTGAGTTTTATGTTGGTTAACATAGGTATCAACAGCAGGACAGGCATGAATCTGATCATGTCCCAACAAATCTAAACTAGGGCTGAAGCTCAAGTCACCAATGTTTCCAACCCATCAGCTCCTGAAACAGATACAGGAAAACTAGCCTGGGAATATGTGTGTGCATGTCAGTCACACTTCCCCAATACAGCATTGTCCTACCCACAACTTGGTACCCAGAGTGTTGCAGTGCATTAAGAAATACAGTATGTCCCTGGGGATGAACCCACCCTTGGTTTTGTACAATGTTTTGTACAAAAAACGCACCCTTTGTTTTGTACAAAGGCCCACCTGGCCTCCCTTCCTTTTTCCCTACCCCTGTTACCCTCTGTTTCTCCTGACCACCCCCCTCACCCTAGTTTAATAGAGAACACCCGAGGCACCTCGCTCTCTGTCCTGCCCCGGGTGATTCACATAGAATAAACCCGGGACCACGCCTCGCAAGATTGAGCCTCCTTTGTCTAAATACCTAAATTCATGCTGAATACATTATGAGATTTCCCCCCAACCCCGTGTTCTGTGAAGGACGGGCACATCCCCACGGGGGACAAGAATGGAGGGATTCTCTTAATATTTACAGTACCATAGAAGTCAGATTTGGCAACTCACTATTAATGAACTGTTACTTAAACTAATACTTAGGACTACCTTCACAACTATTTTAATTTTATTAAAATGTGCTTAAACACTAGTTCTCAAATATTATGATTAGTGGGTCCTTTCACACTCAGAATATTCTATAATTCTATAAAAATTAAGCACATTAGACGGAATAATTTATAACACAAAGGAACTATGGCACAGGTCCTGAGACAACAGTAATACAACTGAAGCCAAATTTGAATGCTTGGCTCCTCCCTGAACATTTATCTTAATTACTTTTCATTTTGGAAAACCTGTGTTTGTATTCCTTCATGCACAAACTGGCAAGATATACTTTGAAAGCACAGGCAGACTTCTAAGTTAATGATTAATAGTGAGTAATAAATATGTATGCAGAAGAAAACTCCAAGCCTTTATACTAGGAGGGTAATTTTGGTTATTCCCAAATTCCTGATCCTTTCCTATTTCATTAAAATGTTTAATGAAAATCTTGATCCAAACCTTTTCTACTTTTTAGCCCTATAAATTCAGGAAAAATATTCAAGTTTCTACCTTGAACTTAAAATTACATAATTCTCACCTGGGGATATTTTGCACATTTGGCAGGTTAAAATACCTTCTCAATGAAGTACAAAGAGGAGTAAACCCTCACAGTCCTTTCGGTTCAAGTACACAGTTCTAGATATGCCAGATCCAACATGTTAATCAGCCATTATCTAATCAAGTATTTATTCAGTCATTGCATGAGCAAAATTTTACCTCAATACACTACTATATCGTCACACAGATATTCCAAAGCTCTAGTAATATTTTTAATATTTCACAATTACAAATAGCTTTTTCCTTGAAGGCCACAAAATCAGATTACTTTTGTCCTAAACAGCTTTTTTTGACATAGGGCACTACAAAAGAGTCAATGAAAATGATTTTTATATAAATAGATTTGGGAGGTTGAAAACTTTTCTTCTCCCCTATTTTCCCTCAAAAATCACTTTATTCATTTCAACACGGTTTTGTTTTATTAAAAAAGTCAAATACTTATATTTGAAAACTTCTATTTGAAAATGTCTAAATAAAGTCCTATTTTGACCATCCAGTTGCAGAATGATTGCTTAAATTTTTGGTTTTTGTATGATAAAAACACAAAAAATAAATAGCTATGCAATACAAACATTGTAGCAAACACAAACAGTACTGGTTTTTGAGAGAGTAAAATGACTGGGTGGTTCACTCAGCATTCTGTAATCAAGACTTGACCCCAATCAGGTTTTAAGAGTTAATTTCAGTGTCTTCTTTTGTGAATACTGTTATAAATTTGTATTGTGATATTGGCTTTCACAGATGAATATATATATATTAAATACTTTTTAGCTATGCTAACAAGTCTTAAGTTTAAAAGAATTTCCTAGGTACAAGGCAAGGAAACCCCAGAGGGCAAGGACACTGGGGCCCAAGCTGTTATCAGGAGAACAATAGAACCCAAACTGTTATCAGCGGAAGATATGAAGACCAGCTGCCCTCAGGGGAAGGATGAGGGGCCCAGGCTGTTATCAACAAGTGACCATCTGCAGCAAAAAGGAAACCAAACCTCCAAAATAATGCTGACCAGCTAGAATAATAACGACCAGCAAAAATTATGCTGACCAGCAGAAAATAACATGATCCAAGAAGGTGGAACCAGGGAGGGGACATGATTGAATATGCATTAACCTCTCACAGCAAGGATGGTATAAAAAGGGTGTTCCCAAGATACCAGGTGTGTTCCTGGCAACCTGCCAGGGCACCCGGCCGTTTTAACCCTTTGCTTTATTTCTTTTGCCTCCTAATTGTCTTTTGTTTATATTAAATTATTTTTATAATTTATTAAGTGAATCTCGTTTTTAAGAATTTTGGGGGCTCGTCCGGGAGAAGCACCTCACCTCTAGGACCACCGGAGATCCAGAACGGGGAAACAGGCGTGCCCCTGCTGAGTTCAGCAGATCCCATTCTTACCAAAGAAGTAAGTAATCTTTGGGGGAGCGGGAAGCGGGGGTTGCAAGATACCCCCGGGGTTACTGGGACTGGGTCTCAGGGGAGGGGTTAGCCCCTCGGGAAAGGGAGCCCAAGGTTTTCCTGGCACTGGGAAAACAGAGTAAAATGTGGATTCTCTAAAACTTTGTCAAGTTGAGGATTAAATCCAAGAAATTTGGACTTAAAACTGCCAAATTGAGGAATAATCCAAGAAACTTGGGATATTTGACATATTACAGTGCCCATGGGCGGATATTAACAAGGGAAGTAAAGAGCACCTTATTGTCTTGCTGTGACTGGGTGGAGTTGAATGAACAGATGTGAGAATGCGTAAATAGGTGTGATTGTTGCGTTAAAGTTTGTTTTTCTTTTTTTTTTTTTGGAACTGTGTTGTTAAAGAGGAAAGGTTTTCTGTGCTGTGCTGGAGTAAGAGTGAACACGGGTCAATGCTTCCACAGGGACTGGATCACGGTGGGGACACATGGAGTGATTCGCTTCCTCCCTGCGAGCTCCTGTCTTGGAGCCCCGGGGTGGCAGACCAGAACTGGGGCTTGTAGCCCAGGAGCCGCGGGGGTGTTGTATCAAATCTGTTCTCAGCGGGATAGCAGCTCTGCTCTCAGAGCAAAGCCGAAGTTATCTTTAGTGGTGATCTTCCCTCCGCGCCTTTCCCCCCCACCCTGGGCAACAAGAGCTGCTTGCAGGGGAGGGGTCGCTTTGGTGAGCTGGTATGTGGTTCAGCATTTGAAGTGGTTTGGTTTTTGGTTTTTTGGGTTTTTTTTTTAGAAGTTTTCTTTGCCCCACTGTAGCGGCGGTGAAAGGTGCTCCCAGGGCTACTCCCTGCCGAGCTATGGGGACAGAGTGGCGGGTCAGCCTCAGGAGTGCAAGGGAACTCCTGGAGCTCCGGCCGGCGGTGAGTCCGGCCAGACCCTGGTAAGATCAAGGCACGGAGGGTGCCCTGAGGGGATGAGTTCAGCTCATCCCTTTTGAGTAAAGTGAGGGCAGGTGCCTTCTAAGTCTTGGTGCCCCTGGATTGTTTAAACTTATTTTGGAGCTCTCAAGCCGCAGAGCTGTGTTTAGGTGGCTGCAGGCAGGCTGGATTGAACCACAGATGCTGGTTCGGGTTCCCTGCTCCAGGCACAGGGGGATCGGAGGAGCTTTCAGTGACTCCTGGAACCTCCTGAAGCTGTGCAACAGGCCGGGAACATGCCCAATGGAGAGAGAGCTGGGTGAGTCCCTCTGGGACCCAGGTTTTCTATGCCGGGGTCCTATGAGACCTCGGGCACATTAAGTTCTGTGATTACAGGAGTAAGGATTGGTGTCAAACTGTCTCAGAGAGCTTTTTCTTAGCCAGATGTGTGAGTGAGATATGGAGCAGTACTGGCGTATGGTATCAGCTCCAAACCAAGGGAGCTGCAAGTTGCAAGCCTTTGTTTTACCAGGTTCTGAGAGAATTCCGTGTATGATGGTGCTGTGGGCTTCTGCAGCAATAAGTTGTGTCGGTGCTTAAAATTTGAGATTTCAGGAAGAGTATGCATCCTGGGAGAAAATGGAAAAAGAAGTGAGCTCTGTTTGTTTTTTTCTTGAGTGACTGCAATATTTATTTTGTAGAGAAACAAACCCATTTCTTAGTATGCCTTCCAATTTCTTTACTTTAGTGAATATCGTAGAATTTTGTGGTTGATTTTAATTTTAAAGGCAAGTTACAGTAATTTGCATAGTAGTCACTTCTTGAGGTGAAAACTTACCAGGTTGTCAGTAAGTGTTAGAGCTGTTAACCCTAATGTTGTTTGTGTCCTGTGCTGATCGGCACAGCCCATGGTTCTTAACAGCAGAACCTGGTGCCAGCCTGTCGTGGTTTTAAACCAGTAACTAAAAAACTACTTATTTCTTGTTGTGAGATATGGATTAGAACAAGAGCAAAACAGGCTTAAGACTTAAAGGGAATAAAGACAGTTTATTAACAAACTACAAGAATAAGAATACCAGAATAAACTTTCAGAAAACCCCCTTATCTTCCACATCTTAACTATTTCTCTGTACACATGACAACATAGAGACAAATAACTTTAGGACCCTGGTGGTTAAAAACAGTCTTAATTCTTGCTACAGTCTTTCATCAGTCTTTGTAGAGAAACAGAAGTCTCTTCCTGTTAGCTTACGGAGTTTCTCACGAGAAAACTATTTTTCATCATAGTTTCCTATTTCTCTAATGCCAGCTGCCCGGAAATCTGTCATTAGATCTTCTCCCATCTCACATCTCTCCAAGGTGTGTATGGGTCACTGAGTTTAGAGATTTTATTTTTAAGGATAAGTTATTCAAAGGCAGAAGTCTTCTTCATCTGTCTCTGTGAGCCTTCCTGGAAAACAGTTTTCTCTCTGCTCCTCAAAGTTTTAAAATCTTCACTCAACTCAATTCCAGCAACTCACAGTATCACAAGTACTCTCTCTCTTTTGCTCAAAACTTACACTTTGAATACCTTGTTCCTCTCAACACTCTTATCATGAATTAAAGCAGTCTTTTTATACTATTATTGTCCATCTCCATAGCTTTAACAGAAAGATATTTCAGCTGAAAAGCATCTCCTTATTCTCTCTTTCTTATTTAAACTTAACTCTTTTCTTCACTGTTTTTGGTGGTTCTATAATGTCTTCTCTATATGTTGATTGTCTCTCTCTTTCTCTGTCTTTGTGAGAAAAGGAGTAATCTGTATGTTTATCCAGGTAGTAAAAGAATTAAAAGCTTTAAGAAAACTGCAAGGGTTCATGGTGTTAAGTTTCAGTCTAGCAACAAAAACTGAAAACCAAGCTCAGCTGACCAGCGCTGCTTCTCTTCCCCCTCCCTCCCCCCTCCACCGCGGCCTGGTCGGCCTGGAGAGGGGGGAGGAGGCCGAGACAGAATCCTGTTACCTCTTCAAACGCCGGAAACCAAAGAGGGCAAGAGAATTTTGTCTGTACTTCTTAAGGGGGTGTTTGCAAGTTGAATTCACTTTTTAATGGTCAGATCTGCTGTCAATTCTTGGAAATGACCGATAATTGGTCAGGAGGAAAAACTCCCATCAGCCACCAGCAGCTTCAACTTCCTCTCCCTCCAAGCTGTCTTAAAGGTAAAGCTACCCCATGACACAGCCTAAAAGCAAAATCCTGTGGATTGTTGTAAATCTTTTTACTGCTGCTGAAAATTATTTTGTCTCTTTTCACAATATGAAATGCTGATCATCTCTCTGATGATTGCTAAGGAGTTATTGTGATAGTGTGTTTAGCTGAAGATCAGGCTCAGAACTGCCATGACTTCTTGTTCTTTTGAATTTGCCAAGAAAGTGCACATTTCTCTAGGAGTGCTTGTGTTGTTTTGCAGCTGTGCTTATTACAGAAGCAGAAGTGGACCCAGTTAAAAGATTAAAATTAAGATTGTTGGTGTTTCGAATTGAGAAGAGAATTGTGGAGACTCTAAACTTGGTCTATTTTAATAAGTACATGTGTTAATTTAGAGATGAGTCTTATTTTGTGAAAGAAGAGTTCGAAAACAATTGTAAGACTGGTTCTTGCTATAGATTGTTCATAGTATATAAGCTGCAAGTACTGTTGAAACATAAAGGTATTGTCAGAAACTTGTCAATGTTTCTAAATGCCTGTAAGAATAAAAGACCTGATCATATCTTGTCATGAGAAAAGTTACACTAGAGATTATTCACATTAAGCAGCTGTGTGAAGATAGACTCCTTTGTACCTGTAGAAGAAAACTTAGAGAAGAATGATGTCTGTGTCTTCATTTCTAGCTTGAAGATCTGTTCAAGGAAGTAGAAATAGAAATTGCAGGTTTGTTTTAGTTGGTAAAAGTAGCTGGCAAGCTGACTGGTCTCTGTGTCTAGCGCCTTTGATGGCTTTGGGGAGGGTCCCCAAAAGGAGGTGTTAGAATTTGTTGTTGATTCTGAAGCAAAGTAATTTGTGTAGTGGAGATTCTGGAGGGATGTGGTGTAAAGAGTGGCGAGATAATAGTGGCAAAGAGAAAGAGAGAGGTTTGTGTTTCCTTTCATTAAAGTTGTAAAGATTTTTAGAAAGAGAGCGAGAAGTGTCTTGTTGGCTCCGAAGAGTGAGCACTGCCTTGTGGAGAGAAAAACTTTCAAGCGCGATTAGAGATGAGAATTGTGCCCGAAATAGGGGATGTTAGGAGCATCTGGAGCACTGGGTTAAGAGTTGCTAGGTTTAGGTGTTGTTTTATTGCTTTTATGTAAAGCGGCTGCAGCAGGATCCGGTCCCATGTAAGTGGCAAACAGCGAGGCCCAGTGTGCCAGCTCCCGGTCCTCTCCCACCCGATGTGAAGGGTGCAGAGCGCGGTTCGTGAGTGGCGCTGCTGGAGCAGGACCCCCCGTGTCTGTGCCGGGGTCTCGAGGGGTGCGGGGTGCCGGCAGTGCTCGCCGGCCCGGCAGCGGTGCTGGGTGAGGTTTGCTGCTGAGGAGCGAGCTGGCCCAGCAGAGGAGCCCCAGACCAGAGCGCTGTGGACTCCGGGCTCTGACCCCTGGCTGTGGTGGGAGCTGAGTGTGTTTGAAAATGCCAGTCCTGTGTGTGAAGGGACGGCGCAGCAGGGAAAGAGGAGACACGAGCTTTGTCCCAGGGTCAGTACACAAGTGACTGGCAAGGACGCAAGTGGGCCCCTGCAGAGCGAGCAGCTGAAACAGCCTGCTCGGCCCAGAGCTGCGGCAGCAGGGGTGGGGGAGAGAGATAGCCTGAAAAACTGCTGTCAATGGGAAAGGAACGGAACAAAAGCCAAGAAACAGACCGGTGGATGATGAGACCAAAGCAAAAGTAATCTTGCTCGTTAGGTTCTGAAAACCTCATCAAGGTGTTTAATTTCTTGAAGTAGGATCTTTTTTTTCTCTCTTATTTTTTTTCTTCTCTTTCTTTCTTTTACTCTTGTTGTTAAAAGGAAGGGGTTTTTTCTAAGAAACCGATAAAAGAAGTTTGTGAAGCTAAACAAGTAAATAGTAACCAAAAGGTAAAAAAGGTAATGAATGTAATTTATTTGAAGTCAAAACTAACTTAGCCTTTCTTGTTTAACTAATCTGAACGCGCAGAAAGAGATTGGCTCCTATGTTAACTGTTAAATTTCGCTGATGGAAAATTTTGATGTGATGTTTTCATTCTCCCTGTGTTATTAAGAAATCGTTTTCAGGTACTACTGATAAATAAGGCAGAGAAGCTGCAATCTGGACCAAAGAGTGAAGCTGGATTCACACCAATAAGATCAAAAGAGCTGAGGACTGGACTGTAACACCCAAACCAAGTGATACCAAATGTACTCTTGAGCAGAGACCGGTGGTAATGAACTGAGACAATCCAAATGATCCAAAGAATGAGCTAAGAATCACGCCTAACTGGGAAGTAAGACCAAGCCTGTATCAGTAGTTTCAAGTCCTGCCTGGACAAGTTCTGGGACACTTTCGATATCCACCTTGGGGAGGAAAACTCCCACTCCAAACAGGAGGACTGGGGCTGTTTTGGTTGGGAAATCCTCATATATTTTTACTTTTGCCTGTGATTTGTATAAAGGAGGGGGGAGAACCACAACTTCCATCAGTGCCACATCATATACATTGTCTAAATCATCCCAATACGGGACATGCTATCTGGATTAAATTTAAGTGTTTAAATTAGAGAATAATAGGTATTGTGGTTCACCAAGTTAAGCCTCTCATTGCAGGAAGTGTTAGGTGTCAAATCTATTAAGAATAACTTAAATGATAACTTTTTTTTACAGATGGGAAATTACTAGTGCGTATTGAGTGGGAAGTACCTGAGGAACGGTGGGAAACTGCTGTTAAAAGGTGTCAAAAGAAATTTGCTTGGAAATTACAAAAGAGGAAGTGACAAGGAAATAGGGGGCAAGACCAGACTGACCACTACAACTCACCACCGAGAAGAATATAAAACACCTGCTGTGAGCTGCAACCTCATAGGCAGGATTGGTGGGGGTGTAAGCCATACTGGACCCCTATTATTCCTTCTTCTGTCACTTATCCTTCTCGCTTTTGGGACACCAGCAAAGCCATGTTACAAATGCTATCCAAAGCTTTACATGGAATGACACCGGGGTTTCTTTCTTATTACCCACACCAGTATCGATAATCGCTGCTATAACCCATCCAAATTAAGTACCTGTATGCATAAAGGGAAAATATTAGACCACAGAAAATCTAGGAACAAGTAGTAACAGATTAGAAAACAACTGCCCAAAAAAAGAGAAAAAGATGGATTTTCTTCACAGTTATTGCCAGGAGAAATAACCAAGATTTGGTAAAAGAGCAAATGGTAAGTGAAAAGATAAAGCCAACACAGTAACCTAGACCTGTATTAACCTCACGTCAGGACATGTAAGAAAAGCTCAAACAGCAATTAAATGGAGAAAACTTATTCATGAAGTGAGAAATATTCCTGGTAAAAAGTATAAAGCTGGTAATAAAACTTGTACATAGTAAGTTCCAGAGAAACCAACTCTGTATTAGACTCAAAGGAAAGTAAAAGAAAAAATTGTGTACATAGTAATAGAACCAGATTCTTCCAGTGTAATAGCACAGGGGAAAATCCTTACTCTGGAAATAGCCAAATTTTGGGGAAATATAAATCAACAGAAAAATGACTATTAGAAAGCACCAGATGTCTTATTTTGGGATATGTGAGAAAAGGGCATACCCAAAGCCCCCTTCGCAATGGAAGGGGAATTGTACTCTGAGAATGATTCAACTAGGATTTTTCTTTTTGTCAGGATGGGACAGAAATTAGTTGGGGGTGTTGGTTTTTGAGGTCCTAAAAAGAAATAAAAGGGAATAGTTTGAGCACCTCAGAAATGGAGAGATGAGAAATAGCCCCTGAACACATATTAGAAAATAGCCCCTGAACACATATTAGAAACATTCTTGGGCACAAGATGGAAGTTGGCGATATCAAACCCCAATTTTTGCATTATGAAACTCCAAGTTCTTGTAGAAATCATAACCAGTGAAACAGCTGGAGCTATAGAATTAATAGCCAGTCAGTGATGAAAACCACAGTGGCAATATATCAAAATAACCCGGCTTTAGACTATTTATTGGCTAAAAGAAGGGGTGTTCTGTGAGAAAATTAATACATAAGATTGTTGTTTTCAATGACAATAAAAATGCTGTTCTAGATATCGCCAAAGAAATCAGAAAAATGGCCCATGTGCCAGTCCAAAAATGAAAATCAGTAATGACCACTAACTGGTGGGATAATATATCGGGGATAGAGTAGTAGAAGAAGCTAAGTTTCTTCTCCTTATAGCAGTGCTACAGCTGGTTTAATATTTCTTCCTTGTTTAATCCCCTGTTTAATTTGGCTAATCACCAAAGTAGTGCAAGGCATGCAAATAGTAGTAATGCCTACAGACTCAAAATTGGCTACATCTGGAATGGCACAAAAAAAAAAAAGATGAAAGAGTGCTAGAAGCTAGAATACAAGAATTATTGCTCAAGCCAAATGATTTATAAAAAAAGAAGAGGAGGGGTTTGTTATAAATTTGTATTGTGATATTGGCTTTCACAGATGAATATATATATTAAATACTTTTTAGCTATGCTAACAAGTCTTAAGTTTAAAAGAATTTCCTAGGTACAAGGCAAGGAAACCCCAGAGGGCAAGGACACTGGGGCCCAAGCTGTTATCAGGAGAACAATAGAACCCAAACTGTTATCAGCGGAAGATATGAAGACCAGCTGCCCTCAGGGGAAGGATGAGGGGCCCAGGCTGTTATCAACAAGTGACCATCTGCAGCAAAAAGGAAACCAAACTCCAAAATAATGCTGACCAGCTAGAATAATGATGACCAGCAAAAATTATGCTGACCAGCAGAAAATAACATGATCCAAGAAGGTGGAACCAGGGAGGGGACATGCTTGAATATGCATTAACCTCTCACAGCAAGGATGGCATAAAAAGGGTGTTCCCAAGATACCAGGTGTGTCCCTGGCAACCTGCCAGGGCACCCAGCCGTTTTAACCCTTTGCTTTATTTCTTTTGTCTCCTATTTGTCTTTTGTTTATATTAAATTCTTTTTATAATTTATTAAGTGAATCTCGTTTTTAAGAAATACAAAAACACAAGTGCTACTCACACTGGCACTGAAGTGCAGGATCCAGTTCAGAGCAGTTTCATCTCAGACAAATTTCAAAAACCCACAGACTGTCTGTGAAACTGAGAAACCCACGGTAACGTGAACTGAATGTCTCCAGCATAAAACTATTTTCCTTGAAGTCAGCTACGCAAGCAATTCCTGGATTGCTAAGACAAAATATGTCTTAAGATAAAATATGCTTTTCTCCTGTCTCTGCATGTTTTGCACAGCTACTCAAGTGCCTTGCTCAGCAATGAGCTCCATGCTTATCATACTTGAGATTGCACTGAACACAGCAGTTCATAAAACAACACACATTAATGTTTTATGCAGCACAAAACAGATTTTAATAACAAAGCTATAGCCATTGCAATCTAGGAAAAATTGCCTAGAAGGTGCCTGCAGACAGGTCCCTTCCTTGAATCTTTTTGCCATCTACCCTGGAGTTGTTTACCAGTCCAATACAACTTGCAGATGTGGCAAGTCCCCCAGC
This sequence comes from Cyanistes caeruleus, assembly GCF_971803275.1. Classification (NCBI taxonomy): domain Eukaryota; kingdom Metazoa; phylum Chordata; class Aves; order Passeriformes; family Paridae; genus Cyanistes; species Cyanistes caeruleus. The sequence continues at coordinate 72,492,044 of NC_141701.1, forward strand.
TGGCAGGCTGTCCTGAGATGACTTTATGACGCTTACATCCCCAGTCGCCTTGTTTATGTTACATATTAAGTTCTGCACATTCAAGACTGGCTCTGAGAGCAAAGCAGTGGGAAGAAAAAGCCACAGTTTGTGTCAAAGAAAAATACTCACTCCCCTGCATCCTGCTCCTGGACTGTGTTGTCTGCAGCATGAACAGATGGCAGGACAGAGCTCTCTTTTGCTTTTAGTTAGTTTTTAGCTAGCTGAGGCAGAGAAGTACCCTGGACTCTTTTTTTTCTTTTTTCTTGGATCTGTTCAAACCTGCTCTGGACTGAAAAATACAGCCAAAACCTGGGAACTCATGCCTGAAGCCCACCAGTGCCTGGGCCTTGGCACTTTCCAGTGCCAGAGAGACTGATAAGAACATGAGTGAACTGAGCAACCCCACATGAGAAAGACTTTTTCTGGATTTGCCATCTCATCAAACAGCAAGAGGTTTTATTGTTTAATATTATTCAATTTCTGTTAAATAAACAGGTTTTTTCCACTTTTCTCCAAGGAAGTCTTTTTTCCCAAACAAGCTGGGGGAGAGGCTGCTTGAATTTGCTTTTCTGGGGGGACCCCCATTTGGATGTTCTCTCCCAAATTTGCCCTAAACCAGGACACAGGCTAAAGAGAGGTCAGGATGTGGCTAGAACTGTAGCCCCTCTCATTATTCTTCCAGACAGCATTACACCCAGCCAGGCATCAAGGCCACAAACATCAAAGATTCATGACTCGTTCACTGACCACACCCAGAAAAGTCTGCAGAAGCTTTTATGAGAAAAGCAGCTGGACTGTCAAGGACAATTTGCTCCTACAATAAACTCTGTTTTAAGGTCTCCTCTAACTACTACCTCTTCCTCTTTATTTTGTTATAAATTTGTATTGTGATATTGGCTTGCGCAGATGAATATTATATATTAAATACTTTTTAGCTATGTATGTACTTTTTTGCTACCAAGTCTTAAGTTTAAAAGAATTTCCTAGGTACAAGGCAAGGAAACCCCAGAGGGCAAGGACACTGGGGCCCAAGCTGTTATCAGGAGAAAAATAGAACCCAAACTGTTATCAGCGGAATATATTGTGATTAAATGTAACTTTGGAAAAAATTCGTGAAAGAAGGAATAAGTATATTACTGTATTTATAACAATGTAGACCACATAAAAATATAGTGTGGCCTAAAGATTCCTCCCCAAACCCAGCAGTAACTACCCATTCAGGCGATAACGACCCTAGGCGATAACGACCCTAGGCGACGCTTATCAGCCTGAGAGAAAGAGCAGAACACAGGCCATCAGGCTAGACAATGAGAAGAGCCCAGCCGAGATGCCCAACGGCTCCACATCGAATCTGGATACCCCACCCTATAAGCCATGACTGAAAAAGCAATCTAACTGAACAATGAGAGGAGCCCAGCCGAGATACCCATCAGCTCCACACCGGACCTGGACACTTCACCCTGAGAGCCCAACCAAAGATATAATCAGGAGGCAATCAGAACTTTTCACATGCAAAAGGACTCTGCCCAGTTGTCTATTGATTCAGTTCAACGGTTCCAGGAAATCCATTCAACCAACCATGTAGACTCTTTGTGGAACAGTGACTGCTCGGAGTTTAGCCTCAGGACACAAAATCCCTATAAAAACCCCGGACAGTCAGCTCTCCGTGTGGATTTGGGTAAATCTGTACCTCTGGGTACAGACCCCAGTCCACCCAGCGCTGCGCTGATTTATTTTATTGTGGTTTTTTTCTCTTGTTTGTGATTGAAATTGTTTTATAATAAATTGCTGTTTATATTAACCCTATTTTGCCATTGCATTTATAACAATATGAAGACCAGCTGCCCTCAGGAGAAGGATGAGGGGCCCGGACTGTTATCAACAAGTGACCATGTGCAAAAGAAAGGAAACCAAACTCCAAAATAATGCTCATCAGCAAGAATAATGATGACCAGCAAAAATAAATGCTGACCAGCAGAAAATAAAAATTGTACAAAAGCATGATCTAAGAAGGCGGAACCAGGGAGGAGACGCTTTGAATATGCATTAAACCTTCACAGCAGGGGGGGATAAAAAGAGGGTTCCCTGAAATACCAGGTGTGTTCCTGGCAAGCTGCCAGGGCACCCGGCCGTTTTAACCCTTTGCTTTATTTCTTTTATCTCCTAATTGTCTTTTTGCTTACATTAAATTCTTTTTATAATTTATTAAGTGAATCTCGTTTTTAAGATTTTCATTGTTCTTTTCTGAAAAAAGCTTGTCAGTTTAGGAAAAATTTTACTTAGGACCTTAAGAACACTACGAAAGTTCACCTTGGCAAGGCTCAACTGCTGAAGTTTATTGATGCAGGAGAGTAGGGTTGAGAAGCACTTCACTCAAGTGAAGTCAAATTCATTGATTTGTCAAAATGGAATGTGGTAAACAGGTTCTTTTATTTTTTTCTGTTCTTTTATTAGAAGCTAAGAATCTTAGTTTTGGAATGCTGTTATCAGCTATATACAAATGCTACTGGTTTTCACATTAATGGATTTCACTCGCCACACACCTGCAAAAAACAATTTCCAGAAATATTTTTTTCAGCACCAAAAGTACAACACAGAATAAAAATTCCTCCTTATTTTTCACCTATAGGCACTTTTATATTTTTTGGTTTTAAGCTTTCTTGGATGTCGGTGGTGACAAAAATTCCAGATGTCAGAACAAGAAGGTGTGTTAAATTTCAGACCAGTGAATGCACAGACAACCAAAATGCAGTTTACTATAGAGTACCCTCATTCTGTGCCTAAACTCTTGACGAGACAAAGCAGTTACTGCAGTGCCATACAGACAAAAAAGGTACAGTATAGCAAACCATGCATAAAATGATTACAGGTCAGGTCTACCTTAGGAATATCTTGCCAATACAGCAACTTTACTCCTTACGTTTAAGAGGCAACTACACTGGCAAAGATATCACAGAATCACGGAAAGGCTGAGGTTGGCAGGGACCTCTAGAGGTCATCTGGTCTAAGGCTCTCTTTAAGCTGAGCCATGACAGGGTCCAAGCAGCTTTAAGTCCAAGGATGAAGACTCCACATCTTCACCTGGTGTGTTATACTCTGTATTACATTCTGTACCAATTCAGTAAAGCTGTAATACAAACCACAGAAAGACAGTTTAGGTTCCATTTTAATGCTCTAAAGGCTGCTACTAGCAAAACTCTATTGGTAACACTGCACACTTTTCCATCTTTCTGCACAACTAAATCACTCCTATGCTACACAGAGCTCATGTAGATAAAGGTGATATTAAACATCAGTCTGTCCTATCATTTGTGATGCATCCCATCAAGCAATGACATCAGCAATATGGATACCCAGACACCAAGCCTGAGCTGCCCTAAAGCTCACGAAGTCCATGAGTGGAAATACCTCATACCATCCTATGTATCTACTCAACACTGGCAACTACCACACTAATTCAGTTGACAACAGGTAGGAAGGATTCTCCAGCAACAAAGTTGTAATTACATTAAGACTGTTCTAATAAAGGTTATTCATCTCAGCACAGTGTTGCTATCCAGCTCATGTAGGATTATGTGAATGGTCACTGCAATGGAAAAGTAGCACCTTGTTATTTTTCATTTTCAGGGGTAGCAGCTATCTTGTTGGTCAAAGTTCTCCCAACATCTATTGCATAAAGCTGTATTTCTAGTACCAGTTTGTCTACCTTTACTTCATGCAATATGCACTGTGTGGTCACAAGAGACCATTAAGGAACAGTAAAGAAATTGGCTGTGTTATGATAATTCGAACGGTATAACTTGGAAGGAAATAAGTCAGAAAACTAACATGATGTCTTAGAAATTAACAGGATTTAATCAGAATTATTAACAAAAGACAGCACAAAACTTTGCAGCATTTTTCATTAAAAATATTATTTCAAAAGCTCCATTTTAAAACACACAGGAATCACTAACTGAAATTATTAAAAGTATTTTAAATATGTGTTCTTAGCAAGAAGTTACATAGATCATGGAGATGATCAACAGACTGAGATTACTTTTCACAAAGTAGGAACACCAGGTTCCCACCATTTAAAGACACTGGGCTACAGTTCTAGGTATCAGCAGAAGTAGTAAAGACATATATTAGAATATGAAAAATACTTTAAAGGATATTATTTCATCACAACAAGACTAGCTCTCTGTCTCAGAGGTCATTTTACTTCTCAATAGACCTACAGAGAAAAGTAACAGGAAACTGAAACCAAAACAGCTTAAAGTTCCTATGCTTTCAGCAGTCATTTTCTCTCATATCAAAGTTTTATTAAACACTTTTCTTTCAAGCTTTCTGATGTGTGAGCAAAGAAGCAAATGCATAGACAACAGTTACTGATAATAATCAATAATTTCTAATGGTTCATTGGGAGGCATGTTAGGGGCTGGGGTTTTTTGTCTTTTTACTTAAATAAGGTGGTGTGAAAACCTTCCAAAATCTAAAGTTAGTCATGCTTTTAGGCAAAGACATGCATTTTATCTTAGAAGAAATCTAATCCAAATTAAATTAGCAATGAGTTAAAGTAACAAATTCCTTCAGGTCTTTATAAGGAAGACATCCCTCTTCTCAAGGGAAAGGGTAAGAGGCTGCTAGAGAAGGGCCTGGGAAGTATGATTAGTACCTCCCCATCACCAGATCTCCAAAACTGTATCTGCTTTAAAAAAAAACAACAGACAAACAAGAATTCTGGCTTCCTTCAGGTGCTGCATTATCCCATGGAACAGAAGAGAGACAGTGTCTACACTGAGAAGGAAGAGCAAGAGTGTCAGCAGCAATGGGACACAATATATAGATCTGCACAGGTTGTCAAAGCTGGTCAATGTAAGAACAGTGCCCTTTAAAACAAGAGTTTTCCTAGAGTTAATCTATGACAAGAGGAACTTTACCTAGCCACATCTGGAACAGAACACATCTGGCAGAATACAGCTATAAAGGATTTCTTAGAGAGTTCACAGACATGAATACAAAAGGTTTTATTCTCTCCAGGCATCTGTAGCTCAGATCCCAAACAGTGGTGCACATCTAAAATTCTGAAGACCAAACTGAGACTTAATAACCCTACAGTAATAATAATATTATGGCACATAACCACGATAGTTGGCCGTTCTCCATTTACTGATTAATGAGAAAAGATGACCAGTTCAGCCCTCTGAAAAAAAACCAAAACAAATACTTCACAGGAAGAAGTGGATTTTCCCTTTCTAAAAGATAAATAAAAGCATGAGGAAAATATACAGGATGTGATGCTCCATAAGTAAACATCACATCTGTTACTCACATTTTAATATCTTCCCTGCCACCCTGAAGCATACCATGTACAAATAAGAGGAAATTGCAATGCAATTTTTAAAATAAATTATTGTCAACAGGCATACAGTACTAAGCCAAATGCAAATCACTAAATCAATCCAGCACCAGTTTAAAAAGTTTTGATTAATTCTCAATTCATTGCTGTGTTATTAAATGCAACCACCATTTTATGACTCCCTCCTTTCATTTGTGATTGAGGCAGTGGTGGCCTGGAGACAGCTCTGCAATGTGCAACTCTAGTCCCTGAAGGCAGAGTTTAGTGACAGCTATTCTGTTCCCGTGTCTGCCCTTCAGACAGATTCAGTACAGATATAAAAATTTAATATAATATTTTACTGGTTCAAATGCATACCTGCTTGGATTTTATTAAATTAAACAGAGAAATTTGTTACAGTTTTTTAATAGAAACCTCAATCAATTTTATCTTTAAGTATTGTTTTGCAAACTGTTTCAAAGCAGCTCTGAAAACAGTCCGAAAAGTGAATCACAGTCTCAGAGTACAACTAAGAGTTGTAGTTTTATTTGAAATTGTAATTTCTTTCCCTGGTTTTTCAACAAAAACAATACAGATAGCAGAGGACATAGCCAGTTTGGCAAAAGCTGCGCTCATCTAAATACAGCAAGAGACTACACCTCTCTTCTGACATCTGCCGCTGCTGCTGTACAGAAGTGTCCTACTTCACCCTATTCTTCCTTCTACATCACCCCTCCTGCTAAGGGGACATCTCCAGCATCTCTCTCCAAAACGTACAATGAGCTCTGTTCCCATACGATGCTGAAACCCAAAGTTTCTTCACATCTTTCTTGCCTAGCAGTCTTCATACACAGACTTATAATCTAGACCAGCCTCCCTGCAGCTCCTAATGGGACAGCTCTAAAAAACATAATGTCCGCAAAGCTCCTCCTACCATAACCAAGTTGATACACTTCAAATTTCATAATGGTTTTTCATGTACTTCAATAAAGAATAAAAAAAACATGAAGTTTAATTTTCACACAAATAGATTATTCCTGTGAAATACATCCAGAAGATTAGTTTGTCTAAATACCTGGTGTTGGGGTCAGAAGCACAGAAAATAGGCCCTTATCTGTGGCGCCTGGCTCTGACACCCAAGAGAGCACTGAGTTTAGCATAGCACCATGGAGACAGCTTTTAAAGTTAAGTAGAAAAACTGGGAATGTGAGTGTGTAGGTTAGAGTTTTAAGTCACTGAGTGAGAAAGTTAGAGTTTAGAGTTTAAGCTGTATGAGAGATGAAAAGACAATATGGAGGATTTAGGGCATTGTCCCTTTCTCCTTCTTCCTTCTTCATCTTCTTCTTCTAAGGGATTTTGGGTAATAATGAGTGATTGGATAAAGAATGCTGCAGTGTAGCAGACAGGTGTCAGGTCATCAGGTCACTTGTTGCCTTTTAAGCAAGGCAAACACCCTGGTTCAAGGAACAGCGCGGTGGCCAATACCCAGGCCACTGTCCTTTGCACAGAGACATCAATGTGATGGATGGCAAATGACATTTATTGCTGGAGAATTTGACATTTTATAACCTAGGGTCACTGTGTTACTCCCATCTGCTTTCATCACAGCTAGGTGCTATTGGCTAATTGCAGAAGGCATTACCATACTAACAAGGAGGGGGGGTTACTAACTTTCCGTTACATCCCGATATCTTCCGAGCACCGGGCCTTACTTCTACAGTCACTAAGAAAAATAACTTACTTGGCATTTGATTATTGGACAAATAGACATATAAAAGACCTCAGAGAGATACTTCGTTAGCCATTTTGCGCCTTTCTTAGTGTAAGTAGCTCCTTGTATTCTGAGTATTTGTAATATAGATAAGGAAAGAATAAACAACCAAGTCCGAACATAAGAAAACAGTCTCCCTCTCGTCGATCGCAGTCCTGAGGAAAAGAACCCAACCACCAGTGTCATCGTGATACCTGGTGCATGCTACCCCACTGGTTATTTAGAATTATGAGGAACTAACTATGGGAAACAGCCTGGTTTCATTTAGAGACACCACTAACCTTTGACAGATAATTCAGTCACACCTTGAAGCCATTTCCATTAGAAGATTTTGCAGAACACATATGCCACACATGCACACACCAAACCAACCTATTGCACACACCAGTCTATTAAAAATGGACCTGAAATCAGACAGCTATAGGTTGGCATGAGGCCCAAATTAATTAATATACAAGCAGTACCTTATTACATGAAAGCACCATCAGTACCACTTGCAATTTCATTGCCATTGGAACACAATTTGTTCTAACATTTTTATCTAGTTGAATATGATCTAATGAAAGACACCAACATAGTATCTGTACAAGCTGATTAAACAGTACCAAAGAATATTCCCATGCACTGAAATAAAATTAATTTTTTTCAATTCATCCATTTACACACCAGGAACAAAGTTTTTTCTGTTTTCATATGTTAAGGAAACTAAGGTCAGATCTTGTGTGAGTGTGCATACACTCAGAATAGCTGACATGAATTTCCACAATGCATTGACAGATCAAGCTTAGCTGCATTGCAAGTTGATATGGCATACTACATGCAGATTAAAAAAATATAATTAGATTTTTTTAGAACTTTATTCTTATCAAAGAACCTCAATAAAGCAGTCAAACCTCCAGAAGTGCTCAGTAGTAAATGGATTACTTTTTTCTGCAGCTCAGTTGAACCAGTCAAAGCAGAATCATAACATGATCATTTTTGCCATCTGGTGCAACAGCTATTGGCCGAAGAGTGACTAATAAATATAGCAATCCAGTCAAATTATAAAGAACAAAGTCAAAACTGGAATGCTGGTATAAACACATGGCAACACTCTCACTGTCTGGCACAGGGATCACACAGCACCCAGCTCAGGCTGTGGAAATCTGCCAGTCCCTGTGGATCCCCTTGGAATCAGCATTTCACACAGAACTGGACCTCCTCTACCACCAGCCCTTCTTCCTCACGCTGTTCCCCAGTCTAAGTTTCACCATCTCTAACTGTAGCCACATTCCCTTGAAATGAGAAGGACATCAAGCCACTGATTAGTGAAATTAGTGAACAAGAAACATACAGAGGCTATTTTTCTGTATTAAAACTTTTCCCATACAATAAAAATACAGTGTCCATAACTATACCATATGCATTTTGGGGTGTTTCACTTCATTCTATTTCTAGTCTGGTCTTGTGTGAACTTCCATTAGTAGACAAAGAGCATGCTTTTGTTTAGTATTATTGTTGAGGAATCCAGGGTCTGTGATTCAAGGTCTGTGATTGAAAAATGCAACTTAAAATCATAATAAGAGGTTTGGTTCAGCTAAGCAGCCAGGGACCTAGATGCAAGCCCTCTCAGAAGGCTTCCATGAAAAATGGCTCCCGGAAAGCCAACTGCTGGACCTCAAATTTTTGTTCAGATCAGATTGATACATAACAAATCCTCTCACCTCACATACTATTCTACCGTGTTTAAAAATTTTCACCCTTCTCCCTGATCCGTGCTACAGACAGTTGATGAACAAACCAACCCCAGAACGAGAAAGAAAAGATATCCAAAATGCCCAGTTTCCATGGTGGCCCGCAGAAAAAGCAAACAAGGTCAATAGTATTGTTTAATACCTAAGGCCGGGTTGAAGGAGTGACAGTGTGGGGTGTTCTTGCCAGCTGTCACACCGTGTGACCCTCCCTACCAACTCACACCAAAATCAAAACTCCAGCTGACCATTCAAAATATTTTCAGTGAAATATGAAGGAGAATCTATCAAGCACTGCAGTGCAGGGCATTCAGACCAAAGTTTTGGGAATCTGAGTAATTACTTTTTCTTATATTTTTTTTTAGTATATTGTCCTTACAAAATCTTAAGAAAACATAAAACTCATGCAAGGGGTTTTTTTTCTACTCCATTTTTCTTTTTCACCATTTCTTTTTACTTTTTCTCCTGCCATGTTTCTCTCTATGTTTTCCTCTCCTGACTTCTCCCTCCCTTCCCCTAATTCACAACTCCTTGCCTGAGCTGTGCACCAGCAGAGCTGCTGGAGCTAGTGGGATGTCCCTGACAACTATTAAGGCTGACACCTCACACCATCAGGTTCTGTTTTCACCCACCTGAACTGCAGCCTGTTGTGGCCAGTGCAGACTGAATAGTTCAGGGAACTTGCAGCTGAACAATTCAGTCACTGCCTGGACCAAGGTCATGGCAAATACAGGGTCTTGCTCCCACTACCATTGTGAAGACTACTCCAGACTATTTTCTGAGACATGCCATTGCCTCTGGCAACAGGGAGAGGATGGGGCACCAAGCATCTTCCTATTGTTGCTCTGAATTCTACCGCAATTTGGAATGTCAACCACAGAGGCTGAGCTAAGCAAAGAGTGTACTGCTGTAGATTAGTAAATGGATCCACTTTACCTTCACCCTTCTTTGTCTGCTCCTTGGAGTTCACCGGGATGCTCTGCAAGCCAGTTTACTCCTCTGGGCAACAGAAAACTGTTCTCATTTTGGGGTGAATCAAGTCACCTTCAATAGACAGGACCCAGCACACAGACAGAACTAGGACTGCCCTTCTAGTAGCAGCAAGTACATTTATAATCTTGTTAGGCAGCATCTTAAAGCCAAGCTGGAGAAGTAAAAGGAAAATCTACTGCAACATAATTACTAGACACCTCCTAGAGCTAAACACCTACAACACTTTTCACTCAGTATGTTTGTGTAAAGACAAATATTGACTGACACAATATTTTTACAAGTCTGCCATTTCAATTTCCCTCTGTTCTGGAGCACAGGCAGAGATCATAAACTTCTACATTAGTCAAAATGTTCTAGGGTTAAAATTCAGCACCTCTGATTGAAGCTGACAGAGGGGTTATAAACAAACACTATACTGCAGTTCTCTAGTAAACACACAGAAAATTACTGACACATATGGTACTTTCTGTTTGGAGTATTAGAAATAACTTTCAAGTGGAAATGAGAATACTGAAAACCTACTGGCATTCTTCACAGAAACTTTGCACCATTAGTCACATATTTTGGCATTTTTTATTGAATACGTGTGTTAAGTGATGGGAGAACAAATGTTATTTACTTTCTTTACATACCACTGTTACGGTGCACTATGTCTTAGGTTGCAATGCAGGATGCAACCAAAAGTATTCTGTTACCATCTGTAAAAAACAGGTAATGCACTGCTCTCAATCTCTTCCATGACCCATCCTCCCTCCAGGGGAGTATCTTCTGTTAATGGGCCATTGAGTCTCACTGCATGACTGTTAAAATTACATCATCCCGTTGTAAAATGCTCCACCCAGGGGGAGGAGCCAAGCCTTCCTACCTGAATATAATCTGACAGAACACCACAGTCCATCTTTTTCCACTGGATTCCCAGAGGAAAGACCAGACCCATCTACACCACCACTGGACGTTCAGAGGAAAACGACACCCTTCTACAGAATCATTGCTTCATTAGAACCACATCTGTCACTCCAAGAGGACTGCAGGCACCATTTAATTGGACTACTACCAACACCATGACCAACAGGGTGCCAGGTTGTATTCTGACTCTGTCAGTAGTTTTTTGTACTACTGCATTTTTATTTTAATTTTCCTAGTAAAGAACTGTTATTCCTAGTCCCATATACAAGGGAACACACACATATATATATATGTTACTATAATAACATATATACAACATATATATGTTATTCATATTCCCATATATAAGGGGCCTGAGAGTCCCTTAATTTCAAAATTATAGTAGTTTGGAGGGAGGGGATTTATATTTTCCATTTCAAGGGAGGCTCCTGCCTTCCTTGGCAGACACCTGTCCTTCAAACCAAGACACACTATTAATAAGAAGCATGTCAGCTCCACTCTGTAGAGGTTAGAGGGGGAAAGAAAAAACCCAACATCAAGCTTAGGCCAAGCATCGCAGGCACATAAGTAACTTGTCTATCCATGTCCATGGTCCTGGCCACATGCCAGTCCTTGCTATATGAGCTGATCCCTCATCATATGCTGGTGAAAACAAAAATATCCAGAGTGATCATGAGTGGTATCTATCACACTGATTTTTTTTCCCCCTGTCAGTACAACTTGACCGGGTGGAATGAAGTGTTTGCCAGCCATACTCTGGCTCCTTTGGAAAAGCTGTCACCCACAAGGTGTATGGCCCGGCTCATGGAGCAAATGTAGCCTGAAAAAAAAGATCTTTCTTTCTTACAAACGAGCCCTCACAAGACCCCAAGCTCCAGCTGGTTCTCCTATCGAAAAGTGAAAGAGTTTACCACTAGAAAATAAGAAGTATAACCATTAAATTATGCATTTTATCTCTGAAGGTTTCTAGATTGTTTTAGCTGAATTATTCTGGATCATACAGTATGTTTGGAGAACAGCTGCACATTGTATTTCAGCTAAGGTCTATCCTTTCTCCACTTAGCTCTCTCTTCAGGCCAAAGTCAAATGCTCTAAGACAAATACATCTATTATAAATCACATCTTTCAACAACAGTTGGCCAGGTTGCTGACATGTGGACATTGCAGAGCACACTCCCTCAGGCGATAACTGGTGAAGTCAGCTGTAGATCCAGCTGCACTGAGGATGAAAATAAGAAAGGACTGAGAATGGGAGACAGGGGCTTTCCTGCACTAGCAGCAACTCTGTCTTGAAGCACCCAAGAAGAGAAAGAAGCTGCTTGGGGAAAAATGAAGAAAAGAAGAGGAATAGGAATCTATGTAGAGGGAACAAAATGGTTCAGTTGAGGCAGCATGTCTCAAAAAAAAAAAAAAGGCATAAGTAGAGAACTACATATCCCCACAAGATGTGTGCATTTGAAAATCAGATTCTTTCAGCTGGTTAAAGAGACCATCATAGCCTCCTAAGACTCAGGGAAAAAAAGCATAAGAGAGGAAGGGAACAATGTAATCAGACCTGCTAATCCATTAGACCTGAGATAAAAGGAAGAGAAGGAGGAGAAAAACTATTTTTACAAGAAACCAGAAGTTAAACAGAAAAGAAAGGTTGGCCTGTGAAAAAATAACTTAATGACATTACATTACTGAAGGGAAAAAAAAAAATCATATTATCAAGGGTAATGAATTTAGGATCAGCTGGAACAGAAGGGAAGGAAGGACTATGAGGAGAGAGGACAGCAAGGCTACAGGAGGCTAGGTCAGGACTGAACAGCACAGAGCAGACATGCTCAGAAAACCTGCAGAGGCAAGACAGGATGATTAAGGGAGCAGAAACAATACAAAAGTGGGGACAAGCTGAAGAAACAGTGGAGATATATTTAGAGGGCTGTGTTGGAAATAAACAAAACAATAATCAGTGACCCAGACAGCAAATTCCATACAGAAGCTGCACTGGAAACCAAAATTTTGGCCTTTCAGTATATAAAGAGGCCTGAAATAAAGACAGAGAGAGACTTCTTACTAAGATCTCCAGTAACAGGGCAGGAGGTGATGGTTTTCAATCAAAAAATTTAGACTGGACATAAGGAACAAATTTGCTGTCATGAGGGCAGTGAAACATTGGAACAGGTTGCCCAGAGAAGTTCTGGGTACTCCATCACTGGAAGTTATCAAGGTTGGGCTGGATGGGTTTGAGCAACCTGGGCTAGTGGAAGATGCTCCTGTCCATAGCAGTGGGATTAGACTAGATGATCTTTAAAGATTCCTTCTAACTCTACCACTTATGACTCTATAATGACTTCCAGCCTCCACCCCATGTCCCCTTAGCAAACGGTCCTGAAATTCAGTGGCTGTGTTCTGGTCTGTCCCAAAGCTGACTCACAAAGCAGCAAATTAGTTTCTTATAATATCCTCCAATAACTTATGTAACGGTGGCCTGAATGAGAGATTTCATCTGATGAATGATAATGATTCATATCACACGTTTCACACAAACACATGGTGCCCTTCCTCTGATGTGCACAGCAGACATGATGGATTAAAAAGGAACAGGAAAAGATGCAATAAAGATGGGATTTATACACTTTATTGCAGAGAAGAGAGACACAGAGAATTGAAGGAAAATAACAGTTTCACAAGAGTCACCTGTAACACTGGAAAACTGGCCTCTTATAAAAGTCCCCTTTAATCTTAAATCTTACAATAAGCTTAAATATATGGTTTAGTTCAGTGACATGACTAGGCAACATCAGAGTTTCAGAACCAAAATAAGATAGGGATGTCAATAGACAGAGTTAGAAAAAGAAACATATTGAAACAATGTAGTCAAGAGGGTTTCATGACTTTAAAATCTCATTTAAATTAGAAGGATTAAAAAAAAAAAAATCAGTCAAGACAACAAAAAAAATTACCTGGCAACAAGGAAAACATTCCTCTGGCACAGAATATGTATTTATGTTCATTCTGCAGATGCTCCAAAATCCTCCTTGGAACATTCTCTAAAGTTATGCATGATTTTCCAGCCTGATAAGTTAGGTTCCTGTCAGTTTTTTACAAAACAATTCTTATTTACCTATTCTTTGTTTTCACATTTTCCTTAGTTTTCATTTAGCAGTCACATAATTGTCAACTGCATACATTTTGTCTGATTATACCTCATTGTTGTGAGGTGTCTCAGGGAGGCAAAGATTTTGTTTCAGATAAACATTGTTAAAGTGAGAGGTGTGGCTGTAAAGCCCAGCTAGTGTGAATTCTGAACTTCTGCTTTGGGGGCTGGGCCCTGTGAGCCCAGGAAGAGTTGCCCCACCCCAGACCCCTCGTGGGGGGCAGCCCAGGAGTTCTGATTGGGTTTGAGCCCCTGGGGTTTCTCCCTTGCTCCTAGTGGTCCCTGACCCTGAACTCCACCCTGGTTCTGTCCCTCAAAACCCATCACCCTGCCTCTGTTCGGGGCTCTCTGTCTCTGGATCTGAGTTTGTTCCTATGCTGAATAAATGGTTTCATGAGCAGAAGCCCGTCTCGTTGGTGTCCTTTGCTGGTTCCTGGTAACTACAGCCTCTCTGGACATGATCCGGAGGCTGTGGAATGCAACAGCCCATGCATTTTTTTGTCACATCAATATTGTCCTTTACTCTTTGCAGTGCTTAAAATTTAGTACAACACACCACCAACAACTAATAATAATCATCATCCTCATCATCATCATCCAAGGAAATTTCTACATTTAGGCTTCTTTTAAAGTTTAGAGTGGAGACTAAAGGCTACATAAATGTAAGCTACATGTCTTGAAAAGGAATTCAGATTGATTTTTGATCAAAATCTCCCAGTGACTGGGTGACTGGGAAAGTAAATACAATTTTGAAATGCCACAGAGAGAGATGGAACACATCCAGATTGCAGTAGCAAGACCCCTTCCAATCCAGCATCAAGCCTGGTAAACAGTATGCCAGAGGTACATGTGAGGTCAAGCCCTCGGCAGACAGACAGGAAGGAGCATCCCTCCCATAACTTCCAGTTTCTGGTGAAGTCTTCCAAATTAAACTGAGGTGGTAGCCATGCAATTAATAAAAACAGTAGATGAAGAACAGTAATAGAGCCCTGTGTCTGAGAAATTACGTCTTCTGACTAAGTGGCAGAAAAAATGAAATGTACTCTCCTGCGTCTTCCTCTTCCCCAACCATATAACCAAATCTCCAATAAAAGAGACATACGAATTCTGCAAGAGATGGCAACACTCATTACAATTAAGCTACAAAACCAAATATCAAATTCTGAAAGATATGATTAATATCTCTTTTGCCCACAAGAACTTTTAAAGAAGTTTGAATAAAAACTTTTAAACTTCAGTCGTGAAACAGTCACAAAGCCAAGATCACTGAAGCCTTAGTCTTGGTACTTCCACACACATAAGTTTGAAACAATCACATAGACAAGTGAGAGAAAAACAATAGTGAAGAACAAGTTAATCTTTGATTTCCATGTCCTCTACTCCAGCCCCAGCTGGAGCCAAATAACTAAAAACCATAGCTTATCTTCTTGCTGTGGAGAGCAGGCAGAAGTTATATGTATTATTATCATGGTTAACATCAGACCTTACAACTAGGCAGTTGTAACAACAAACCACTAAATCTGCAACTCCCCTGAGTTCTTATGCACACAGGAACCAAGGACAAGCAAGAGGCCGATCCTGTACACGCATCAGCTCTATTCTTCCAACCACAGTAACAAAAGAGAAACTAAAAATAAGTAACCAATTAAAAGAATGGCTACTTAGCAACCTCTCATCTCAGGTAGATTTCCTTAAAATAAGCAACAACAACAACACACCTTTCAGAATCCTAAGTTAAAAGTGTTAAAATTGAACAAACACACACAGAAAAAAAAACCTCTTTGATAATGAAACTCATGGTCAATACCATATTTGATTGTCAAGAAATTGTTGTGGAATCAAAAGACACAGTCCACACCTGCCAACTTACCCCTGTGCTGAAGCAGCCATAGGTCTTGACAGTGCCACCAGAGTTTGAGAACAGGGGCTGTAAATCATGGCCTTGTACATTTTAAAAAAGAAACTGATTTTGGAGCAGGTGTTAAAGAAATAAATTTTAATGGGTGTCCAGACCAAGACCTTCAAACAAATTACTACAAATATTGAAACATAGGTCTGGTGCTAAAAAGGAGCAGGTCATACTTTAATCTTACAACTGGGATCATATTTCCTTGCTACAGAGAACACTATCAATTAACGAATGATTTTCAGCCCCAGCTAACAGATGTGTAGAAATTACCAGAGCTATATAGACAAACCTTGAGAAAAGAAAAAAGTAGTTTCTCTCTTCTCTGGCTGTAAAAGCATAGCTAGATAAGAGACAAAGCAGTGGCCAAGGTTTCTGATTACCCAGGGCACACAGAACGTGCTTGACAGCAAGCAGATCTGATTAATGCCTGTAACCTCATGACTTCATCACACCTTCTTTCAAAAGGATCAGCCTCCAGTTTCTAATAAAGATCAGCTCCAAGCTTCTGAAACAAGCATTAAATTAGTGTCGATGATAAAAATGAATTCTGTTTGTAGTCTCAAGAATATCATGACTGCTTTAGAGAGGGGTAATAAAAAAAGCAAGAAAAATGTAACTTTGGCTTCTTTTGCTATTCCAGTTGAAGGTTCAAAGGAATTAGATGGCCTGCCACTAACTGAGTTTCTGCAACTAGTGGTCCTTTCTGATAAAGAGTGAAGCCAATCTACAGACCACCCCCCAAAAAAATCATATTTGAATGATGGGCCTTGCAGAGCTCAAGCTAACCACAGGTACTTCAAATTCCTGCTTCCTTCCAATCCCTGTTTCTCAGCCACTACTGGTCCGCCATTTGACACTTGGACTTGGATGCATTATGTGCACAAGCTCACCAGCCAGTAATGGAAGCTGCTTGAGTTTCAGAGTTTCACTCCCCAGACTTTTGTTGATGCTCTATCCTTTTCCAACATCTCTCATGTTCAGTCCTGTGCTTTTATTACACACTTATTTATAGCTGGAGAGGCTGGAGGAGGGAGAGGCCATCTACAGGTAGGTTCTCACTTTAGTATCACTGAGAGTTATAGAAGTGAGAACAATGGAGTTGAGGTTTCCAGCCAAAATCTGGGGGCAGCACTACCCTTTCTTTCCACTATGATTAGCAAATCATACATTACTTCCCACAGGCACCTCTTGTTTTCTGGGTGCCTAGTTTGCAATGTGGGATGTCAATTAAATGGTCATGACATGAATGTAAAATCTCTGGGTTAGATTTTCCAGTTTTAAAGTTAGCTACAAATTTTCTAAATTGCAAATTCTTTACTTTGGTTTTCTTCTATACCCCATTTTTCAAGTGCTGTAGTAACAGAGCAACTGAACACAAAAAAGCCAAAACCACTAACAGCTATTGTTAATAGTTCCAAACAGTAAATGGGTTTGGGCACATATGTAGAGTAAAAAAAAGTGAAGAGCCTTAAAGTTTCTAAGAAGAATCTCAATTCATCACTTGACAAAGAGAAAAAAAGGCACATGTGATAAAAGAGTTATGTCATGTATTGCAGAAAAGGTCATACTTCAGGACTTCAAGCTGCCCAAAAAACCCAGGGGAAAAAATAAGACTTGTGGACACAGCAGAACTGTGTCTGACACTGCACTGAACTGAAAAGTTTGCACTGCCTTCAGATGGGAGCTGGCTTTCTGCCAGCCAGCTTGAACCACAAACAGAACAAGCTGCATTCTGCCTTTAAGTGTTGTGTGGGCACATTCAGAACATTTTAACAAGAGGCATGACAGGACACCAAGAAAGAAGTTGTACCTCTGTGCTTCTGATCATACCAAGCTGTTTTGTTTTGTTTTGTTGTTTAATACCAGGATGCATTCAATGCAGCAGAGTCAAACAACATGAAAACGGTATTTCCATGTTTTGGAAGTGCCTTTAACTAACCATCATCTTCATTACTACAGAAGTGCAAATGAGGAAATCAGATACTTTTTTGCAGAGTCATCTTTTTTATTTTTCTGACCAGTTCAGATTCATTTGCAAGAATTATAATAATATAATTAGTTCAAATTGACTGTATAGTCAAATCAGAATAGAACTGAGATGATGGTAAATCCCTCTCCGTATTCAGCATCACTTCTTCCTTGATCAGAGGAAGCCATTCATGAGACATCTTCCTGTTCAAAATGCCCTCTCCCTCAGGTAGATCCAGCAAACAAAGGACTCTGAGTACAAAACATACCAGTTCATCCAGAATTTACTTGCATAAGGTTTACACTGAATGAATCCACAGTAATTATCTGGGAGCAGTAACTCCCAGAAAGACAGTACAGGAGACACTGCAAATGTCATCTGCATTTGAAAAAACTGCACTACCTCAGGTAAGCTGTGTTGTATTTAAATAATAAATAAATCAACACACACAGCATTGTAGGGTTTAAAATATTCTAAGCTGAACCTGTGTAATATCAAAACAACCTGAAACATATTTCATGTCTCAAGAATCAGTAATTTAAAGGTAAGCAACAGAGTTCCAGATTTCGGAACTAACAGCATGGAAACAAAGATCAATGCCAGCTAGTAAAGAAATTATTAACATATGTGGTACAGCTCCAGCAATGTGACGATAATTACTAAAACTCCAGTACTATAATAAAGAACACAGATGGTATTTGATATAAAAATAAATAAATAAGATCATCATAGATGACTTGTTGCAAAAAAAAAAAAGAGAGAGCCTACATTAGCTTATAATTTGTTTTGCAACAAATTATGTTCTGCACTTTGCAAACAAAAAACTTATACTCAAATTTAACTTAACAAGTACACAAACCAATACCAGGACTACATTTGTTAAAAAACAGTCTTCATCTCACAGATTTCACAGGTCTGTTCGTGGAACCTGGGGAATATTTCCATACATGCTAAAAGAGATGACAGCCAAGGCTTGAAGCTGAGCAGTACTCTTTTTCTAGCCACTCAGAAACAAGGAACAGCATCCTTCAAAGGCTTTTTTTGGGGGGAAAAGGGAGGAAAGTTTATCTCCATATCTTTGTTTGCATACAGCTAACTATATAGAGCAGACAATAACCCATTGGCCAGGGGAGAAAAGACTTGTTCAACTCACTCTTTTATCTATTTTTTCCTAAAGTCTTGAAGCTAAGATATCATTATTGCAAATTCTTAGCAAAAACTTATAAAAATGCCTGAGCATGTTATTTTTTTATTCTGGAATTCTATCTTCCACAATCCAAAGTATCCC
This sequence comes from Cyanistes caeruleus, assembly GCF_971803275.1. NCBI lineage: Eukaryota > Metazoa > Chordata > Aves > Passeriformes > Paridae > Cyanistes > Cyanistes caeruleus. The sequence continues at coordinate 72,511,093 of NC_141701.1, forward strand.
AAGGCAAAAAATCCGTTTTCTATAAGAATACTAGTCAAGCTGTAATTACACTTGCAAGCATGAAAAAAGGTCAATTTTTAATTTCTACCTTAAGATATAGAAAAGTAGTTAGCTTTGATGCCAGTTTCTTCTAGTCACTTTTACCAGTCTCATTCACAGCTTCTAATGCAGATGCAAACCAGATGATAACAGCCCAATTCTACAGGGCTAGCACAAAATAGCTAGGTGTGTCATTTCCACCACCTGTTCTTTAGCAAAGCAGAAAATATTAACCTCTCTTCTCATTTTTATACCATAATTGATCTTATCCTGCAGCTCCCACACAATTTACATGACTGAAAACAAAAAGTGCTTAAAGTGTTGCCAGAAAGAAACTTCTGTGCCAGGAAACTCTCACTGACATCTCCATGCATAAGCCCAAGAGCCACGACTCTAGCTCCCACTGGAAAAGGGCTCCCAGCTCCTTTTCTACACAACCCAGGGTGGTTGCAACACTGGGCTGATCTGCACAACACTTTGCATCACAAGTGCAGATCACTCTGCATCGCTGCCTTACACTGCAGGCAGGCCAGACTTCCTTAGACACTTATCCACACTGTGAGAAGGACCTCCCTGCACTTACCACAATATGAAAAATGTTAAATTTTCTGTACCAGAGTACTTAGGTTCCAGAACAATTTTACTGTTCCCTGTTGAATAATCTTTGTGATTTTTTTTTTTTGTAAACAGTACCATCAAAACAAACAAACAAACAAACAAACAAACCCAAAAAGAAAAATCACCGAAAAAAATCCTGAATACCATTATTATTAGAAGTTGGACATGAGGATGCCTGTAGGTCCCTTCCAGCTCAGAATAGTCTGATTCTGTGATTACTGAATAGATTCCAGGCAAACCTGATGTCAGTAAGTGTGAACCAAACACAGGTGACAACCCTACAGCTGTATTATATTAATACACCTAGGAAAGTTGTACTCTTTTTTTTTAATGTCACATAATTGACCCATAGCAAAATAAGTCTTCCCAAATTATTTATTATTACTATCCCACTGTAGTTTTGATTAGAAGTTACTCTTTTTCCTCTGGTAGACAAAAAGATTTTTTTTTTAATATTAAATTGATCATGTTATCTTTGTATGACATGTGAACTCACAGTATCCAAAACTCCTTAATTTATTGACCAATATTTTTAGTGCTATTAAATCCAAATATTTGTACTTAAACTTCACATCTGAGCATGAAAAGCATAAAAAGTCAGTAATGATTTAGGAATATATACACTCTTCACATTTATACTGTTAATGTATCTTATACAGTTGACCTTATCTTATTAAAGGACAACTCTTAATAACTCATTAGTCTTAAAAAGCCCTAACTAGTACCTTACTCCTGAATCAGTCCTTTACACTGTTTCCAGAAAAAATGTTTCTTCCAGGCCCTTGCTTTGCCAGAAGCTGATTCATGTATCATGTTATTTAAAAATAACACTGTAGTATAGAATTCAGCAGAGATACATAAAACCTTTTGAAGTCTAGCCTCCTGGTTTAGGGCAAATTTGGGAGAAAACCTCTGAATGGGGTCCCTCTAGAAAGCAAATTCAAGCAGCCTCTCCCCCAACTGGTTTAGAAAAAATATTTATTTGGAGAAAAGGGGAAAAAACTGTTTATTTAACAGAAATTGAATAATATTAAACAATAAAACCTCTCACTGTTTGAAGAAATGGAAAATCCAGAAAAAGTCTTTTTCATGCAGTGTAGCTCAGCTTGCTCAGTCTCTTATCAGTCCCCCCAGAGCTGGGAAGTGCCGAGGCCCAGGCCTCAGTGGGCCACAGGCGTGAGCTCTCGGGGTTTGTCTGGGTTTTCAGTCCAGAGCAGGTTTGAACAGATCCAAGAAAAAGGGAAAAAAACCGAAACCACAGTCCAGGGAACTTCTCTGCCTCAGCTAGCTGAAAACTAACTATAAACAAAGGAGAGCTCTGTCCCGCCGTCTGTCTGTGCTGCAGACAACATAGTCCAAGAGCAGGATGTGGGAGAGTGAGTGCCATTTCTGAAAACTGTGGCTTTTTCTTCTCCCTCTTCACCCTCAGAACCAGTCTTAAAGGTGCAGAACTTAATATGTAACATAAACAGAACAGATGACTGGGGATACAAGCATCATAAAGTCACCCCAGGACATCTAGCCCCTTCCATGGTGCAAGACTGCAAACAGCTTTTGCTGCCGCACCTAAGTCAGACAATAAGCAAAGACAAAGAGTTCAGAACACTATAAGCACATTATCACAGAATACAAAACCTCCTTCTATATGTAGTTCAGATTGATTACTAATTAGTTAACTACTAATAAGTTTTGGCATTTTTTTTTAGTATCCAGGCTTGGTTTTGCTCACACATACTATTTTATCCCATGCTCCTACACAGTTCAGTTTTCAGATGGACAATTCACTAAAAAAAACAGGAGAATAAAATTTTGTTATTAATACTGGATGTCAGCAAAGATAGATGCAGAAGAAACTTAGTCAAGAGCACAACATATGGTTATACTTTTTTATTACCAGCTTAGAAGATAGGTGGAAAAAACGCAAATCAATTTTGCTGCAAGCATGAAAGAGGGTGGGACTCCATCATTTAGATGAGAATGCAGGTTATAATTAAAGGAGGCTGACACTTCAAAGGATTAGTTACAGCCTCACTTCCAAGACATTGCCATAATGGAGGCATCTAGGAAAAGAGATGTACATCTTTGTTTGCTTTCATTACATCTCTTAAAGACTGCTTGGCTTTGTTTAACTTCAGTTACCATGATCTGTAAACACACATGCTCCAAATCAGGGGAGCTGTAGATCAGTGTAGAGCATATTTCACTTACTGCAGTCTCCATTTCTGCCACAATCCCAGTGATATCCTACAGCTAAGCCACATGTTTTTATGGAGACATTGCAGGAGGTACAGTCAGGGTACTGAGGCTGGCAGAGAGACCTCCCCACTCCCTTGAGAGAATGACTACTCAGAAGCTACAATGAAAAATTTCACTAGACAAGCTCAGAGCTGACATAAACCAGCAACTCACAAGTGGAGAGTGAACATGGTATCCACAGCCAGTGCCTACCAGTGTCTGCATGGATCCAGCTTCAGCTCGTTATGGATCCTGGATACCACCATTTGCCCATTGCCTACAGAAAATGCTGGTGATTGGAGCTCAGCTTTGTATCAATAAATCCATCAGCAGAATTGGGCACTGGCATTGACTGTTAAATTTCTCTGGCTACAGAAATTCTGCAGGGAAGTATTTGTGCATGGGACAGTTCTGTCTTACTGTGGATTTGCTTTTAACAATCAAGTAATTTTCTGAAGCTAAAAAAAAAGGAAACAGTACAACACATGAACAGATAAAACATACGAGTGTAGTGAACAAAAAATTGCAGTATATAATCCTTTTGTCAGCCATGCTTCTTTTCTGCCATTTTCATACCATCAATAGGAATTACCAGATCAGATGGTTAGCCAGAATACATTCAGGAAGTTCAAAACTCATATATTCTGCTCAGAATTGGACATCACTCCTTGGGTGTTCAGTCCAGGACACCAATGATGAGTACATTTAAACCACAGGCCACAGAACCACAGTTAAGCAGATTAGAAGCTCACAGGAAAAAAAAAGAATCTGATAGGAAGAATTTTCAGAGACACAAGACCCGTTACGTGGCAACTTACAGGATGCCTCATTTAAGTAGTTGAACAAGTTATTTGAGACAGCATGAAAAATCTGCCTCCCCACTTGATACCAAAGAGGGAACTCTGAATCCATCTAACATTTCTCACTCCCAGCAGCGCTGCTGGAATAGGCAAAGATGCCCAGTCTTCTAAAATCAGTTAGATTTGTCAAGGGGGTACTTAACAGAAACTTCAGGTGCCCTATTCTCCCATCATACATCAACTTTTGGTTATAATATACTTTGGAGTAACAAATACTTTACTTAGGAGTCCCATTCTGCATAGCTGTTAGAGAACACACAATTCATCTCACTTTCCTTTTCATTATTAATTGTTAAGACTTCTAACTCAAGGCTATCTTTATCTTACCCTAGATAACAGATGCAAACCTTTCACCTTTCAATTACACAGGAAATTTTCACTGCTCCATGAAACTGATTAATCTTGTCATATCCTCACCCACAGATAAATTAAATCATGTATTCAGTACAGAACCAATTATCTTGGACTGATAAATAAGATATCATTCCTTATTTCCTTTGGATCATCCTTTTTCTCCCCCTTTTTTTCTACCTATCAAGTCCTCTTTGGTGAGGTCACTGCAGAACAGTGAAAGGCGAATTGTGAAACAGCACCACCAATCTCATGCTTTTAAGATATCAGTCTTGGATTAATGCTGTACAAGATATGTAGGACAAGTACTGGAAAACCTCAAAAGTAAAAAGTTGAGATAGTCTGTAAAATGTGCTTGAAGAGGATAAATGAAAATAAATACAGTTTGAACATGGGTGGTTAATTGAATGATCTGTTCCAGTCCATAGCAACCTTCACTCAGTGATTCTGTGATGGTCACAACAGCTATGGGACAGGTGTGGGGAGGAACCACAGTGACACTGTGTAGAGAGGAAACACAGTATTTGCCCAGCACTCTTTTGTTGAGTAATTTAATGCTTATCAAAAAGACCACTTTAGAAGTAGCAGACTGCCAGGAGAAACAATTTTTGTTCTCTGTTCTGTTAAGTTAGTTTCCAAAAGAGCTTGAATCATCAGCTTTGAGTAAGTAATGCACACTCTGCAGTGTCTAGGGGTAAGCAGCTACATTTACTTTAAACACAGTTAAAACAAAAGCATCCATGAGTTACTAGGCAAGCAGAATACATTTTCTTTCACTACTGGATATCAAATGTCAGAAAGATGCTATGGTGTAAAAACAACAAAAACAAGTTAAAACCAAAAAATTCCTCTAATGCCATTAAGACTCCTCCCAAGCAGGCTTACTGCAAATTGCACGTCCTTCATCCCTTAATAATACCTGCTGCAGTTTGGTGTCCAGATGCACTTAGCACTTCATAATAGGGCAAGTTTTCCTTCCCTCCCTTGTACAACCAAAATTATGAATATGAATGCAGCAAGTTGAATTATCAAGGCTGAGGCATTTTGCTTCTTTATTTAAATGTCAGATGCCCCAAAATGATTGGAATTCACTGTTCTGGCAGTAAATTTGAGTTCATAATGCCTGTCAGTGAAATCACAGGGAGAACCCAGACACTATGGCAAAGCTGAGGGCAAACCTCTGCCCAAGGAGTACTGGAGGGAGTACCCACTGTGGGCATGATGATCAATTCTTTTTGAAGTGATGCAACAGGACAGTTCCTCAGAGCTATTTACGGTGCTACCACCAGCTCTAAGTGAAGTCCCACACTGGTCCTGGACCCTGACAGCTGGGAAGACAGCTGCAGCAGCAGTTGTCAGACAGCTTCCTGTGCCACACCACACCCTCAAGTGCCATTTTAAAGCATGGCTCAAGCACCTTTCCTGTGCACAGGACAGCCTTAACACTTCTACAGCTTAGCTGAAGTGTTACTTTCTGTTATTCACAGAATAGCAACATTAAAAAATTACAGGACCTCATCTAACATGGTGCTGACAGTGCTGCCATCCTTGGTTTTAGAAAATGTCACTGGATGTGTATTTCACAATACATCAAAGATTGCTTTCAAACCTTCAAACTGTTATCAGTCTCATTTTCCATCACATTCCTCCCAACAAATTGATACCAGCCTTCCACATCTTGTGTCTGAGAACAACATATCCGTTTCCCACGCATCCTGATCAGCCTCTTCACTCTGAACTCACTCCAAACCAATCTCCCAACACCCTGCTACTTCCTGACCACTCCTCTCTTTCTTTTATCCTTCCCACACAGTCTTTAGTATCTAATCTACACAGCCACAGCACCATAACCTGATAGACACTTTGTAAAACATGCTTAAATTGAACAAAACACAATGTATGGCATGGAGAATTATTTTCCTTTGGCATTACAACACATTAAGCATTCAAAAAGTATAGTAATAAAGACAGATTCCAGATCAGGACAAATAATACAGTGCACATACATATATCTGATGCCATTAAGACCATATATCTGATGAGCATTTTAAGCTGCCAGTGTCTTGTGGTAAAAGGACTTCTATGCAGAAGATGTTATTTTCCAGTAAATTCATGGAGGAGGGACAATCTATGAGATGAAAAGTACACAAAAGTGACAAAAAGAAACAAAGCTTAGCAAGCAGGGGTAGTATTTTATTTTCTTTATCAACATGTAATTTAAGGGGGGTGTGGGGGAGGGAAAGAAGGTTCCACCCATGTCATCTTCAGAACAGATATAACCCATCTCAAGAAGGCCAAAGGCTTGCTCCAACTGATATTACTATACAACATTAGAAAGCAGATTTATGTCACCACTCGCAATTGTCACATGTTCTCCAAAACATATGAGAACTTAAAATACCCAGACTGTAAAAGTTAGTATTTAACAACTGTAAACATCCAAGTTACATTTTACCTTATTTCTAACATTCTAATATATCAATTTACTAACTCCTCAATTGTATTTAATACGCAAAGGATCTTGAAAGAGTCTAATTAAAAATATTCCCATATTTCCAGCAATATGCATCTGTGTGCAGCTTTGGTTCCAAATACAAAGTAAAATATAAGGGAAATATGTTGACTTGCTAATGTATTAAAAAAGAGTTTACATTTTTATAGTATGCTTCCTTTTTAGCTTTTAAGCTTTGTGTCCTACTTTTTGGTCTGTTAAAAGATTAATTTGCTTTTTAATTTATCTTCTCTTTACCCTTTTTTCATTTCGTAGTTGACAGGATATTATTACTCCTCATGGAGAATGCTCTTCAATAAATAAGACTACTTTAAAGTGGCATTTAATTATTCTCACTCATTTCCCCACCTGAAGGAGTTGCAATGCTATCTGTCCTATTCTTTTGAAGGAGCTTCATACATAAATCAAACCTAAAGAATCAAAACCATTAATTGTTACTGTAAAACTGAACTGAGCTATGCAAGGAAGCTACAGATACTGAAATCTAGAAATACGAAGTCAGCATGAATGGATTTCTGTGTCACTTGCAATACAACTGATTTGACCTCTGCAAAACATCCCTTAGTTTAATGCAAAGGACAAATCAGAAAAGGCACACAGGGTTGTTGTTTTTTTTTTTTTGGTCAAGATTTCTTTGTTAAAGCTGTTCTTACCACTAGCAGATGCAGCTTCTTAAAGTTTCATCTTGAATGATGTTTTCTCAGATAAAAATCTTCTCCAGTCTGTAGCCTGTCCACAAAAGTTGAGAAATTTCTATGTTCTCAATTATGTTTTGTAAAAAGTGGGCAAGGGCGATCTGACAGCATCAAGATAATGGAAGAGTGTTTAGAACTCAATAAATGTTGTTAATGATTTCTATGTCTGATAGCTAAAATTGCTATTTTAGCTTCCTAACAGAGTCAGCAGGCTGCAAATAACTCATTAAGGCACCAGATAAAGAAAAAAAGCCCCCTAATGCTCAGTCAATAACCACTCTGAAATTATAAAAGCAGAAAGACATGCAATTTTCTGAAGACAGTCCAGGTGTTAATCATATAAGGAAAAAGCTTAAAGCATAACTTGCCCTTCTCTCCCTCATCATTTTTCTTTTTCAAACAGAAGTTTGTTTTTCTCCCAGCAGTGTTTACATAAAGCAAAGGCAGTGAGTTCCTACATCTCACACTGAAATGTCATTCAAGCTGTTTGTCAATCTGTCCTAAAATGTCATATCATAAAGAACTAGTCACATTTTCTACTTCTCATGCAAGAGAAGTAGAAAATGTGACTCCATTTGTCACTTACACAAAATGGAGAACTTTCTTCCCCACATCTAAAGCATCTTTGTCTAAAATTAGTGTAAAAACTAACAACAATATGGGAATAATTTATTTCTGTGAAGCTTAAATCCTTTTTATAAGAAGAGAACAATCTAAGCCACAGATGTGGCTGTTCAGAGAGATGAATCAATAATGCTTTGCCCGCACAGAAACTGAGAAACACAGAAGCTGAGGGGGAAGTGGAGTCCACGAATAAGCTCAGCCTTCAAGAGTTTTCTTTTCAGTAACCCCCATCTAGGCCAGCACAACTATTTTAGTTGAATTAGCATTAAAATGTTCATTTTCAGGGAAGGGATGGAAGGTGCTGTTGTCTTTTTTTTTCTTTTTTTTCTTTTCATTTCTTTTTCTTAAATATCTTAGAACATAACCAGAATTTTATAGAAAGAAAGACTGGAAAACCCCAAATTGTTCTGAATTCTTCTATCCTAAATGTGTTTTACAACTGTTTATGTTGCTGTCCAGATTAAAATTAGAACAGCATGGGATTTTTTTCTTTATTAGAGTATTAGAAGTTCATTAGTGCTCAACATTTTTAAATTTTTTTTTAAGTAAGTTCACTGAACTTGGATATAATTGACCTATTTACCCATATAGCACCTTCCACTGAAGCAGCCTGAACTCCTTTACAAAAGGTTTTACAAGAAGCTTGTACAATTTAATTTCTCCCCATGACAGGCGAAAGGCATTATAGGCCTGTTTTTTTTAATCTGTTATTTATATGCCTTTATAATAGGTATCATGCTAAGAAAATAATTACAATTTCATTAGCTCCCATGACACAGCATTCAGCTTTCCCAAAATTCATCCTGTAATGAATACTTTCTTAGAAGTTTCTTTCTTAGAAGAAACCTTTCTTAGAAAGTTCTTTTTGGTACCTGCATTTACACACATACATCAATTTCACTTGGAAAGTAAACCAGATCCGCAGAACTCATTTCTGCTAACGCACTAAGTTTCATGGTGGCTGCTGCCTTTGTAACACCATTCACTTTCATGGCTGTAGCATTTCTTCCTCCCAGATGCAAACAAGAAGCAGAGATCCACACCACACTATGGACCCTTTAATTCCAAGTTTATTTTGGTGGGCAAAAGTTTAATTTTCTTCCTGATTTTTTTTTTTTTCTTCTTAGTTCTACAATAGCAAAGACTTATAATAAAAAAAAAAAGCAAACTTGCTTAAGCCACTGGGTTTAGGTTTACTGAACACTTCCATTCCCACAAAGACATGATGTACTTGCAATCACTTAAAATTACCTTTATTAAATACTTTATATGTGTGGGGATTTTCCCCATCAGCTTTCAAAGCCAAAGTACTGCTCAATCTTATCACTGTTTTGAAGCCTGCCAAACTGAATAAGCCACTGCTATGAATCTTTGGAGAAATTACACTTCTCTGTCTTACCCACTTGGAATGGTTTAGATTTGCTTATTTGGGTTTAATTCTCGGCTAATGCACTAAATAATGTGGGTTTTAGCGCTAGCTAAAATCACCAGAGTATTTACTTATTTCTTAATGTGAGATATGGATTAGGAGAAGGGCAAAACAGGCTTAAAAGTTTAAGGGAATAAAGAAATTTTATTAACAGGATTACAAGAATAAGAAAGCAGAATTAAAATTCTAGGAACCTTTCCTCCCCCTGCCTAGCTTTTTCTTTTCCCAACTGACAATACAGAGATAAAACTTGGGACGTTAAAGCAGTACCAACTATATGTCGCCGCTGAAGATGAATAGATCACATGGACACAGGTCGAGGTGTGGTGAAAAGAAGAGAAAGTTTATTTTTCCTCCCAGGATTTATAGGCTTCTGACCACGGCCAGGGATTGGATGGTCAGGATAACACTTTCTCACTGCACTGGCCTTGAGAAATGCCCATCACAAGACGTGTAGCAGAAAGAATGTACAGATATCTATGTTTACAGTTACTGTCCTGGGAAAGTCTTTAGAAAACCATGTCAGCAAGCTCAGAAGCTGAGTTTTCAGGGCGACAACTATACAATACTCTTTCATCAGTTCTTGTATGGAGAGGAGTTTTCTATTGTCATGCCATGAGACTTCTCCACAAGAAACAGTGTTCTCGTGGCTTTTCATTTCCACAAATAGCAGCCGCTAGGGCAAAAAAGTTCAGCATCATGAAATTCCTCCCATTTTCACAGCCCTCCTAGAGGTGTGTCCATGTGCCATGAACTCAAGGGGTATTATTTTAAGGATGAGTTATTCAAAAGCAAAGGTTCTCTTCATCTGTCACTGTGATCATCTCTGGGAACAGAGGTTTTCTTTTTCTCTCCCTGGGGGCAAAGGGTCTTCATCAACTCTCAATCTCTCTCTCTGTTCAAGCGTCTCATGGGATCACAGCTACTCCAACATCTGCTTGGCTTCATCAATGGAAGCCTCTGCTCAGATCTACAGCTTGAATACTTCATTCCCTCAATACTCTTTCATAAATTAAAGGTGGTATTTTCAGTATATTATTGTTTATTTCCATGGCCCTGCCAAAAGAGTACTTCAGCTCCATTCGGCATCTCCTCAGCCCTCTTCTATCTGAGGCTTGACTCTTACTGACTTTGATGTTTTCATGTTGTCTTTTTATGAGTGATTTCAGCCTGGTTCTTGTGGCTCGGCTCAGCAGCGGCATGCAGGCAACACGGGAAGAACAGACGAGAAAGCTGTTCTGGCGCTCTGCCAAGAACTAGCCTTTATTCAGGCAGGGCTTTTAGCAAAGGGAGCCCGCGACATCTATTCCCCCAAACAGGGGAAAACCTGGGATATTTATAGGGGAGGAGAGGGGTGGGGGGGGGCCGGGATACATTTATGGGGTGGGACAGCAGGGGGGAACACCAATGGAGTGCAACAGTTTAACAAAACTAACTCAAAGATCCCTGGGAGCGTTACTTTCCTCTCTCTTACAGAGAAGTATCTTGTCCCCAGGGCCAAGGGAGTGCCAGGATCTCAGGATCAGCGGGCTCCTCCCCCCCCCTACAATTTCAGGCTGTGCTGATGCCTCCCTCTGCCTGGCAGCTGCTGGTGAGGGCAGGCGGTTTTTGGCCTGGAGCTGTCTGTGCAGGGCCGTGGCAGGGTTGTCGGTGAGTGTCAGCAGCCATGGCCTGGCCCAGCCCGGGGCTGGGTCCCTCCCCCAGCAACCTCCATCTTCCAGCCCAGGAGCCACTGGGGTCCCCCCGCCTCAAGCCACATGTGAGCAGGGACAGCCCCATCAGAGCTCTGCTACCTTTCAAGGCTGGAAAAAAAGAGAGTTCCCTGGCTTATGGTTTATAAAAAATGGTATCCACAGAGGTGGATTTAATTTTCAGTGGTGCAAAATGTTGGCAGTTCTCAGAACTAGCCAGCTATTGGCCTATTTCAGACACAGAAGCTCCCAGCAGCTTTTCTCAAAAAAATTACTTCTGTGTGTTAAAAACGAGATTCACTTAATAAATTATAAAAAGCTTAATATAAACAAAAAGACAATTAGGAGACAAAGGAAATAAAGCAAAACGGCCGGGTGCCTTGGTGTGCTGCCAAGAGCACACCTGGTATCTCGGGAACACTCTTTTTATCCCCTCCTGCTGTGAGGGTTTGATGCATATTCAAGAAGTATTTAGCATGTCCCCACTCTGGTTCTGCCTACTTAGAACATGTTCTGTTTGATTTCTATTTCTGCTGTTCAGCACTATTTTTGCTGGTCATCATTATTCTTGCTGATGAGCATTATTTTGAGTTTGGTTTCCTTTCGTCTGCAAATGGTCAGTGTTGATAACAGTCTGGGCCCCTCATCCTTCCTTTGAGGGCAGCTGGGCTTTGTATTTTCTGCTGATAATAGCTTGGGCTCTATTGTTCTTTTCCTGATAATAGCTTGGGCCCCACTGTCTTTGCCCTCTGGGGTTTCCTTGCTTGTACTTAGGAGATTCCTTTAAGCTTAAAACTTGTTAGCAAGAAAAAAAGTACATACATAGCCAAAAAGTATTTAACATATAATATTCATCTTAATACTTGCAAAAGCCAATATCACAATACAGATTTATAACATGTGGGTAGTTCTTACTTCTTTCCCTAAATGTCAAACTACCACATCACTGTACTCATTGTGTCCCCTTCAATACACATGAATGCCTTTCTCTTTACTGCAGTCATGAATATCACACCTAAAAGTCCAGCCTCTTCATCCCAGCATTACTTAACCTCTTACAAGTGAAAGTAAAGATCAGACATCGTCTAAGTTAAGAATTAATAATTTCTTTTATCACTCAAGAAGCTGTTGGAATACTCACAAGTATTCAATATGACAAGGAATTGCTGTAAAAATACTGACCAAAGCAATAAAGATCTGCAGATGAATATGAAAACATGAAGCAGCAGTCTCTCACCTTAAAGACTGTGTTAAAAAGTCAGTCTATTTATAACTTCCAAAATATTAAGTAATGCACTCTGAATTTAAAAATTATTATCACATATAGTTAAAATATAAAAAAACCAAAAAGTAAATAAATAAAGGAAATTAAATAAAGGAAAATAAAGGAAACCATCCTTTTCCTAGGTATTTTTCCTCTAGGAGAATATTTACATACACAGAGTTCTCTCTCCCATACCCTGCCCACACACATACAGACATCTATAGAGACAACGAGAAACATATGCTCTTGTTACCCTATCTGAAAACAAACACAATTCCCAACACCTGTACTCAGTAATTATGTCATAAGAAAATTCCATCCTATTCCTACAGGTCATGCCAGTGGGTTTTAAAGAAACATGCTGCCCACAGTCATTAAAAATCCTATGTCCTGCTATTGTTCCAGAATCAAGAAGAGGGTAGAATAATGGGAAAGAAAAGGTCAGTACAGAGTTTCCCCATATGACACTCATCAGAACCTACTGTAATTTGCATTAATATTCAAGTAATTACACAAACCATAATACCCAAGCTCTGTTTCTCCTCAAGCTTTACATTCCCTAATGCGGGGATAGAACTTCTTCAAGCTCATTTGGCCAAATTCTATTGGAATGCTACAAGCAAAATAGAATAATGTGACATAAATCACACTCAAACATGCCAACTTATATGCGTGTTTATATATATTATCAGAAAGAAGTCAGGATCTACTAATACTTCCAGCTGAAGTCAGCTGGAATTCTGCCACTGGCTTCCATTCACGCAGAACCATGATACTAAACGTCTCTGGCTAGGGCTTTGCTTTAATTCCTATGAAACACGTTTCACATTTTGATGCCATATAAAGAACAATAGTAATAACAGTAAGGTAGCTTTGCATAAAACCATAAAATGTTTAAAATAACTATGTTGAGACCTGCTTGCATAACAGAGGGTACTGAATACAATTTAGTGCTTATAACCACCTCCAGTACTATATCCAGGATACAATGCTAATTTTAGATTTCTGGTTGAATGTCCACTGTAGGATATGCTATTTTTACTAAGTTCTGACATTTCTGTCCACTTCTGAAGTGGTACTGAAAGGCTATTAAAGCTTCCATTTACCACTTGGCTCAAAATGCAAATTATGAGTACTTTCACCAAACTGTTCTTCACATTCCAATTGACTTTACACAATAGAAATTACAAATAAAACCAAAATAAATACCTAAAAGCAGTACAACTGTACAACAAAAAAGGTCCCACTTCCCCTGAACCTTCTCATCAAAACACAAAATAATAGTATTTTTTAATATATTACTGCAATTTTCATTTCAATGTACACAAAAAAGATACAAAAATAGCCTTCTCCTTCTAGGCATACTCTCCCAGGTGTCAAAATGGAATAGAAAATGTAACAAAAACCCCATGCTGATACATATATTACTGTATGTATTACATGTGAAAATAATAACATGGATTTTGAGGGCTACCATTCATCAAATTTCAATTTAGACCTGTACGCCACAAACTACATTGAATGATCCAGATTTACATATGATTTTTTTTTATTTTTTTTTTACATATGAATACAGAGATTTTTCCCAAGGAAGTATTTTTAACAAGGTTATAGGGTCAGCAACTCTGGAATGAGCTTCAGCCATTTAAGATTTCTGTCCTTCTAGTCACATGTGCTTCTTCCCACTCCTACCATTTTTCAAGAGGTTAACTGAGAGCATTCCAAGAGATGTCTTCCATTATGACAGATTTAATACCTATTTAATATTAGACACTTAAATATGAGCATGGTATTTGGTATTTGCATCCTGAAGCAAACCATAAGACCATGTCAGTAGCAAACCATGTCTCCCACTCTCCAGTGAGGACAACATAGTAGTTAGGGAGAAATATCAGACAGAAAGAGTTACATGAAGCATAAAACCCCCTGGGAATGAAAAGGTCTTTATTTATTAAATCAAACTCAAATATTTCATTTTAATACTGCTGATGTGGTTTTTGTGGATTTTCTCAGGTATGCTTAATTAAACCCACTCATCAACATCAACTTTGTTCAAAAGAGCAGTCAATGAGTAAGGCACAGAAGCATCTTAGTCCTGGAGGAGTCTGACATTTTTCATAGTGAAGACTGTTCATTAATTGCTCTCCTCATTCTAAGCCTCTAAATGATATTTTTGACACAATCCTACAGGTCATTGTGACTTGTTTCTCAAGCTAACGACATCTGCACTATGTTAGGTTAATAAAACTACCTTTGAAAGATTTTCCAGAGATATTTAAAGACAAAGGAGAAAAAAGGAAAGCCTGGATGTGCTGACAGTGGAATAAAGAAATTGTATTAAATTTTTTTACTATTATCTCAGAGTACACTTTGTATTACAGATAATTTAAGCAAGTATTTTGTTACATATTCACCATAATAAACAGAACTCAGGCAGAAGTCCATCATGATTTTCCAACCTATTTCAACTGTGTTCCCACACCAAATTAAGCGCTAGTATTTCATAGGTGTTCTGCTATCATAAATTCTCAGACAAATTAAAAGATTGGCTTTATGATTGCTTTGGTAAAAAAAAATTATACTTTAATTTTTTTCAGAAATAAAAGGTGGAGAGTAAAGAGTCTGGGTTACGAAGTAACCACACTAAAGCAAAGACCTCTGTCCAAGATACGAAACTAAGTGGTTATCATTTCACACTAAGTGCATGCTTTAATTTATGGGATGGTTTTGCTGATCTCTTTTGGGTTTCAGAAATCAGGATGCATTTTTTAAGTTTGAAAACTTATTTCCATAACACATCTATAGGATCATATCATCCACATGAGACTGAAACAGAGAAATTAAGAATTAGGAATTAAGCATAAAGAAATGCTTGGCCAGAAGAGGGGGGGAGCTGACAAAACCATACACTGCGCCCACAAGAGCAGAAAAGGAGTGAGACTACAAGATAAGATAAAGTGCTAGAGAATACACAAACAGGATGTAAGGACAAAGGCACCACAGGATAAGGGGATTCTTTGGACCCCTAAGCCGGAAGGAACAGTATCAAAGTCCGAAAGGTGGTCAAAGGACTAAAAGAAGCATGCGCGAGAAGACAAGGTAAAAAGTTCAGCTAAGGAGAAAATTGCTGACCTCATCCCAAAGACCCCTAGACATCCACCAAACTGACCAAAAAAGAGCACAGCCGCAAAGTGGCATGGAGCTAATTTTAATATGAACCGGGGGGCAGGCAGGGTTAGGAAATGAATATGTATTAGGCGTGTTGTGTAACCCTAATTTGTAAAGGATAAAAGAGAAAGCCAAATCTCAAAAGTGTGCATGTTTTAGGAGGAGCTATCCCCCATGCACTTCCACACTGAATAAATTTATACCTACTCTTATAACTATTCTGTGAGTTATAGTGTTTTTCTATCCGCATATCAAGACTTCTGCTGCAAAGCAGATAATAATTCACAAAAGAAACACAAAACAAATAAAAATTAATGTACATGGAATTAATGTACATGAAGAACAGCTGAAAGCCCTGTAGATCCACAGACCTTCAACATGCAAATGAGAGCCATGTCTACCCTCAGACCTGGTGACGTTACTTCAATTAGCCTGACCCAGTTGTCCAACTTGCAATTCAGTTTCCGTAGTTCCTATTATATAGCAACTTCTCCTGCCTGCCAATTATTTATATTAACACAGACATAAAATTTCATGCAGTTACATGTGTGAGAAACTCTGTGTTAAGCATTCATTAGCTAACTGTATACCTCTAAGCACTGTGTTAAGCAGTGCAGCAGCAGTGGATATGGTTAGCTGGAACCTTGGTTTTTGATCTAGTCCAAAAGGAGTCTGATGCTGTAGCAGTCAGGGTGAGACCCATTGGGGTGCCTGGTGTGTAGCATTGGAGAGAAGGGAGAAAGGCTTTCACAATTTTGCAGGTGTCCATCTACTAGCTCCCACCCCATTGTTCTCCTATGGCACACGGGCTCTGGTTTCCTCTGAAGCTTTCTATTCTCACTCACCCAAGACATCCTATCCCCCCTGTTCTGGTTTAGGGCAAATTTGGGAGAAAACCTTTGAAAGAGGTCCCTCTAGAAAGCAAATTCAAGAAGCCCCTCCCCCAACTGGTTCAGGAAAAAGATTTCCTTGGAGAAAAGTGGAAAAAACTGTTTATTTAACAAGCAAAGTATCTATAAAGAATGAATAATATTGAAGAATAAAACCTCTTGCTGTTCAAAGAGATGGCAAATTAAGAAAGTCCTTTTCATGTGGTGTAGCTCGGCTTGCTCAGTCTCTTATCAGTCCCGCCAGAGCTGGAAAGTGCCGAGGCCCAGGCTCCAGTTTTCATACCGGTGGGCCACAGGTATGAGCTCCCGGGGGTTTCTGGGTTTTCAGTCCAGAGCAGGTTTGAACAGATCCAAGGAAAAAGGAAAAAAACAGTCCAGGGAACTTCTCTGCCTCAGCTAGCTAAAAACTAACTAAAAGTAAAGGAGATCTCTGTCCTGCTGTCTGTCTGTGCTGCAGACAACACAATCCAGGACAAGCCTTCAGGGGAGTAAATGCTGTTTCTGAGCACAAACTGAGGTTTCTTCTTCCCCAACCTTTGCTCTCAGAACCAGTTTTAAAGGTGTAGAACTTAATATGCAACATAAACAAGGCTATTTGGGATACAAGCATCATAAAGTCACCACCAGATACCCTGTTACTTCTACCAGCTGTTTCTCCCCTCCTGTCCACCTACATCAATATCTTTGGTCCTTGAAAAAATACGCACCCACCTACACAACAGCAGCTGACCTTCTCTGTCCTGAGCTTCAGGACACAGAGCAGCAAGAAAAAAACTGACAGCTCTATGAGTTACAAAATTCTCAACAAGTTCTTTTCATTAATGGATTAGGCCAAGAGGGATCAACTAACTACACCAGCACTGCTAGAGAGTAATTTGTTCATTAATACATTTATACACATTTAACCCAGAAGCAGAATTCAGGAGTACCCCAGCCTGCTTTACACCTTAGGCACTGCCAGATCACAGGACAGATCTATCAGAAGTGAGCCAAATTACTGAACAGTAAAGCAAGGGATATTCTGATTTGGCCTTGCCTTAAAATGTACATACAGCAAAAAAGGAACTCAACAAAGCATAAGAGGTCATTTTATTGGCATTGCTAATCTAAAACATAGATAACAGTGTAGAACTTTTATTTCCATTTTTTTTAATTAAAAAAGCCTCAACCCTCAATATTTCACCCCTCTTCATTAACATTAAACAACCTAACCTTTAATTAACTGCCCTACAAAAGCAACATATTACTGCACATTACTTGAAATACCATACTAGGACCTATTGATGCCACTTTCAGAACTAAAGCTGCAGTATGAGGCAGCAGAATCTGATAATTTAGAAATTACAACATTACAACTGCACTTAAATCTTACAGAATCCAGAGACTTAATCACAGCCTGTAGTAAGAGTGCATGGCAAGATATACCACCAAATCAGAGGCGGATTATGGAGAAACATTAGCACTTACAAAGCGTTCATCAGCTTTCAGAAAGTGTCTGTATACATTAGTGTAGTTCAATTAGCCTGTCCATGTTTCTGGTTCATCTAAATTAACATAATTTCATAATTTATAAAAATGCTTCCGATTCAATTGTATTTTCTGAATCCAGTTAAATCACTTAATCACATCTGCCTTTAAAAGATCCCATTAATCATGAAAGATTAATTCAAATGACTTTTCTTTTATTAACTTTTTTTCACTCTCCAGCAAAGGTTTCCGCATTTATCCCTGCAATAATTATAAATAACCAATATTTCTTTGTTCTTCAAAGAGATGAGCTCTTCAGAGCTCAAAATAGAACTATCAACTATCAGAACAGTGTCCCAATCACTGTTTCATTTTGTCTTTGGAAAGATCTTGTGCACTTACCACTGGACTGAAGCTTCTCTGCAGAAAGGCCTTTCTGTCCTTCCACTATTTCTTTGTGGGATACTACAGTAACAATTTGACAGTACAAATGAACAGATTATCATCTATTATCTAGCCAATGCCACTGCTTGACAAACTGGAACAGACTGTAAAAACAGGGTGAATGAATGTGTGTAGAGAGGGGAAAAAAACACCTACCCCCAAGCAAGCACCCCTACAAATATGTGTAAGAAGTGTGAGGTAAATCTTGACCATTCACAGAGTAAACCAGGAAGCATTTATAAATTCTGTTTACAAAGAGTTCTTTAGGAAATTACAAGTGTCACAAACACATTTTATTATTAATATGAATATTTTAAATTATAGATAAGTTTTACTGTCAGGAGGGAACATTACTATGAATGAGTTATCTAGCTAGAATAATTTTGGTAACTGAGCCCCACCTAACAATTTCTACACAGAAATTATTGCTCAAATGCGCTCTGTCTAGCACAGCGTTCATTTAATTAATATACATTTGTCACACATTATTAAAGTGTTGTGGTGAGTGTTTAAGTTTATTAGTAATTGTATGTTTCAGTTTGCCAGTTACATAGTTCATTCTTGTGCTCCTCCCAAGTTGGTTTACCCCTAAGAGTTTTATCCTCCCCTAACGTGTCCATCATTGTAAACCCAACCCTTTATTCCCGAATGTTCTCTGCCTGTCACCACATCCCTGCCCCATTGTTCTGGGGGTAGAACAATGTTCTGTTCACCACTCCCTGTCCATCATTGTAAACCCTGCCCTTTGTTCTGGACCCTTCCCTGTCAATCCCCTAACCCTCGAGGCCCCATTGGCCTAAGTGACTGGTCCTCTCCTCCCCCTCATCCCTGTTGGTCCCTGCATTGTAATCCCTTCCCCTTGCTCCTCCCTCCTGGAGTCCCCATTAGCTGTTTATTTGTACCCGCCCATTGAGTTACTGCTGTATAAAATCCTGAGCACAGCAATGCTCAGTGCCCTTCTGTCACTGATCCCCTTTGGCAATAAACCTGTTCCCATAATCTCAAACAGAGAGCCTCCTCCTTTACCTGATCCTGACTGTGGTCATTACCCTGCACCCTTGTTGAGCTTGTGGATCAAAAGTTTCAGCTCTAGGATCAAATCCTACCCAGGCTGTTCGCCATTCCTGGTGCCAAGCAAGCCAGAGTGTCTCAGAGCTAGCCTAGGCTCCAGCAGAACCATATCACTAAAGTATCTATCAACACTGTAGATTTACTACAGAGGTGTGTTATACTTCATTTTCCTTTGATGGGTCAGAACCTTGAGTAAATGGAACATATTACCTACAGGTTACAGGCAGCTGCCTATAACAGAAGTGCCGCCAGAGGAAGGCAATTATCTTGTGTCTTCAGCTTGCTTTATGTTACACTGCATAAGACGCCAGAATCATTAAATCAAGGAATGATTAGGTTTGGAAGGGACCTTGAAGATCATAGAATCATTAGGATTGGAAAAGATCTCCAAGGTCACTGACTTCAACCTTTGATGGAAACCCCCCCTTGTCCACTAAACCACAGCACAAAGTGCCATATCCACTCACATCTTGAACACTTAAAGAAACTGACTCCACCACTTCCCTGGACAGCCCATTCTGATGCATAACCACCCTTTTAGTGAAAAAACTCTTTCTGGTGTCTGACCTGAATCTCCCTTGGCCCATCTTGAGGACCTCTTGTCCTGTTGCTAGTTGCCTGGGGCAAAAAGGCTAACCTCTACCTTGCTACAACCTCCTTTCAAGTAGATCATCTAGTTCCAAACCCCCTGCCATGGCCATAGAACCTTCCACTAGACCAGGTTACACAGAGCCTCATCCAGACTGGTCTTGAACACTTCCAGGGACTGGGAGTTCACAACCTCTCTGGGCAATCTGTTCCAGTGCCTCACCATCCTCACTCACAGTAGAGACTTTCTTCCCAATATCTAATAAAAATCTGCTCTCCTTTAGTTTAATGTCATTCCCCCTTTCCCAGACAGTACATGCCTTTGCAAAGAGTCCCTCTTCAGCTTTCTTGTAGACCTCTTTTAGTTATTATGAGGTGCCATAAGGTCTCCCCAGAGCCTTCTCTCCTCCAGGCTGAACAGCTCCAATTCTCTTAGTCAGTCCTCAGAGAGGTGCTCCAGCTCTGCTCTCCTCTGGACTCATTCCAACAGGTCTGGAAACATTAGAAACTTGGCAAGAATTAGCAGTAAATCTTTCAGGACTTACTGAAGTAGAACTTTGAGTAAGGAAGGTTTAACGAAAACATAGTTCAGAGATGGTATTTAAATACTACAGAGTCTACAAAATCTTTTCTATTGTGTGGAGGCAGGTCAGCCTTCCAAGGCTTTCCCTTGAAGGAATGTGCCCTGAGGGAGCTGTGATAAGCTTACCTCAATCCTCTCCTGGAGAGATACCCCTTACATGGGACCATCCTCTCTTGCCATGGTGAGCTATCCCACCATGCTTTGGTGTCTATGCCGATCTTTTGTAACCCATTGGTTTTCCCTCCTGGTACCACTCTGGGTTTCCCCCCAAAAAACCCCAGTTTCTGCCCAGTTCAGGAAGGAGCCAGTGTCCCTGGCTCCCCTTCTCAGAGCTGCTGGGCAATAAAGGCTGTCTTTGTGGAATTGTCACACAACTCTCCTGTCTCTCTATTTCTGAGTCAGCCTGGGATAACCTTGCAAGCTGAGCTGGAAATCCCTGAGCTGAAATCACTTGCAGCCAAAGGCTTCCCCTTGCTAAGGCTGCCCAGTGGCCAGGGGTTGCCAGAGACCTCCCCAAGGCTGTCTGTTGTGAAACCACTCTCTCTGGGAAAGTCATGGCTTCCCAGGTCAGACCAAAGGACCCGGTCTGGCCCAACACACAATAGGACTGCAAGTATGAAAATATTACTGCCAGAAGTACCAGAATTATCTTACCATTTCAATGATTCTGCATGCTGACTTGCATCCTTCACTTCCCATGCTGAGCTACAGTAGAATGCACTGGTAATGATCTTACCAGATAAAACTGATTCCCATCCATAGATGCCTTGGGGAAAAGATGCTATATTTCCATTCATTTTTGAGCAGCTAGTTATAACCCCAGAAAAACTGGATAATGGAAAAAGAGATGCAACAGCTTTCTTCCAAAGCTTTGTTAACCTCCCCCTAGGTCTGACATCACTGAAGCATGTCCAGTCCTAAACCTTAACAAGGCAATTCTACCAACAAGTAATTTGTTCTTCTAACATCTGGACATAACTTAGATCTTGCTTGTTTGCTGCTCTTTGTTTCATGGATTAAATCTCTCTTCTTGTTTATTAGGCTTAAAGCATACGAAGATGAAACATCAATGAACATTCTTTATTAAGAAAATTTTACATATTCCATATTTTGCAACATAATGACTGCAGTTATAAGCCTGAATGCTGTTTAAATGGTGAATCTTGGGAACTACTGTGGCAAAAAAGAAGCCAAATGAAACATTTCAGAAGAAGAAACCAGTAGTTTCTATATCAGTTGCCTTTGCTAAAACTGAAGAGATTTTCTTCTATTCATCACTTTCTCCCTAGTCAGCTGCCTGACAGAGCAATTCCAAATTCCTTTCAGTCACAGTATGACACGTAAACCTGAACAATATAGTACTAAATCTTGTTAACTCAAATCTTTACCATTCAGTCACAAAAGCAAGGCCCCTACGAGCACTTCAGTTCACACAACCCTAATGTTTTTAGGACAAGTAATACAATTATGGAAGTAAACCCAGATGCTGTTATGAAGCCATAAAATTGTCGTTTTTTTCTCAATGTTTTGGGATGAAAGGCGGCATCCGAAGTACCTAAAAGACAACACGAATGATATTCAAGAACAGACAGGGTTTTTTTGAAGACTGATCATTTCAATTATCAACTATCTATGAATATTAATACAAACACAGAAACACTATTCTTCAAATGAACACTGATTTGTAGAAAATAGGTTTTTATGTGGAAGCAAGAACATTCAATATAAGGCTTAGGAAGTTTTAGTCCCCAAATACTCAAGAAGAAGAAAAGTACTGAGGCATCATTAAGCAACACTTTTCACAATGTAGAAAGGGTCAAGAGAAGACAAACAACTGACTTGGCAAGAAGCAAACTAAAACTTCTAGTTAAAACCAGAAAACTGTAGATCCTCAGGTGTCATCTATAATCAGGTTCTCTACACTATATCTACAGCTACAGATAAATCTTTGAAGATTTTTGTGGGTGCAGAGGAGCCCACCAAGCCTGAGATCCTGGCTCTCCCCTGGAGACAAGATACTTCTCTGTAAGAGAGAGACAATGTATCGCTCCCAGGGATCTTTGAGTTAGATATGTTAAACTGTTAAATACGTTAAAAATGTTAAATATGTTAAATATGTTAAACTGTTATGCCCCATTGATGCTCCCCCCTGCTGTCCCACCCCAATACATGTATCTCAGGCCGCCCCCGCCCCTCTCCTCCCCTGTAAATATTCCGGGTTTTCCCCTGTTCGGGAGATTAGCTGTTGCTGGCTCCCTTCGCCAAAGTTCTGCCTGAATAAAGGTTTGTGCTTAGCGGAACGCTAGACCAGCTTTCTCGTCCCTTCTTCCCGTGTCGCCTGCACGCCGCCGCTGAGCCGAGCTGGAATCACTCGCCTGCCCGAAGCTGCTCACACGCACTTCGGCCCAGCCCTTTTCAGGGCTGCTTCTCTAGAGAAGTCGCGGTGCTCCGGCCTTTCGGTCGCCACGGCAGGTTTTAGTGTGTGCACGGAACTGGGAACAGACCTGGTGTCAACTGCTCTACTTATGTTGAATGCCATTTCCAAAATTTTCAGTGTTGGCATTGTTAGAAATTTGGAGCATATAAAAAAGATCACGGTTGATGGGAGCAGCAGGAAAAAAATCCCAAACCCCTTGTTTAAATTACTCTTTTAAGGGAAATGTTAAATCCCAAAAATAAACAAACACATATAAATCAGGTCTGGTTTATACAGAATTCACCATAAATCTGAAGGGTAAGTTAAGCACATGAATTGTTTCTCACAAACAAATGGAGCTCCCTATATTTCCAGTTAAACATGTCTTATATTTCCTCTTACTAAAATATTAGTGATATGCCTCCATAGCAGACTAGTTCTTTTTTTTTTAGCTGTCTAGTAAAAAGAAACAATTACAACACAGCAGCTCTACAAGTGAAGCTGAATGACAAGCTTCATCAACAGTCATCCTATAAAAAGACTAATGTGGTCCTTTTCCCAAGAGGCAGATAGCCATTGCCAGCAGTGAGTTCATAGGGGTACTCTAAGAATAATGTTTGCTCAAGTTATTTAAGAGCACTTTATGATTATGGTTTTGAGAGAAAAATATAAAGACTCAAGTAAAATATCAGAATTGTCTACCTCTAGTTCAAGATTATTTTTCTTCAAAAATTGATATTGATCTCATTGGCCTTCAGATTAAATAAATTTGCAAAACAGTTTCCCCTGACAGGTACAGATAAGTGAACAAAAATGGAATTTTCTAATCAAAGCTACTTGCAAACTTGCATAAAGAAAGAATACTGGAGGAAAAAACCAAGTTCCTCCACCCAGACTGCCGTCCAGGGAATCTCAGGCAGCTTCAGCCAGGGGTAACCCTTAGGAGCAGTCTGAGGCTTCAAGTGATCAGCTCTTTTAGAAATGATTTCAGCTCTGTAATAACCTCAGATCAGACCAGCTCCACCCATGGGTTACCCCAGCTAACACATAGACTAGAGACAGGAGTCCGTGGAGCATTCCGTGGAGCCCTTTATCAGCAGGCTTCAGCACAGGAGGCCTGTGACAAACTTCCCCTGAACTGGGCAAAAGCTGGGGTTTTTATAGGGAAGGGGAGAATTGGGAAAGGGACCAATGGTCTGAGACCGGAATGAAATGACCAATAGTTTACAAGGAGATAACATGGGGTCCAGAGGAAGGAAGGGGTCCACAGCTTAGTCACCATGACTAAGTAGTTTTGTCTTATCTTAGGGGACAGATCTCCAGGGATGGAGCCTGTCAGAGGAATGGGCTTCCTCTACACCAGACCATTAATTTAATTTAAAGCAATAGACAGCAATGGTAAAAAGAGCAGCAATTCAGCTCTAGAGCCCAGATCTTTTTTGCTGTTAGTTATAGTTACACTTTTTTTTATTTTTTGGAATCAGCCATTAGAGGATGATGCCCAGGCTTCACTGGGTTGCCTTCTATATTAAAGATTTAACTAATGCTTAGGTAAAGAGTCTAGCACTACGTGCTTAGGAAAGCAATAGAAGATAAACTGGAAAATCCAGCAACTTTCTTGGACAATTCAAGAAAGTCTGTAAATTCTGACCAAGAATTACAACAAAATTATATCAGTTAGACAAGTCTCCAGAGTGCAGGGTAGCAACATTTTTAGACTTCTACCCATATACATCAAGAGAAGATTTTCTTCCCACAAACAGCAGCTTCACCTCTTGTGTGTCTCTAGAGCTGTACACATGAACTCATGCTCCTGGCATGTTATAAATGCAAAGGCAATTTCGGGTTATATAAAAGAGAAAATTTATTATCAAACAATAATAAATTCGAACAAAGAGAAAAAAACCACAATAAAATGAACAGCGCAGCGCTGGGTGGACAGGGTCTATACGCAAGGTATAGGTGCTCCCAAATCCACACCTGAGAGTCCTTTGGCCTGGGTTTTTATAGGAAGTTTGTGTCCCGAGGCCAAATTCCAAGCAGGCACCCTTTGCTAAGAGGTTCTTAATTGTTCGAAGAATAGATTTCCTGGCACCAGAGAATAGAGTCAATAGATGTTGGGCAGAGGCTCCTCATATGTAAAGAGGTCCAGGATGTCTTTTTGATATCATTTTGGTCCGGGCCATTAGGGTGGAGTGGTGGCACCCATCCTGGAGCCGATGGCTATCTCGGCTGGCTCCTCTTCCTTTGTCTAGTTTCTCCATTTCTCCAGCACAGGTGGTCAGGGTGGAGGTGCTCAGGCTCGGCGATATCTCGTCCGGGCCCGTTCTTTTGTTTGTTCGATGGCCCGTGTCTTGCCCATTCTTTCGGGGCTGATGTGCCTGCTTGCGATTGTTATCTGGGTGCTTGGCTGCAATCTGTTGCTTTGGAAGAGAAATCCTGCCTCGACCTGGAGGAGGATTTCTCATTCCATATTTTCATCATTTACAATTACATATACTTTATTTAAACCTTTTCTTTCGAATTTTTATTCATCCAATTCTTTATTACAGTCCCCCACCTAATAATTTGACCACATTAAAAATTCGTATTATTTTATTCAATCTTACAGAGGGATGAGTGTGAGATTAACCACATTCACTTTTCTCCCAGTCTGATATTTTGCTTTTAGGATTTAACTCGTCTTCATCTCTGGAGAAACAGAATACTTGGTCAAATTGTAAACATACCCGGTCAACTTCACTTTTTAACAAATCTAAAATTATTGGTTCATTATTGAAGGAAGCTTTTGTTTCATGTTTCAAATTTCTATCTTCTTAATACATTTTTCTACTTATAGTACACGTTTTCAAGTTCGCTTTATTGTAACATAGGATTGATTTTGTAATATGCTACAAAGGTGGATTGTCTTTTTCTTCTGATCTAGATGGTTTTATTACATTGACTATAAATTGAAATCGGAGGAATCCCTCCCACTTCTCTCTTGTACCTGAAGTGGGTAGTTTTGATCTTTTGTCTTTCAGGAGTTTGAAACTGCCCGTCTTTAAAACTTGCCTTTGAGCGGTAACATCAGACCTCCCCCTTTAATTTACAGATCTTATACTGAGTGCCGTTGGAAAAACACATCCCCTTTTGCAGTTCTGGAGGACAGTCAATCTTTCGTCCGGTTTCTGTGGCAGTCCGACACTGCTCACACTTCTCCAGGGGACTCACCCCCGGAGGCGCCTCGGGACTCATTCCCTCGGCCAAGCATACGGCTAGGTTCAGGACTATCAGGATTCCCCACCATTGCATCTCTCTGCCCTGCCCTTCGCCCGTATAGGAACATACGGCGGGGATTATCATCTTCTCGGCAGCAGGGACTGTCTTCAGGGGCCCTGGTAGTCTTTAAGGCGTACCTTCTTTTGAAAATAGCTCACCGAGACGATTTAGTTGGGTCTGTCCTACACAGTACTTTAAACTTTAATTGTTTTTCGGCACTCGATTTCTAAAGCCTTGGCTTTGGAATCTAACTGGCCTCTTAACCCCTTTTGGAACAATAGGAACCACTCAGGAGAGTTTAGTTCTAAGGACCCCGCCCGGGTGGCAAGTGTTAAGAAACGGCTAGTCTCCTCCTGTTTTTTCTCTAGACACTTTGTGCACAATCCTTTAGGTTTGTACCCTCTTAAACAGTGGGCTACCCAAATCTGTTTACAATAAGCACACTCGAAGTGGATAAATGGAAAACAATTACAATCAGGATTAATACAACTTATCTGGTCGTCACTTGTCATTTGTGATGACGCCGGCGTTTGATTTTCAGTTCTCCCGGAGGTGTGGTGACTTTCCACTCAGAGGAGTTGTAATCCGTTACTTTTTTTCACTCGAGGTGAGTGTGTCCAGCTCCTTTCTGCAGTCCGGACAGCTGTGTCTGTGGTCAGGAGGATGAGAAACGGTCCTTCCTAGTGAGGGTTGAGGGGGAGCTCTTTCTAAGCTTTGATCAGGACTTTATCCCCAGGCTGCATTTGGTGTATGGCAAATCCCAGTGTTGTGCTTTGGGGAATCAGTCCTCTTTTCTGCAGATTGGTTAACAAAGCCGCTCGTTTTGCCTCTTTGTCTGCCAGGTTGTTACCTTGGGTGTGGAACTGCCATCCTGTTTGGTGTCCTTTTACATGGACAACTGATATTTCTTTTGGTTCTCTGACAGCCTGTAGAATTTGTCGAATGATTTCCCTATGGATTAACTCTTTTCTTTTCGTATTTATCAGACTTCTTTTTCTCAAATTTTCTTAAAAGTATGTACTACCTTAAAAGCATACCGCGAATTTGTATAGATGATCCCCCTCTTTCCTTTCAACCCCTGGAGGGCTCTCAGGAGAGCATAAAGCTCGCAAGCTTGTGCAGACCAGCTTGCTTTTAGGGGGCCTGATTTCACAATGCTTCCTGATATGCCATTCACTCTAGCATATCCTGACTTTCTTTTTCTCTCAACAACTTTTGAGGATCCATCTATAAACTACTTTTCTCCTCTTTCTAACTCCTGATTTTCTAAATCTGGTTTAACTTTAGTTTGCAATTCCACAGTTTCAATGCAATTGTGTAATAGTTTCTCTGTTGGTTCCCTAAACAGGAACTGCGCAGGATTCTGCGCAGTAGTGGTTCTTAATTCTAAACCAGGCGAGCTGATTAAGATGGCTTTATATTTCAGAAGCCTTAAATCAGTCAACCACTTTTCCACTTTTTGTTGTAAGATATTTCTTACATCATGTAGACTATCAAGGGAGCTCCGAAAGTTACCTTTTTTTTTTTTTTTTTTTTTTTTTTCTTCTCTTACTAATAAAGCCACTGCCACAATTGCTTGCAAACAAGTAGGCCAACCCCGACTAACCGGGTCTAAAAATTTTGAGAGAAACCTTATGGGCTTCTTTTTTCTGCCCACTCTTGGGTCAGAACTCCTTGTGCTGCTTGTCTATTCACATCTACGAATAATTGAAATTCTTATTGGTATCCGGTAAAGTTAGTACGGGGGCAGTTATGAGTGCATCCTTTAATTTCTGAAAATTAAATTCATTTTGCTCAGTCTATTTCAACTTATCAGTGTTTAACCTTTTATACAGAAATTTTACTTTTTCACTAAATCCTTCAATTCATTGTCTGCAATATCCCAGGAGCCCCAAAGATTGTCTTATCTGTCTTTTTTCTTTTTGGGGCAGGGAGTGCAAGAATCCCTGCTACTCTCTCAGGGTCTAATTTCTTTTTCCCTTGAGATATCCAATGACCAAGGTATTTTACTTCGGGCTCTGTGAATTGCAATTTGGATTTAGATACTTTTAACCCCTTCTGTCTCAAGAAATTCAGTAAAGAAATCATGCTTTTCTTCACCTTTTCTTCCGTCGTTCCGGCAATTAACAAGTCATCTACATATTGTAACAATTTTGTCCCCTCCTCTGGAATGAATTGGGCGAGTAGTTGTTCCAGAGCCTGTCCGAACAGATTTGGGGATTCTACAAACCCCTGCGGGAGGACCGTTCACCTCAGCTGTTGCTTTCGGTTTGTGTCCGGGTCCTCCCACTGAAAGGCGAAGAAATTTCTACTCTTTTCATCTAGAGGGCAAGTCCAAAAGCATCTTTTAAATCGATTACACTATACTATACATCTTTAGGTGAGAGCCTGTTTAGTAAAGTGTAAGGACTGGCTACCACCAGGGATCTGGTTCGGGTTCTAACATTTACAGCTCTGAGGTCCTGAACCAATCATAAACTGCTATCTGTTTTTCTTACAGCCAGGATGGGGGTGTTATGCTGAGACATACAGGGTTTCAGGGTACCCCCTTTAAGGAGGTCGTCAATTACTTGTTTTAATCCCCTTCTCCCTTCTATCGGGATGGGGTATTGTTTGATCTTTATAGGGTCTTCAGGGTCCTCGATTTCTATTTTAATAGGCTTGATATCTAATTTCCCTATTTCTCCTTTTGAGTGCCACACTCTAGGGTTAATTTCTTCTTTGTCTTTGGGAGTCAGTTTGAATATTTTTACTACTAATTTAGAGTTTTTAACAACGATATTAATTCTTAATGCAACAATCATGTCTCTTCTTAATAAATTATAATCTGCTTCCTCTACAAGCAATAAATTTCTTAAACAAATTTTATTTTCTGATTCTATTCCTACATCTCTATTACAGATACTTTGAAAGGATCCCCCTTGATTCTAATTACAAAAACTTTTTCCTTGCTTGTCACACACCCCTCTGGCAATTTCTGCAGAGTACCTCTCTCTGTTCCAGTGTTCACTAAAAAGCTTACTTCCTGCCATTGGGGACTCACTTTTAATTTTATCAAGGGCTCCTTGGATGTTCTTGTCCCCAAATTAAAGAGCTTCTGACAGCCCTAATCTTCTTGAAAAATCTTTTCTTTTTTTTTTTTTTTCTTTGCCTGCAATCCTGCTGAATGTGTCTTACTTTCTTACAGTAGTAACATTCGGGGAGCTCTCTCCGTGGGGTAGGGGCTGCCTTGTGAGTGCTTTTCTGTTTTCTAGGTAGTGTTTTAAACTTACCTTGTGTTTGTTCTTGCTTTTGGACTTCTTTGACTGCAGCTACCAAAACCTTAGCTTACAGTCTCTGTTTTTCATCCTCCCTTCTCATATATACTTTTTGAGCTTCCCTCAGAAGCTCTTGGAGGCTTTTATCTTGTTACCTGTCAATATTTTCTAATTTCCTCCTAATGTCTTCTCAGGATTTGGCAACAAATTGTGTTTTTAGTAAGACTTCCCCCACGGGAGAGTTCGGGTCAGTTCCAGAGTAGATCTGAAAACTTCGCCGTAACCTCTCTACCCATTCCGTGGGCGATTCCTCCCTCCCTTGGCATTCCCCGAACACTTTACTAATGTTTTGACCTCGGGGAACTGCCTCTCTTATTCTCTGAACAATCATGTTTCTTAAATCCACCATGCTCTGCCTGCCCTCCTCCCTGGGCATTCCAGCTCGGGCTCACGCTAGGCCATTTCTGGTCACCTGGTGTCCCCTGTGGATTGCGTCGGTCCCAGTCTCTGATACCGGCTTGTTTAATCATTTCTCTTTCCTCTTGATTAAACAGGCGATCTCAGGATGGACATAAGATTATCGTATGTGTAAATACTACTTCCTAAAAAGTTATCCAGCTTTTCAGCCACACCAAAGGATCATCTAACAATCGCCCCATCTCCTTTTTAAACGCTCGCACATCCCCGGAGTTAAGGGGAACATTCACAAATCCAATCACTCCCGGGGGTGTCGGTACTTCCCTGAGAGGGAACAACCGGTGCTCATTCTCACTACTCTCTCCCCCCCCTCCTCGCCCATCATTTTTGCTTTCAAACGAGTTCTACTTGCAGGAGGGGAACTGAGGTTTGTGGGGGTTTTTCCTTTTGTTGATTGTGGGAACTCCCCTGCCACCCGGTTACCGGTAGGGACCCCTTCAGTTAAGTGCGAGGGTCCCGGCTGTGGCGGCCGGACCGGCAAGGACGGATAGAGCTGTCCCCAGCCTTGTGCCGGAGAAACCTCTGAAGAGACTCCTGTGGCTGCGGTGTTTGCAGGCGGGGAAAGGGGAAGGGCTGCTGGCATCGCTGCCAGCACCGAGTCTCCCGCTTGAGACACATGCATCTCAGTGGGTTGGTCTCGGGGGTTCGAGGGTGCTGAAGGCACCACTTGATCTGGGGACGACGGCCCAGCCGGTCCATGGTACGGGGGAGGTAAGTGGTCAAGGGGTTCCCAAGATTCAGTTTTCGACTCATGTTTTTCTTTTTGTTTCATTGGGAACAGCTCTACCCTGGCGTTTAACCAGAGCTTAGCATATTCTCTCTCCTCGGGGTCCGAGGGGTCCTTGTTCTCCACATAGGAGAACAACTTATTACAGGTTTATTTTTTCAGATGTGCCTAACACTGGCTAAGTAAGGTGACTTCTCAACTCCTGTCTTCCCCAAACTTCTATACAATAATGTATTAATTTTTCTTTCGATTTCCCTTTCCTCAGGGGACAATCTTCCCAGTGTTTTAACATTTACTTCAAGGGACTTTCCAGCGGGATGTCTGGTGATCTCTCCTCCGGATTGGAGGGATTTTTCCCTGTGCTCTTTCTTTGTAGCTTACTTTTTCTCTGCTCTATACTTCGCAAATATACTCGTTACATGTCCACCTTTCAAATGTGCCCACCACAGGCTAAGTGAGGTGGTTTCTCAGTTCTTGCCCTCCCCAGACTTCGGCACAATACCAGATCATTTTTGCCTTAGATTTCTTTTTTTTCTCTCAGGGCAATTTTCCCAATATTTTAACATCCATCCCAAGGGATTTTCCGGTGGGATGTCTAGTGATCCCTTCTCTCTCTCAGAGGGACCCTTTTCATTACTCTTTTTCTGCATCTTACTTTTTCTTTGTCCCATATTGAAAAATATCTTACCTTTCTTGCGTTGTGTTCGTTCCGCCTTTACCAGATGAATCAAAGTCTTTGCCAATACTCACCTCGCAGTTAGCTGTACTGGAGTCTCTTGTATTCAGCACTTCGATTCTCTCTTGGACCTTTGCCTAGGTCCGTTGACTGAAAGGGTTTACTAATTCCCGAGCTCGACAGGACGTCCTCTTCCCCTTTCAGCCTCCTGTGATCGGTCCCCCAGGACCTCCTTCGTCCCAGGTTTTTACAATCGTGTAAAGAGAGAACTTTCTCACCCCGAATCGCTTCCTTCTCGGCCGGCCAATTCCCTCGCGGGAGGATGGAACCACGACCTTGAAGTCCGCACTCGCTTCGTGATCAGATCACGTCTCACACAATCGCCCAATCACCAGCTCAACCTCACAATACTTACAGCTATTTTCCTGCGAGGGTGTCTTCGTGCACAGATGACTTTTTATGAGCTACCAAGCCGCGGTTTTCTCGAAGGCTCCTTGCCTTCCCGAGCTCTCTGGATCCTTTTTCCTTTTTATTGTGGTTTTTACTTTAGCCTAAATTTGGTTCGGATGTCGGAATGAGCTGCGGAGATTCTCGACTCACCAGGCCGCTAAAATCAGCGGGGGTACCCGTCCTGGGTAGCGAGATTCTCCTGCAATTTCTCCGATCCGAGTCACGGCACCAATCTGTTATAAATGCAAAGGCAATTTCGGGTTATATAAAAGAGAAAATTTATTATCAAACAATAATAAATTCGAACAAAGAGAAAAAAACCACAATAAAATAAGCAGCGCAGCGCTGGGTGGACAGGGTCTATACGCAAGGTATAGGTGCTCCCAAATCCACACCTGAGAGTCCTTTGGCCTGGGTTTTTATAGGAAGTTTGTGTCCCGAGGCCAAATTCCAAGCAGGCACCCTTTGCTAAGAGGTTCTTAATTGTTCGAAGAATAGATTTCCTGGCACCGGAGAATAGAGTCAATAGATGTTGGGCAGAGGCTCCTCATATGTAAAGAGGTCCAGGATGTCTTTTTGATATCATTTTGGTCCGGGCCATTAGGGTGGAGTGGTGGCACCCATCCTGGAGCCGATGGCTATCTCGGCTGGCTCCTCTTCCTTTGTCTAGTTTCTCCATTTCTCCAGCACAGGTGGTCAGGGTGGAGGTGCTCAGGCTCGGCGATATCTCGTCCGGGCCCGTTCTTTTGTTTGTTCGATGGCCCGTGTCCTGCCCATTCTTTCGGGGCTGATGTGCCTGCTTGCGATTGTTATCTGGGTGCTTGGCTGCAATCTGTTGCTTTGGAAGAGAAATCCTGCCTCGACCTGGAGGAGGATTTCTCATTCCATATTTTCATCATTTACAATTACATATACTTTATTTAAACCTTTTCTTTCGAATTTTTATTCATCCAATTCTTTATTACATGGCACATAAATGTAGAAGGGTTTTGTGGCTTTCTACTATCAATTCCAACAGTATGTATCAGAATCCATTATCATTTTTCAGTAGAGTAAGGTCTGGCGGACAAGCTCTGGAAGACTTAACCTCAGTACTTAACAGATTGTTACCCTGAATTTCCCCACTTCTGACACACTCAAGGGCAGTGCAACAATTGCATCTCAGGTACCTCACTCCTCAGAAGGCGAGTTTAGACTGCTGGTGAAGACAGCTGTGCCTCAGTCCATTTCCAGCCTCCACAAGAGAGCTTGCTGCTTGTTATAAATCTGACATAACAAAAAGCTGTCTGGATACACTCTGAAACACTGAGGCAAAGTCCTCCACATTTCACTGCTATTTGAGGGATCAATAAGAATTTTATTCTGCACACACAGTCTTCTCCCCTCCTTCCCCACCTGGCAATAGTCATTGCACATCTGTAGTTACACTGAGACCAGTGCCTGTGGAGCCTGGCATCAGTGACCATGGGTACTTCAAAAGTTTTAAGATGATCAGTTCCTTAACACTGTTTACACTGATTCCACATGAATTGCTACACTGGCACAACTAAAAGGACCCAGTAGGCAATGGACTGACACAATTCCAGCATTTCCTAACTGGACAACAAACTACAACAGCACTCTCTGACTCTGATGGCACAGCATTCTCCATCTATATCTGCCTGCCTTCATACCATGGTGTTCAGGTCACAAAGAGAAGTTGTTAATAGTGGACAGGAATTAAGGGGGTTTTCTGGTTGCTTTTTTTTTTTTTTTTTTCTGAAGTGTTTTATCAAGTGAGAGCCAGGACATGGATTTACAGGGTCAGAAAATGAGGACAACAGACAATAGTACCAACATCATTTTTAGCAACTTCAGCATCACAGCTACTGATGAGGATCATAGGAGTCATCAGGCTCTTGGCCTACCCCAGGCTAATACACCTTGAAGAGCGCTATCAGAAAACTATCCAAAGCTGAAATCCCATCTTTTAGGCTAAGCTAGGAGTCTCATTTTGCAGCACTGGGTAACATAAAATCTGACTCTAGTAACAATTTTGTGTACATACTGTTATAAATTTGTATTGTGATATTGGCTTTCACAGATGAATATATATATTAAATACTTTTTAGCTATGCTAACAAGTCTTAAGTTTAAAAGAATTTCCTAGGTACAAGGCAAGGAAACCCCAGAGGGCAAGGACACTGGGGCCCAAGCTGTTATCAGGAGAACAGTAGAACCCAAACTGTTATCAGCGGAAGATATGAAGACCAGCTGCCCTCAGGGGAAGGATGAGGGGCCCAGGCTGTTATCAACAAGTGACCATCTGCAGCAAAAAGGAAACCAAACCTCCAAAATAATGCTGACCAGCTAGAATAATAACGACCAGCAAAAATTATGCTGACCAGCAGAAAATAACATGATCCAAGAAGGTGGAACCAGGGAGGGGACATGCTTGAATATGCATTAACCTCTCACAGCAAGGATGGTATAAAAAGGGTGTTCCCAAGATACCAGGTGTGTTCCTGGCAACCTGCCAGGGCACCCGGCCGTTTTAACCCTTTGCTTTATTTCTTTTGCCTCCTAATTGTCTTTTGTTTATATTAAATTATTTTTATAATTTATTAAGTGAATCTCGTTTTTAAGAATACTGTCTCTGAGTTATTTCAGTTTCATTGCTTAGGTTTAAAAAGCAACAAGGAAAAGCATGCACTGGAGGAGGAGAAGCAGCTAAAATGTGGACTACACACACACAGAGTTTATATGACAAAAACTAAGATAACAACCATAAATCCCTATTGCAAGTTCAGAATAATAAAGCAAGCAAGACCATCAAGAGAAGAGACCATCAGCAACTGAATTCATGTTAAGTAACGCAGCAGCACAATGACTGTGGATAATTTTGTTTCACAGTCTTTAGCTTTCACTGTGACTTAGTGAAGAAACCCTAAAACCCTGCCAGACACTGAGAGGCACAAAGCAATATACATGACCTATCTTCCTATAATTAATTGCCACAGCCGGGAGTTTTTCCTCAAGTACCTGGTGTTTTCACTATCAGACAAGGTCAACAGAAATGACCCACAATAAGGTCATTTCAGCCATCCTTCCAGGGTCCCCTTCATAACTAAGGGGGCTTGCCAATGCAAATGTTAGTGGGTTTCCAGTGAAAGCAGGTCACTGAAATGACACAGATGGTGAAAAACATGTACAAACAGCAAAAGAGAAGGGCAACAGAATTTCTGAAGAGACCATATGCTGAAGAAAACACACTGAATGAAGAACAACTGCTTAGTAACTTTAAGAAGTACAAATACTTCTTCTTATGCCTTTGTCTGCAGAGTTCAGCAGTAACAGAAACAACTAATTCAGCAATAAGATTATTGTGGGTGAGAAGAGCAGGGCCCAAAATCATTAAAATGGTCTCTCCCTAGCTACAGAGGCCTTACCGTTAACTTTATATTAAGCATTCCTGATTCCCAGTTAAACCTAAGTCTAACAAGAAAGCACATTTCAATAGTATTCTGGGTTTCCAACTAGATTAGCAATTCAGAGAAGAACAGCACCAAAGACAGCAGCTCAATTTTGAAATTTGGAGAGAGGTGGGGAAAAGAACTGGGAAAATCAATACAATTCACAGTACAGCCCATTTCTTCAGCCCACCCAATCCACATCATAAATCAATCCTACATGTATTTAGTAATGCCTAAGAATGTATCCCAGTATTGCAGTGAGAGAAAAGAGTAAAAGGCTGCTTTTCAGTATTTTCAAAGTTATGATTTCTCTGAGCTTCTCCTAAACCAAACAAATTACTGCAAAATGGATGCATGTTGCTGTTCATCTAGCAAGAGATTAAAAAATCAGAATATTTCATGCCAAAGATTCAGAGACATTTAATCAACATACCCTAAATGAAACTGATCTCCATTACTGAAGTTGGTAACCATGAAAAGATTGATGAGTTCTGTCAGAAATTAAGATCTAACAATTCTAAGGTATACTGAAGCTCAGGGATATATCCTGATTTTAAAAAGAAAAAATGGAAAAGGAAATAAAAGTTGTATTATCTGGCTATCATGCAAGAAATTTCATAACACAGATAAGGTAATTGGAGATAAATCTGGAAATGATAGCACAGCTAATGTAATTAGTTGATTCGTGCTAACTAAATTGTAACTATTTGCGAAGTTATTATTAGAAGCTATCAAAAGAATCAGTGTTACAAGGCAGATGTACCCCTTTACAGATGTTACATGTTAAAATTGAGGTACAGGATGTAGTTTGGAAGATAGGCGATGTCCCAAGACAAAAATGGCCTTGAGATAGACAAAATTAGAACGACTTTAGGCATAGGGCTTAAAATTCATTAAATGTAAGACTAATCAGTAGACTTACATAACACAATGCTTAGTATGCACACGCAAACCTGTGAGGCGATCCAGAGGACAGCAAGGATGAGTGTAAGCCTTCATCCAAAGACCACCAAAAGAAGACTGAAGACCCCCTAGCAACAAGTGAGGTATGCACCATGAAAAACAGTGACATAAAATCAGAAAAATCGGAAATAGGAGGAAACTTACAGGAAACATTAATGAATATGTATAAACATACAGTATATAAGTTTAGTTTGAAGTGCTTTGTTTTGTATGTGAGGCAGGGTGGAGAACCTGCTCCGTACCCTGGTCGGTTTTGCTTATGCTTTAATCATACTTAATTACTGGCAAATTATATATATAAATTGTATTTTTTTGCTAAATTGTATTCTTTTACTAAACAGTATTCTTTTATACCAAATTACTATTCAATTTACTAAATTGTATTCATTTTTAATCAAACTGTTATTAACTCAAGGGACCTAGTTGTCAAAATTCTAATTTTATTTATAACAGCTAACATGCTACACAGCATTCAAACTTTCTGAACAAGTCATTTAAACTGTTGGCAAGGAAAAGATAATATTTGAAAAGATAAGCTTCAATTGTTCAGTTAAATTCAAGAGTTTCACTGCAAAGGCCTCTGCAGACTATGTATCAACCCCAGTTTTCTGCTGTTATCACTGACAAACATCAGCTTTTTGTGAGTCGCCTGACTTTCTAATATATAGAGACACTAGGAAATTTCTTCCAAAATCAATCTCCCCAAAGAAAGACTAAATTTATTAATAAATTTATATACAGAGATAAAGAGTTGAGACTACACAGCAGGCAACTGGATTGCATTAAAGTTCTCCAGGGAAAATACAAATTTGAGAATAGATGCATGAATATATCCACTAAATGACAACAGATTTGCTTTGTACTTTGGAATATACATTCTAGGAAAAAATCAAGAGGACACTAGTTAGACTGCAGCTTGGGGATCATTAACTTGGTTTACCTTTGCAACCTTCCTGACAGATGTTAAGCAAATGTGCTATAGTTAGAGGCAAAGTACAAAATTTCTTAAATAAATCATAAGATATGATTTATATTTATAAAGAAAATTAAAATAAAACTCCAGCTTTCTTTTTAAAAAAAATAATTAATTGCCATTTTAGCAACAACAGATTTAACAGCAAATCATACCTGAAGTGCACAGTTTGGGCTACGGCATTCCCCAGGTGTCTGCAAGAACTGCAGAGCCTTTCAGGGGCCAGAGCTGCAATACTGAAACCAGGACATTAAATTCAGCCTACTGCCAATAGTTGGCAAACATATCTCAAAAGGGTCAGTTTGAAAAAATGCTTATAGTGTTTGACAAAAACAGAACAAAATAACAAAACTAAAGACCCCAAGAACTCATTCTTTTGAAGCACCTACAATTTTGCAAAACACATTAGGAAAGAACAAGCATATAGGCTGTAATTTAACACTGATTCCAAGTCAAAATGCGTACACATACCAGAGAGGATAAGAGGATGTAATAAAGAGAAACACAATGATAACAATAATTTGGAGGACTCTGCATTGACAAGAATACGCATTAAACATTTCCATAAAATGATGTTACAGAAAAGGAGAACCTCTTCAGTGCTGCTTCCTATAATCATGGCCATAGCAATAGCAGTTCATCTCAGGAGCCATAGTAACTTCAGAACATACATTACCAAACATCAAGAGCATATCAAAATGTTATAAACCAGATGTTAAATCTAAAGCTAAATCGTATTTCACTGCTATTCAGAAGTCCAGCATCACAATATAATAAGCAATTACTAGATACTGCTTCACATGAAGTAGCAGAGTATCAGATCACACACCCTCCTCCCCAGTTTCAAAAGACAGTATTGGTAGTACACACCTACTATCAGCTGATAGTATCAGCAATCCACTTATGTGTCCCACAGCACAGAAATCAGACCCTGACAACTCTGCTGATAAAGCTGTTGCAGACCAGAGGGCAGAAATGGGTCTCTGCTGCTACTGCTAATCCCAGGAGTTCAACTGCTCCCTTGGCTGAATTCCTGCATGCAACTCACAAAAGCTAAAATTTGCAGGAGAATTGTGTTGCATTTCTGCAGTTCATAGATTGTAGTGTACAGCTACTCCCTGAAAAGTAATGAACTTCATTCATTGAAAATCCTGTATTTGTACAAGACTGTATCAAGAGAAGTCAGAATCCATGCACGTGGTTTCCCTAAGTAGCTGGGGGAAAAGAGTGAAAAACAAACAACCTCACAACTCTTTATTCTGAAAACAGCAGTTATACAGTTACCACCTTCTGCATCTCTGCCCAGCAGGAAATAAGTACAACTAACCTGCTACAACCATGTTTATGGATCATTACAAAGTGCACAGGCACTCCTACTGCCTGTAAGTATTTTATGAAAACTAGTTAAAGATTAAAAGAAATGAGGCACTTCAGATATGAACGCCTTCAGCTTTGTCAACCAAAACAAATCTGTTACAACATCCCAAGGAATAAACAGCACAACTCAGAAGCCAGTGTTCACACTATTTAGTTCAAAACAACTTCTCAAACAGAGAGGTAAACTGCCACACTCCAGAGCAAAACCTTAGCTCTCAGCCCGACTACTTACAGCTGTTCAGCATTAAAACAAGAAAATTAGATGAATTTATTAGTAAATGTAATAAAGTTACATTATTGGTACCTGCTGGAGAGAAAGGTGGAAAATCAGCACAAAATCCAGAAATCTACCAACATCTTTCACTACACTAAGCAAATTACCATGAGGCCATACCTCAGCCTTTCAAGGAAGCAATACACTTTGGACTGATTATGTGTTATATATATATGACAATAGTAAGTTCAGCAATTCTAAGTCAAACTTAACTGAACTGAGTCAGCCTTATATAAGAACCAGGAGATGTTCAAAATCCTAGAAGTAAGATTTGAGTGTAATTTCCACTGTGAAAATAAATCTAATTTATATCACTCTAGCTGGACTAGCATCACATCAGGCTTTGACATGAAAATTTAAACCAAGAGTGGTTAGTCAGCCTTCAGAAAGTAAAACCTTCAGATGCACTACTTTAGGGCTCCTGGAACATGCTATCACTATAACTTTAACAACATGTTTTAGTCTTAGGATGTTTCTTACAGCTGTAATCTTTCATATTCTAACCATCTTCACAAGGCTGGATGTGCCTGCATACACAGATCTCTCCTGCCAATAGTCTGGTTTGCTGAAGGAGCAGATGCACTGACAGCTCCCCCTACTCCAGCTGCCCTCCAGGAATAGATTACCTCCAGTAATAGATTAATAGCTACCCTCCTGGGTAGATTATCGTTGTGTCAATCTACAATGCACACTCAGCATCTGAAATGATACGACAAATCCTAATAGTTATCATTTATCTGCTAAGTAATTCTCACAGATCGATAGATGTATACAAGTGACTGAGGTGTTTACATCTGCATCGTTGGCAGAACGGCAAACTAACTCCCCAATGCAGAAAGTGCCGAAATACAGTCACGCCACAGACCGAAGACAGTCCAGTTAAATCAAACAGCGAGAATAAAAGCACATGGGGGTTTCAAATCGTACTACGCGAACATGCCACGGAAAACCTATGTGCCTCCGACAACTGCCAGTGCCTTTCAT
The DNA here is from genome assembly GCF_971803275.1 of Cyanistes caeruleus. Classification (NCBI taxonomy): domain Eukaryota; kingdom Metazoa; phylum Chordata; class Aves; order Passeriformes; family Paridae; genus Cyanistes; species Cyanistes caeruleus. Next base: position 72,550,909 of record NC_141701.1, read on the forward strand.
GCCTCTTCTACTCTAACCAGAAGATAAGCCTGAGCAAACTTCGCTTCCTGAAGTGTTACAAAACCCTCCGAAACGTTCCGGAGCCAGCAGCTGCCTCTCCGCAGCCGGGGCTCAGAGACAGCAACACTCTTCTGGGCGAGAACGCGCTCCCGCAGGTGCAAGAGCACCCGAGGGTGCCCCGAGGGCAAGAGCGGCGCGGGGGTCCCGCTGCACGGAACACCCGCTGTCCGGGTTGCAGCCCCCTGTCTGTCTGGGTTTTTTGATACCGAGCAAAGAGCACCGTCTTCGGGGAGACTGACCACCCGTTCTGAAAGGCTCGGTGGACTTTCGGGGGTAGGACCGGGCAATGCCCGAGACGGGCTCCGAGCGCTGGCAGCGCTCCTCGGCACCGGAGCCCTGCGGCAGCGGCGCTCCGCCTCGCTGCTGGCTCCCCCTGCCGGCAGCCTGGGCTGCTCCCGCCCGGACCCCAGCCCGCCCAGCCTCCGAGGTCCCCGGTCACGCCCGGCGGACACTGGGGCGCAGCCCCGCGAAGCCCAGCGAGGCGGTCACGGACAGGGCGGCCGGAAACGCACAATTCCCGCGGAGCTCCGAAAGCTCTACCGCCCGCCCACAGCCCGAGTCCGGCAAGGAGGGGAGAGAGGCCGGCAGGGGTTACCTGGAGTCGCCGTGGGCTGCTCGCTGCGCGCAGGCGGACGTGGGATCCGCCGCCGCGTTTGATGCCCGCCCTACGCCGCCATGGCCGCAGCCTCGCTGAGCCGCCCGTGCTCCGCTCGCTCCCACCCAAGTTTGCGGCGCGGCAGCTGAGCGCCTCGCCCAGCGACCGGACCCAGCTCCCCACCGCGGGGGCGGAGCAGCCACGGCCGCCCGGCCCCGGCAATGAGGTGTGCAGTTCGGCTCGTGCCGCGGCTGGCGCTGCCCGGGGCTGGGGCGATCTCGGATTACTCCCTGCCCTCCCCCGCGCTCCCCCCTCCGGGCTAGTTGAGAAGTTGCAACTGGTTGAGATATTTGTCCTTGGGGGTTGGATTTTTTTAATTATTTATTTCCTTTTATTCCTTAATCACCGCAGCTAACAAAAACATGACTTGAGACTGCTCCTTAACCATCAAATCTGAGCAGGGGCCCCTCAGAGCCAGTACAACTAAGCACAACAAATCCTGGCAAGCTGTAGCAAGCGACAGCAAGAGGGAGGGGAGACGGTGGGACACGGTCAGCGGTCCGTAAAGGCTCCCTGCTGTTGCCCGGGGCTCCGGGGCCGGGAGAATGTACCAAAACTGGGAAGCAGCAGATAGAGGAGGCGAAGGAGAGCTGGCGGCCAGCGACTACCCCAGGAGGGGAGAGGCACGGGAGCGTCCCGGGAGCCCCTAAGCTGCCTGCCCGCCTACTGCACCCCTCTCACGCCATGCCGCCATCCCCAGCGTTCCGGCCCCGGGCCTCCCGGGTCCGGTGAGGAACTGCCTAGGCAACAGGAGCTCCGCACCCACTGCGCAGGGGAGCGCGGTGCTGACATTTCGACCGCCACGTAAGAGCCTCCGGCGACTCCTTCTCCGCCCCCTCCCCCCTCAATCCTCTCCCGCCTCCCATGGCACGATCGACGTGTCAGCCCCGAAAATTCATTTCCAGGCCCTGGGAGAGTCCAATATAAGGCGTGCGTTGGACAGTGAGACGTGGCACCGCAGGGATGCAGGTGGGGCGCGCAGGCATACCCCAGGTACGTGTGTTCGCATTTTCGCGCTCATCGGGTTTTCGGTGCATGCCTTTGTGTTTTATCAACTCACATGTATTAAACCAGGAGGTTATTTTTGTTCATGTGTGCATTGTAATTAATTTCATCAGAGCTGTTTGGTTTTTTTTTTTCTTTTATGACACCATTTTGGCATTTCTACTACCAAGTGCAGGAGAAACTGACTTTTGTTGTTCACAACAAGACCTACATTTAGAAGACTAAAAGCAGTTAAGACTAAGAGCTTATTAAAACAAACAAAACATGGAATTCATCCATGCTAGAGTAATCCTATAAAAATTAGCTAATTAAAACAACTAGCATCAAAATTTATCAGCAAGTCAAATGTCGCAAATCCAAATTGCCTTGAACTTCCAGCTCAAGGGAGAATTTTACTTTGGCTAGTATGTAAAATAAACTTTTCAAGTAGAAACATCAACAAAAGTTTGAAATTATCATTAAAATGAAGTCCTGGAAATTTGAACATTCTTTCTGATTGCTTGCTGGTATCTAAAAAAAAATAATCAAATACTAAAGGCCGAATGTTTTTTTTTTCCTTTTCATAAAGTCATGTAACCCTGACAGTCAAGGATGTTTCCTTATTTATAACAATAGAGTTTGAGAAGACACTACTGTAGTTACTGTAATGCCTGGGGTCACTTTCTCATGTGATTTTTCTTCTGATCCAGGAAATACTTGTACAGAAAATATAAGAATTAATTTTACATCTAAAAGTTGCCATCACAGTAAGTGCAGATTCACTTATCTACACTGTTAACTTCTTTGGAGTGTTATTAAGACATATCTCTTCAGATCAACAAGTCCTGCACTTTTTATGTACCTCCACCTATTACAATACATTTAGACTTTCTTTTTAAAGAGACATATTCGTTTTTCCAACTGCCTTGTAAAAAATATATTACATCTCTATCTATGAAAAGTAAGCACCATGTATCCCAAACCAACTGCCAGTAAAAAAAAACTATCAAAATTCTAGCCCCTTGAATTATTTACAGTTTACCCTCTAAAAATTCCTCTGCAGTTTGTCTATGAAACAATAGGCATATAAGTAAAAAATAAACAAAACCTCCAAACTCACCTCATTTATATCTTTATATCATACTGTGTTAATTACGTACATTCTAAGAAAAATTCCACTGGAACCATATTGGCTCTATATCACCCACAGAGCATTTAAGTCATGTGCTTTATAGTTATGTACTTAGTTTCATGGAAGACAAGTTATGATGTCAATGCTTAATTTAATTTAATTTAATTTTCTTTTAAAAGCTCAAGGGCAAAGATGTCTGTCATGGCTTGTGAGATTAACCATGTTTGATATAAAGGTACAAAATGTAACATTTTTAATGTTACATCTAACTCTGTGCTCTGTCTTGTCGCTGTTGGGCACAAAATAAGGAGCATGGATTCAATTCAACAGGCAGAGAGAGGATCATCAGAAGGATTTCAGTACTTTTCAGCTCCTTTATAGCCTCTTACAATACAGGTTTAACATGATTGGTAAAGGGAACAACACCTCTCTTGTCCCATTGGTTGAACAAGGGAAAACACGCTCATCTGTACAATATTGTTTAGAGAACTGTAAGTTATTCACATAAATAGTCTTTGAGAGAGAAATATTCTCAAGAGACTTTCCCTTGCGAACAGATCAGCCACTGACAGGCTGGAAACTCTCTCGGACTCAGAAAATCAGGTCCACAATGTCTGAGTTACAGATTTAAACTAGATAGGCTGAGTGAGTGAGCTCAGCAATTTTAAGTGATGCAATCCCCAGATGTACCCTTGCAAGTAGGCACTGATGTTTTTTTGTTTCTTCACAAGTTGCACAGTGGTGTCTCAATCCTAGGCTAAGCCTCAGAGTGTTACTATATCCAAAATAAATAAGGATATTCAAATATAATTTAGGAATATTATGCTAAGGGTAAGGGAGAAAGCAGCAGCAGAAACTCTGCTATTTGATTTAAGGAAGGGGAAAAAAAGAAGCCTCCCAGAAGACCATCGCATCCAGCTTTTCTTCCAGGATGGAGGTTGTCCTCCTCCTCTGCCTCATATTTTCCTGTCATTATATTTCTCACTGTTAGTTATATTTGATCTCTCCTTCCAACAAAATAGAGCCCAGAATATTAAGGGGTGGAAACAGTAAAGGTACTGAAGTTGGAAGACAAAAAGCTGCACAGCACCTTCAGGCTTTTGGCCAATTTGGTGGGAAGCCAGATTTCAGCTTGTTCCTGTGGTGCAGGATATAAGGAATGTTAGAAAGGAAGGAAGGGGGTGGATTTCCATCTGTTTAGGTGGGAAAGTCAGAGTGTAATGGAAGGCCTGTCTTCACATTACCCACCAAAAGCCCTTTAGATAATAAGCATGTCTTTCACCATTTAGAAAAACAAAGTCAGATACAGTGAATTAAAAGTTTAAGTTGGGCTAAAAAGAAAAAACAAAAAAAATAGAAAAGGAAGAAGGTGTTAGCTTCAGTAAAACTGAACCCTGAATTATGCTTCCATCATAGGACTTTGCTTGCTTCATGGTCATAGAGTTCAAAGTCTTTATTACCACTGCATGTTGGTTTTTTCCCAGACCATTGAAAACATTAGTAATTTTTGTTTAATTCATGAGAAGCACGCAGAGGAAAACTCAGAACTCTCACAGTTAATTGCCTACTTTTGTGTTTTCTAACCACAAAATTTATTACTGAGGAGAAATCCTACTGGTGACCATAGTCTTTCCAGAGCAGACCAGGCAGGAGAACAGTGCATACAAACAAGCACCCTTTCCCCTTTTCTGAATCAATGTTTAAGAACAGAGAGTTTGTGCAGTCTGGTGCGTTGAATTTACCTGACTTACCTCACATTGAAATACATAATCATCAGATCTACATTACTGTTTCTTTCTTCTTTCCCACTGAGATTCAGGAAATTATTTGCCCTGCTGTGTTTGATTAAGCAAGCCCTTAGTATTCTCACCTGCATTAAGCAACATCATCTTGTAAGGCTGGATCATCACGAATCTGCCATATTTAAATACCAGGGACTTGTGATGCTGTTTTGTGTAAAAATAGTAATGACATCTTCTTCCCAGGAAAGCAGGTGACCTAGAGGATCTAAGTTTGCCATCCTCATCCTCAGATGGGTCTGTTAGGGAACTACACTGATAAAAAGCAGGTCAGGAAAGGCTGTAGCTGTGTATGCCCAGTAGCAGAGGGCATACAGGCCCTAGCACAGGCAAGGTCAGACTGAGTATCATTTTAATTGTCTTAGCAAAAGATGCCATTGTAATTCTTCATTCAAATAATAGGGAAGTAAATGTCAATAGTTACAAACTTCATTGTCTTCCATTACGTTACTATCTCACATTATGTTCTGTATTTAAAGGTTAAGCTGACTGGTCTCCATAATATCTATCAATTAGGAAAAGCTAGGTGAGAGTCTAAAACATGACTTTTGAGATCTATACACTCTTCTAATGAGTTTATATTTACCATTTATGATCAGATACTAAAGTAATATTTCTCATGGTATTTCTATTATTAAGACTTTTTATAATCAAAATGGCTATATAAATAAATGTGCACTTACATTTATATATTTGTGACCTGATTTTTAGTAATTGCTGCTTTCTTTCCATTAAAGTTTCTGACAGATAAGGCAGTTAATGAAGTTATTATATTAGTTCTAAATAAGGGCCATCTAACTTAAAGTCCCTAAAAGTAGTTAGAAGTTTGGTGAAAATGATGAATTCTTGGGTACTGATTCATGTGATCTGAAAATGCCATCCATTTCCTGATTCACCTTCATATCTCCTCCATGGGAAAAAAGAATATTTTACAGTGAATACTGTCAGTCAAAACAATTTTTATGTGTCTGTTTTTCTATCTTTCAGCATGAAACTGTTACTTGCAAAATGAAGAGGAAGATAGAAGTGGGAATGAAGAATGCTTTGGAGAAATCTAGTCATAATGTTTGAGGAGTAGAAATAATAGAAAATACTAATAACTCTGGTCTCTTACATAGGTCAGAATTTAGACTGAAATGATGTAAAGTTACAAGCGTGAGACATAAGGGCTATTAAATTTGAATCAAGATTCACAGATTTTTGAACAAATACATAATAAAAATGTTTGCTTTGTCTCCTCTGCTTTCTATGGTATTATATTCTGCTGCCTTACACAACTTTCTTATATAGACTAACTTGTTCGTTTTTTTTTTTTTGGATATTAGCCCCAAGACACCCATTCAAATTAAGTCACGGTATATATTAGCAATGCATTACTTGCTCCTCTCTGTCTGTCTGTCTGCTTGTCCCTAAACATCATTGTCAGTTCAGGGTATAAGCAAGGTTATATTCCATAATGAACAAAAATTGGAAGTAGTAGCATTGCAGGAAAATGGAAATAGGATCACTTGGTGATACTAATTTCAGTTGTATTGGGTTTTCATGGAAAGATTCTGGTAGTGGAGGGGCTACAGGTATGGTTTATCCAGGAAGCTAGTAGAAGCTTCCCTGGTGTCCAACAGAGCCAATAGCAGCTGGCTCTAAGATAGACATGCTGCTGGCCAGGGCTGAGCTCAGCAGTGATGGTGGTAGCACCTCTGGGATATAATATTTAAGAAAGACAAAATCTTATTGCACCAAAGTAGTTATGGCTAGAGAAGAGAGGAGTGTGAATATGTGAGAACAACAGCCCTGCAGACACCAAGGTGGGTGAGAGAGGGAGGAGAGGCTCCAGGTGCTGGAGCTGAGATTCCCTTGGTTCACAGGGGAGTAGAGATCCACCTGCAGCCCATAGAGGTTCAAAGGGGGAGCACAAATCCACCTGCAGACCCTGGAAGACCCCATCCCAGAGCAGGGGAATGTCCAAAGGAGACTGTGACCCCATGGGAAGCTCATGCTGAAGTAGGCTCATGGCAGGACCTGAAGTAGGCTCATGTGGGCCCATGGAGAAAGAGGCCCACACTGAAACAGGTTTTTTGACAGGGCTTGTGACCCCACAGGGGTTGCACTGGAGCAGTGTGTTCCTGCAGGGCTGCTTTACATGGAAGGGACTCACACTGGAGTAGTTTGTGAAGAACTGCAGACTGTGGGAAGGACTCATGCTTGACAAGTCCATGGAGAACTATCTTCCCACATTGGAGCAAGGGAAGTACTCCTTTCCCTGAGGAGCAAGTGGCAGGATAAACAACACTGTATGTCACCCATTTTCCCCATCTTCCTGCACTGCTGGGGCTGAGGTATAAAACCAGGAATAAAGTTAAGCCCAGGAAGAAGGAAGTGGTGGGTGGAAGGTGTTTTTAGGGTTTATTTTACTTCTCATTACCCTATTTTGCTTGGCAACAATAAGTAATGAGTTCAGTTAATTTTTCAGAATTGTGTCACCTGTGTTTTGCCTGTGACAGCAATGAGTGAGTGATCTCTCCTTGTCCTTATCTCAACTTATGAGCTCTTCATTATACTTTTTCTCCCCTGCCCACCTGAGGAGGGGAGTGACAGAGTGTCTTTGGTGCACACCCAGTGTCTAGCTAGGGTCAAATCACTCACTATTACTATCTAACATCTGATTGCTTGACTTATTGCCCTCACCAATAATTGGTACTCTGTATAGTGTAAGTTCAGTTTTTAAATATGTAGCCCTCTTATTCCTTTCCACAGCCTGAAAACACTATAGTAACTGAAATGATTTAAATCAGAAGTATTATGTTCAAAACATTATTTTTTCTTTATATTTCGCATAATAAAAACCACTTCGTTAAAAATATTGCATAATAATTATTTGGTTGGAAACACTGAAAACTTGTAAGAGGTTTTGCTTCAGAAGGGAACACCTAGCCTGAGTCTGCTCTAGGAAGCCAGAATCTGACTTTTGAGACCTGAAGTTTCATAAATAAGTCTCATTGCAGAACACTTAAGCAGGAGGAGGGATGTGCAGACTTGCTATTGAAGAGAAGAAAAACACTATTTTTTACAGTTAGGCGAAGCTCAAATTCAATTACTAAGTGGTTTACTACTTATTCAGACTTGGGGATTCATTAAAGACACAAGTTGACAGGAAGGAGACCGAATCCCATGTTAGCCTTGTAAGTCCACTGTCATGCTTTAAATAATACCAAAAGATAATAAAAGGAGACCAAGGGCTCATGTCTACAGACCTTGAAGTGCCTCTTGCCTCTAGTGGACATTCTCAATCCAGAAGAGAGGCTGAGTGGTGGATTGAAGGGGGATTGGTGTGTGCACTGATGCTGCTACATAAATAAAATAAGGCTGCTTATTTTTGTTTTTCCATCATCCATATATTTATAAAGAATTCAGAGGCTAAAATTTTAAAAATAGTTGTAGCATGACAAAACTGTTAATGAAGTAGTTTGCATAAAAATGTCAGATTTCAATTGGATTTCTCAGTGGGGGATAGAGATTTTAATTAAAAAGACAAGAGTGAGTAAAGGAAGAAATACACAGGAAGCTACATGGATAATGCTGTCTTCTTTATTGTAATAATTATTTCCTTGTACTGTCAAAATGAAGGCATTGATAATAGGACTCAGTTGAAAAATGGAAAAAAAGGACTTAAATTATCCCGAGAGAAGAATAATATTCATCCAACTGCAACCCAAAGCCTCCATGTGTGCCAACATCCTTGACTTTTCACAAAAATAGGCTATGTATTATGTCCCAAAGATACAGCAACTTGGACCAGAGGATAAAAACTAATTCAAAAGTTAAGGACTTTTCTGAGAGAAAGTCTCCCCAAAGCTGTTTATTTTGAGTAGAAGTGGCTAACTAGCAAAAAGGAAGAGACATGTTCATTCCAAAGCATGTATGCATGGGACAATGACAAGCCATGTCAACATGGTAGACAATTGGCAGTTTCTGGTTACAGCATGACAAATTATGTAACAGAAAAACCACAAAAAACCCACAAAACACCAAACCAAAAAAACACCAAAAAAAACCCCACAAAAAATCAAAATCAATCTGATACATATTCATTAGCATCAGCTTCTGGGAGAGTTTTACATGAGACAAAAGCATATGCAATATCACAGCAGCTCTACATGGAAGCAAGAAGCTCTGTGGAAAGATATGTGAATACCATTTTCCCTAGGCTGTCTCCTATGTCTGAGTGGTGACAACACTCAGCTCCTCCTGCTTTCCATACCCTGGAAGAGGTGTGAACTATGTTCCTCCATCCCTCATGATCTTGCTGCTTCCACCATGTCTTCTGGCATCTTTGGAGAAAATAAGCACAGACCAGCTCCCCTAGACATATGGTATAATCAATTTTATTGCCTTTTTACTTGTTCAGATTGTTCAGATTTTGTCTAAAGTCTTCTAGATTATTCACATTGTTACTTCTTTTGTTTTAGAGAGGGAACTGAAGAGATGTTCTATTATTTGAGGGAAAATTTATATAAACTGGAAAAGTTCTGTAAGATCATAAATGCTTTCATTTTGCTGCTGTGATCAAAAGAAAAGTTAATGGACAGAATACTGCTGTTTTATAATTTTATTTCATAATGTTTGAGGAAATTAATTTCCAAACACTTCTACTCAACATTTAATCATTGATGTTCCCAGGCTCAACAGTCATGGAGGTGCCATCAGGAATGCCCTAGATATTCCTTACAGCAGATTGTCAGGCAAAGTCTCCCATTTGGCTGATTAAACAGCATTGTTCTTCACTAGATGCAGTAAGGACATCTGTAAGCATTTTGTAGTTTTGTTCAACAGCAAATACTTGGGATTTTTTTTTTTCTTTTACTTGAGTGGGAGCAGGAATGGGTTGTAGCATTTCTGGGTTGATACAACCAAGAGCCTTTTAAGGAAATGAAGTGCCTGCAATTTTCTTGCACACCAGTGGGATTTGCAATTAGAGGAAAACTAATAGATAGTATGTTATAAGTGCATATTATATTATTGGCTTTTCGCAAATATTAAAATTTTAGAAAACTTTGCTGTATTAATATAGTTTCTTTTATTTTTGTTACTGATAAAACTTAGAAATAGTGGTATAATACATATACATGTCACTCTATTTGGAACGGTGAGAAGAACGACACAGACTCTCTCCTGAGTTGAACAGGAGAGTTCTTTCTCTTTCCCTCTCTCTTAAGGTTTATTACCTCAGATCTTCTTTTATAGACCCATACGTGAAAGTACAGAAAAGTAAAACCCTTATTGGTTAGTGAACTAACACATCACCATCATTGGTCAGTGGGGTACACCACCCCTCAACCTTCTCTTGCAAGAAAACAAGAAACTGACAAACAGCACCTGCAAGGCTCTCTTCTATCTCTGAGGATTGTTTTAATTCCTCCTTATGATTTCCCAGGCCACTTTCTCAGGCGAGACTGAGAAAGTTATGCGGCCTGCTATTCCACATGCACTGTGCTCCCTGCTTCATAGTTAGCATCCATATATATATATTAGGCTGTAGCATGGTATTAAAACAAACACTACTCTTGTTTATATAACCCAGAGACTGAAAAGATAGTCAGAAACCTCCCTGCATTCTTAGATTATTTTATCCAAACGAAGACAGTGGTGACCAGGGCTCCAAGGGAGTAATTTATTGAACCTCTGCTATCAGGGAATGTGAGACTCAATGGAGCCAAGAAGATTGATCTATTGGGGAGGGGCTGAGTGGAAGCTAAACAAAGGAACATCTAAAACTGAAGAGGAATGTTTGAATCATGTATGAAAATTTATGAATATGTAATAGGGTTCTGTTTTTAAGGGACAATTCTTTTTTAGTAAGGTGTGCTCTCTTGGCTGAATGCAGAGGCACCCAGCTGTATTTGTACATTTTTCTTTATTTCTATCTCTTAATTTGCTTTCTATTATACTTTTTAAATTTTATATAAAAAAATGTGAACCTTATTTTTCACATAGTACAAATATATAAATCTCAAAGTTCCTGCTGTATTTAGTGTCATCTTGAAGTACACCACAAGACTTAAAAGTGACACAGCATGAAAAGTATCCATTAAATCTGAATCAATTACATTCTGCTTGGAACTTCCTATGAAGAATTGCACAAAACAAAATTCAAATGCATCTTCTATATAGCAAATACAACTGAAAAATCAGCAGGAAAGAACTTAGAGTTTGCCAAAATACTCCTTGGATTTGTTAGTTGAGATCATGAGAGAAAACCAAAACTGAGTCTTTTCATTTTAAATTATCGCTGTCCTTTCAGTTCTCAAATTCAGATCACTTATCCAAAAATACAGATAGTTAACATAGGATTATGTTGCCTAACTATGTTGATGTTCAACGTCAAGAGTAGTGGGGTTTTTTATCTATTTAAGAGCACAACAATACCAGTTTCTGCTGATAACGTGTTGTCATCACAATACCATATGGTATTGTTGTATCAACAATACCATACCTGAGGAAACCACTGTTGTGGTTTTAAAGCATTAGCTAAAAAATTACTAGAAAACTTACTCATTTCTTGCTGTGAGATATGGATTAGAAGAAGAGTAAAACAGGCTTAAAACATAAAAGGAATAAAGAAAGTTTATTAACAAAACTACAAGAATAAGAAACTATAATAAAATTTCCAGAAACCCTTTTTCTCCACCACACAACCATTCCCTTGTTTACATGACAACATAGAGACAAAAAAAAACCCTGGTGGTAAAAATAGTCCCAACTTTGCCATAGTCTTTTAATCAGTCTTTGTAGAGAAAAAGTTCTCTTCTGTCAATCTATAGAGTTTTTCACAAGAAAACCATTTTTCTCATTGCTTTCTATTTTTTCTGATTCCAGCTGCCTGGAAAACTGCCATCAGTCCTTTCCTCCCATTTCATATCACTCTGAGGTGTGTTATGGGTCATGAGGCCAAAGGGTGTCATTTTAAGGATGAGTTATTTTTAAGGAAAAAGTTCTCTTCATCTGTCTCTGTGAGCATCTCTGGAAACAGAAGTTCTCTCTTTGCCTCTTAAGGGCCACAAATTTTCAACAACTATCACTTCTCTTTTTCTGTTCTAGCATCTCATAAGATTACAACTACTTCACCACTTGTTTAAATCCACACTTTGAAATACCCCATTCCTCCCCAATATACTCTGTCATGAATTAAAGGAGTTTTTTCAGAACACTATTATCCATCTCCATAGTTTTAGCAAAAGAATATTTCAGCTTATTAAAGCATCTCTTTATTTCTCTCCCCCATCTGAAGCTTAATTCTTTTCTTCACTGTTTTTGATAGTTTATCTTGTCTCTTTGCTTGTTGATCACTCTCTTTCTTCCTCTCTCTCTAGAAAAAAAAGATTAATCTGCAAGTCTCATCTGGGTAATGAAAGGGTTAAAATCTTGCCCAGGCTTTGTAGATGGTGTGATAAACAGGCCAGGAGACCAGCTCTTTTTTAAAAGGCCTTTATTAAGCAGGACAGCTCTGGGGTGGGGGCCCGAGGGGTCGCGCACACGGCCACTGCTCCCACTGGACACCGCAGAAGAGAAGGATCCGTGCAGCTCTGTCACTAGGGCAGAGCTGGGCCTTCCTTCCTCACGGGAGTCCCCGGGAAGACTCCTTCTTTAGGGCTCGTAGTCTAGGCTGTCATCCCAGTCGAGTCTCCTCGAGGTTATGTCGGCCTCTGGAAAGAAGTCAGGGGACTCCTCTGGGTCTTCCTTGTTCGATGGTGCTGGTTCTATTCCTTCCCTTTTGCGTGGCTCATTGTTTTGGGGTCTTTTCCAGTCTGGGTGCATCCCATAAGTCTCTGGTCTCTTTTGTTTGCATAAAAGTCCTTATGTCATCTTCCTCCTCAGGACGGTACGGCAACTCGGGGCAGGGATACAATGTTGCCATGTGGGAGTCTAGGAGCAGTGGGGGCAGTGCCTGGCTGAACACAGAACAAGAAACACAGGGTACAGCAACTTGGGAGAGGGGGCAGGGCCTGGCTGAACAAGGAACAAGAAATATGGGGTACAGCAATTTGCGACAGGGGTACAAGGTAAGTAAACCTGGGACAGGGGTACAAGGTAAGTAAGGAGTTTACAAACAGCAACTGTAACATATTATTTTTAACAATATCCTGGGACAGGGGTACAAGGTAAGTAAGGAGTTTACAAACAGCAACTGTAACATATTATTCTTAACAATGGTTCTGTGATCTCTGCCAGAGCAGCAGCTGTAGCTGTCTGCGATGGAAGATTTTTTTCATAGCTGCTCTGGGGAGTGTGGTCACTTTCTCACCCTGCTGCAGGTTAATGGCTTTCTCTCTCTTTACTCAGCAGTCTGTGGTGAAATTCATCAGCGGCAGAAAAAATGCAGCAGAGCCAGGGATCAGCCTGGCCCAGCCAGGGCCCGGGAGAAGCCCTGCAGTCTCCATCTCTGGGCCAGGAGCCGCGGCAGGCTCAGCACCCCCCCGCCAACCCCCAGTCCGGGCCGCATGGCCTGGGCAGGGGACTGGGGCCCAGCTAGAGTTCTGTTACCTTTCAAAGCCGGAAACCAAAGAGACAAAGAAATTCCCGGGCTTAGGTCTTCAGGTGGTGTTCACACATTGATCTCACTTTTCAGTGGTGAAAACTATTGTCAGTTCTCTGCAATGGCCAGTTATTGCTCAGGAGAAAAACTCCCATCAGCCTCCAGCAGCCTAAAATTCCTTAGGTGTTGTTCTTCTTTAATCCATCACAACCACACACGAGTTTATAACTGTGTATTTGCTCAGTGGTTAGCACAACAGGACTCAGGTTTCATTTGGATCTACCAACAGCATTAATGTTGTCAGGAAAATTAATCCACAAACACCAGAGGTTTATGTCCAAAAAGGAGACAGAGGAGTCCTTCTTTATTCGAATAAAGGGAGAGGCCATGGGGCATTCCCCTGGGGTCTCTCAAATTTTTGGAGGGCGCAGCCTCCTTTTTATCCTAATTCCCGGCTGCTTGTCCCTTCTCTCTTTCCCCATAGGCTGAGGTACTTGAGAGGTACAGGCTTCCCAGAACGCCTGACACCTGAGATACCCGCCCCGCCCCCCCTGCCCCCCCCCCCCCTCCGCCCCCAATGCATAATCCCTTCTTAATTCTTAACTTTTGTGGAATTCATGGTGGTCTTTTAGCGCCTCTTTGATCTTTTAGTGGAATCCCTCCCACTGTTTCTGTTGTCTCTCACTGATAGCTGCATCTTATCAGCAGACCCACAGCTTGTTTGTAAAGACAAACCCGTCATTCCTCTCAACGTTATAGAAAAAAGAAAAAAAAAAAGAAAAAAGAAAGAAAAAAAAAATCAATGACAGTCCTTCTATTCGATAGAAAGCTACACATTGTGATTTTCTGTGGAGGCTGCTACAGACAAATTCTACAAATCTGATGGGAAAAAGCGCCAAAGATCTTCAGCTATTACAACCAGATACAGAGATCTGAGAATCCCTTACCACTGCTAAGACCTAGGAATGGAGTGTCTAACCATATCTTATTAAAATATCCTTAAGGGTTTACTTGGTTTCTCAGAAATTAATTACCTGACTCGAACCCCCAGAGTGGCCCAGCCAGTTCAGTGATGGGTTTTCTTCTCACTCTGGCTCCGAGCCAGCAGAAGTAGGATCTGGGGCTCACTGATCCACTTCTGGAATTCAGGTCTCTCAAACAAGTAAAGAAATAAGGGGTAGACCCCTCTACTGAATTCTATTCCACAGTTTATTTCTGTGGAGGGAAATCCAGAGAGCAAGACAAAGGGTTTGGGGTCTGGGGATTTCTTTTAACAGAGTTTCTTTGGAGGGTGGGAGCATCAGAGAGAACCAATTATTTTTCTCAGCTAGCACATTTACAAACTTTCTACAAATCAAGGTTAAACACGCTAAGAAATAGCAGACACAGACTTCTTCAAATGCCTACAGAGGTGCAGGAGTAAACTCACAGAGGAGGCAGATGGAGGGGGCATGGTATCCTGGCAACGCAGGAGGGAAGGAAAGGGAGGGCAAAATACCCTCTCGGCTTCCATAGCTGGGACACAGGAACCGGAAAGTGCAAGGAAAGTCAGAGGCAGTCTGAGGTTGGGTGAACAAATCCACGAGTTCCCGCACTGGAGAGCGGGCTCCCACAGCTATTACCCCCGTGCTTTCCCGGGCTAAAGAAACTCTAAGCAGCTGGAAATGCCAGCAGGGTTTTTTTCTCCACTCCATCGTGTTTCTCACTGCCTTTTGCCACCTCCCGCTGCCGGACCGAAGGGGAGGGTCGGGTCGGCCCGACCCCCGCCACGGTGGCAAGGACATAAACAAAAGGATCTGATGAAAAAAACTTAGGTAACCTTGGTAACTTGCCTCTCGGTAAGAAGCTGGGAGAAAAAGGGGCGGGGGGGAAAGCCGCAACTTGAAAAAGGGGAAAAATACATTCTAGGCTATCAGCTACTAACTTAATAATATTCTAACAACTCTTACTGTAACAATTACCTAAGGAACATGCATCTTTCCTTGATATTTTCTTTCTTCTTTTTCTTATAACTCACTTCCGTGTAACTGGAAGTGCTAAAGAAGAAATCTTGCTGATTGTTTTGAGGGTTTTTTTCTGGTAACATTATAAATGAAAATTCATTTTACTAAAGCCTGTGGAAATGTAATTTGCTATGTCACAGCAGTCACTCAGCATGTGTACAGCTGGGTCTGATGATACCAGACTCTGCTTGTTACAAAACCAGTAGCAATGGCCTCATGGAAGGGAGGGTAAATGAAGAAAGACTGATGGCTTGGGGGCACAAACTAGTTTGGGTCATCAGGAGCTAATAGGAAATGTTTTAACTTGCTAATTAATTGCTATTCCAATGCCAAGGCAGAGGAGTAGAGGCCAAATTAACATGTCATATGTCATTTCAAACACATTCCCTGTCTTTCAGCGAAGTCCTTTAGATTATTTTAGAATAGAGAGAGGGGGAAATGTCGTGCTTTGTATATATCACTATAGCACTTTCTAAAAAGATTAGTAAGAGCATATAACAAGAAATACTGGATTTTCAATGGAGCTTGTCGTGGGAGAATTTCAGTTCCACCCACTTAAAAGAAAGCTGTACAGCACTTCTGAAAATTAATAAATACCACACTAGTTTATGTTAGTTCAATTCAAGGTGACCTGATTATAAAAGCTTCATCTTGGAAAAAAACAAGAAGCTTGCACCACTGACTGCATTGAAACAGAAAAATACTTATCCATCCAAATGCTTGTTATTGCTATCTTAACACTGAAAAGCATGAACAAGGCTGACTCCACCAGCATCCCACCAATGCTGGACCAGGAATTTAGCCAGTTGCTCTGTTGCTCTGGAACCACTTTTTAACCTGATGTCTAAACAAATTATGAACAAGCATACAACAAAATGCAAGTTCTTCAGTAGATAGTAGTAAGAGAGAACAACATTAAACAAGAATCAGCTCTATTCAAATCATACTCTATAGGGTCTCCTGACAGCTGGGAGAACACAGTCTCTGAGCTCAGCTCTACAGTAGAGTGTTGTGTCATTCCCCTCTGGTTGTCAGCTCGGAGAGTGCCCACCCCCCCCACTCCCACAGTAAACAGCCTTTTAGGCTTAGGCATGCTATGGATTTGCATAGTACCAAACCTCAGACAGAAGCAATAGGAGGTTATCCTGGTTGCTCTCTATCCTTTGCTACTAATTCCTAACATTCAGTACTTAATTTTGACCACCACTGAGAGCTGAGCTGATGTTTTCACAAAAGTAGCAGTTGTAATTCCAGTATCTTGTTCCTGAGTGACAACAGCAGATCCAGAATCCATCACTCTTATGTGTTGGGGAGGATGAAACAAGGAAACCTTATGAATATGATTGTTTAGCAAAAGATTATGAAAATATGAAGCATAGAATCAAAGTAGAAATGAGAGCTAGCTTTGAGTCAAGGGATACTGAGTGCTAGTTAAATATCCAAAGAACAATAGCCTTCCCAGCTAAAGGAGAATCCCTGTTGATGAAGTAATGTCCTTCTGCAGATAGAGAATCCAAAGGTCAAGCAGCAAGAGAAGAATTTGTAAAGCTTTTAGAGTCTGAACTGTAACACTGCATGGTAATATAGTAGTTCCTATAGGCTATATGTAAATTATTTAGTGGGTGTGTCTCATAGTGATTGGTTACTGGGAATTAGAATATTCACTATAGAAAAAGATATATTGAATTGTAACAAGAACTTCGCTCTCTGGTTTTCTCCCCAAGCTCTTGTTTTCTCCCCTCTCTCTCTCTCTCTTACTCTCCCCACTCTCTTAACTCCCTTGTGTTCCCTCTTACTCTACTCTTGTTCCCCTCTCTCTCCTAAACCTCCCTTGTTCTCCCCTCTCTCCCTCATGCTCTTTTGATTCCTCCCTCCCCCTCTTTAACCTGTTCTCCTGCTCTTCCCGTTCCACTCTCTCTCCCTCTCTGGCCACGTGTGCGCCGGCAGGCAGCGGATACGGGTCTCTCCCTCCCTGACCATGTGTATGCCAAGGCTGGTGGTGGACACGGGTCTCTCCCTCTCTTTACGCTTATAATAAGTTGCTTATTCCTGAACAGTTTGACCCTGGAGAAGTCTCTCACTGCGAGCGAGTGTTTTGTACTACAATACTTGTGAAGTTAGGATTGCTTCCTTCTCTGTGTGTCCTATTATGGTTGCTTACATGGAATTTCACCTCCTCTCTCATCATCTGTTCACTCCACATTCTGAGGTCTTTCTGCAGAATTTGTAGTTGCTCTTCATCTTTGCTACCCAAAATAACTCCATATCATCTGGATGTGCTTAAGTACCTCTTGCAGTACATAAAGAACCACAGATGAATTTTCATTGGATTGTATTAAACAGAAAAGCTAAAATTGGTATTACAAGTACTTGAGAAAAACGCAACAAAATGCCTACAATTGAAAACAGCATTCCACTGATCTTTGGTGGAGTTGGAAAAAACCTACAAAACTTGTGATTACCACCTTTACAGAGAGAATTTTGATTTCCAAATAATTTTCTACAACTTGGATTATTTCTTTGATCAGCAGCATCAGAATGTAAAACACTATTGCTAATTCAGTTTGAAGTGACCATTTGGAGCCATAAGTTTAAGATCTGATGATAAATACTGACAAGACCTTTTGAGTTTGATGTTTTGACAAAGAAATGTAAGTCAGAAGTACAACTGGTACTGAAGTGTTTTCAACAATGGTCAGTCAGTGAATCTGGCTATTGCTAGATCTCTGCTGAGTTTACTGAGGAAATGCAAGTAGTACAATGACAGAACTGTACCAGTGTAAACTGGTACAGTTTTAATTTAAATTATTAAGTGTGAATGCACAGTGCCAGACGAGATCACAGCTTGCAGTTCACTTCAGCTTCTGGTTATATCTATAACTGGCCACAATTTAAAATAAGTAAGGAACACACACACATATATATATAATACTTTTGGTCAATATCTGCTAAATATTACAATTTCAGACACCCTTACCTCACAGATATTAGGTTGGCACTTCCCCATTTTTTCCTTCATTTTAACAAAGCAAATAATATGAGTAAGCTAATTTATATAAAAATACAATTTCCAAAGTCCACTCTTTGCTATCTGAAGTAAATAAGGAAAACTAATTGAAGAGGTCATGATGGAAAAAACAGTGGATGAAGAAATAACTGTTTTTGTGAAAAAGCTTAATAAAATTCTTTGTCTAATAAACCTCTCTGGCTTTTGAACACATTGGAAAAAAAATGGCATAAATATTTACAAACAAAAGGAGAAAAATAAAAACTTCTAAAATTAGAAGAAAACAGAATATTGATGAAAACTAACAGAAAAGCAGGATTAATATCCCTTCAAGGCACAGGATAATTCCTATTTTCAGGGATTCAGTTACTGGGTATGAAAGTGTGACTGGGTCATTGTTTCCAGTAGACACAGTGGGTTCAGAGCTGTCTGCATTTCCTTCCCCATAATTCAGATATTTAAGAAAAAATCTGTACAGGTAGTTACTTGGGAGTCAAATTCTATGTTTAACAAGTAGCCAGAGGACAAGACTGGGCTTTTAAGAGTTGTTCCCTTTTATCAGTTTAATTCATTGTAGCCTCTGTAAAAGAGTTGTGTCTCTTCATACTGTAAAGGCTCCAACAATTTATACATCAGTCATGATGTAACAGGCTTCTAACACCACTATTTTAGGCTACAAAGTTTTTTTATGAATAAATAGGAGTGCCACAGAAAATACCCACACATATCCAGGTCCCAGTTCTTCAATGTTCAAAGAATTTTTATATACTATTTTAGAAATGTGGCACTAAAACTGTCTATCTTATCTATCAAGTGTCTGATCAAAATTAAAGCAGTAACACATTGAATAAATTGAGCAATTCTGAATCAGAGCGAGGCATCAGACTTATATGAAATGATTATGTTTACAGGCAAGAGGCAATATACCACATTCATGCAGCTAGCCATTTACGATGAGCCTAACTGTTATCTAAATCATCTAGTAAAAATATTACTAAGAATTATAATAGTAATGATGACAATGATGATAATAATAAAAATTAGAAAATATACAGAAAAGTCTAAGTGATTACACCCCCAGCCCATGCATTCCCAACATGAAGCCAATGTAGGCAAGCATCAGGCATGTGTCCACCAGGCAATTTCTACCACAGCTAAAACCAGCTCCCACTGAGGCAGAGCCACACACATCCCAAGACACCATGTTGTCATGTGCCCACCAAGCCTGTGACCTTCTGCTATTGACGGCAAAAATCATATTTTCTTGTTAATGACTACAGAAGTTCATAAGTATCATCCAGCTTTTCAAACCATATTAGATGGGAAAAAGTCCTAAATATCAGTGAAACTCACATATATAATACTGGATGCATATGGACATTTCAAAGGGCAAAGAATATATTAAAGGTGTCCCATTTTTAGATTTTTCATGGACCTTCAGTTTTGTCAAACTTGCAAGAGAATGCAAGAAGCCATTAGAACCATCTTACATTGGTAAATTCAGCTGTAGCTAGCTTTGATAACCGCTTTTTTTTGGCAGATATGTGTCTATTTCTAAAAGCATCCATCACAGTCTTCATGGATTTCTACCCATATTACTGCAAAGGTTTTTTGTGTTCCTTTACCTTAAACTGACATGTTCTTTTCCCAGTTGTGATGGAGAGCAGTTTTTCTATTTTCCAGTTACACTTAATGCTTATGTAGACAGTAACAAAACTTTATTTTTTCTTTTTAAGGAAAAAGTATCCTTATACCTTCATCATTTCCTCATAGGAACATTTGCTGCACTTCCAGTAGTTCTTGTCCCTTTCTTTCTTATTCCCTCATAGTTTCATCTTACCTACAAATTCCATTATGATCTTTACCTGAATATCTCAGATACTGCTTCATTCCAGACTTCTCTTCCCCAAAAAATTACCTTCACAGGGTAAAATAAAGGCATGTCTTGCTGATATGCCCTTGGCTGTCAACTCAAGTTCAGTACAGCTAAAACAGTGTGCTGTCTCTCACCTTCAAGCCATCTCTTCCCTGCCTCTTCTCCAGATTCTGATTCTTCCTGTCCTGCTAGTTTCAAACACCCATAACTTGGATGCCAGGTTTAATTTAGACTCTGCTATGCCCAGAGAACCATCTCTAAAACTTGGCCTTTTTTATCCACTCATGCTGTTAAAGTTCTCCTTAAGGTCACAGTTATTTTTCAGCTCACTTACTATAATATCTTGACCCCAGAAAAGGCATTTTTGTCCTGGGCACATCTATTTATACACTGCTGAAAAGACTATCTTCAAAACCCACCAGTTTGATTTGCTTATGCAGCTCTTTGCAAGGTCAACAGTAGCCATCACAACAAATAAAAGAAATAGTTTTTAAAGAAATTGACAGTTATTTTCATTCTATGAATAATTTTTCATTTATTATCCAGGAATGAGGTTCAAGCTTTAATTAGTTCATCTATTTCCCAATCTGCTTATTTGTTCAAAGAGCCTATATGAAACTCCCCACTAATATACATAATTTCAGGCTTTTCACTTCCCTGGGCTCCTTCATGCACACATATTTGCTGTAGTGCCTAATAATCCTCCCCCCAAAAAAACTGGTAAGTAGTAATCTTGTTATTGTGTCCAAGGCAAGCATATTTAATTGACATTGTCCCCTAATCTCCTGGAACACTAGTTTGTCTTCACATTTTACCCTTTATTTTGGATGAAGAATATGCTCTGTTGTGTAGTGAGTGCCTGATCTGGGCTTGGGTGTTGTAACAAAAATAATGATGACAAAATTAGTACCTATATTGTATCACACAGAAATTGAATGATGCAACCCAGCAAATAAATTCCGAAGACAGGATCTTGCACAAGCATTGTAGTTCATAAAGTTTAGAAAAGCACAAAAATCTGCCAGCACTGCAATATATTTCTTCTGATTAGAGTTGCAGAGGCAGTAGTCCTGCTATAACTAGTATAATTATATATAAATGATGTTGGCAGACTTCACAAAATGTGTCAGAAGGACAGAAAAAGGTATTTCTTGGACTGCATATCCTTAGTACATTTTACACCATCAATGTGCAAATAAAAGTGAAGGCCTTTTCAGTGAAGTGTGTTTCTCTCTTTTTCCTATAAATACCATCTTCTAATATTGAACAGAGATAGTACTTAAGTTACCAATTAAGTTTCCAATCACTTAGGCCTTCTAGGCAATTCAGCTGATCTGCCTTGTATCAGATGCTTCATATTTCTTTAATCCTTGAATTTATTAATATTTTAACTCATTTGTAATTTCATTCCTGTTTCCAAAACCTAAGAGCCTAAGTATACTTCCACAACCTTCATTCCAGTACACCTGTGATTGTGATGTATCTTACTAAAGAAGTCTGTGCTACTGAATAGAAAGAAGCCTATTTTTATTAGCACGTTTTTTGGGGTTTTTTTATCTTAGTACTCCCAGTTGTCCATGCTCTCGGTAAGCTTTCTTTTGGAGGAACTGCAGTAGCCTGGATCTAGTGGCCACAGATTGCAGATTCAGGCTTTTGCGTCATCTCTCTGTATCTTAGTCATGGTCTCTACCATCAAATCCACTTCTGTGTTCCTAGTCTCATATAACTTCCATTACCTATGTTTTTTTATTATTCTTCAGACTGTAATACTTACTTCTATACACTTGTAGATTCCCTTATATATGGTGATAGAACTTCATATAGTGATGTAATCCTGAAACCTATTTCTCTAAGGACAGTATTTCCTAGAAGCAAACATATCCTTTAGAGATAAAAGTAAATGTATATTGAGTATTCTGTATCTCAAAGGGGAATAATAGTAATTAGGAAAAAAATACAGTAAAAATAAGCTGGAGGTAGGAAGCATGGGTTTTCCAGCAAGTGTCATAACTTAAATAAATACACATCACCATAAAATTTACTGGTAGAGCATTAAGAAATAATCCAGTTGTAAGGAGGAAGATAAAAGCCTCTGTCATTATACACCTTGAGACTGTTTCTTCTGAGAGCTAATTCCTGATTAATTAGTCAGTGCCATGGCCTGATTTGCGTTGCACTGATAAGGCTTCCTCAGGCAATGAAGGCTCAGGGCCTCTCAGGCTATTTAATCTCAATCTATATAAAAAAATATTCCTCTCTTTTGTTTATACAAGGTGGGATTAATTGCAAGAAATCCATTAGGTACAATTGTCCCAGACACTTAGAAGCTATTAGGATAAACATAGTCAAATTCCTTCCTTCTTTTTCTTATACTCTGGTGGGGATCAGAGGAAACTCGTGCATAATGCCTTATTCCTTGTATTTGCAAGAATTCTGAGATCAGTGTCTTTCTGCAAAAACAAAACAAAACAAATTGAAACAAAACAAAATACTTGAGGTATTTTTGATAATGATTATATCTTTAATTAGACTTACAGCTGAGACATTGGTCCAAGGACAAATCATGAAGGAGAGCATAAACTGACAAGAGATTGTTTCCTGAAAAGAAAAGAAAATATAAATACGTGCTAGCCATTGCGTTGGAAATAAAAAAAAAACTTAATGGGCTCTTTCATACTTGTGCGTACAATGACTTAGTGATGTATTTTATGGGAACATCTGGTCTATGGAAATCTTTAAAAGAAGACAGAATGTCTTCCACTGATTTCCTTGCCTTCAGTGTTCATGTATTGTCTTCATCTGGGTTCACATAGCAGGGACCATCCAACGGTCCCAGTGAGCAGCCCTTTATGTAAACCAGCAACAGAAGTTTGTGAGAAAGATGCATATTTATGAACACTGTCAGTTTAAGCCAAGACAGGAGTCATATATAGCTGTTTGACATTCCACAGCTTGATATACCAACCTCTGCCAACTCTGCAGAGGAGGAAGGGTGAGGTCTGGCTTCAGGCACTGCATGAGTGTGTAATAAAGAATTGGGTAAATAAAAATTCGGAATAAAAGGTTTGAATAAAGTATGTGTAATTATAACTAATGAAAATATGGAATAAGGAATTCTCCTCCAAGTCGAGGTAGAATTCCTTTTCCAAAGTCACGGATTGCAAAAGAACCCCCCCAGATAACAAGCTTCAGCAGGCTCATCAACTCGGAGGAAAGGACAGGACACAGGCCATCATAGAGACAAAAGAACTAGCCTGAAAGTCTACCTCCGGACAAAGGCAACGCCCGGCCGATTTTGGCCGGAGACCATCAAGCAAGACAAAAGGGACGAGCCCCAGGAAAATGGTCGTTGCCAGAATTGAACACCACACCCGCCAAACCTATGCTACAGAAACTCAATCAAGAAAGACAAAGAAGAGACTACTCCTCCGAGATATCCATCGGGCGCTAGCCCGGATCCCTCGACTCTGCTGTGATGAAATATGTTAAAATACATACAGACTCACTTTGCATTTGAGGAGACTCTGCCCGGACACTTACTGACTCAATCTTCTAGGCCAGGAAATCTATTCACCCGACAATCAGGGACACTTGGTGAATGGAAACTGGTTGGAATTCTAGCCTGGGGACATAAAATCCCTATAAAAACCCAGGCCAAAGAACCCTCAGACGTGGATTTGGGAACACCTATACCTTGCGTATAGACGCTGTCCACCCAGCGCTGCGCTGTCCATTTATTGTGGTTTTTCCTCGCTGTTCGTTGCTTTATTAATTTATAATAAATTTATCTTTTTTAATCTTTAATCTGCCGTTGCATTTATAACAAGTGCAAGCTGACATGTGGGGTAACAGTCTGAAACAGTCTGAAGTCTTTGACAGATTTATCTTGAAGTTACAGATGGCAGTCCAGACGGACTGAAAATCTCTCTTCTGGAAGGTATGCAATTGCTATTTGTAGTCCACTTGAACTCCAGTGAGTAACAATTTGCTTCAGTTTCTCATCTGATTCAGCTGTTTGTAACAAAACTGAAGTTCAAGGAATGTACTGGAAGTTGAAGGATTGTTCAAGGATTGCTGTCTAGAAATCTATGGCCTTGAGTAAGTAATAGAACAGACTTAACTGCATTAACTCCATATACACAAGTAGTTGATGAACACTTTCTGCAAATATCCTAAGCGCCGGGGAGAGTCTGACTATTACTAGCAGTGAATCAGATATTTTATGGGAAAGAAAGAGCTCACAGTATGAAAGCATGCATCTGGAAAGGAGCTAAAAACTGTCCTTAACATAATAAAAAGAGAAAGAAGGAAACTATCTTGAGACTAAGGCAGTCCAGTTTTGTCAAGCCAAAGACAGAAATAAATATTTGTATTTCTATTTTGGAGAAATTAATTGTCACAAGTAGACTTTTCCACTTCATTTGCAAAACACATTACTTACCGAACAGATATCCAATAAAGCAAGGTTATATTTTTTCACATGCTATTCATGAAGACATCCATGAGAAGCATGAAAAAAGCCACAAAAAGAATCTGCAATTGATGAGGATACACAAAAGATATGAATTTTAGGGCTTGGCTAATGATTATTCTATCTCAACCCTAAAACAAAGGTAAAGATGAAATTTGAAGACACTGGAAAAAACTGTCACTGTTCTTTCACATATCACCTTGGGCTATATTGGTTATCTCACAAATCAGTTACATTTGTAAATAATGGCAGCTTTTTAAAAGGAAAACTATTTTCTTAAAACATAACCAGTTGGTTTTCACTGCAAACATCTAGTCACTCTGTAGTTTTCTGGCTCTGATATTTGAAGGGCCTCCACCAAAAGACCAAGATATATTTGGGCAGATATTTTTCTTAGGACTTTGCATTCCATACAGTAAGCTTAAAAGACTTCTGCCTTCAAAGGAGAAAAACTGCACTGAGTTCAGAAGTTTTGAAGAACCCTTTATTACAATAATTAGGGCAAATTATATGGAAAAATAAGTAATTGTAAGGACTAAACTTCAGATGTTACTCATGGAAATGTAAATAGGCTTCAGAAAATGAAGCCTTGTATTATTTAGCTCGAGACTGAAATCTGTTCACAAAGGCAGATGCTTTGTTCTGTCAGTAAGCAGTACTTGGTTTGCTAGGCACAGTTGGACTGAAATAGAGAAGAACTTTACTTATTTTAGTCTGGCCTTTTGAGTTATTTGTCCCTCAGAACAGCTGTCATTAGAGAAAGCTGTTTAGTTTTCTTAGCATCAGGGATGATAGTCCCTGGTTTCATTTTAAAAAGACATCTTCTCTAAAAAACATCACTAACTTGTCTCCAGGACCTAAATGGGTTGGTAATTGATGGCCCTTTTTCTTTGTTCATTGATTTTTCAGTCTTCAGGGTATTACCAGCTATGGATGGCACCTTTTGCAAAGCTTTGAGGTCAATTGGGAGCAATATAAGAGAAGAAGAGTGTGTACTCATGTCATGATGAAAAAGATGAAGGGTTCTTGCGAGAAGCTGCAGGGTATGTCCTCGTGATTCAAGATTCTTTGCTTATTGGGTGTTCATCATCTCTGTCCCTAAAAACTTATCTGAGAACACCTGAAACCTGGGGCCACAGGAGTTTTGGGCCATTTTAATTAGCAGTACACTGCAGATAAATGAGAAGAAAATTTACTTCTACACTTTGATAAACTCAGCAGTATATTTGCCATGGATAGTACTGAAAAGGAAATAATTTGTACCAGCAATAAATTGCTATAGTCATTTTTAGAATGATAATTTAAGTTTAGGATGATAATGTAGAGCCTGTTTCAGTGTTGCAATTGTTATATTTGAGAAAAAAAGAAGTTGTATTAAACATGGGGATTAGAGTACCTGTTATAGATACATATTATATTACTAGCTTTTCACAAATATTAAAATGAATGTTATATGTATAAGGTTAGAAAAATTTGTTGTATTAATATAGTTTCTTTTATTTCTGTTATTAATGAAACATAGAAATAGTGGTATAATACATATATGTTAGGCTATAACATGATATTAAAGCAAAAACTACTTTTGTTCATATAACACAGAGACTAAAAAGATAGTCAGAGATCTCCTGCATTCTTAGATTATCTTATCCAGATGAAGACTGCAGTGACCAGTGTTCCAGGGGAGGAATTTATTGCACTGCTGTTATCGGAGGGTGTGAGACTCAATGGAGCTGAGAAAATTGATCTATTAGGGAGGAGGCAAGTTAAAAACTAAACAAAGAAACATCTAAAACTTAAGAAGAATGTTTGAATTATATATGAGAATTTATGAATATGTAATAGGGTTCTGTTTTGAATCCTTTGTTAGTAAAGTGTTCTCTCTTGGCTGAATGCAGAGACACCTGGCCATATCTGTATATTTTACTCTATTTTTATCTCCTAATTGTCTTTCTGTTAAACTTTTAAATTCTATGTAAAAAAATGTGAACCTCGTTTTTCACAACCCTTAGAAGCTGAGCTGGCTGGGAAACAATCCTCAGTGATGTTGCTACCAAAATGGTACTTTGAGCGCTGCTCTCAATCAGGAAATATAGGCATATATGATCTTCCTTTCTTCGGTTTTTTGGTTTGGGCTGGGTTTTTTTTGTGTTTGTTTGTTTGTTTGTTTGTTTGTTTGTTTTTATGCCTCTGTACTATGTCAGCAGTAGAACTTTAGCACAAAAAACCCAAGATTGTTCAATTCCCTGTTTTTAGAACTACATCCTTAGTAACAGCAAGAGACAGATCATGGAAGATTGTGAGAAATAGAAAAGGTAGAAAACTCTCAGAAGATGTGCGACAGCAGATCTCAAAATAAAAGAATGCAAGAATACAGATATGCAAGGGCAGGAAAAAATAAGGCTGTGTTTTTGAGCTGTGTAGAGATAGGCCTTAGAAAATATGGTAAGCAAGATAGTAGAAAAATATAAGTTTAATAATGAAGCTTTATCCATTGCTTTTAAGCTATAACAAGCAAACATTGTTAGAAACAAAGTGTACATGCAGTTTTACTGATTGGCTTAAGCAAACACTTGTAAGCTTTTAACATTACCCTATTGGCTAGAAAGTGTGAGTTTTTTAATCTGTTTTTCTCTTGATTCTGCTGTATTTCTTCTCCCACGGATTTCTCAGGCCCTTCTGCACTGAACTCCTTTGGAATACTCCCTCACAGGGAGTATTTATCTCAGTTCTCCGGGTCAGGAAGAAAACTCCAAAGCCTCAAAGTTAGGATCTTGTTTCTTGTGTTTATTAGGATGTTATCACGAAACTTGGCAGGTCTTCCCCAGACCCTTTGGCACAAGTTCAAATCATTATTACCTTTGGCTCACTTTGGCTTTGAAGGCACCAAATGGTCCTGAACTATGCAGTTCTTTTATATTTATGCTTATTCTTACACAATTAACAATAGACAAATATATTATGTTCATTAATGACCCAATGATCCAACACCTGTGTGCTGCACTGTGGCATTTTCTATCCAATCACTTACTATTACCCAAGAACCTCTAGAGGAAGAAAATGAAGAAGAAAGAAGAAGGACAAGAGACAACACCCTAAATCTTCCATCTTCTATTTTCTAAACTAATTTAAACTCTAAACTAACTTTTTCACCCAGTGGCTTAAGAAAACCTTCTAATCTACACACTCCCACTTGTAGCTTTTCTATCTAACTTTACAGTTGTTTTCATGTAACACCATGAAAACATGCCCATAAATTTCATGTTATATGAAATTCAGTGTTCTCTTGGATCTCAGAGCTAGGCATCAGAGACAAGGGCACACACTCTGTGTCTCAGACTCCAACTTTTTCTTAAAAAGAAAGTTTTTAAAAAGGCAGGGTAGCATGAAGAAACTGTAAGCCAAAAATACCTGGCACAAACTCCAGTACCTTTATGAACTTCCTACAAATCATTATCACTGAGCCCAGCACAATAGCTATTCTAATCCATGCTCCTCTACTGTAAAAGCTACATGTTAGGGACAATACTGGAGCTATCTCCGGAAAAGAAAATAAACCTATGACCAGAAAGGTATTAAAACCTAAAAAATCCTAGGGACCAGAACCACATTAGGCTTCCACCCTAAGAGACATTCTGAATTAAAGCAACATAGCTCCTGACTGCTTTATCCCAATACAGAGTAAGTGCAACAAAAATGCAATCCGTACAGGCCTTTTCTACTTTCTCAGGCTGCATGTTGGGCGCCAATAATTGTATTTATCCTGGTTGAGGGCAAATCTGGGAGAGAATCTCCGAATGGGGTCCCTCCAGAAAGCAAATTCAAGTGGTCCCTGTAGACTCTGTGTCTAACTCTGAAACAGAGAGCCTGTAGAAATTACAGGCCACATAGCTTCTCAGTCTTGCCTGAGAAACTAGCCTGGGAAAAACATGAGAAAGAATTAAAACAATCCTCAAAGACAGAAAACAGCCTGCAGGTGTTGTTATCTATCTCTTTTTTTCTTTGCAAGAGAAAGTCAGGGGGTAATGTACCCCACTGACCAATGATGGTAATGTAGTAGTTTGTCAACCAATAAGAATTTCCTTTCTGTACTTTCCACGTATCAGTCTATAAAACAAAGCTGAAATAATAAACTAAGAGACATTCTCCTAATCGACTCCATGAGAGTCTGTGTTGCTCTTCCCAGCCGTTCCTTATAGAGCAACAGGTCCCTCCCCCAACTGGTTCAGGAAAAGGATTTCCTTGGAGAAAACTGTTTATTTAACAGAAATTGAATAATATTAAACAATAAAACCTCCCACTGTTCAATGAGATGGCAGATCCAGAAAAGTCCTTTTCATGAAGTGTAGCTTGGCTTGTTCAGTCTCTTATCAGTCCCTCCTGCACTGGAAAATGTGGCCGATGGGCCACAGGTGTGAACTCCCGATGTTTTTCTGGGTTTTCAGTCCAGAACAGGTTTGAACAGATCCAAGGGAAAAGGAAAAAAAAACAGTCCAGGGAACTTCTCTGCCTCAGCCAGCTAAAAACTAACTAAAAGCAGAGGAGATCTCTGTCCTGCTGTCTGTCTGTGCTGCAGACAACACAGTCCAGGTGCAGGATGCAGAGGAGTAAATGTTGTTTCTGAACACAAGCTGCACACTTCTTCTCCTCCCCATTTTGCTTTCAGAGCCAGTCTTAAATGTGCAGAACTTAATATGTAACATAAACAAGGCAACTGGGGATGCAAGTCACCCCGGGACAACTTGCCCTGATTGTCATCTTGTGCAACCTTCTGTCTCTACAGGACCTGTCAACCCACAGGGTTTGCAAAGCCTGCAGTTACGGCAAACAGATATCACTAAATACTCTTCCTCTGGGAAATTTAAAAATACCCATGTGTCAGTGGACGCCTTCTCAGCACAGTCTTTGCCTCTGTCCACACAGAAGAAACAGCCAGACATGCCTGTTAACATTTTTTGGAAGCATTTGCTTCACTTGGTGTTCCCCAAGAAGTAAAAACAGACAATGGTCCTGCATATACAGCCCAAAAATTGGCCACATTTTTAACGGACTGGGGTGTTTGCCACAGTTTTGGTATTCCCTACTCCCCCACAAGTCAGGCAATTATTGAAAGGACACGTCACACTCTAAAACACATTCTAGACCAATAAAAGGGGGGAGTAGAGGTGACACCACAGATGAAGTTGAGCAAAGCTTTATGTTTTTAATTTTTTGAATAGTTCTTTTGTAGAACCTGATCTGCCAATTTTTTGGCATTTTTCAAATAACACACAGGCAAAATTGAAAGAAAATCCCACTCTTAATTAGAAATTCTAAGACAGGACAAATTGAAGGTCCATTTCAACTAATAACCTGGGGCAAAGGGTATGCTTGTGTTTCCACAGGTGCGGGACCTAAGTGGATTCAACAAGCCATTTCACACATGAAAATGCATGGACAATTTCAAGAACAGACAAATAAGCACACAGACATGAGCCAAACAGAGAGACTATCGGTCCCACCTGATGTTCCTTGTTCATCTGTGGAACCTGCAAACCTTGATTTTTATGTCAGTGAAAAAAGTGTGGAAATTATTGGTTTTGTAGAGCTCTTTTGGCAAAAACTTGGTATCCACTGTGTAACTTTCAAAAAAAAAAAATAAGAGGGGTGTATCCCCCCATTGAATTTGTGAAGGTAAAATTACCCCTTTTTGCTACAGTTGGCTAGCCCCTGAGCAAATTTGTTAGTTGAAATGTATGGAGAAGTCTTTTGCTAAAAAATAGCTCACAAAAGGTATGGAGCAAAATCAATTGCTACACTGGTGCTTCCTAGTCTTGCTTGCTTCATGCAGTGTGGAATTGCCTGTGGGACCACCGAAAACAAATGTTTGGGTTGTCTTAGCCAAGGCAACAGACTCGGACACTATGTCTGACACCATGTGCCTGTCCAATTCGAACCCAGAAAAGTCTTTTTCAATCTGTCTAGCCAGTGCACCAGTAAAAGTTACTGATAACTATATATTATGATTCTTTCACCAAACAAAAGGGAACCTATTAGTAAGCTAGGCAAGGTTGCCAACGGGAGAAATCTCGTGAGTGATTGGGACATTTGGACCAAAGAACTTCCCAAAGCAGTATCTAAACCCCAAGAATTAGTAATCCTTGGTTCTTTAACATTGGATTTCTGCTGTCGCTCTATTGGGAATGGCGAGAAGAACGGCACAGACTCTCTCCTGAGTTGAACAGGAGAGTTCTTCCTCTCTTCAGGTTTATTACTTCAGATCTTCTTTTATAGATCGATACGTGAAAGTACAGAAAAGTAAAACCCTTATTGGTTAGTAAACTAACACATCACCATCATTGGTCAGTGGGGTACACCACCCCTCGATCTTCTCTTGCAAGAAAACAAGAAACTGACAAACAGCACCTGCAAGACTGTCTTCTATCTCTGAGGATCGTTTTAATTCCTCCTTATGATTTCCCAGGCCACTTTCTCAGGCAAGACTGAGAAAGTTATGTGGCCTGCTATTCCACAGGCACTGTGCTCCCTGCTTCATAGTTAGCATCCATAATTCCCCCTTTTTGTTTTAAAATAAAAAAGCAGTGTTTGTAATCTCCTGTTGGGCCCTTGTAGGAAAGAGAACAAACACAGCACAAGAGGTCTCCTTTCAGTTATCAACAGAACTTTGAATGGACACTGATTTAGAACGATCAGGGAGATTTTCTGGCCTATGTTACTGAATTCTTGATGTCTAAGGATTGTTTTTCTTGCAAGGACTTGATGGTTGACTCTAATACAACTAGTTCAGTGAACTAACACACACAGCAAATAAAACATCATTAGTCTGCTCAAAACTGACAGTCTAACTTGTCGACAGGGAAGAATGCTCACTCTCTGCTTGTAGAAGGACCATCTAAATGATGATCAGTATCTTGGTCATCATCCAAGGATTGCCTGTTGGCTGCTTTCTGTTCTTGGTGTCACAGGTCAGGGCGAACACACCTGCAGGTATCCACCGTATCCCAGCATCTGTGGAAACACATGCATACCCACCACCCCAAGTGATGAGCTCACACAGGCCTTGCCACTTGTTAGTGGTTAGGTCTCTCACCCAAACTTTGGCTCAAGGCAGGTGCATCTCGCCTGAGGACTGCAACAAAAGAAAATTATTCAAAATGACAGGATTATCAGAATTCTTTTGCACTGTGAGATGATTGATTGTATATAGAGCTTTCTCCAACTGACTGTGTGGAGTTTCTCCAATCATTCCCGTTTTTTGTTTTTACAGAACACACTTTAGGACACCATGAGGGCATTCAACAATAGCTTGCAATTACTTCTTTTTGAAAATTAATAATTTTTGGCTTAGAGTCCAAATAAATGAAATTCAGGGAAACATCCATCAGCTGAAGATGTTCTTTAACATCACCAGATGTCTTTTTGAATCACTCTTTGAAGGCAATGGAGTTTAATGTGATTGCTTGGACCTGCTGGTAACAAAACTCAAGCATCCTTTCTTTGTTAAATTAACAAACCAATTAAACTTCATGTTGTTAGTCAGTTAAAATTTAGATTTGATGCTCCGTTTTCCAAGCTTCTACTACTTTCAAAATATCCATGTATTGAGAATACTAAAAGAAAGCAAAAATCCCCCAAATTTCTTGGGATGAATGACTATTACCATTTTTCATGTTTTTTATAAAACATACTCAGCAGATAACAAGATGCATTATTTATATTTCAAACTTATTAGAGATTAATTTTGGCATAAGGAAATAATAAACTTAACCTCAAAAGAATACCAAAATGACAAAACTCAACTTAAGAACACTCAGATCTAAACCTAGTGAAACTTTACTTAATTCTATTATGCAATATCTATAAACATTTTACAGATTAGCTATCAATGCAATTTACAACGCTTTTAATTTTTCATTGTCTACGTAAAATCCCCCCCCCTTTTTTTTTTGTTGTTGACCATTGGATTTTCACCTCAAGTATGATTTGCACTATTATTTCTATTGTCGTGAAAATTGCTTCTGAGGGACTTGCAGAGTTCACATGGCTGTGGTCAAAAGCTTTTTGACTCTCGGTAGTCAGTGAAGTAATCAGTGAATCTGTGGTGTATAGATGGTTGCTTCATCAGGCTGTTGTTGTTCGTCGGGTTCTGCAGTTGTGTTGCTGAGCAGTTTGAAGTTTGCAGGTTTTGAGTGAAGCTGATTCCATTGTAAAGTTGTAGTTGCTGCTACTCGCTGAAAATCTTGCTCAGCTGCTGTTGCTGTTTCCAGCAGTGGTTGTCATGGAAACAGCATTGCAGTAGCTGGCACGGGCAGTGGCTCCGCTTGTGGACCCGTCTGCGCCCCCCGCTCTGGGCTGGGCACAGAGGGAAGGGACCATGCCTGCTTCTGATGTGGTGGGTGGTCCCACTGCTGTCAGTGAGCGTTGCAGAGGTGGTGAAGAGGCTGGAGGGAACACCCCTGATGAGGGCTGCAGCGATGGGTGCCCGGGCAAGGCTGGCGCATGCGCGGGCCCTGCGGATGGATGAAGGGGGGCGAAAGCCCATCTCCCCCCGCCACGCTGGCAGCCTGCTGTGGGGACTGCTGCCCTTGTGATGCAGGAGAAAGGGGCCCGGGGTGGGGGGGGGGTGAAAGCCCATCTCCCCCCGCCATGCTGGCGATCCGTGGGGACTGCTGTACTGTCCCTTGCAGCTCAGGAGGACGGGGTGCAGGGGACGCAGTGGGGCCGAAGAACACCATCGACAGTGAAGGCCCTCCAGTGCCCACTCGCAGCGGCGCTTGCAGTGCCGGTGAAGGCGCCATGGAAGGCGCAGGCAGAGGCAGGCACACTCCATTCCCCTGCTGCCTCTCTGTCGATGAAGCTTGCGCGCTCAACTCCGCCGGTGACAGATATTTGAACTCTCGAGGAGAGGGAGATTTCTGGGGCACAGACTGTTTCTGCCTGAGGCTAAAGTCTTCTGAGGGCCCAGGCAGAGCTGAGGGAGCACTACGCTGCTCATCCTCCGTCCCATCCCCCAGTCTCTCATGGTGTACAAGAGGCACCCCCGGCATCCAAATTCTCCATCCCGGCATCACTGTCCCCAGACTGGCACCAATGCTTTAAAGAGCACACCCCAGGTGGCCACCAGGCTACACACACTGGTATCTCCTTCAGTTAACTCAGACTATATGCGGTCTCCCACTGACAGCCAAACATCAAGATCAAAGGCATTATTGACAGTCACACTAAAACCTTGCACTTTCGCCCACTGGAACAAAGGGTGCATAGCATCTTCAGAAATATCGAGTCCCATATGGCAAGGTGGTCTGCCATGCAGAGAAGACAAGTTGATCATGAGTTGAATTTTGATTCCCCATCATGAGAACTGTCTATCTTGATGACCTGCGAATGCAATTACGCAGACGCAGCGGCTTAACCCAGGACTTTAAGCTCTAGTTTCATCAAGATAAGCCGTTCCAGGCCCACTCACCGGCAGGGCCCTACTATCCCGTGGTCTGAAAGACCAGCTCCTTTCAGGAGAGCATGGGAGATACTCGCTTACCCCTCTGTGGAGGAAGTGGGTGGCATGTCGTCTGTCAGCTGCACCGAACATTGGGGGTCACCAGATGTCACTCTATTGGGAACAGCGAGCAGAACGACACAGACTCTCTTGGAGTCGAACTGGAGAATTTCTCTCGGTTTATTACCTCAGATCATTTTTATAGATTAATACGTGAAAGCACAGAAAAGTAAAACTCTTATTGGTTAGTAAACTAACACATCACCATCATTGGTCAGTGGGGTACACCACCCCTCAACCTTCTCTTGCAAGAAAATAAGGAACAGACAAACAGCACCTGCAAGGCTGTTTTCTATCTCTGAGGATTGTTTCAATTCTCCCTTATGATTTCCCAGGCCACTTTTTCAGGCGAGACTGAGAAAGTTATGCAGCCTGCTATTCCACAGGCACTGTGCTCCCTGCTTCATAGTTAGCATCCATATTATATATTGCTGTGTGAAGAAGAAACCTGTACCTACCTTGAGCTATGGCTGACTTGTGGCTCCTCTTTAAATCTCATGACTTTGAGACTGATATTTTATCTGGCTTACTTGAGCAATAAATCATCTCAAATAGCATGTGGTCCCAACCCTCATTTTTCATCTCGACAATGTGCACACAAGAAACTGTATGGAGCCAATGTTTTAAATTAAATCTTAAATCAGACTTAGTGAATGTGAGGAAACTGCTTTCACAAAACATAATTCATCATCAACTAAGTGGCCAGGAAGAAGTTAATTTATCAATGTTCCTGCTGGCTACCCATAATCTGGATGGTATCTCAAGGAAAGAGCAATAGACTTACTAAAATCACCATGTCAACAAAATATTTCCTATTGCACAAAGAAATGCTCACACCAAGTTTAAGATTTGCTTTGATTATGCTTAGAGCACAGCCAAAGATGAAACCAAGGAGTGTTAATAGGACAGAAAGGAGCTTGACACACTTCTGAGAGAATCCTCAACATCTTCCAAGATATACCTCTAAGTCTGCAGGTTTTCTAGGGACTAATATCCGTGTTATTTTACATACAGGTATGTTTTCCCTTGCATAATCTAGCAAATCTCTGTCCTACTGTATTTCTACTCTGTAGATATCCATAAACCCCATTTACTGTTACTCCAGCTGCATTATAGATGGGAAGCTGCTATTAAGAAAAATTATAAACATCTTCTAAAAAGGCCACTTTCTCTCTGCTAAATTACTTTTTATAGCATCTTGACTTGTAAATTTATTGACAATAAATTCCTGTTCCACTGCATAACTTTAATAATTGTTTTCTTGATAATGGAAAGAAACAAGAAAATACGTAACCTTGTTCATTACCAGGTGCAGCAGAACAGGTGTCCTGCAAACAGTAACACAGAGTACAAAGACCGATGAGAGAGTCAGCACTGTGGCTGGATGATACCACTGGAAGTCCTCAGATATAGTCTCAGTGGAGCACAAGAATTCTGTTTCTCAACAAAGCACTGCCAAAAACCCACACAAACTCTATCTTGTACCTTAACTGCCCCAAAATAGCACAACAGAAATCTCTAACAATATACTACTTGAATTTTAGTAAATAATTTTTTCAGCCTTAGACAATCAAAGCATTTTTCATTTCACTTCATTAATTCTGGTTTTTCTTGACCACATCTTTCATACAACCCCCAACCAATCCATTCATAAAATAATTACACTGTCCCATGACACAAACCTTGGATTTTCCCAGTTAAAATAACTACTAGACAGGAAACCTATGGTTTGATAATATTTTCATTTAGTTTAGCATATCCTCCCTTTAGCTGCATCTCTGATTGGGATAAAAGAGGTCCTTATTCAGTTAAGCAAGGCCTAAGCATTTGATGTTCTTCTCAAAGAAAAAACTGATTCAAGAATTCACAGTACAGAAAAACACAGGAAGAATAGTCTTTACTATCGAGGAGAGCAAGCTTTTTTCTTAAACAAAATATGGAGAAAATGCAATTTAAGAGAACCGTAACCGTAACTACACAAAAATGGTAATGTGTTAAGACAAAAGCACAGGAATTATATTTAGCAAAATGCACTTTTAATAGCTGCAATTAATTTATTATGAAGTATCTTAAGGTGATACTTGAATATAAATGGAAAAAAAAGCAAGATTAAAATCTAAATCATAAAAATTACTATATTTTATGGTGTTTCACCAGAATTACATCTAGGAACATAGTGAATTACACAATATCATAAACATTATTCGCAGGAAGATTTTTCTCTACAAATTTAACCACAAAAGAACCCTATGGCAGAGACTAAATAAAAGTCTCTAATTGAAATTCAAGTTTATACATAGCACCCAAGTGATTAAAATTAATATGATTCAGAATTGTTAAAGGAAGACATCTATGCAGGACTAATACAAGACACCCATTTCAAAAGTCAAAACCCATCATCAACAATTCAGGTCATTGTTGTGCCTCAGAGCGGCATACACATAAAAAATATTGCATAGGAACAGAAATATTATAGGGGTACCACTGTTAGGTGAAAAATAGTGGGTTTTCTGTAAATGCATCTCCCCTTTGCCCCTACAAATGAGTAAAGACACAAAGAGAAACATGTTTACAAATAAAAAATACCCAGAGGCATATGAAAATAATTATGATGTGAATCTTCTCATATGTAAAAATTCATAGGATTTCTTAGTCCTGATGAAGCTCAGAAAAAAATCCCTCGGTCTATTATCCTCTTGCAGAGTAAAGAACACTAAATGCCCAAGAAGCAATCAACACAATTTATTTGGACAGCATTTTCTGCAGTCTTAAAGAACATTTCTACTCAAGACACAGATGTGTTAAGTAATGGAATCTCCAAATCTGTTATTCCCCCTTTCATTTGTAGCATGCCAGGCCCAGATGGTCTGGCTGGGTGCTACCTTGCAGATAATCAGTGTGAGGTCTGAGGGTGGCAATAATAAAGAGGGACGGGCACAATTGTGTGATCCGAAAATAAAATACTTTAATAAGCAAAACAACAAACATATAAACCGCACACAGTAAAGGGATGCACACAAAAGGCCAGGGTCCAGGGTGTTATAATAACTTACATAACATAGATTAGGGGCAGAGTTGAGGGAAAGGAAGCAGTAAGAACTGGTGATTAGTAATATGTAAAATAATGCAGTAAATCTCAACCAATAATAACAAGGAAACCATAGAACTTTCCAGCAACATTAACATATAACTTTTCAGGGGGCATTATGGATGAGTTCTTGCTCCCCTCAACTAGAGGAGATTCTTCTTCTCAGGGCCTGGGGAGAAGTCCCTTACCAACCCCTTGCCCTAACAGACTCCAGCATTTATTTATTTTTAAAATCTCTTCATCTCTCCTAGGAGTTTTTCCCCATACTACCTGATGTAGAGGGCATTTATACACTTCATGGGCACTGTAAACTATGGACAACAGAAAGGAGGCAGGCCAGACCTAGGGTCTTCTGGCTGCATGGATTTAATAGTCTGACATTCCAGACCATGTGGAAAAGTCACAAAATATGGCAGAAAGGCGTAAGCAGCACACTGGAGACCACATGGAGTTTGGCTGCTGAGGACTGGTAGGAACAAAACGGCTAGAGGGATGAACCTTTCACTGTCTGCTGCTCCAGCAGGCTCAGGAAGTGTGGGAGTAGCTGCCTGCTGTAGCATTCCAGGGTTGCAGGATCATGTCCAGGGAGGCTACAGTTACTGGTGACTGGCATGGGACTCCAACAAGAAGGGCTTCTGCTCAGGAAACCATTTATTCAGCACAGGAACAAACTTGACTTAGATCCAGAGACAGAGAGCCTCGAACAGAAGCAGGGTGATGGGTTTTGAGGGACAGAACCAGGGTGCAATTTAAGGTCAGGGTCTAATAGGAACATAGCAAGGGAGAAACCCCAGGGGCACAGAACCAATCAGAACACCCTGGGCTGCCCTACGAGGGTCCAGGGTGGGGCAACTCTCCCCAGGCTGTCAGGGCACATCTCCCTAGAGAGAGGGTGGAATTTACTCTTCTCGGGTTTTAGAGCCATGCCTGTCACTTTATCAATACTTATATGAAACTAAATCTTTGCCTCCCTGGGCGGGGGCACCTCACAAGCTATGGAGATGTGTGGGCACGGCCAAGGCCAAGAAGTGCTTTTGCCTGTCACTGTGTGAGTATGGCTGTCATGGGTGAAGATACCTGCCTGTTCCCTGCTGGTTCACTACCTGGGCTTTGGGAGGGCTGACTTTCACCCATCTTTGCATCCTGCCCCAGTGCCGCTGGGGCTCTCCAGTGGAGAACAACTCCTCTCTTGCACCTCTCCAGCAGGTGGGGATATTGTGTGAATGGACATGTACAGGTAACCAGGCTGACCACCAAACCACAGCCAAAATGTAGAGTAGATTTACCTGGTTACCTCACTAACAACACTGGGCAGCACAGACACACAGGGACACAGGCTCTACTTGGCTTAGTTTATCACAGCCAAGGGCATGGAGGGCCTGCTGCCAGCCCCAGTACATCAGAAAGCTTTGCACACACACGGGTTTTCACAAGGCTGCCTGACACAACTTCAGTACTGCCAACAGTGTCAAAATGTCGCTCTATTGAAAATGGTGAGAAGAACGACACAGATTCTCCTGTGAGTTGAACAGGAGAGTTCCTAAGGTTTATTCCCTCAGATCTTATTTTATAGACCGATACGTGAAAGTACAGAAAGGTAAAACTCTTATTGTTAGTAAACTAACACGTCACCATCATCGGTCAGTGGGGTACACCACCCCTCGACCTTCTCTTGCAAGAAAACAAGAAACTGACAAACAGCACCTGCAAGGCTGTCTTCTATCTCTGAGGATTGTTTTAATTCCGCCTTATGATTTCCCAGGCCACTTTCTCAAGCGAAACTGAGAAAGTTATGCAGCCTGCTTTTCCACAGGCACTGTGCTCCCTGCTTCTGCTCATATTTAGCATCCATATCAAAATACTATCAGCACCCTGCTAACTATTTTATTTTACTGCCAAACCTCCAAATCAGGTCTTCTTTTTTCCATATGTAAGTAATATAAATGTTTTTTTTATATAACCATGATATAAGTCCCTTCTAAACTTTGTTTTGCACACCTGCCTTATTCCTATCCCAAACTTCTCTGAGGGTTTTGAACCCTGACTTTAACCCATCAGTTCTGACTAAACCTCAGCCTCAGTTCTTCTCCAAGGACGCTTCGCTGTCCTCTCCCAGGTCATGGCAGGGCTTAGCAGAACCTCTAACTCCTTGCCTTCACTAAATGTTGAAGAAGACTTTATTACTTGCCAGCTATGTGGGCTCCCCAGATTGTTCAGCTCTCTCTGCTCTTTTTGCTTGTGCTCCAGATAAGAGCATGGAACAGGAGAGGAAGGAAGATGGATGAGTTCAGCATGCCACTGTTGCATACCTCATTTAATGCTTCTGACTCTGAAAATTAGCAAGCAAGGCAGCAGAAAGCACTTTAATAAAAAAAATAATTAAACTAGACTGGCTTCAAAATTTGAGGGACAAGCTGAAAGTATTTGTTCTAATTAACATTCCATTAAAAAAATTCAAAAGGTACCCACCTCAACCAGATATTCAGGAAGCAAGTGTCAAATTTAGGTCTTTTCAGGAGAAACAATCAGGCTTATGGCAGGACACAAGAACATACCCAGAAGCAATACTTCATGAAGCACTTTCCACATAGATCTGCTTTCATCCACAGAGCTGTGCTGTTTAGTGGCACCCCTACCTCTGGCAGAAAAGGATGATAAAATAAATAGCACAACATTCAAGAAAATAGGGAAAAAAATAAAACCCAAACCACTTAACAGAGCA
This sequence comes from Cyanistes caeruleus, assembly GCF_971803275.1. Taxonomy (NCBI): domain Eukaryota; kingdom Metazoa; phylum Chordata; class Aves; order Passeriformes; family Paridae; genus Cyanistes; species Cyanistes caeruleus. The sequence goes on from NC_141701.1 coordinate 72,590,789, forward strand.
AAACTAAGTCACCTGGTGAGAAACGCTGTATAAGCAGTGCCCTAAAAATTGGTTAAGATAGTTTCTTCCCCTGTATGCTGAAGGGCACCTGTCTATCATCTTCAAGAAGGGGTATATAATGGATGCTGCAGACAACATTTTTCAACAGTAAGGTATAGTTAGGCCAGATGTGGCATTAAAAACAAAAAAGGGTAAGAGGGAAGGGGGGTGGATCTCCATCATATAAAATATTTCTGTCTTATTGAGTTTGTGAAGAAAATATATAATTAAATTTCAATACAGCATCTAAAAGTTGGGGAAGGAATAACTGAGGAAAGAGAAATTTTAAAAAGACAAACAACTAAAGAGTCAAATTTTTGTACAAAAACTGAGCTTGTTAATGCCTGTATAAAAAATTAAAAAGTATTTTGTTAATGATAGCAGCAATGCAGTCCAATAAATCAATAAAAAGGGCAACTGGTGGAGAGTTTACAGAATTTAAAACAAAAAGAAAACCCACACAGGGAAAACTCAACTTTCCCTGCAAAATGTTCACCATTTAATACTGTGTTATATACAAAATATGCCATTAAAACTTTTCTAAACTATCTTTGATTCAATATCTGTATCATGTAGTTTTTTCATTCGTGTGTATCTTTAAGAACATCGTTTTGGGATTTCTAAAATACTAGTTTCTAGTTTTCTAGTTAAACTTCAGTCAAATAACAGAACTAATATCACTTTCTAAGACACAGTACACGTTGATACGCTGTATACATCATTCCTTTCAGTCAGTCAATCAGAAAGTTGGGCATCTGAAACATGAAATAAACTTACTTTTGAGATAAAACTAGAATTGTTTAGTCACAATGCTGCACTTCTGTACTGTGGTCTTTTGCTAAAATGTACTAGTATTCTGCCCATTTTCAACAGTATGTCCTTCATTTCACTTTTAAATTTACTGATGTTTACTGTTGTAATTCAGAAATAAAGAATATAGAATTGCACAGGAGCACTCTGAATAAATTCAAGATAATTTCTTGGTAGAAACATGGAGACAAATACAATTGTTGGCTTCTAAGGATAGTAAACACCTCACTGTTTTTGGTGGGCTGACCCTGACTGGATGACAATTACTCATCAAAAGCTGCTCCGTCATCCTCTCCTCAGCTGGGCAGGGTAGCGAAAATATAACAAAAGACTTGTGGGTCTAGATAAAGGCAAGGAGAAATCAAACACCAGATATCACCACAGGCAAAACAGATACAGCCTGGGAAAACTGATTTAATTTATCACCTATCAAATCAGAGTAGAATAATAAGGATAAACCCCCAATCTTAAAAACACCTTTCTCCTGCCCACTCCTCCCTTCTTCCCAGGCTCAACATCATTCTCAAATTCTTTACCACCTCTCACCCATTGGTGCAGGAGGACAGGAAATAGAAGCTGTAGTCATTTCATCACATGTTGTCTCCACCACTCTGTTCTCCTCAGCAGGACTCTTCACACTTTTCCCTGCTCAAGTGTGGGATCACTCCCATGGAAGACAATTCCCCATGAACTTTTTGAGTATGGGTCCTTTGCACAGACTGAAGTTCTTCAACAACTGCTCCAGTGTGGGTCTCTTTCCATGCAGTGCAGTCCTTCAGGAACAAGCAGCTCTACTGTGGGTCCCCTTCAGGGTCACAAGTCTTGTCAGCAAACCTCCTACAGCATGGGTTCCTCTCTCTACTGGCCCACTGGTCCTGCCATGAGCCTGCCCCAGCATGGGCTTCCTACAGGGCCTCCTTTGAACATCTACCTCTTCTTCTGTGGAGTCCTCCATGGTCTGCCAGTGGATCTCTGCTCCCCAGTGGAACTCCACAGTCTGCAGGGGAACAGCTGCCTCAACAGGGTCTGCCAGGGCCTGTGGGAGAATATCTACTCTGGTGCCCAGAGCACCTCCTCTCCCTGACTCAACCTGGCTGAGGTCTAACTTATGGACAGCAGCACATTAAGAGCACGTTAAATACCTAGAGATAACTTTTAGGAGCAGCAGCAGAGCAGGGCAGCTCAGCCCTCCTGCTTGCTCTCCAGAGAAGCACTGGGATAGTGTCCAGCTTGTTAAAAAGTCATGATTCATTGTTTTCTTAGAATGTCTTTACACACCGTTTTGGAGTTAATTTTTAGGTACTTAAAAGTTTTTGTGTTTTTACAGTTTTACTGGAAAAAATACTGTGAACCCTTGGAAAATTCAAAAAAAACCCTTTTTAGAAATGTTTAGAGTAAATACTAATAGAACAAAAAGTTACTTTTCAATAATTAGTTTTAAAACCTAATGTCAAAATGTGAGATTTATAGCCACTGATAAAATGATTCACTAATGTTATCTACAGAAGATATTTGTGGTCTAAAAAATAATTAGCTTTTGAAAACTTCGCTACATAAAAAGGTAAAGTTAAATATATATTTCCCATTTGCTTTTTTTTCCCCTAAAATTTTAATAAAATATTTTTATTGTGAATCTTTTTGCCATAAAAATACATGACAGCATGTATACCTATTTAGGCTTCAAATTTTAATTAAAAATTGGACTTAAAACAGTTTAAGCATAAAATTCATGACAATATTATTTGAAAAGTTTCCTGTTGTTTTATGTTTTAAACATTTGTGTTCCCTTACCTTTCTTAGGCCAAGCCCAAATTTATTGTATAGACATCTGCAAAGTGCTACAAAAATTTAATGGTAATTTACCAAGCCCTATGTTGTTATAATTTTTCCTCTAGTAAAATGATGGTTTAAAAGCCCTAATAAACTTGTTTGCACCAAAAAAAATTCCCGTTATCAGTAAGTATTTTCAATAATATCTGCAGTTATTATGAGTTATTCTTAAAGCCAAATTACATAAAATCATAATGTATTTGTCATATCTATATAGTTTCTGTAGTAAATCCATGTTGATATATTATGTTCAACTGTTATATACCAAACTTTTAGTTGTCTTTTTTGTAATAATAGAATTAAGTTTACTTAATAAAAATAAGTGAATCTTCGTAGAATTAAGTACAGTTAATTTTTATTATGTTTAGGTCTAACTAATTTTTAAGATTTCTTTCTGTCAAATGTCATTCATATTATATTTATATGTTCTTTAATCTAAAATAAATCTCAAATTTTGTTAAAAGATGCTTATCCAAACTGTATAGTTATTTTCTTTTAGAGATAAGATAACTATGACTGAAACAGCTGAGATAAAACACTGATAAGCATCTGCTTTTGGATGGAGGAGAATGTAGTCGAATACACCCCTGATTGCACCAAAGTTTTGTTAATCTCTGCTGTTTTTCATTGGTCCGATGGGTCAATGGATCGATAGGTGAATGTCAACACTTCAACAGGGATTCCAGGAATATTTCCAGGTCTCAAAGAGACATGAGTAGTTCATGGTTGCTAGAAAGGTTTTTATTGTATAAAAGCATCAGACTCAAAGACAAAGAGTTTAGAAAGTTGCAGTCCTTACTAAAGCTTTGGCATAAAGTCCTGAGTTCTGAGCAGCAGCTCTCTGGTATAAGGTCCTGATGTTCAGGGCAGCAGCTTCTCAGCGTGGAGTTCTGTTGTCCTGGGCCACAAAAGCAGCTGGTGATGATGATGGAGCAGCTGTCCTTTTTCGGATGTTTCTCTTCTATCCCCAATACAGGGGATTTAATTCATAAATCATCCAATCAGCTAAAAACACACTTCTAAAACAATACTTTCTGTTGGGAAGGTAGAATTAGAAAGAAATTATAAATATGACTCTGTAGCCAGAAAGGCTAAGGAAGAAATACAAATGATAGCACGGTTTGAATAATTCAAAGAAACCGTGGTATGCTAGAACACATTCTTTCCTGCAATAAAACCAAGCTGAGACCCTTCATCCCAACCTTATAAGGAAAGCTCTGAAGGACCCTGAGATAACCAAAAATATGCAAAAACAGCGATTTCTGGTTTAGGTTGCACACAAATGTTACTGTATTAGTATACTTAGAAAGATTGGTTAGTAAAGGAATAGAATATTCAAATGTATAGGTTATATAAGTAATTGTAAAAGAGAGTTCGCGCTCTTGGTCTCCCTTAACTCTTAACTCTTGCTTCTCTTGGTCTCAACACTCTTAGTCCTCTTAGTTCTCTTATCTCTTAGCTCTCTTAGTCTCTCTTGGCTATCTTAGCTCTCTTGGTCTCTCTCTCTTTTTCCCCGGCTCTCTCACTTCTGTTCCGTTACTTTCTTAACAATCTTAAGTCTTAAACTCATATATTCATATTTTACCCCCTTTTGTATTGTTCTCTCTGAGCCCACTTTGAGCTCTGTCTGCTAGCTAATTGCAGGCTCCCTTTCTCTCTGTCTATCCCATGCCCTGAAATAAACTTCTAACACCTAACTCGATTATAGAGGTCTTTGCCATGTCTCAGACCATCCCAAGAAAGCGTCTCCTACAACTTTCTACACCAACCTGAACTTAATTCTAACATGCAAAAGCAATGTTCTTTTTACCTGAATCTTATGTATAGAGTATTAACTGTTTACGTGAATAATTCTATCTGTCCTTATCCAAGAATGCAAAGTATATTTTCATTATGTCTAGAGCTAAGTTAAATCTGTGAAGGGTATTATCACTGAACTTTAAACTGGGTAATAAGGCTTTTGACTAGCTAACACAGAGTCTTAGGGCACTTAAGCTATATTTTTACCTACTTAAAACTAAAACCTACACTTTTACTCTATATCTATATATTTTAATTCTTTCCTTTCTCTGAGGAGGTCAGAGTGGCTTTTATTTTGGATTCCAACACCCTGAGAACAAAAATTGAGGTATGTCTTCTCTACCTCTTCCAATGAATTCATATTCATGGAACTATTTAGAGAAAAGAAATATGAACAAATTTTGGGGAAATTTTAAAAGAAACATGACACAAGTCTGAAACACTTGTGATGAATCTCAAACCAAACATAACCTTTTGTGGAATTTAGACATTTTGAAGTTATAAAATATATTCTCTTCACCTAACATTATCATTTATATGTTAATGTTAACATGTTGTGCTCCTCAAAAATTAGTTTGTGGTGCCAGACAATGGCAACTCCTGGTTTGGCTTGCAAGTGTGAGTATAAAAGACATGGTCTTTGAAATGTAGAGGAAGTTAGGAGACAAATTTCTACTAGTGTCATTATCTTACTTGAAGCAAACAAAGATGATGAAGAAATGAGCTCTACAAACACCCGAGGGAAGCATTTAATAGTCTTCACAGACACATAGATGTAAGAGAAAGCAGAAGAATTGAAAGTATTCAAGAGAGATTTTTAGATGAAAATGTAAATGTTTTGGAGAAACCAAGGCATTTTGGAAGACCAAGATTCAGAATCTAAGCAAAGAACAGAAACAAGTAGAAAATTACAGGAACACAGAAATATACTATAAAAACTCAGGAATAAAAAAGGTTGTAGGAAAGGCAAAGTACAAACAAAGAGACAAGTCTCTGCATTCCAACTGAATGCTGATTGCAAGCAAAATAAGAATAGGGGAAATGAGGAAGCTAAATCAGGAAAATGAGCTTGCTTTCCAAGTATAAATTTACCCTTTCTCAAAAGCTCAGGAATATTGAGGTTCCTGCAATCCCATTCCTGTTCCACAAATAGTGATCAGAAAAATGTAGCAAGAAAACTGCAGGCTGGGCTGCAGCTGCTCTCGACATTGAGCAGTAAGGAAAATGAAGCCTCAGGCAATAGCACTACACTGACAGAAAACTAAATGGAAAGTGTATTAATTACCATGAAATAGATATGCTATCAGCATCAATGATGCCAACAAGATCCTGTCATTCTCTGGTCCTAGGCAGTTAATTGTGGTTCAAAGAGCTGAGTGCATCTGCACTGTCGATATGGGAGCTGAACTGGCTGGGATGGATAGTAACTTAGCTCAGGTGACTTGTACAGAAGGCATAAACCTGAGAGCATGGGAGGAGGAGTACTGAAAGGATAGAAATTAGGATGCTACTGGGATAATTCCATAAATTGGCCATGTTTCTGGTTCTGGCTCTTGGTTGGTTCAGGACCTGTCACATATAAAATCATGTCCCTAGTCTGCCTTTGTGATTGGACCCTGCCCTCAAGTACCCCTATATATAGTTAAGTTTGCAACACTCCTTGGTCTTTGGAGCTTGTCCCCAGAATGTGTGGTTTCTGCAGTTTGTTATTTTACTGTCATTTAAGTTTTTTTGGCAACTCCATTGTTTCCATCCCTCTATTTTGCCGTGTTTGCCCGACCGGACTAGCCTCAGAGTCACAGTGAGCTGACTGGGACACATCTCATGCTAACCACCACTAGTCAATCTTTCTAGAGACCTTTAAAAGGAAATCTCAATTAGAACATTCTAGATTTAAGAGGAAAATCTCACTTAATATTTCCACAGCACAACTTTCAGCTGTGAAGAATTTCAAGAACCTTCCCCCTTTCCATGACAATCTTCAAAAGAAAAAAAAAGAGCTGAGCTGGGCTAAAGCTTCTGCTAAAATATGAACCATTTATCTTAACAGAAAACTACATAACATTGCACACAGTCTTACCACTGACTCCCAGCAAATGGCCACGGTCTGGCCTGGTTTCAGCTGTCCCATTATTTCAAAATGCACAGCAATGCCACAAGACACTTGATTACTGAGTGGAAGAGCTGGAGCCTCCTTAATAAAAGGCAAACTCAGTAAAGGAGGAAAACAGTGAAGAATCATATAAGAAGAGAAGGACAGAAAGTTTGTAGTTAAATTCCTATTACCTGGAATTTAATAAAACATCAGTGAAATGGTGTTAGAAAATCCATCTTAAGAAAAAAAATCAAAGTAATTTAACAGAAACTGTACATGCATGAACTATGTAAAGAAGTCTATCATTAGATTTTGCTAATCAAAATCAGAATTTATCTTCTGTTTATTTAAGAGAATAATCTTACATTGAGACAATGGGTTTTGCTTTCCCAAATGACTTTTTTTCCAGATACCCATGTTTTAATTGAAGATTTGTTTGGTAAGGCAGTGCTTCCCCTTGACTATTCAAATTATTCCTGAGCCTGGTTCCATTTGGCACGTAAAATTTGTAAAATATTTTATATTTAAGACTGAGTATTGGTTTTCACAGTTTCAGTTGATGTCAGTGGGAGCTGGGGAACTCTCATCCTGTCAAAGCGGTTCATACATAGCTCTCAATAGAAGGTGAAGATTACTTCCAACCTCTCTGAGTACTTGACAAAACATAAACTCCTGGTGGCATGTGAGATTAAGCCAAGTACAACATTTAACATATATCATAATCAACACAGGAAAACACTTGTCTAAATATAATTCCCAGACCATTTAGTCCTACATTTAAGCCCAGTGTCACAAAGGTTTTCTCTTTTCAAATCTGTGTGTCACAGGCTGTGTGCTCCCCACATATCCCATGGTAACACAACAGTATCAAAGAGTGGGCAGCAAAAACTTTGGAGTGGATTGCTAAATGACAAAAGCAAGAGGCTTTTAGAGAGGAGACTGACAGAACTCGCACCATAATCCAATGGTTGACAAACAAATACCTGTAATTCATATTGGATATGCACTATCCAGATTTTTTTACAGCAGTCAGAAGGTACCTTGGAGCATTTGCAGCTACTGTAAAATCTCCTTTAATGCTTATGCCTCCTGAAGAGGATGCTTAACCTTAAATAACCTTTGTATTCTCCCCTCTTTTCTGCAAGTACCATTACACTTTATAATGTCCTAAGAACTGCCAACTATCCTAACAGAGGTCCAAGTAAAATAAATTCATGAGTGCATAAGAAAAGCATTAGACTTTTATAGAACTATTTCAAATATAAGTTTTAAAAAAATTAAAGACAAAAACATATGCAAGTAGTTAAGTATTTGCTGTTCTGTTTTTTGGAGTTATTTGCCCACAGCAAATAACTGTGGCCTTTTTTAGGCCACAATTTTAGGCCTTTAATGAAACTAGGAACTTCAGTATAATTTTACCCATACTTGCATAATTAAATTCAAGATATATGAAGAGTAATTATATATTTTTTTAATTAATTACTAATTACTATCCTCTCAAACGACAAATTTCTGGACATAAAACCATCTCAGTAATCATCTGAATACTATTAATGGCTTATTTGAAGTGCATTCACCTTAACATAAAGTAATCTTTGATCTTCATCTTTAAAAATAAACTAAACTAGCAAAATAAAATGACGACAAACTCAATATTCATACACCTTATTGTCAGTTTACGGAATTCAGATAATGACCTCTGTTCACTTTTCCAATAACCTCACAATTATCTCTTTATTTACTTATATGCTTTTTTCCACTCAAACACTAAACATGCTTCAAATGTTCTGATGAATGCATGAAAGATGTCTGACAGACATCCATTTTGTTAAAAAAAGATGATATATATCTCACGGTCTTGTTGGGGAGGGTGAAACAGGGAAACCTTATGAATGTGATTGTTTGGCACTAGATTCTGAAAATATGAAGGCTAGAATCAAAGTAGAAATGAAAGCCTGCTTTGAGTTATAGGATACTGAGTACTGGTTAACCAAAGAATAGCCTAGCCAGCTAGAGGAGAATCCCTGCTGATAAAACAATGTCCTTCTGCTGATAGAAAGTCCAAAGGTAAAGAAGCAAGGAAAGAACTTGTAAAGCTTGTAGAGCCTAAAATGCAACACTGTATGTTAATATAGGGAAGTGCATAGGCTGGATGTAAATTATTTAGTGGGTGTGTCTCATAGTGATTGGTTACTGGGAATTAGAATATTCACTATAGAAAAGCATATATTGGATTGTAACAAGAACTTCGCTCTCTTAACTCTTACCTCTTAGCTCTTTTCTCTCCTACCTCTGAACCCCTCTCCCTTACCTCTTACACCTTTACCCCTTTCCCCCACTCTTAACTCTCAGCCCCCTCTCCCTGCTCCTCTCGTCCTCCCTGCTCTCTCCCTCTAGTTTTTCCCTCTTTCTCTCTGTTGCTCTTACTCCCTCCCTCCCCCTTCCAACCTCACCTCCCCTGCTTTACCTGTACTCTCTCCCCTCCCCCGGACCACGTGGATGCCGAGGCTGGTGGCGGACATGGGTCTCCCCTCTTTTTACCCTTATAATAAATTGCTTATACTTGAACAGCTTGACCCTGGAGAAGTCTCTCACCGCGAGCGAGCGTTTTTACACAGCAATAGGTCTAAGCTCATATCTCCAAAATACAACTAAAAACTTCAATTTCTAGTTATATCAAAGATTGTCCTCAAGCATACTAAGAAAACAACCTCTGCTGTTATAAAATTTGCATTTAGCAGATATTGTGATAAGCTTCCATCATTCCAGGAAAAAAGCCTTATTTTTGTTCCCTTTATAATGTCATCCTTAGTTTTTTATGGTTATTGCCCACTTTTTCAGAACTGTATATATTTTTTCAAAAAAGTACAGAAAAGTAACTTGACAGAAGTTTAAAGAATCTTCTGGAAGCTGATATTTAAACTTTACCTTTTTTTAAGTTGCATCCATTGATTTTTCTGCAGAGAGAAAATCAACAACTCTCTCTAATTGTGCTTATAGGACAACTTAACATTAGATAGAAAATTCACCTTGCTGAAATTGCTCTTCAGAAATAACAATCCTTTGTTTCCCTGCGCCAACATCAAAACAGAGATCTTTTCTTATGTATCAGATTTGAATGCAGTAAATTATTTGATGTTAATATGGTTTCATGATTTCATGAAAAATGAACTACAACTGAGCATGCAATGGATGAAATCAAAGTTTTGCAAGTATATGTATACATAACCTCAGATCGTTGCTATTAAGGTAAAGGTTTCCTCAACATTTCATTTTGAAAAAGCTATTTACCAGAAGACTAAAACATGAAGTGGTAGACTGCATGAATACTTCTATTTTAAAAATATACTGACTTACTTATTTTCCATTTAAAGAAAACAATCCAAAAGTGTAAATGCTTGAAAACCTTGCAACTGCAGACTTTTATCAATAATTATAGCAAAAAATATGGTTCTGTAAACAAATCTTCATTGCTTTTTCATGATGTGAAAATGCTCAACAAGAAAGTCTTTGTCAGGATGAGCAAATTAAGTGAAAATAGTTATGCTGAAAATGATTTACATAGGAACACTTTACAAGAAAAAGCAAGCACTACGGCACACAGGAACTGAGATGCAAGATTTATTTTCAAATTATAATCTTCTTGGTATTATTCTGGTTTGTTTTCTCATCATTTACATTGATGTGACTATCACATTTACTGCACTCTGAAATTCTGTTTGCTTCAGAGAGTCACTTCTATTGCTACAATAACTGCAATTTGAAATCTTACGTACTTCTCATTCTTTCAATTTTTACCTCAAATTCTCTTCTCTTTAGCATCAGGGTTTATTAATTTTCAGACAAGATCCGTCTTCACAAAGCAAATCATAGTTTTGAGTGTCACTCAATCACAGATTTTGAATTCAATTTGTGGAAAGGAATTGATGACTAAAATTGATGTTGAAAGTTTTCAAGTAAATGACATTAAATACTTCATTCACCTTCTGTACAAATGAAGATGCAAACTTGTGTAAATAACAAACAGGTACCCTACTTCCATCTACTGATCAAGCATACTGAAATAAAATTCAGCACTCTTTTGTCTTAAAAAAGACTAGTTAGATCTCTGATAATATCGCAAATAATTTTGAAGATGAACTAGCATAGACTTATCAGTTATTTACTACAAATTACAATGTTTTCAGCTGTAACGTTGTAGTAGTTTTGAGGAATAAGTATAATGCAGGTGTTAGCATTCAGGAACACATAATCACAGAATTATTATGTGAAAGTGCCTTTATTAAAGAGCTCTGGGCATCAGGGGTACACATACCCAAATCTGACCCAACTTGGTTTTGAGCTGAACATGATTTTATACTCTATTGTTATATAACTTACATATTAATTATTAAACTTACATTGTTCTATTGTATCCATTGATTTTACCCAAGCATGGATTTCTTGTGATCCCCCTAACACCCCTTAACATAGTTTCTAATGATTCTTTAAACAATAATTTTATCTAATTGCATCTAACAATTATATCATTTATCATACACTGACTACACAGGTGCAGTTTCACATGATCTTAGCAAGCACAAGGCCTAACTTTTCCCAGGGCCTACTTTTAACACTTTTCCCAGGCTTGCCAAGCCTAACTTTCTAACTCCCTGAATTTTCTATAATTTTAAAATCTTTTACTATCATTCCCCCCTTTGAAAACATTTTCACTTCATTATAATACAAATGTTTTCACTAGATACAGTCCTTTGTTTCTGAGTTTATACTTGATGTTCTTCAAATCCTTGATTGATGTAAACATTGTCCTGGATGTTGTCACGAACTGGAGAACCAGAAGATGGTGGGGGTGGGTCTCGTGTCAGTGCTTTTATTCTTTTCTGGTTCCGGGACATTTTCTTTTGTATTTCTCCCTTTAAGATGATGTAAATTAACCAAATTGCTAAGAATTTGTTGGGGGTTAAGTGTCCTTTTTTTAGTTCTGGCTTGCCTGTGGAATTTTTACCCATTAGTTGTGGGTAAAACCTAACTGTGGGTACTTGGTGGGGGCTTGACAAAAGACAAAGAGTTCTTCCAGGCCCAGGGCGGGAAGGGGGCAGGAAAAGGGGAAGGTGGGGACAGTTTGGCGGGCTTTTCTTCAGCTTTGGAAAAGAACACTTTGGGCACAGAGCTGTTATAGTGGGGAGAAGGGAATTTTGCCATCACCCAGACTGAGCTGCTGCTGCTGCTGCTGCTGCTGCTGCTTCTTCTTCTTCTTCTTCTTCTTCTTCTTCTTCTTCTTCTTCTTCTTCTTCTTCTTCTTCTTCTTCTTCTTCTTCTTCTTCTTCTTCTTCTTCTTCTTCTTCTTCTTCTTCTTCTTCTTCTTCTCCTTCTTCTCCTTCTTCTCCTTCTTCTCCTTCTTCTCCTCCTTCTTCTCCTTCTTCTCCTTCTCCTCCTTCTTCTCCTTCTTCTCCTCCTTCTTCTTCTTCTTCTTCTTCTTCTTCTTCTTCTTCTTCTTCTTCTTCTTCTTCTTCTTCTTCTTCTTCTTCTTCTTCTTCTTCTTCTTCTTCTTCTTCGTCTTCTTTGTCTGCTTCTTCTTCTTCATCTTCTTCGTCTTCTTCTTCGTCTTCGTCTTCTTCTTCATCTTCATCTGCTTCTTCTTCTTCTTCTTCTTCTTCTTCATCTTCAACTTCTTCATCTTCTTCTTCATCTTCATCTTCTTCTTCATCTTCTTCTTCTTTGTCTTCTTCTTCTTCTTCATCTTCTTCTTCTTCGTCTTCTTCGTCTTCTTCTTCTTCTTCTTCGTCTTCTTCGTCTTCTTCTTCGTCTTCTTCCCTCTTCGTTGGTGGCCTCACATCCCCTGTCCTGCTGGGATGTGTGGCAGTGCCAGCCATTGCCGCAGAGCTGCTGATACACCTCAGCCACCGGCCCAGGATCTCAGCTCATCCCTGCTGTTCCAGCCGACTGTTCCTCAGAGGCCTGCAGGAGCACCGGGACTGCCCGCCCGAGGGGGTTTGTGAAGCAAAGCCTCTCCTCCATCCCTTCCCGTCTCAGCCGAGAAGGCTGTCACGGGGTTCCTGGTTCTGTTTTCTTGCTAATGCTGTAGTTATTGTTGTTTGTTTACCTTGTTAAAAATACTAGTAAAGAACTGTTATTCCTATCCCCAGATCTCTGCCTGAGAACCCCTTGATTTCAAGATTATCATAATTCGGAGGGAGAGGGTCTGCATTTTTCATTCCAAGGGAAGCTCCTGCCCTCCCTAGCAGACACCCGTTTCCCAAAACCGAGACAGATTTCAACGCCCAACATGCGGCCTGAGGGCACTGAGAGAAAAAGGGCAAAAAAGGAGTAACAGTTCTTAAATAAGCTTACTTTTGTGCGCTGGATTTAGACACCTTGTTAGGTAGACCCATGTGGTCCAGCTTACCCAGGTTCGGGCAGCATGTGGTCACAGCTATATTTCTCCCATTTGCTGCACCTTACCTAAATATGGGTCCTATAACTAAGGCTACTGTGGCTACTATCCAGTTTGTTTTGTGGGTTGATAAGGTGAGGAATTCATGGATGTTTAACTTCCTCTGGAAGGTGAGCTCATGGATTCAAAACTATCACACACTAACTGGATAGTTTTGGGGTTGCTTTAATAATGGTACTTACTGGGAGAAAATGACAGCTGAGGAAATTTTCTCCCAACATTTCAATCAGTTCTTTGTGCCTACCCCACCAGTTTTCGAAGGGTTAAAATCTTCTCTGGATGCTAATGACTTCATACAGTGGTTGGTGTTGCTGATAAGCCTGTTCTACTTAGCATTGAGACAAAGGGAAATTGACTGAGATAAGCACCCTGACACCTACCCCAGAGACTGGGAATGCTGCCCCAGAACCTGACACAGCCCCAGAGATTAGTGATGCTGCCCCAGAACCTGACAGCCCCAGAGACAGAGGGTGTTGCCCCAGAGCCTGACCCTGCCCCACAGCCCACCTCAGAAATAAGCCACCCAGAGTGGGTGGGGGTTCTGAGTGGGAGGGAGATACATGAGATGAGCCAGATGCTAGAGTGCATTTCCTCAGCTGCTGGGAAACCCTCCCCCTGCCTCGAAGAGGGAGTGTCTGATGGTGCAGCTGTGGAACCCACAGATGTTACAACCGTCCAGGTTCCAGCTGAACCACAAGGGCAGTCACGGCCAGCAGCAGTTACCCCTGTGGAAATGAGGAAGTCTAAGATGAAATCACAGCACCCTGTTGATAAGGATAAGAAAGGAGGGTTTGTCCACAGAGAGAGAATGGAAGAGCACTATCATAGAAGGGGCTGGAAAACCGTTGAGGAAGAGATCCAACAGCTGAGAGAAGTGGCGATATTAGAGATCCTTTTTGGGAGGGGTGGACAGCATGATAATGACCCTGACAAAGTTAGGTGCACCAGGCAGATGTTGTGGAGTCTGGCAAATCTAGGGCTAGGTGAATACACCACCTTCACTGCAACGATTAATGCCAATAACAACCGAGAGACTGTGGGGTCTGTCGCCACCAGGCTTAGAAATTTCGACAATGTGGTCCATAGTCCACAGCAGGCTTGGGTTTCTGCTGTGACTAAGGAAATCAAAGAAGAGATGAGAGAAATGAGGGAAGAGATGAGGAAGAGCAGTTCCCATATGGCACAGTGCAAGTCACAAGCCCAAAACTCCAAGCCCAATGTCCCCCAGCCAGAGAGAGAGGGTACACCCCACGAGCTGAGCTGTGGCTCTTTCTACATGACCATGGGGAAGACATGGGTAAGTGGGACGAGAAACCCAGTTCTGCCCTGGCAGCATGAGTGTGTCAACTCGGGGAGGGAACCATTAACCAGAAAGGTTCCACTAAAGTGAAAGTAGCCTCAACCTCCTGTGACCAAACTGCCAGATATTACAGAAAAGAGGATGATCCCCTTGAAGGAACCTCTAGCGTGTATGCCCAGGGAGGAGAGGATGACCAGTGCTAGAGGGGCCCTGCCTATATCCAGGAAGAGGCACAGGAAAACTGGGTCTATTGGACGGTGTAGATCTGATGGCCTGGCACATCAGAGCCACAAAAATACAAAGTTTTAGTTGATACTGGTGCACAGTGTACCCTAATGCCATCAGGACATGTGGGGGCAGAACCTGTTTCTATTGCTGGGGTAATGGGGGGATCACAGCAATTGACTCTGTTAGAAGCTGAGGTGAGCCTGACTGGGAAGGAGTGGCAGAAACATCCCATTGTGACTGGCCCACTGGCCCTGTGTATTCTGAGCATAGACTTCATTTGGAATGGCTATTACAAAAACCCAAAGGGACTCAGGTGGGCTTTTGGAATAGCTGCTGTGGAGGCAGAGGACATTAAGCAATTGAACACCTTGCCTGGACTATCAGAGAACCCATCTGCAGTAAGACTCCTGAAAGTGGAAGAACAGCAAGTACCAATTGCTACCTCGACGGTGCACCGCTGGCAGTATCAGACAAATCAAGACACCGTGATCCCCATTCACAAGATGATCTGAGAACTAGAGAGCAAAGGGGTGGTCAGCAAAACCCGCTCACCCTTCAACAACCCCATCTGGCCTGTGCACAAGTCTGAAGAAGAATGGAGATTGACTGTGGACTATCGTGCATTGAATGAAGAGACTTCACCGCTGAGCACTGCTGTGCCAGACATGCTGGAGCTCCAGTACGAGCTGGAGTCCAAGGCAGTGAAGTGGTATGCCACTATTGACATTGCTTATGCATTTTTCTCCATTCCCCTGGCAGCAGAATGCAAACCTCAGTTTGCCTTCACATGGAGGGAAGTGCAGTACACTTAGAACCGACTGCCCCAGGGGTGGAAGCACAGCCTCACCATCTGCCATGGACTGGTCCAGGCTGCCCTGGAAAAGGGTGAAGCTCCAGAACATCTGCAGTACATTGATGACATCATTGTGTGGAGGAACACAGCAGTGGAAGTATTTGAGAAAAAAGAAAAGATCATCCAGATTCTGCTAGAAGCCGGCTTTGCCATCAACAAAGTCAAAGGACCTGCTCGAGAGATCCAGTTCCTGGGGGTAAAGTGGCAAGACGGATGGCGTCAGATCCCCACTGAGGTCGTCAATAAGATCACTGCAATGTCTCCACCGACCAGCAAGAAGGAAACACAAGCTTTCCTAGGTGCCATAGGTTTTTGGAGGATGCACATTCCTGAGTACAGCCAGATCATGAGCCCTCTCTACCTGGTTACCCGAAAAAAGAATGATTTCCACTGGGGCCCTGAACAGCAACAAGCCTTTGCCCAAATCAAGCAGAAGATCACTCATGCAGTAGCCCTCGGCCCAGTCAGGAGAGGACCAGATGTGAAGAATGTGCTCTACTCTGCAACCAGGAACAATGGCTTGTCCTGGAGCCTTTGGCAGAAAGTGCCTGGAGAGACTTGAAGCCGTCCACTGTGATTCTGGAGCCGGAGGTTCAGAGGGTCCGAAGCCAACTACACTCCCACAGAGAAGGAAATCTTAGCCGCCTATGAAAAAGCCCAAGCTGCCTCAGAGGTGATTGGCACAGAAGCACAACTCCTCCTGGCACCCCAACTACTGGTGCTGGAGTAGATGTTCAAAAGAAAGGTCCCTGGTACCCACCATGCCACCGACACTACATAAAGCAAGTAGATTGCCCTCGTCATGCAGCACACCCATATTGGAAACCCAAATCGCCCTGAGATTTTGGAAATAGTTAAAAACTGGCCAGAAAGTAATAACTTTGATCTTACTGACGAAGAGGAGCAGGAACAAGTAACATGGGCTGAAGAAGTTCCACTGTACAACCAACTGCCAGCAGAAAAAACATGCTGTGTTCTGTTCACTGATGGTTCCTGTCACATTGCAGGGATGAACCAGCAGCAGAAAGCAGCCGTATGGAGCCCCACACGACAGGTCACAGAAGCTACTGAAGGAGAGGGTAGATCAAGCCAACTTGCTGAACTCAAAGCTGTTCAACTGGCCCTGGACATTGCTGAAAGAGAGAAGTAGCTGAAGCTCTACCTTTACACTGATTCATGGATGGTAGCCAATGCTCTGTGGGGATGGCTGGAAAGGTGGAAAAGGGCCAATTGGCAGCATAGGGGAAAACCAATCTGGGCTGCTGATGAGTGGAAAGACATTGCTACCAGAGTAGAGAAACTGTCTGTGAGGGTCCGTCATGTAGATGCCCATGTCCCCAAGAGCAGGGCTAATGAAGAGCACCGAAACAATGAGCAGGTAGATCAGGCTGCAAAGATAGAGGTGTCAAAGATAGACTTAGATTGGCAACACAAGGGAGAGTTGTTCCTAGCTCAATGGGCCCATGATGCCTCAGGTCATCAGGGTAGAGATGCCACCTATAAGTGGGCACAAGACCGAGGGGTGGACCTACCCATAGACAGTATTTCCCAAGTTATCCATGACTGTGAGATGTGTGCCATGATCAAGCAGGCCAAGCGTCTGAAGCTGCTATGATATGCTGGGCATTGGTCCAAATATAGGTATGGGGTAGCCTGGCAGATTGACTACATCACACTGCCCCAAACCCGCCAAGGCAAGTGCTATGTGCTCGCAATGGTAGAAGCCACCACTGGATGGTTGGAAACCTACCCTGTGCCTCATGCTACAGCCTGTAACACCATCCTGGGACTTAAAAAGCAGGTGCTTTGGAGGCATGGCACCCCTGAGAAGATTAAATCAGACAATGAGACACATTTCAAGAACAGTCTTATAAACACCTAAGCTAAGGCACATGGCATTGAGTGGGTGGACCATATCCTTTATCATGCACCAGCAGCTGGGAAAGTTGAACGGTGCGATGGCCTGCTTAAAACCAGCTTGAAGGCAGTAGGTGGGGGGACTTCCAAGAACTGAGAGATTAACCTAGCAAAAGCCACATAGTTAGTGAACACCCGAGGTTCCACTAACCGAGCAGGCCCTGTCCAATCTAAGCCCTTTAAAACAACAGATGGAGATAAGGTTCCAGTAGTACATATGAGAAATATGCTGAGAAAAACTGTTTAGGTTAATTCTACCTCCAGAAAAGACAATCCCATCTGTGGGGTTGTCTTTGCTCAGGGACTGGGTTGCACTTAGTGAGTAATGCAAAAAGATGGAGAGACCCGGTACATACCTGTCACGATCTGCAAGGTGGGATTCGTGATGTGGTTCTTTTAGTCGGTCTTAGAGTACAAAAGATTATCAGCAAACCAAGGACTTAAACAAGAAAACACACTTTATTGAGTGCTCATCAGCACTAATATGCGATAGAGGGAAAAGAGGAGAAAGAAAAGCATAAGGAAAAGAGAGTAAGGGGATTATAGATACCAACGTCGAAGTCCACTCAGCCATCCAATGACGCAGAGTCTTCTGTCCGTTGGGGAGATCTCAAAGGAAGGTAAGTTCGGGGTATAATTTTATAGTCTTTTGCAAAGCGAGGGGCGCAGGGCCAAAACCAGATGAGATTGATGATCATTGTGATGAATTCCATTGCGCGGGGAGCAGGTGTAGGGTACAGAGCGATCCATGTCTTGCAAATCTTTGCTCACCAGCAGGAACAAGGACAAGGTGTTGTGGAAAACCCATTGCACAGGGTACCACGCACAAGCCTCTGCTCATCAGCAGGAATGAGAGCCATGAGTCGTGGAAAACCTGTTGCGCAGGTTACCAAGCCTCTGCTCACCAGCAGGAAGGAGAGCAGTGTACCGTGCAACCACCTGCAAACAATCACTTGGCAAACATCCATCTCAGCTAGGCCCAAACCCCCAAACCAAGTCCTTTGTGATATTCAGGGTCTCAGTCTCTGTCCTTGAGACAGTTGTGAGACAGATGAGGGAATCTTCGGACCGTCTCTTACAATACCTCAAGGGCACTTTGTTTTAGAGTGAACTGCCCATGACACTGTGCTTGTATATGTATCAGCATGTACATATATATATAAAGTAATGTGTGTTTGTGTATACTTTAAAAGGCTAATATTTGATGTAACATTTTAGTATAAGAAGAAATTTGGAGTGGATAATGTTGAGGGTTAGGTGTCCTTTTTTTTAGTTCTGGCTTGTCTGTGGAATTTTTACCCATTAGTTGCAGGGGGGAAAAACCTAACTGCAAGTACTTGGTGAGTGCTTGAGAAACACAAAGAGTTTGGCTGGACCCAGGGGGGAAGGGGGCAGGAAAAGGGGAAGGTGGGGACAGTTTGGCGGGCTTCTTCAGCTTTGGAAAAGAACACTTTGAGCGCAGAGCTGTTGCGGTAGAGAGAAGACTGAGCTGCTGCTTCTTCTCCTTCTTCCCTCTTCGTTGGTGGCCTCGCATCCCCTGTCCTGCTGGGATGTGTGGCAGTGCCAGGCACCACCACGAAGATGCTGATACACCTCAGCCACCAGCCCAGGATCTCAGCTCATCCCTGCTGTTCCAGCCGACTGTTCCTCAGAGGCCTGCAGGAGCACCAAGACTGCCCGCCCGAGGGGGTTTGTGAAGCAAAACCTCTCCTCCATCCCTTCCCGTCTCAGCCGAGAAGGCTGTCACGGGGTTCCTGGTTCTGTTTTCTTGCTAATGCTGTAGTTATTGTTGTTTGTTTACCTTGTTATAAATATTAGTAAAGAACTGTTATTCCTATCCCCAGATCTCTGGGGAAATGCCTGAAAGCCCCTTGATTTCAGGATTATCATAATTTGGAGGGAGGAGGTCTACATTTTTCATTCCAAAGGAGGCTCCTGCCCTCCCTAGCAGACACCTGTCTCCCAAAACCGAGATACGAGGTAAAATCAGTGCATACAATAGAACAATATAAGTTTAATAATTAATATATAAGTTATATAACAATAGAGTATAAAAACATATTGAAAACCAAGTTGCGTCAGATTTGGGTATGTGCACCTCTGACACCCAGAGCTCTTTAACAAAGTACGTTCATATAATCATTCCATGGTTATGAGTTCCTGAATGCCAACATTACTACAAAAAAAAAGGAGGGGGGAAAGAACAAAGAAAACATTTTTAATTATGATCCTGACCTTTTACTACTTATAAACAAATTAAATTCTACAGTATTTCAGGAAAGCATTAGTCATTCAGCAATGTAACACCATTTTTTTGCTAAAATCTGGCAGGGCAAGTAAAAAATAACACAATTCCCAAAAGGCAAATTATTCTACTAGAAGATACAAAGATAAAATATAGGTTTTTCTGTGTACCTAAATTACTTTAGTGTTGAACAGCATATGTAGCTTGTTTCCTCCTTTTGGCTTCAGAACTACATTGTAATATGATTATAGTAATTCTCTTTCCTGGTTTTCAGAAGAAACCATTTTTTGTTTTTAAGTATCATATCAACAAAATCATAATACATTACTATAGCAATTTGAAGTTGCTGCGGCGACAGAAAGGCTGGAGCGCTGCGACTTCTCTAGAGAAGCAGCCCTGAAAAGCCGCGTGTGTGCGGCTTCGGGCAGGCGAGTGATTCCAGCTCAGCAGCGGTGGGCAGGCAACACAGGAAGAAGGGACAAGAAAGCTGGTCTAGCATTCCGCTAAGCACAAACCTTTATTCAGGCAGAACTTTGGTGAAGGGAGCCAGCAACAGCTAATCTCCCGAACAGGGGAAAACCTGGGATATTTATAGGGGAGGAGAGGGGCGGGGGGTGACCGGGATACCTGTGGGTGGGACAGCAGGAGGGAACACCAATGGGGCACAACAGTTTAACATAGCTAACTCAAAGAGCCCTGGGAGCAATACATTGTCTTTCTCTGAGTGAAAGGTGTCTTGCCTCCAGGGAGAGCCAGGACCGTGGAGCCAGCGGGTTCCCTGGCCCCCACAGGAAATGTATCAATATAATCCAGACAGTGATAACTAGTCACAGTAAAGTACTGAATCTTGAAAACCATCAAATGAACATAGTAAATGATAGAAAAGGACAATATGTCAACAAAATTATTTCCCAGTCCTCCTGCGTAAATTAGGACATTTTTCTTTCCATTTCACACTTAAGCAATGGAAACAGGAAATACAGCACATTTCCTTACATCATAAGGAATCCCAAACCTTCAGACTACTGCCTAATTCAGTGTAGGCCCCCACAAGTAAAACAGTCAGAGCAAGAAACAGCTCTCTGCTTTACTTTAAAATAATCATAAATCTCTCTTTGCCTGGAGGACAGCAGTACTTTAGTAGTCCTAAAGCTCAGGTCATCAAATCATAAATTCTGCTGTGTCCTCCTCAAAAAGTATTCCTGGAGCAATAGGTAGCAACTAGGAAGAGCACATCCCAAAACCTTTACCACAGACAAAAATGAGAAATTCAGTTTTACCTTTTAACAGGCTAAACATTAATGCAATAGAAAAATATATAGTCAAGTACAGGAGAGAAGTATATAATTGCCTCATTCCCTACAAGCTAAATTTAATGAATACAGATTGTAGAAACCTGTGTCAGAGCACTGCACTGCAGATGACAACACAATTCAATAGATCAAAATACTTTTCCCTACTCTTTTCCTTTATGATCATTCAGGGAAGAACTTTGCTTAATTAGCTAATTTCTCCTTTGTTAGTGTCTTCATCAGAAATAATTTCAGATTTACTTTGTCTGAGGTTCTAGTTTTATGGCCCTAGGATATTAAATTCAGGCATTTTAGATAAGCCCCTCTATCCCTGTCCTGTCACTCTATCTCTGTGTAACAATCATAACACTTAAATCATTATAGAAAGAATTTAGTGCAGTTTTACAAGATACTTCATGCATTCTTGCAGCAAAAGGCTGTCAGTTTACCAGACACTGGTGTTCTTCAGTACACAGTCTCCATGTTCACAGTTGTGCCTTTCTATGCAAGGCTGAAATCGCCTCTCCTTTGTGCACTACACACCCATTTTCCCCTTTCTTGTCCTGCTTTGTGTACATTTTCAGGAAAAAACCAGTGCTCCATTTCAAATCTTCATTTTAGGTTTATGTATTAACTTCTTCCTGTCCCCTCACATCAAAAACCAAAAAGCATGGGTACATGCATCATTGTAGACTACACATCCCAAACAGCACCCAACTTCTCTTCAAGCCAGATTCTATAGATGTTGTGGTTTTAAAGCAGTAACTAAAAAAAACTAGAAAACTTACTTATTTTTTGCTGTGAGATGTGGTTTTAAAGCAGTAACTAAAAAAAACTAGAAAACTTACTTATTTTTTGCTGTGAGATGTGGATTAGAACAAGAGTAAAACAGGCTTAAAACTTAAAAGGAATAAAGAAAGTTTATTAACAAAACTACAAGAAAAAGAACACTAGAATAAAACTTCCAGAAAACCCTTTTTTCTCCCACTACCCAACCATTCTTTTGTTTACATGACAACATAGAGACAACAAACTTTGGAACTTTGGTGTTTAAATAGTCCCCAATTCCTGCTAGAATCTTTTCATCAGTCTCATCAGTAGAGAAACAGAAGTCTTATTCCACTAATCTATGGAGTTTTCCACAAGAAAACTATTTCTGTTATAGCTTTCTATTTTTCTGATGCCAGCTGCCCAGAAATCTGTCATGAGATTTTCTCCTCCCATTTCACATCACTCTGAGGTGTGTTATGGGTCATGAGTCCAGGGATGTCATTTTTAAGGATGAGTTATTAAAAGGCAAAAGTTCTCTTCATCTGTCTCTGTGAGCTTCCCTAGAAAACAGAAGTTTTCTCTTTGCCTCAAGCAGCCCCAAATCTTCAACTATTACTTCTGTTCCAGCACTTCACTCTAACAAAGTTATTCCACCTTTTGCTCAAAATCCAAACTTTGAACACTCTATTCCTCCCTGTATACTCTGTCATGAATTAAAGGAGTTTTTTCCAGAACACTGTTGTCCATCTCCATAGCTTTAACAGAAAAATATTTCAGCTTAATTAAAGCATCTCCTTATTCTCCACCTCTTCTGAAGCTTAATTCTTTTCTTCACTGTCTCTGATAGTTTATAGTCTCTTTACATGTTGATTACTCTCTTTTTCTTTCTCTGGAAAAAAGGATTAATCTGCAAGTCTCATCTGGGTAATGAAAGTGTTGAAATCTTGCCCAGGCTTTGTAGATGGTTCTGTGATCTCTGCCGGAGCAGCAGCTGGAGCTGTCTGCGATGGAAGATTCTTCATGGCTGCTCTGGAGAGTGTCACTGTCTCAGCCTGCCGCAGGTCGAGAGCTTTTTTTCTTTCTTTACTTGGCAGTCTCTGGTGAATTCAGTCACAGCAAAAAAACTGCAGCCGAGCCAGGGAGCAGCCTGGCCCGGCCAAGCCCCCCCACCCGGGCCACATGGCCAGGCCAGGGGAACGGGGGGCCAGCTAAAGCTCAGTTACCTTCCACAGCCAGGAAACAAAGAGACCAAGAAATTCCCAGGCTTAGGTCTTAAGGTGGTGTTCACAGGTTGATCTCACTTTTCAATGGTTAAAACTGCTGTCAATTCTTAGAAATGGCCAGCTGTTGGCCAGGATCCCATCAGCCTCCAGCAGTTTTAACTTCCTTAGGTGTTTCTCTTTGTTTTCTTAAATGCCAATCTATCACAACAGACCAGCCTAATTTGCTTTTTCATATTGAAGTTTTCCACTTCTATAAAAACGTTTTTGTAATTTTGACTAACTACATATTCTGCTTTCAGCTGGGAGTGAGCTTTCTTCCTGATAGCTGGTACAGCACTGTGGTTTGGATTTAGAACAGACTAAAGCTGATAACACACTGATGGTTTTACTTGATGCTGAACAGTACTTAATCCAAGCCTTTTCAATTTCTCATGCTCTGCCAACAAGGAGGGTATGCAAGATGCCAGGAGGAAGCATGGCCAGGACAGCTGAGCTCAAGTGGCCAAAGGGATATTCCACACCATAGAACATCATGTCCAGTATATAAATTGGAGAGTTGGTAAGGAGGGACCAGTTGCTGCTATGGGATGGAGTGGGCAACCATCAGTGGGTGGTGAGCAAGGGTACAGTGCATCACTCAGCTTTCTTGGGTTTTACTCCTCTCTTGTTATTATTATCAGTAAATTTATTTCAATTATTAAATTATTCCTATCTCAATCCATGATCATGAGTATGACCTTTTTTTCCAGTTTTCTTTCCCATCCTACAGGGGGAGTATGGGTGAGTGAACATCTGTGTGGTACTTCACTGCTAGATGGGGTTAAACCAGGACACTGTATAAATGACTGTATTAAGTCATTTAACTACACTTTTTCAGTAACCTTTGTGTGTTTCAGACAACCACTGTACTTCAGTTTTTATAGTGAATACACATTTTCATATGCCAGGACTCTCTCCACATTAATCTTATCTTCAACAGGTCCAGTCAAAGACAAAAATTTCTGTAAGTAACCAAATTAGATGTTTAAGATTCTGTCTCTGGTGTAATTTCCAAGCTTTTTGTTTCACATCTTCTAGAATGTTTCAAATCATAGGCCCACACAGTGTCTATTCCCTCTCCAGTAGTATGATCCGGAATCCAGCAAGGGAAAGGGAAGCGACAGGCAATGACTCTGGCATGACATTCAAGTTCTTCTTCCAGCTTCTTCTCCAGCTGTGGCATCTGTTGAGTTACAAGAAGAACCTCTCAGAAACAGTAACAAACAGGAACATTCTCTCTAGCATCTAATTCAGGTGTTCAAGAGAAATCCAAGATTTCAGCAATTTCTTTTGAAAAATCTTAGGAAAGTAACCATGACACATATTTTGGCTTTGATGCCTTGACAAAGAGTATCTAAAATCAGAAAATGGTTATTGTGCCCCAATTGGTGAGATCAAGGGAATCATAACTTTAAGATCCAAAAATTAAATCAAAACCTATAAATTATCCCTTAAATTAAAAAAAAACCCAACAAAACAAACACAAAAACAAACCAATTAAAACTTCAAGGAAAAGACTTTGCATTTCCAATTCACAATTCTCTTCAGTGGGATTCTCCTCTGAGAGAATGAAAGTTCAGCCCCTGGAATTTATGCTAATTATGATACCCCAAGGTTCATGAGCTTGTGTGATATCCAAAGGCCATCACTGCTCAAAATTCACAGTCCAACCCCAAGACTGATCCTGGGACACTCAAAACATCACACAGAAAACAACCCAAAGCAAACATTCTGCTGTCACTCTTCAGTAAAATACTGTTATGTTAATTAATATTGAAACTGAGCTCAAATAAGTCAATATAAAATTATATATTAACATGTATAATTATATATTAACATGTGAATCCCTTCAGCAGCATTCCATGAAATAGAATGTAGAATCATGAAATGGTTTGGATTGTAAGGGACTTTTTAAAGGTAATCTAGCTGAACACCCCTGCCATGGGCTGGGACATCTTCAACTAGATCAGGTTGCTCAGAGCCCCATCCAGTTCCCATCTACTGCCTCTCTGGGCAACCCATTCCAGTGTTCTATCCCATTCATGATTTTTTTCTTACTTATATTTAATATGAATCTGCCCTCTTTTAGTTTAAAACTATTACTCCTTGTCCTGTCCCTACACACCCTACTAAAAAGGCCACAATAAGGTCTCCCCAGAGTCAAGGCTTCTCCAGGCTGAACCCAAATTCTCTCAGCCAGTCTTCATAGGAAAGGGGCTCCTCTAAACCCAGTCCAACAGATCTTCATCTGTCTTGTGCTGGGGTGCCCAGAGATGGATGCAGCACTCCAAATAGGGTCCCACCAGTAGGGCAGAATCCCCTCCCTCCCTTGCTGGCCATGCTGCTTTGGATGCAGCCCATGACATGTTTGGCTTTCTGGGCTGTGTGCGCACATGGCTGGGTCATGTCCAGTCTCTCATCCCCCAGGACCCTAAGCCCTTCTGGTCAGGGCTGCTTTTGATCTGTTCATCCCTCAGCCTGGTACTTGGGATTACCCTGACCCAGGTACAGCACCTTGCATTTGGTCTCGTTGAAACTCATAATATTCCCATGGGCCAATTTCTTGTCCAGCACCCCTCTGGATAGCATCCTGTCCTTCAGGCATGTCAACTGCACCACTCGGTGTCATCTGCAAACTTTTCTTAGAGTGCACTCAGTCCCACTGTTTTGTACCATTGATGAAGATATTAAGCAGGACTGCTCCTAATACAGACCCCCAAAGGATACCAATTGTACTTGATCTTCATCTGGACATTGAAACATTGACCATTACACTCTGAATGGAGTTATCCAGAAAATTCCTTATCCACTGAACAGTCCATCCACCAAATCCATCTCTCCCCAGTTTAGAGAGCAGGCTTCTGAGGGGAGCCATCTCACATACCACTATGCAACTCTCTTTGGCTGAACATCTGCAGCCCAGCTTTCCTCTGTTCACAGAAACTGAGAGGATATGAAAGTCAGGGGAAGCATCACTCGTTTTCTAGAACAGAGCAACACCCTGACCAGTCAGATACTCTTTTTCTAGTAAGTGCTTTGCAAATTGTGCCATAGATTAAGTGAGAAATGAATTAACACATGCAGACTTAAATTTATTTTCCATCCTAGACAGTGATTATGTTCTAGGAAAAAAAAAAAAAAAAAGAAACCTAACAGATTTAGCCACTTTTGTCCTTTGGATAAGGTTGATTATGTATGCGTATTTAAGCACATCAGCAGTCCATACCCATTTGGAGGTCCTTTTATTCTTACATATTGTATCTATCTGAATGAGTAATTTTAAGGACAAACACTACAGGCTACCTCTGTAACATGTAAAACACTATTTACTTTGGTTATCATGATGTAATGTTTAAATATTCAAAAAAAACTTAAAGGGCAATAGTTATTTACAAATATAGCTGAATTTAAATCAGAGACAAAAATACATAAAATTTCACAAAAAAAGATAAAAAAAACCAAAACCCAAAAGAATATTATTAGAAAATAAGACTGACTAAAGAAAAGGTATTTCCAAAGGCTTCAAAGAGCTTCCACTATCACATACATGCAGGGTGTGACTTTGATGTAATATCCTATTATGGCTACGTTTAAGCTAACAGTGGAGTATCTTAAGAAAATTACAGCCATAGATCAAATGTACCAAGGAGTTACCTCCAAGTATTTTTAAGGCTCTGACTTCATCCACACTGCAAATGCTTTTAAACATTATTGCTGCCTTAAACACCTAGAAAAATAAGCCTACTAGCATCTTAAACAAACTGGAAAAATAAACCCACTTTGTTATCTAAAACTGAGTTGAAACACCAGAAGAACTTTTGTTACAGAAAATATATAGATATGGACTAATTTTTAGGAGTAATTATGAAAATTAGTGACACTGCATGTCCATATTGGCACAAATTAGAAAACATCATTAACAGTTCAGCCAAGTTTAGCGAAAAATAATAATATCCTTGAACCAGTCAAACTAGATTTTAAGCTAAATATATCAGTTACATTAGGTGTTACAATCATACTGTATTTTATGTGAAGTCAGGGTTTAGGGGAATTTTTTTGTGTGCCAACATATATATATAGTTTAGTAAACCTTTTGTGCAGTATATAATCAGTTAAAACAAACAGGAGCTGCAAACTTGATCACCTGGCAAGAATTCCATCATCCTACCCTGAACAAGTTAAGTATCTGTCTGCAATAACTTTGAAACAAACACATCTTCACCCCAGATGTTTGCAAGAACAAGACAGGTCTTAGTCTTCCCTGAAGATCAATAAATTCAGGTTTTTAAAGCTAACGTTGGATATGAAATAAAAGCACTGTACAAAAGCATCAAATCAGACCAGCACTACTAAAAAAGCTAAAGTGATCTACTGTTCCTCAGTAAAAAATAAATGCATTAAGGTTTCTAGAAAATTAATTTAGTCATTCAGGAGGCTGAGCATTAACAACTTCCAAAGTAAATTTAAAGGGCAAACAAATGCTCGGGAAATACAGAGGTTCATATGTTTGCATCTGTTGCATTTATGGCAGTACTTTTGCTGAAGGAATTTAACCTAGTATTTACTGGATCTACAAAAGTTATTCTGAGCCCTATACTTACCCTTTCTATCACAGCTATTACTAATGTATCCCGCTTCATTACATTTAAAAGTTAACTCAGTATTTCTGCTGGGTTTACTCACATTTTCCCAGGGCATTTGTTTATTCCTAGTTTACTGAGCCAGCTTTCCTCACCAGCACTTTTCCCCTCGGTGCAATGGCAGAATTCCTGACTGAAAAATCCAAACATTTCAAATGCTCCCTGGCGGAACTCAGGCAAGGGAGCACATAACAACCAGGGCTGGCAGCACGAGGAAAATCATGGTGCTCACTAATATCCCACCCATATCCACTTTAGTTTCCAATATGAGTTATAATTGAAATCTGAAGTAGAGATTTACTTCTGGTGCCATTTTAAAAACAAACAAGCAAACAAAAAAGCACAGAATAGGAAGGTTTATTATGCTTCCTGTTACTGCTGCAGAAATGTTTCTAGTGTATGCTGTATAGTATGGCATCACATAAAGCTCTTCACTCACTTCATCTCGCCTTAGTAAAGGAACAAGCAATCCAGAAGCACAGGATGACAGAATTGGTTTGTTCAGCCTGGAAAACAGAAGGCTTCAGGAGGATCTAACTGCAGCCTCTCAGTACCTGAAGGGAGCCTACAAGATGGAGATGGTCCTTCTACAAGCACATGTAGCAACAGTATAAGGGGGAAGGCCTTCAAACTGAAAGTTTGAACTGAGAGTAGGTTTAGATTGAGTATTAGGAAGAAATTCTTCACATGAGGGTGGGTGAGGCAATCAAACAGGTTGCTCGGAGAAGTTGTAGATGCCCCAGCCATGGAATTGCTCAAACCAGGTTAGACAGAGCTCTGAAGGAATCTGATCTAGTCAAAAGTGTCCCTTCTCACAGCAGGGGGGTTGGAACTAGAGGTTGCATGGAGACCTCATAGCAACCTTCCAATATCAGAAGGGAGCCTACAGCAAAGCTGGAGAGGGTCTCTTCATCAAGAATTGGAGAGACAGGACAAGGGAGAATTGATAAAAATTGAAAGGGGAAATTTAGGCTAGACATTAGGAAGAAATTCTTTACTGTGAGAGTGGTGAGACACTGGGACAGGTTGCCCAGGGAGGCTCTGGGCAGTGTTCAAAGACAGTTTGGATAAGGTCTTGAGCAACCTGGTCTAGTGTGAGATACCCCATGCACATGGGGGTTGGGACTTGATAATGTTTGAGGTCCCTTCCAACTCCTAGTATTTTATGATTCTATGATTATTATACCTTTGACCACCTGCAGGTTGATTCATTTTGCAGATTAATGTATTAATACTGTGTGCCTTGGCATTAGAATAATTAAATTTTGTAACAAATAATTAAACAGTATAATAAATAAACCACAACAATATAATAAAAGTAAAAAGTAAGCTTACCATTTGAGGTACTCCAAAAACAACAACATTTCTATAATGGGAAAAAGAAACCTGAAATACAATTTGAGCATAAATCTTACTGAAAATGGCATTTATAGTTAGAGAAACTCTCACCATTCTTTTCTCCTAATCCCTCTAGCTGCAGTTCTTTCAACAGGGATTTAAACCAAAAATATGTAAGGAGATCCCTTACCAACTTTTAATCACAAGAATTTCCACATAAAGAAAACTTCATACTGTTGAACAGCAACAAACTTCTACTGTCTGGCCAAGAATATGGAATAGCAATTCTAGAAGTACAGAAAGCATTAATTTAGAAAATACCTATGTGATTTTACTAATAACTAAAGGGTTATTTTCACAACTCCTGTATACGATAAAATAATGTATGCTTTAGATTTGCCCCTTCTTTTGTTAAATGTTAGCTAGCTATAAAAACTTTCTAGGCATTCTTATGACCGAGTTCTTCTGTTCAGTGCCATGAAGTTTTCCTATGCTCCTCTCTGAACACATACACCCCCACAGCCAAAAAAAACCCTCACACATAATTCATCAGGCCCAAGCTTGCTCAAGGAGCCTTTACTGATAAAGGAAGCACTTGAATAAAGCACAAAAGCAGCAGAACAGCATACACCAGATTCCCAGCACAAGTACTTTGCTCAAAGCCAATATAGCATCCTGTGGTCAGACAGCATTTCAGCTCCTTCAGGAAAGTATTTCCAAACTTAAAAAATCTCAATCATCCCAGATTCATTCTTATATCATTCACTACCTACCTTCCATAAATCTGAAATATAAAATTTGGTGTTCTGATGTACCCCATCTCTCCAGGCACGATATCTGGAGTACCAGACTAGCCAGGGATTCAATTCATAACCGACAGCCTGGAATCCCTTTTTTGCAGCTGCTATCACCTATGAAAAAGAAAATAAATCTTCACTTAGAAACATATATGTCTATTCACCTAAACAGGAGCACACAGTTTTATTTAAAATATAAATCAAAGAGCACTTTTCTAAGTCATCTTGGTTTTAATGCCCAACAGATTACTACATAGTGAACAAAAACTCAAAACAACATTTTACTATTATTACTAGTCCAACTGAAATATAGTCAGGCAAACAAAATTAAAACAAACATTCACAGGGCAAAGCTGTGGGACTGCAGTACATCTATGATTTACATAAAAGTTCAATTTAACACATTAATGACACTGTCTTGGAATTGGAGTACCAACATTGATCCCTGAGAGAACAGTGAAACTTGCAAGCAAAAACACTCAAAATTAGACCACTTATTTGAAAAGCAGTGAGGGATAGGCACTTGAGCAGCCCCTGAATCAGAGACAAAATAACATACCAATAGAAAGGGTCTGAAAGTAATCTGTTGATCTACATTAAAAAAAAAATTAAAAATGCATTGATTTCTATAATAAAGGTTTAAAACATAATTTAAACAGTTACTGCCAACTTCTAATCAGGAATTGCCTGATGAACTATCAATTACAAAACAAGCAAGGTAAAATCAGGAAGCACACATTTCTTAACAGAACTTCTCAAACAGCCTTACCTAGACTGTATATTTTGCACTGTTAAAATAATGCATCTTCCATCACATACAGAGTACTTGCAAATTCACCAAAAGAATCTGACATTTTTACCACACTTAGAAATGTAACTATCTTCATATTTATCCACCGATTACACCTGAGTAATTGCTAAATAATTAAAAGCACCTGAACTGACTTTTTTCAGGACAGATGCATCAAGGAAACACCAAGTGCTCAATTTTAGGCACCTAGCTTTCCAAATAATCTTCAGTCTCCATTTAGGTACCTATATAATATACAAAATTAATGACACAGCAGCTATTAAAATTAGATAGCTCTGATGAGAGTCATCAGCCATAATGATGAACAGAGAGAGCATCAGACACTGCAGTTCTCTCATGCCTAATTTTTTTGGTCTTTTTCCTATGCAGGTACAATTCAAGTAATCCTCACAGATATGGGGTTCCAAATCAATTTTTTTTTACATGGACAAATAGTTGACTCAATCACATAAAACATGGACAAAGACAGCATTCAAGAACTTGCATGATTCCATCAAAAACCACCATCCTGTTGCTAAATTTGACTTGAAGCAGATAGTTATGAAAAAGCATACAAAACATCACAGCAACAAAAGAAAAATCAAACCACATCATTCTCCACAATATCCTCATCTCATTTCACAAACTGGGGCTGAAGCAATACTCTGGAAACACAGTATCACTTTTTCTTTCATGATTCTCACCATTTCTCTTGGTTCTTATTCTAGTTTCACCACATGGATTTGGAAGCAGCAAAGCCAGCACTGCACAAAGATGTGAAGACTACAGTTCTAACCCCACCAGGATTTTTATTTCTATGATCCATCGCTCATTGGCCGTTTCTTTTTGCACTTCTATCATCTTTATACATTAAGAATCTCACAGCCTCACTTGCTGCAGCTACACACCTTTGTGGAATCACAGCTATTTGTCAATCAGTACCAAGACTCTGATTGCATCTTTTCAAGTGAACGCACTGTGATTCCCTCCAGTCATCATAATGACATTTTGTCCACTACCTTGGTCAAGCTAAAGGTAAGACTGCAGCAAAAACTATTTATTACTCATCAAAACTTTGAATGTAAACTTTCCCAGCTTTGATCCTTTTCATAAGACTCTGACACAACCATCGGACGCCAAAGACAAGACATTTTTAAGAGTGAGAAAACGCAGCCCCAGCATTTTCGCACTTTTTTAAGAGGTGATCTAAAGAGAAGGCAACATTCACAACTTACAACGCGGCCATCTCCGCTACCAATGTCAACTAGGGAGCCATTTCTGTTTTCCAACATTTTCAGCACATTCTGGATCTGAGCGGCGGTTGCAGGAACGAAGGGCAGGCACACCTTCCTCAGGGCCGGGGTCACGAAGGGGGTGGCCACAGCATAGAGGGCTACCAAGGTCCCTCCCACACCGGCCGTGACCAGCAGCCCCCAGCTGCTTCTCCGAGAGCCACTCTCGCCCTCCTCCTGCGGGACCTCTTTCGCTAGCGCCTGGGACATCGCGGCCGGGGACGGACAGAGACTGTTTTCTGTCACTTGAAACAAGACGGTATCTTGTAGCAAAGAGCAAGCACGTAAGAGAGTTAAAAAAAAATACCGTATACCACCACTTCAGCCGATCCCAGAGAAATGGTACAGCAGCTAAAAAGCTGAGGCACGATGGGGCAGGAATACGGTTTCTATTTAAACCCCTGGCCCTCCGCATGCGGGAGGGGAGCACTGCGCCCCAAATCAGTTCAAGAGCGGCGCAAGCAAGGACCTCCCCGCCACAGACCTCCCGGGAGTCCGTCATGGGGACACATCCAGGAGTTACCGTTATTCCTTTGCGGACAAACTTTTTCCTGGGACACAGGGACATTCACCACCACACACCCCAACTCGCCAATGCCCAACCCAGAGTTATGCTCAGCCTGCAAAATTTGTAGGGAAGGGCAGTACTACTTTCCTATGAACGGGTGGGGGACCGAAACCTTTCCGAAGGCGCTCCGGTGAGAAGCACCGAGCACGCTTTTTCCACCCAGTGCCTGTCTTCCCTCCTCTGCCCTCACGTAACCGGGCGCAGCACGCTACCACCTCGCCCAGCGCCCGTACGCCGCTCCGTCCAGTACATTCTCCTTCCTTCCCGCCCCGTCCCGTCCCCGTGAGCCTGGGGGGGTGCAGCCCCGAGCGCCGCATTCCTTCCCCAGCGCCGAGCGGCTTCCAGAAGGCTCTTCTGGGGGCGCTACAAAGGTCCCGCCCGCGAAACAAGGTGTGGCTGTGGCGGCTGCGCAGGCGCGGCGCCGTGCGTGGTGTCGTGGCGGGCGCGGCTTCCGGGCGTGTGCGGCTTCCGGGCGGTGCGCGGGGGTGGCGGTAGTCGGAGCTGGCGGTGTAGCCATGTCAGCTATGGGGACTCTGGCGTTTGACGAATATGGACGGCCCTTCCTCATCCTTAAGGATCAGGAGCGCAAGACGCGCCTCATGGGGCTGGAGGCGCTCAAGGTGAGCGAGCGGGGTGGCCGCCGGGGCCACCCGCAGGCCCGGTCTGGCTGGACCGCTCTGCGCCATGCTGTGTCGTGCCGTACCATAATGCTGCGGGGGGAGGGGGAGAGGAATGGGAATGGGAGTGGAGTCCGGACTAGGCTTGTAAACGGGGGAGGTATGGAGGAAGAGAGAAGGCATCGCTCCGGGGCTGGGAATGCGCGGCACGTGGAGTCTCCGTGCCGTGGATCCGCCCCGGAGCCGCGGGGCTTTGGGGCCCTTACCCCCGTGGGTGCAGCGCGCCCCTCCCCGTGGCTCCGGCCCAGCTCCCCACTACTGCCCTCCCCTCCTTAGACCGCCGCCTGAAGCTCGGTCGCCGAAGGAAGGCCGGGGCTGAGTGCCTGTGGTACAAATCCCGACGAGGAAAGGAGTGGACACGGGAACAGAGAGCTTGTGGATGCCCCATTCCTGGGGGTGTTCAGGGGGAGGTCGAATGGGGCATTGAGCAATCCGGTCTAGTGGAAGGTGTTCCTGCCCTTGACAGGGCAGGATCTTCAAGGTCCCTTCCAAGCCAAACCATCCTTCGATGATTCTATGATGGGCAAAATTCCAGTGCCTTATTTTTTAGTATTGCCGGCTTCTGTTGCTCCCTGCTTTGAGCGTAAGGGCTGTCATTTGGCTGCTCTGCTTTTGCATGCTTTAGGCAGAGCCAGTGCAAGCAATATGAGAAAAGGCACAGGAAGTGTTCCTGTCATAAAACCAATACACACATTCTTTTCCAATCACAGTTGTTGTTAGTTAAATTACAGCATTTGCACCACTTGCTGTGTTTTCCTTAGCTTAATATTGTGATTTCAGAATGTATGATAATGATTTAATTTCTGTCTTTATTATTCTTTGTTTTACAGTCTCACATAATGGCAGCGAAGGCTGTAGCAAGTACTCTGAGAACATCCCTTGGGCCCAATGGTAATAATGAAAAACTTTTAGTGGTTCCCTCTTAGTAATTGTTGGGAGGATTTTCAAAATTTTCCTTCATCCTTTGAACACGTGTTTTTTAGGCTTGGATAAAATGATGGTGGACAAGGATGGTGAGGTGACTGTGACAAATGATGGTGCTACCATCCTGAATATGATGGATGTGGATCACCAGATAGCCAAGCTTATGGTGGAGCTGGCTAAATCTCAAGATGATGAGATTGGGGATGGAACTACTGGAGTCGTTGGTAAGAAAGTATTTTAAATTTAGCTTCCTCTTTCAGGTTTAAAATCAAGCTGCTTCAGCTATTAAAAAAATGTGAGAAATAACAGTAGCTTTTCTGTAGCACTTCTTTGGAGTATTTATTTTTGCTGTATTCCTGTCAGTTCTTGTATTAGAAGTCTTCTAATCAGGAAGAAGTCTTTTGTGTATTTTTGAAGTTTGGTTACATTTTAAGGTAGTGCTGAGAGCCCCCTTGATGCTTTGAAAAGTTTTCTGCATAATTTTCTTCTGTAATCTCTTTTGTCCTTCCTTGATCCCTGGATTTTATTTTGTTCTTAACATAATGTGGTTTTCTTTCTAAGCAAAGCAGGTAGGGGTTTTTCTTGGTTTTTTTTTTTGCTATTTAGGAAACCTTGAATTTTTAAAATATTGCAGGAAAATCAAAAAGTGGTCCTTTTAATCTGTTGATAATGTACTTAAAGTTATGCTCCAATCAAGAGTAAAACTTTTATTTTTTTTTTTAATAGTTCTGGCTGGGGCATTACTGGAACAGGCTGAGCAGTTGCTAGATCGAGGCATTCACCCCATCAGAATAGCAGATGGTTATGAGCAGGCAGCACGAATTGCCATTGAGCATCTAGACAAAATCAGTGACAGCTTCCCAGTTGATCCACAGAACATTGAGCCTCTGATCCAGACAGCAAAGACAACTCTGGGCTCTAAAGTGTAAGTCACAAAAACTGAATATTGAATGAATATTTACCCTTCTGTTGAAAACCCTCTACCTGGAAAGGAGAAATCCTGGTGTTTTGGTGGATTTTTAAATTGTTTGTGTTATTGGAGTGATGCTGAAGGCTCTTCTATGTTTTGTTTTGCCTAATTCCTCAGTGGACTCCTGTCTTGGGATAAGAAATTGTAAGTCCTTTGTCACCAAAGGGTCAATTCCATGAAATTGAACAGCTGTAGCATCAATTTCATTCTAACCTGATAGTTCCAGGTTTCTGCATCATAACAGGTTCAAAAAGTAATGTAAATCTGTTAAAAGTAGTAACATGTCATCTTTTGGGTTTTTTTCCACTAAAAAAGATTTAACTTAGAATGGTTCAGTTTCCTTTATGGGTTCTGTGTGTAGTTCATGAATTCAGACATTGGAAGGGCATCCTTTGGAGAATTGTCTTATGAGTAGTTTCTGTTTTTTTGAAGGTTCTTTAGTAGTTTAGTTCTCCTGACTTGTTCAAAATCTGTGTTGAGACTCCCTTGATAAAGGTTCCTCACACTGACCATATTGTGTGTTCTGTTTTCTGCCATAGCCAGCACCTTCTATTTCTGTGAACAAACAAGCAGGACCACCTCTTTTAATACATTGTCTAAAAGTTGATTACTATAGTGGTACTTCTCGCTTTTTAAGATTGATAGAATCACCTTTTTCTTCCAAATTGTGGAAATGGAGTACAACTTGATTATATTTTTTTTCAAACCTAGAGTGAACCGCTGTCATAGGCAAATGGCAGAGATCGCTGTGAATGCTGTACTGACAGTAGCAGACATGGAACGTAAAGATGTTGATTTTGAGTTGATCAAAGTGCAAGGCAAAGTGGGTGGTAGACTGGAAGATACACAGTTGGTTAAAGGAGTGATTGTGGATAAAGATTTCAGTCATCCACAGATGCCTAAAGTAAGTGATGCCTCTGTGTGTGTGTCTCTTGTGTGTAATGGCTTAAATAAGAATTTCTAGCCTACCTCAAACGTTGCCCTTATATAGTATATATTAAATATTTATACAGTCTTGTGGTTTGGCTTGGCTTTTCACCCATATATCAACAGAGGAAGAGGCAAAGAACATGAAATTTTCTATATTGGAAGAGACTGAATTAGAATTTACAACCAACAATATTGAGAACTTGTGGTGGAAGGGAGGAGTTACTGTACTGGGAGGAATTAATGTACTGTACTGCTATCCTGGTGCAGGGTTCTGTGTTATGTAGAAACAATTGTCCTTGGTGTGTGATATGCTTAATATGCTTAGTGCAATGCAGTGTCAAAATTCTTAACGTTATGGGCTGCTATGTTGTCCTGTTAG
The DNA here is from genome assembly GCF_971803275.1 of Cyanistes caeruleus. NCBI lineage: Eukaryota > Metazoa > Chordata > Aves > Passeriformes > Paridae > Cyanistes > Cyanistes caeruleus. The sequence goes on from NC_141701.1 coordinate 72,626,990, forward strand.
GAACACTCCTAACAGAAGCTGTCCTTGTTTTATGTTTGGCATAGGTAAGGTCTCCAAGTCTTTGGGCAGTGTACTACTACTGTTTTAAGGTATTTATCTAGCAGGTGACAGTGTTTATCCTGTAAAAAGGAAGGCTGGTAGAAAATATCAGTTATGTAATAGCTGAAAAGTTGCTACAAAGATGAGTAGTAGTCTCAGTGGTCACAGTGGATAGGGATGGTTTAAGTGATTTTTTCTTTCGTTTTTTAAACATTGTACCATTATAAGGCATGACTGGTAAAGATTGTTAAGGGCTTAAACTTGGAGCTATGGAATTTGCTGCAAGTGGTTTATTGAGACTATTGACAGAATTATTTAGTTAACTGTAGAATAAGTCAAATGATCTTCACACCTTTTCCTGTGTTTGTGTTTATAATGATACATCTGTATGTTTTGCAAATACGAGAAAGATATGTTAATGAGGTCAAAAATCATCTTTTTTTTTTTTTTTTACTTGCCAGGAGCTAAAAGATGCTAAAATTGCAATCCTTACTTGTCCATTTGAGCCACCTAAGCCTAAAACCAAACACAAGCTTGATGTTACATCTGTGGATGATTACAAGGCACTGCAGAAATACGAAAAAGAGAAGTTTGAAGAGATGGTGAAGCAGGTAGCCTTCAGGATTATTTCTGTTTTCTTTGTTTTTCATAGCCTTTAAAAAAAACCAGCATAGTGCATTGATTTGTTCCTCTAAATGAGCTGCTAATTCTGGTGGGAAGCAACATACAAGCAGTTTTAATGCTATGAATCAAAGTTAATTTAATGTAAGAAAGAGATACCAACATGGTTTAAAATGTATTTTGATCTCTGTGTGTAACAGAGTTCTTCTTGAGAATTGTCTTTTGAGAAAATAGGGAGAATAAAAACCATGAAGTGTTTTTCATTCCTTTGTTAGCTCTGATCAAAAGGTTGATGATTTTTGTTGCTTTTAGATAAAAGACACTGGTGCAAACCTTGCCATTTGCCAGTGGGGTTTTGATGATGAGGCAAATCACTTGCTGCTCCAGAATGAGTTGCCTGCTGTTCGTTGGGTTGGTGGACCTGAAATAGAAGTAAGTAAAACTGGGCTTTGTACTTTTCGTTGTTAAAACATTTATGAAGTAATAGGCTGTACTAGCTAAAAGTTCAGGCATATCACTGCATACCTGTGTGTATGGGTGGGTACTGGAAAAAAAGCACTGGGGATTTGTGACAAGAACCTACCGTGAAGGGGATTATGGTTTATAATTGGAGCATATGTATATTACTTAATAAAAGTTTCAGGTGTCTAGGAAAGTTTCTGCTTTTGTCCTGCTGTTTGCAGAAGCAAAACATTGGCTGAAGTGCTTGGAAGTGAAGGGAAGATAACCTTTTGGAGTAGGCATTTGACAGATACTTTTCCACTAGTTTTATGTTTTGAAAAACTACATGGAAAAATCCTTTTAAAATAACTCATGGCTGTTTAACTTCAGTTAATCGCCATTGCGACAGGAGGGCGCATCGTGCCTCGCTTCTGCGAGCTCACAGCAGAGAAACTGGGCTTTGCGGGTGTTGTCCGAGAGATCTCCTTTGGAACTACCAAGGACAGAATGCTCCTCATTGAACAGTGTCAGAACTCCAGAGCTGTGACCATTTTCATTAGAGGAGGAAATAAAATGGTGAGATGCTTGCTTTGATACATAGTTGCAGAATGCGTAGTTGTTTTGTGAACCATATTAGTACACTCTTCTCCACTTGGTCTGAATTTTCCTGGCACTGTGGGCAAATAGGAAGGGGTAAGGCTTGTAGGCAGTCAGGACAGTGTGTCAGAAGTAACGTTAGATTTACATCCTATGTCTTTAAGTGAAAACTTCTGTTTTCTGTTAGACCATATATTTCATAAATATGGAAATAATTTTACCTGTGGATGCTCTTGATTATTTTTTCTCATGAGATGGTCACATTTATGTGTGTAAAGACATACAAGCATCTTTGAAATATTTGGTTTTATTGTACTTAGTTGTATCACCTCTGATTTAATCCAGTTAAAATAATTTAAAATAAAAACTCTGAACTACAGCAGACCTTATATCCCCACACCCTATAGCCCCCAGTCCCTCGGAACTCAGACCACTTTAAATGCTTATGTACTTAAACTGGGTTTTAGTTGCACTGTTAGTGTTAAATTGTATTTATTATAGGTCAGGTCCTACTTTAAATGAAAAACTATAGGGGGAAAAAAAGTCTGAAATTTTATTTTAGGAAAGCAGAAATACTGCTTTAAAGGTTAAGATTTCTGTTAAATCTACATTTCTTGAAGCTGGGAGTTGCCAGAAACTGCAGTCTGAAAATAATGTTGGCATTTAAAGTTCAGTGTGTCTTAGTTTTGTGTCTTGAAAATATGCAAGATTGTAAACCTTATCATGTATGTTTTTGTTATTTCAACTTAGATTTAACAAATAACAATATAATTTTGTGTATATTTTTATTCCTTCTTTGCCACTGGATGTCTCACATCCTCTAAGTAGTATAACATAGCAATAGTAGAACTGCATTGGAGCCATGAAAAAATCTTACCACTTATTTGCAGTTTCCATGTCTGTATTAGGAACAGCATCTTCACAGCCTTCAGATGTGTGTATTGTCAAACACATGCTGTTCTGTAATTCCAGATCATTGAAGAAGCAAAGCGCTCTCTTCACGATGCCTTGTGTGTAATCCGGAATCTCGTTCGTGACAATCGTATTGTGTATGGTGGTGGCGCAGCTGAAATATCTTGTGCCTTGGCAGTCAGTGAGGCAGCAGATAAGGTAAGGAAGGAAAATTTTCTTAAAGTTAAAATTTTCTTTAATATATGAAGGATTGAGGCTGCCTTAAGAGATTCCAGAAGAACTTCAAAGTTTTTCCAGAAAGTTCGGTAAAATGTGCTTTCTGACATTCCGTGATAACCAGTGTTAAAAGTTATCCTTCTGTCTCTGTAAAATGTCATTATCATTACTTTTTTTCCTTCTGTGCTAGGAGCAGTTTAATTTTTTTTAATTTTCAAGTAGTTACCATTCAGAGGTATATGTTTAGTTGCTGTATTCCAAATAAAATCTGTTTATTCTGTGTCTGTAATTTATATCTAGTATGAAAATATGCTTTTACTAACATTGGAGTTTAATAGCTTATGAATTTGAGTTTCTTTTCCTCTAGTGCCCATCTTTGGAACAGTATGCTGTGAGAGCTTTTGCAGATGCCCTGGAGGTAATTCCCATGGCCCTCTCAGAGAACAGTGGTATGAATCCAATACAGACAATGACTGAAGTGCGGGCGAGGCAGGTGAAAGAAAATAATCCTGCCCTGGGCATAGATTGTTTGCAGAAAGGAACAAATGGTAAGAACTGCAATGTGGAGAAGGAGAAGCATAAAATATTTTCTTTCTCGAAAGATCAAAATGCTCATTGTGGTTTTATTAAACCTGTGCATCACTCAGGTTATCCTAAATCTTGTGCCTTGCCATAATAAATGGGAATGTGCTTGGAGAGTATATGTATGTCTACCATGAGGAAAATGTTTAATTGTCTGAAAACCTCTGTTTGGTGGCAAGAAAAGTTGAAGATGTTGACTGGTATTGTAGTACAGGAAAGAAGGCTGCTATTAGATTGACGAAAAAAATCTGTGCTTTAAATACTGCAGTTTTAGTGATCCAGGTTACTCTGCAGTCCTAGAAACAGTTGTTTTGAGAAATAGCTTGAGACAAAGTAAACAAAAGGCTGGAAATATTTGTAGACAATGATGTTCACATACAGGTTTGTATATGTCTGCATATATAAACCTGGAGCAAATAAGTGAAGACTAAGAAGCCGGTGTATAAAACCTTATTTTCAACTGGATCTACACTTTCCACCTTCTTACCTACTCTTGTTTTTTTTTTCAGAAAAGAATGTGGTAAACTGTTACTTGTACATTCATAACCCTTCTTTGATTAGGTGTTCCTGCTTGATGGCATTTGACCTTTCACTTCTTTAGCATTTGCTCAGCCTTTAGGGTGCTTTTAATATATGTGTATGGAAATTTTGCTTTTCATCATTCTGCATTACTTTTTGAAAAGCACACCCTAGTTGAGAAAAGAGTTGTATCTTAGTGTCCTAGGATCTTTGGTAAGAACCCAGATGTAAAACTCCATTTTGTTCAAATTATGTTTTTAAACCACAGTGGCCACGAGTACTAATCTCAGAACGTTCTTTGAAATCAGGTGGAATTTACTATTACTAGTTATTAACACTTGTAGGTTAAGTGTTTTATCTAGATTTCACGAGGGTGTCTAATTCTTTGGCTTCCTTTTGGCAGATATGAAGAAGCAGCATGTTATAGAGACCTTGATTGGTAAGAAACAGCAGATTTCTCTGGCAACTCAGGTTGTTAGAATGATCCTGAAGATTGATGATATCCGTAGGCCTGGAGAATCTGAAGAGTGAAGGTTGAAAAGCAGGAAACATTAAGGGGCCACAGCAGTAGCGAAGACGGTAGTATTCTGATGCTTCATCTTCAGCTATTTATTCTGGACACTTTTTGTTTCACATACTGTAATGGCAAGTTGTTTGAAATAAAACAATTTAGCACTGGTGATTTCAAGACTTGTTTCAGAAGTATTGTTACATTTTTTCTTAGGGTGAATATTAATAGAAAATACTTCCTGAATGTATAGGGGGAAAAACATTAATAATGCAGCAATAAAATGTAATGAGTCATTTTCCATTGTTCATTATGGGGAAAGTGCACAGATTCTCATTTTAAGAGGTCTGTCACTCTTTGATGAAGCTAGCAGAAATTATTTTAATTACTTACTTTAATTAAATACTAACTAATTGTTTTAGCCTCCAGTGATTATCATATGTTAAATATATTAAGTATGACGTTTCAGTCTGAAGATTTAAAGGGACTGTATTCCATGCTTCCAGTTGCTTCAGTTTTTTTCTCTTGTTGCCTTTTTCCTGATTTTTGAGGGTTAAGGAGGGTTTTTTCCCAGGGCTATACACATTCAGCCAAGTGAGAGTTTCTCCCAGAACTTTGTCTATAGTACCACAGCGCACTTACTCAAAAGGTCCACAGTATGATACTAGAGTAGTAGAGTAAAATTTATTAGTAAGGTGCCTTGCCTGTGAAACTATCAGTAAGAAACTAGTGGCAGACCAGAATTAATGTACAATTTTTTTTAAAGATTTCCAAAGTGAGGGAAGTATTACAAATACCAACTCAGCATGACTTGTGTTACCTAGGGCAGAGGAAGCTCTACTGGCCACTGTTTGCCAGCAAGCAGGTCATGTTCTGATTTGGTTTTGCTGTGACTACCGTTGAGTCAAACAAAACCCTTCAGTGACTGTCGATAGAGGAAGAACGGTAGAAACAAGAAATTTACGAATTACAGGACTTATTTTATTTCTAGAACTGTTTGTGGATAAATAGTGCAAAGCTTTAATGTCATTGATAAAAAATTAGTAGTGGGTGTTTCATCATTTTTTTGCCTTTTCCCAAATAAGCTTCATTTAGATGCAGTTCGGTGGACAACAACAGTTGTTTACTGCTGCCAAGTTCTGGCGTTCTGAATCTATGCAGGGATGTGTGACTGAAAACCTATAAATGTGGGCTCATGTAGAGCCATTTCTTACTTTGTTTGCTAATACAAAAGGAAAAAAGCTGTAGGTAGAACTTAAAAGGGAGCAGTGTACTTGTACTAATGTACCCTTTTCACCTCATAGTGAAGTTATCCATGTGATAGGAAGTGAGAAAACAGTTATTCCAATTTTACTCGTTTTTAATCTTCTGTCCCTTGGCGTGGTTGAACCCCTTTACCCTCTAAGCCCCACATAGTTAGAGGTTTTGACTGTAAACTGCTGCTTAATACAGAAGGAACACAGGACAAAGTACTTTGAAATTTGAAAAAAATACTTTCAATTTGAAAATAGAAATTATGGCTTTACTGATCCTGCTTGAGGAAATAAACATTTTCTGCTCTCTATATATAAATATTTGTTAATGTTCAACTTAGTATGGAAGTCTGAAGCTTGGTAATGGGACTTTGATAAAATTGTAAGAATTGGAAGTTACATTTTTTTTCAAGGGTTTGTACTTTAGCATAACAAATATGTGGCATTAGCACTATCAGTACTGCATAGATGCAGCTGGAGGACAAATGGCTTTCATCACAGCATGCAACTGGAACTTTTAAACCAAATTAATGAAACAACTTCAGCTCAAACTGGTACAGTTTCACAGCAAGAGTATTGAAATTTGTGCTTGACAGAACAGTGAAAATACCCATATTGGTAATTTGTGTGCCGTCTGGCTCTGGAAACATCTGAATAATGACAAGGTTTGGGGAGGCAAACACTGATCAAATTAATCATGGTGCATTGGTAACCATTGGGAAATAAAAGCCTGGCCTGGTGGTGTGCTTGGAAATGAGGTCTGTGTGGCCTACAGTTCATGTCCTGCCCCATGACTTCCGGGAAAATGCAGGGTTCACCACGGGAGGGCAACATCCACCCATCACTGCAGTAGCAGACTGCATCTGGATTTTTTTAAAGCAATCTGAGGCAGCCAGCAGGTCTTTCCCAGCACCACTGACATGGCACATGGATGTCATCAGCAAGAACTTCCTCTCAAGGGTTCAGTTACTTGAGTAATTTCATCCTCTAGATCCTCTAATCTAGAGGTAATCAATCCTCTTAGATCCAAGTTTTCACATCTTCCTAGGACCCTTAACCTAGCTGCCTTTATGTCCTGCTACTTCTAGTTCCCCTGATACCAGCGGCCCTTTCCCAGCCTTGTCTGTTGGTCCCTCTTGCTGTGTTCCGAAGCCTGGGTTCCCTTCCTCCTCTGATCTCACACCTCTGGGCTGATACACTTGTCTTTGCAGGGGCACAAGGTAAGGCTGCCAGGAGCACAGTGCACAGCACACAGACTTGCTCCTTTGCAGTCACACTTGGACCTCAGCAGCTGGGGCTCCATATGCATTCAGGGGTGAGCTTTTTACTTAGGGTGCATCACAGCCCAAGTGGATTTTTTTTCAGGAATAGGGTTAAGCAGAGCTGTGAAGCAACTTTCTTGTTTCTTTCAGACACTTTTTAATACAAATGCATTCTTCCTCTGCTGAGGGAAAAACTCGCTTCTTGATAATTTCTGCATACTGTGCAGGGAAAGATGCCTTATTAATGTGTACAGTTCACATCCCAATACTCCAATGTGACCAGCTCACGGATAGGATCTTAAGTGGAGCAAGTCAAGCAGGTCTTGCTAATCCGCAGGTCTATTAGCTCTCCCTCTATTATCAAGACATTTGAATATTAGGATAGAAAATAGGATAACTATTCGCCTAATCTAGTCTGAGTAGCTCCAGAACCTACCTGGGCTGTATGTCCTTATGCTAAGTCTGCACAGAGAAGGGGCTACCATAGTAGCTGTGGCAGGATGGCAGGGCTGTCCCTCGCAGTATTAAAAATTGCTGTTACCTAGGCTGCAGGGATGGTTTTTATACCCTCTTGACTCATCATCATCTGAGGAGCAATGATTCAGTTGTGAGGTTTGGGTCTAAGAGTCTAGGCTTGTTTGGCCTCCCTGCACAGAAGTACCTCTCCATGTCATGTCTTGGAGGGTTTCCCAGGAACTCTCTTCCAGGGAACATGTCTCACCATGTTAAACAGCTAATTAAATGGATTGACAGTGTTTGCTTTATAGGCAACTCATCTCTGTGATATGAGACACTTCACTAAACTCAAATGACTATGGAGTAAAGCTTTAGTACATTCTCTGTAAAACATGGTGTCCTGGTTTAGGGCAAATTTGGGAGAAAACCTCCGAATGGGGTCCCTCTGGAAAGCAAATTCAAGTGGCCTGCCCCAACTGGTTCAGGAAAATACTTCCTTAAAGAAAAGTGGAAAAAACTGTTTATTTAACAGAAATTGAATAATATTAAACAATGAAACTTCTTGCTGTTCAGAGAGATGGCACATCCAAAAAAGTCCTTGTTGCAGGGTGTAGCTCGGCTCACTCAGGTTCTTATCAGTGCCTCCTGCACTGGAAAGTGCTGAGGCCCAGGCCTCGATGGACCACAGGTATGAGCTCCCAGTGTTTCTCTGGGTTTTCAGTCCAGAGCAGGTTTGAACAGATCCAATGAAAAAACAGTCCAGGAAACCTCCCTGCCTCAGCTAGCTAAAAAACTAAAAGTAGAGGAGAGCTCTGTCCCGCTGTCTGTCCATGCTGCAGACAACACAGTCCGGAGCAGGATGCTGGGGAGTGAGTGCTCTTTCTCAACACAAACTGTGCGCTTCTTCTTTCCCCCGCTTTGCTCTCAGAGCCAGTCTTAAAGGTGCAGAACTTAATATATAACATCAACAAGGCGGCTGGAGATACAAGCTTCACAAAGTCACCCAATGACACATGGACTCTGTGATGCCTGCCTGGTATACATGCACTAGAATCTGTGTTCCTTGTGAAATTCCTGCCTGAGCTATTTGGGACCAGTTGTTTTGTGTTGACCAATATTTGTGTTGCAGTGCGCCTTTTGGCTCACAGCAGCACAAGCACTGACAGAAACAGGTCTTGGCCAGTTCCCTGGTGCCTGGGTGCTCACTGATCACGAGAAAATGCTGGGGGTGGGAGAGAGCTGGGGAGAAGCTCTCCCTCTATTGCTCCAGAGCTGCATTTAAGCTTAGCCCATGCCCTTGCTCCTTGCCTGAACTATGTCTCAGCTATGCCTGTGCCTTGATGATACTGATGCTGGTTTGACTTTCTGGCTTGTCCTCAGTCTTGCCTTATCAAGTTGGACTTCCTGGTGATCTTCACTTTTCACTGACCCTGGTCACTGTGACTGAACGTGCTCTGCTTTTTTTCTTTTTGGGTACCTTGAAGCCAAAAAGCTCTGGAAGAGAACAGTGGCCCAAAGTCTGAAAAGAGAATTTCAGCTAGCCGTTTAATGAGTTGTTACTCTTTGTCATGGGCATCTCTCCTGCAGTGTACAGTCAAGAAGGTCTGTTCAAGCAAAAGAAGAGTGAGCAAAGGAAAGATGGGAAACCTCAATTAAGTCAGCACAGTCTGATAACTTGATCACAGGGAATGGTGTGTATTTGGAACTTTAGTAAGGATGTAAAGAAATATATTAGAAGTAGGAAAATAGATGTCAGTATAAGTAATGCTATCGTGGACTGCTAAAGACATCAGCTCTGAGGGATGGGGTATTAGCCGATGCACTCCCTCTCTCCCAGAAAAGTCAAGCAGCTGAGTAACACAGGATTTTAAACACTTGGTGTTTATTCTAAGTCTTTTTCTGTTTGAAGTAGGGTCTGTAATGTGATACAATGGTTTTTGACAAGAAAAAGAATTACTTCTTCAGTATCATCTTCTAAGTATTCCAATGCAGTGGCTGCATTGAATTGCAAAGAGGGAGCAGCAATGAGGAACTTCCTCCTCTGCATGAACTGGCTGTGCTGCCAAGCATGATATATTCTCTTCTCTGGACTGCAATATGTAGTGTCATTCTCAAATCCACAGGGGAGAAAAAATATATTAAGGACTGCTACACTTAAAGTCTCCATCTATCTGCAGACTCCTCCTAAGTCAAAATCTGCTGAAAACTGGGAAGTATCTTTGAGGAATTGTGACTATATGCTTGCCCTGTTCTAATAACTGTTTTTTTAAGAGACAGGATATTGGATTAGGTTAAACTGTTGGTCTAATGTGGAAGAATAACTATGTTGAGACAAGCTCATCAAACTTTGTGCTGTACATAAACTTAGCTGATGTAAAGAGCAAGGAGTAACTGGCTAACACTGATGAACTGGCAGATTCTTTCTGATTCTCACAAGGCAATTGTCAAAACTATGTAGCTGTCTAAGACTTTTGAAGAGGTACATCTAAGATTTTTAGATTTACCTCCTTTCCTGGAACACAGTCCAAAGTAACAGGAAGAGTACATTCTGTCCATTGCCTAATTTCTGTAAGAAAACAATTAATTTTTATACTTGGGTCAATCTTGTACAAGTTCAATAACAAGAAACTTTAACTCATTAAAATTTACAAAAATGCCACTGAAGCAGCATTGCTTTCCTTCTTCAAATATTTTGACTAGTTGGATATTAAATGAATAGTCTTGAAAAGATTTCCCTGAATTCAGATTTAATTTGAAATTATTTGGTTTTAAAAGAAAAATAATTATAGCTCAAATATTTTAAAATCTGGTTTGAATTTAAAGATTTTGTGATTTCTGATGCAGAAATACACCATGTGAAGAAAATGGTCTGTTTCTCTAAAACATGTAAGTAACCAAGCTGATTCCTAAAAAAATGTCATTTCTCTTTTCACTCCAGATCATGAGGGAGTGGTTTCCCTGCTGGCACAAACAGAGCCCATGTACACAGGGACATTATCTAGTGTCATCTCAGCTGTTCTGATCTCAGGGTATCAAGGTCTCACACTATCTCAGTTTCAAGATTTGATTTATGTGCCTTATGGCACCTAGTTCTCAGAGGCTAATAAAAAAACTGCCCAACAATAAAACTGCTTAGTTTTAATGTTTCCACTCTCTAAACTCAACTGTCTCATGGTGAAATTGTCTACTAGCTACTGGTACTCATCACTCACTGACTTCTCATCACCCAGCTCACATGTGAGAAATCCTCTGCCATCTCCTGACCATTCCCCGACATGTGCACCACTGACCCCCCAGCTGCCTGCTCCCAGGTGTGTGTACCCAAAACCAGCAGGAGCTGATGGTCCCCACCCTCAGCTGGATTTTCCAATTAAAATAATGCTTCTCCAAGGACTCTTCAACCATGTCTTGATGTGCTCACCCCCAGAGGTCATGGATTCTCCCTGCTCTCTGCTGGTCTTTGAATCTGAGTCTTGCTCTGAGGCAACATTAGCTGGTTTGTGTTTTCCACATCCAGCTACTGTGTTGGCTGGCATTTTGCAAGTGCCTTGACTAGACAGTTAGATATGAGATCCTCTCATTAACGCGTCTGCTGTAATTGGAAGAAGGCCAAAGGCCGGGAAAGGCAAGTTTCCACCACTGTCTTTGGTTTAAAGGCAGCACTAAAGGTTAAGTGAGTGCAAGTGCTAGTGACTGGGAGTGAGCGCAGAGGGACAGAAGGTGATGCATGGTGAGCAGTGGGGAAACAGGACTGATTGAAATGACTGAAAACCCACTTAGGAAACATCCTTAGCTGAGTAACTTCAACAGAAGGTTGCAATGGTACATCCTCTTAACACTCACTATGCTGCCTTGCTTTTCAGCTACATTGACTCCGCTCCTAAGAAAAGCTACTGCTGCAAATCCCATGGGAGTTCCATTTCTGAGTCCCTAGGATCTGAGTCAAGCTCTCTCTCTTGCTATTTCATGCAGAGATCATGCGAGTGCCCAGGAGATGGACAGATCATCACAGCCTTGCCTTCTTTTCCTTGACAAAGAAAATTTGCAGCAGTTTCTTCTCTTTTGCTAATATAGAAACCCATGTAACCTCCACCTCCTGATTGTTAAGGAAGAGCAGAGAACAGAGGATGTACCTATTTCAAAACTGAGCAGTGAATATTAATGCTTTTGAGTAGAAGTGCAGAAGTTAACAGGGACAACAAAGCTCAGAGGCTGTCACAGTGATTTCATTCCTTGGCTGAAACTAAGTATGAGAGAAGATGAAGCTCAGTTCTGGGGGGAGCACTTTAGAGCTGATGGAAAACAGGTCATGTTACTAAGTCCCAGGCAAATCTGGATTCCTGAGGCAGGAGTTATAGTGGGTATGGGTGTTTGAATCCTTGGCACACTCCCAGCACTGGAAGCTTTAGCTACTGCAATGCAGCAGTGAGAGCATCCAAGGGACTGAGATGTGGCAATGAGAATTCCTGTAGTGAAACAGTCCCTTTAAGGTAATGCAAAAAGTAGATCATACCTTGCTCCAAGAAATTAGAAAACAAAACTGTAGACCTGAAAATTGAGAAGCTTTGAGAAGGTAAACCCCTTTCTTAGCAAATATTCTCAGCTATTCCCTTCTCTCTAGCCTAGTGACAACTTGGTAAGGAAAGAAAATGTTTGAATGTGAAGAAAATCCAATAAATTATTCTTCTCTGAGGCTGTGAAGTCTGTCTCAAGACATATATTTCCTGATTTGCTGTTTTTAAATGCTTCTTTTCAGCCCTATGACACAGGCAAGAAATTGTCTGATTTAGTGACTGCCCAGATATGACAGGTGCACTGGTGCTTGCCTGAAAAGCTATACAGAAGAGCAAGATTTACTCCTCTAATCTAAGCAATATGTGTCTACATAAGTTCTTCCCTTGTCTGCAGCCTGACAGGTGGTAGCCCTTGCTGCATAATTCCAAGAAAATTTTAAGTCAATGAAATGGTGACCAGATTTATCTCTGAAGTAAATATATGTTCAAATCACAAAGAAGCTAAGGCTAATGAGGGAGATTTGCAAAGCAACAGCTTAGTGGACAGCATTAAAATTTCTTCCAGTATCCCATGAGATTCCAGAATAAAGGGAAGAGCAGGAAAAAAGAGAGGAACAGTATCCAACTTAAAGTGAACCAGCTTTGCAAATGCTCTGGTTTTGCCCTTGGTAAGGAAAGGTTCATCTCCTCTACAAAAGAGTTTCTAATTTCACACTTTTTCTTTACCATCTAATTAGGAGTACCTATGGGAAATTAACAGTTTCCCCATGCCATTTTCCTCAAATTGTAAGAAGAAGCTGAATATTTAGAAGCAGGGATGTGAAATCCAGCCTAATCCAACCTGAGCATTGGTCCTGACCTGTTACTCTCCCCTGCATAATTCTAATACAAGGATGATACCCAGCCATCCTCTCCTTGCTAGCCAGATGAAAACAGTCCCAAGAGCCACTAAAGAACAACAACAAAATCTGTATCAGAGCTTGGCAAAATGAGTAACCACGCCAAAAACTGGAAACACAGGAAACTGGACCTGGGTCCATACAGACATTATTGTCCTTACTTTCCCTAACGTGAGGTAAGAAGGGAATGAGTGGAAAGGAAAATGAGCAGTCAGGGTCAGCACTTGCAATTCTCTGCCTAACTCTGGAAGAACAGTGATATGTCTAATGATTAATGAGATGTGAAGTCAGGATTACTAAAATACTTTTCCAGCCTGCTGGGTGATTCATGTTGCAGCTCAAGACTTTGCTTTGTATCCAAACTGCTTAACAGTGAGGTTTCCACTCATGGAACCAAACAGATTTGTGGTGGTGGTGACGGCAAGCTAGCCTCTTGAGGTGCCATTCCTTCCGCTAGCGCCACTTGGCAGCCCCCACATACCACATGCTATAAACTCATCTCTCTCCTGTCACAGAAAGAAAGGAAAGGACAGGGGCATCCTGTTACAGCCAGGTCTCTGCCAGCCCTATCCAATTCCTGACATGCCCTTGTGTAGCCAGGAACCAGTGGGAGGGTGGCAGGCTGCTCAGAGGTAGGGCATAATAGCTGCCTGTCATGGCTCCCACTTCATGCCCAGATGTCCATTATGGAGCAGCACAGAAGAGACCAATCAGTTCAGCAGTTTCTGGGGCAGCCCAGCAACAGTAAACTCAAAGAGGGTTTGGCAATGAATACCTTCAAAGACATGCAGAGAATCACCAGGAGGTCCAACTTCCCTCTGCACTCACCTCCCCTAGTGCTGGGAATAGAAGCCATGCAACGTGCCTGCTGAAGTCCCCTCCTACTCACTACCAGCAGTACCCAAACAGCAGCTGCTCTTTGTGCAAATGTCCTCTTACATTTCCAGCTGAGGGATAAACAGTCCTGATGGGATAAAGGCACTGTAGATCTCTCTGAAGCACAATGATTAGTTTGGATGTGAGAGAGGGGAACCTGAGGACATGAGTGCATGCTGCTTCTTTCTACAGTCCCCAGATCAGTGATGCAAGAAGGTAAACTGATCCAAATGAGTGGCACCTCTCCCAAATCAGTGAAAGGAGCCACTGAGTCGTACAGTGCTGCTTTTTGAGAATATAAAGTCTTCCAGGGTTTGGTATAAAGGGATATTACTTTTGCACCAGGATGACCCCAGCAAGGGGAAAATGTGGATGGGCAAGTGATACAGAAACAGGGCTGAAAGTGTAAAAAAAAGATTTTAAAAAATGCAAGAAAGGGAGAGAAAATAAACTGTACCATAGACGTAAAATCCCTGAAAGTTCCTTAGAGCGGAAGGAGGAAAAGAGTCCCTGGTAACTTCCCTTCTTTCAGTGTAAGACATGTTAGTCCACAGCAGTGGGAGCACTGTAATTTTACCAAAGCCTCAAATCCACAGAGTAGCTCTCACCACTCACCTGGGATAATCTGTACCTCTGAGGATAGCACAGCTATTCTGATCAAGTCTCCATGATACGTGTGTCTGCAAAAATGCTGGACTAGGACAGGTGTGTGTCTGTCTGTAGTTTGATCTGTCATGTAAATCTGGTGCATTGTAAAATACTTAGAATACTTACTCCTGCACTTAATCTGTATCGTCCAGTTCAAAGGCATGGAGGTCTACTGTTTTCTCATCTTGCTCACTTCCAGGACTTTGGGCAGGTAAACAAATCCACACCTCAAAGAACTGACCTGTAGGCAACAAAGGGCTTATCAACTATAAAGGTATGAACAATTAAATGTGTTTTGGTTTCTTCAAAGAGGATTCATCAGCCAAAAGTCATGAAGCAACTAGAGAAAGGGGTGCAGGGTAAAGCAGAGAGAAGCTCTGCTGAAGGAATTGTCAGGAGTTAAGCCTGTCCAGGATGCCCCTGGGAAGAGAACTGTGAGTTAGTTCTTCATTTAGCAATCTCTGTGAGATTTACTGTCCTGAAGAGGAAGATAAAATAGTATCTTAAAGCAAATGTCATCTGCAACAACTGATAGCGACAGAACAAGGGGATGTGAAAGCTACCATTTTTTCTCTACCTGGATTTTGAAAGAGTAGAATCAGCAGATGTGAACCAATGCCTGGACATTTCTGTCCTTGCTCTGCTTCCATCGGCTAATCTGCCAGCGGAAGGGAAGACAACCAGCTGTGCCAGACTGTCGTTCCGATTGGGAACGGCTTTAAAGAACGACATGAACTCTCAAGGGAGTTTCAACACGAGAATTCCTTAGTTTATTGCTCTAGGCTTGTCTTATAGACAGATACGTGGAAAAGTACAGAAAGGAAACTCTTATTGGTTAACAAAGTGCTACATTACCATCATTGGTCAGGGGCACACTACCCCCCTGACCCTCTCCTGCAAGGGAAAACAAGAGGACAGATAAACAGCACCTGGCAGTTGTTTTCTGTCTCTGAGGATTGTTTTGAAATCCTCCTTTGAATTTCTCAGGCTAGCTTCTCAGGCAGGACTGAGAGGCCATGGGCCTGCAGTTTCTGCAGCTCCCTGCAGCCTGTTCCAAAGCTAGCATCCATACCAGACACTGGGCAACACTGGGGTCATGGACACAGGACTGCTCAAGCATCAGTTTCAAGACATCTGCACCACCTCTAATCATGGCAACATGACTGCTTTGCTTGAAGCCAGCTCTGTATATCTAGATGTCAGATACACACTTTAAAAAACTAGTGTTTTACCACTCAAGGTCAATTTTGTCCTGAGCACCTCACTTAAATAAATTCAGTCATGAATCATTTTTCATGCTAACCCCTACGAAATATGTCAGCAAAATACAGGTGGAAGTTGTACTCTGAGTTAGCACACAAAAAGTGGCTACCACAGAAGCTGCAGCCTTGTGTGAGTCTACCCTGAGCCACAGGTGCTAGCCAGAAACATGAGTCCTTGGTGGGGGGAAGCTTGTAAACAGCAAAGAGGATTTGAAGTGCAATTAGTCTGTGTGACAGCCGTGACTGCCTTCTGTCACCACACTGGGCCAGGCCAAATCCCCTTTCCTCCCTCTCTTGCACAAAGCTGAGCCAAGGCACAGGGCTTATAAACATGCCCAGCTGCCTGTCAGCCCATGGGAAAGAAAACAAATGTACCACAGCAACAGGCAGACCTGTATATGGGCAAGACCAGATTATTGGCTGGTGTGCCTGGCTATCAGATCTTGATGCATCCTAAGTAGGGAAATCTAGGATGCTGGCTGATACTAGTCACTAGGGGGTTTAGTAGTAGTCTCTTCTCTTCTTGTGGTCAGCAGTAACACTGATAGCACAGCACATCACAAGGGGAAATAAAATTACAGTATGGGTAGCAAGGTACAGTGCAGGCTATGGGATATGAAAAACATGGAGGCAGTTCCTCTGATCTTCCTGTCTAACGTATTTCCCTCTGGTTTCTGCATCTCCACCCAGGGATCCAGGATAGAGGTAAAAAAAGGCTAGAAGCTGAAACTCCATGTCAGGGACCGAGTATCTTGTGCCCCAAGTCACTTTCAATTGTGCAGCTCTTTGGCATGACAATGGCATTTTATGATTTCTCATGGCTTCTCAGCTACAGGCAGCTCTAGAAGACATCAGTTGGGTTGCAGTTGTCACCAATGTGCCCCTACATAAGAATGAAAGGTAACAAAATCCACCATTTTTATTTCCTAGCTACTTTCTCTTCCTATCCTTGTGCTCAGGAGAGTTGCTTATAACAAGGCCATATTTTATGTTTTTTAACAAAGCTTTGGTCTGCTTTGTCTTTGAAGTGAAAATCAAAACTCGAGAACTAGCAGTGTGGGAGGAATTAGGCTCACACATCATGCAGTCCTACATCTGCCCTGTCATTTTCCCTGGCCTGAGATGTTTTCTCCCACTCATTTCTTGTAATTCGTGCTCAGTCCTTCTGAAATCTCAAGCCCTGACATTTACCTGCAGAGTGGGAAGAGTCACAAGAGTGGTTAGCATGTGGTCTTGTTCAAGGAATGCTGGGGAATACCACCCTTCTTAAGAAACTGATTCAGTCACAGTAATGATATTTAAGGGGTTTAAGTAGAAAAGAATGGAAGTAACAGTTTTGGAGTTGACAAAGCAGAAGGAAAGTTATATGCAAGCTTCTGGAAATTACTCCAGAAGTCTAACTGCTAAATCCCTGAAGACTGGATATCTACCCTGCTTTTAGTCATTGTTCCAGCTTCCACAACAGAGTGACTTTCATTATTCTTCCTGTAGAAGGAGAAGATGACATTAACTCCACTATGCAATTTGTTCCTACCCTGCTGTTTGTTCTGAGTTCAGCCAGCATAGAAACACAGTCTCTATTCTGGGGACAGTTGTCCAAATAATTTGCCTACAGGCTCTCTTTAGCATTCAGTATTTTAATTCCGAGATGATTCATCTGGGACATGGCTTAACCATTATCAGGACTTAGGTCATGACTTTCAAATCAGCCTGAATTTTCACATCTCTGTCTAGCAGGATGACTTCTTCACTCTCACTTCTTCCTAACAACACTTCCTAACTGGGAGAAGAGTTACAATCAAACTATCAGTTCAGTTAACAGATCCAGGGCTCAACCCATCTGCCTGCATTGGTGGCCCATACTTCCCTGCACTCTGCAGTCTTTCATCTGTATCATATTCCTCAGGCTGCTGCTGAGTGTAGCTATTGAGTCACATGGACTGTATAGTGCAGAAGTGGAAACAGAATGCATAGTGAGGTGCACAAGGAGATCCAGAAACACAGAACATACATCCCACCAAAAGCCATGGGATCCATGCTCCCAGCCCGTGCACACAGTGTGCTGCAGGCATCTGGGCACCACGGGCTGGATTCAAACTTCTTGGACCTGTAGCCAGAACTCACAGTGTGGTGAGCTTGGTAATTGCCTGATTTCTCTCTTCATTCCATCCCAGAGAAGAGTGAAGCACTGCATTTTCCCCTCCTCTTCAGATCCACCTGATGCCCTTTTGGGGATGACACCAGATCCACCCCATCCCCTTTGCCTACATTAGCTGAAATGTTGCCTTTTACAGTGCAGGGCACCTGGCCAGCCCTCCTGCAGCCAGAGGCTGCAGCTGCAAAGGGCTGGTGTGTTTGCACAGCTCTATTCCATTCAGCTGCTCAGGAGGCACTGGGGGCAACCAGATCCTTTTCCAGACCCACTGGGGATAGTCTTTGTTAGGTCTGTTTATTCATTGATTTAAGCAATCCAGCTGCAATTATGAACAAGCTACTGAGAAAAGAATCCTGAGTTGAGGACTTGGTTCAGGGCAGGGCTTTTTGTCACTATGCTCAAATTCACACTTGCTTCATTGCAGCCTTGTCCCCATCACCAGCACATGCATGATGCAGTCACAGTGCTGATTTCATCACTTCACTAGGCATCACACAACTTTCTGGCAGCAGAAACCTCTTCTACCGAAGTCTCAAGGCTCTTTGACAAAGGAGACGGAGAAACAATCCTGGTAATTGCCACATTATCCTGTCACATTACCTTTGTCAGGTAGCACTGAATCCCTGATCCTCATTGGCATATTTGGCTCCTGTGAAAAACCAGCCTGGGTCCTGAAAGCATGGGGCAGCTTGATTTGTTTCCCCAAAGATGTCAGTGTTCCATCAGTTCAGGTTTACTTTAATTTGGAGTAAATCCTAAAATCTTCCTAACCTTTGATTGTCAAACTGGTTTTGTATTTGGCATACAGTTTTGCTAAGACCATGCTGAGCAATTCCAAAGGAGATATATTTGGGAGCCCTAAACATCCTTAGCTGCAACACAGAGTGTCTTTAAAATAAAAAATGTTGTGGAATCGCAGCATGGCTGATACCAGACAGGACATATGAAGACTGCCTATACCAATCTCCTTCTCAAAAGAGAGACAGCTAGAGAAAGTTTACCAGAGCCTTGTCCAATCATCTTTTGAATGTCTTCAAAGCCATAAACACACAACCAATGTTACTAACTTTGGCCACTATCACCATAAAGCCCTTTTTTTGTTTGTTTGTTTAAATGCCTTCCCTCTCACAATTTATACTTGTGCCTAGAAGTATAAAGAAGTACAAGATCCACCCTAACTCTTCTCTTCTCCAGACATTCTCCATTTTCTCAGCCTCTGCACATATGAGGGTTTCTTACAGTAGGCAAGAACCATACTTGGTTCTTGTGGACTGTTTGGTTTTAACCTCCCATGGCTTCTCTTGGATCGTTCTCAAATTAAAATAGGTCATTAGTAGGTGGTATTTTCTTCTCAATATTCTATACCATAATCAATTCACCATCCAGTCTTCCTATTTTAGATAGTTTAATTTGTTAGTTTCTTTAAGGTTTTCTTACATCTTTAAACCACAGTCCCACCATGGGACCCAGTTTTTTTCTGAGCTGTCTCTAGTTTTCCAGCTTGCATGTAATTGTGGTGCCATACCCAGGATTTCCCCATGTGGTATCAAATACTGATCACTCACTGCTACTTCCCACACTCATATTTAGGCCAACAGGAATCTTATTAGCTGTTTTTGCTGAAGATTTCACCATCCCTACTTTCTGCCCCTCTTTGGCCATGCAAGGAGCCCTTTTTTTTTTTTTTGTAGGACAACACAGTAAGAACTCATGTAATCTTATGTATCCTCTGTGACTTGGCAAGTTTTTAGGGTCCTTTTGTAAGAATTACTTTTATTCCTGTTCCTTTTATTTAGTATGTTCCTACTTAATTATATTTCTCCTGCCTGTAAGAAAATGCATTTGGTTTGAATATACTTAGCAAGTTATTCAGATCTCTTTGAGTAGCTTGCTCTTCTTGCTACTACCCTATTCATGCTTGTCATCTGTAGAGTTTTATCTGCTTTGTATTTTCCTTAAAATCACAGTTGAAATGTTAACCAGTTTTCATGTAACAACTGCAGAAACCAAAGAAAATAGAGCATTCCAATCAGACAATTATTTCTTCTGCCTATTGACAGTTCTCAATCCACTTAATCTATATTTTATAAACTTTGCATAGTGCATCTTCTGAATCAATACAACATATGATAATTCTCTATTTATCAATAGGTCATGCCTTACAAAAACTCTGAATGAGTGTATGAATTTACTGTATCAAACATGACTTTATTATAAAATTGAATGTCTCATTCCAAAAAGCCACATTCCTGTTCTGTAATTGTCCATTAGCAAGCATCTGTAAAAAGTTTTCCATTATTTTTCACTGGATAGTTACCAGCTACCTGGTCTTTAGATCCACTGGTCTTAAAGCTTCTCCACTTGAAATCCAGGAGCTGTGTTGGCACCTTAACATTCAAAGCCAAATTTCAGCAGGCTGGAGTTGAGCAGAATTTATTATGATTTCAAGTAATGAAAGATTCTGAGATGGAAGTAAGCAGAAGAAAATTGTACCTTGGACAGTGCGAGCATAACGCTGTTTGGTAGGTTTGGTTTGCTTGTTTAAGGTAGGTTGGGGAGTTGGAAGGAAAATTCAAGGAATAAGTGATGCAGGGAGCAGGAACAGCACAAAATAATAATACAGAGGTGACGTTGCTGAGAGAGAAGCAAGCAAAAGGTGTTCACCAGCTGACGGATAGTGCTAGTAGAGAAGTTAATACTAAAATGCCAGTGGGTGAGAAGAAGCTGGGAAAAAAAAGACATGGAGGTTGGGGAAGCGTAGAAGAAAGAGCATGTGCAAGAAAGGACTGGAGATGAAAAAAAAAGCTGAAATACTAGAAAGTATAGTACTGGGACACTGCATTTTTAGAAGTTATAAAGAGTGGAAAATGAGCTGTGGATGTTTCCAGCAAAAGACTGGGTTAAGTGCAGGAAGGGATTATTACCAACAGCAAAATCCTGGGTATTGAAAAGATGTAGAAAAATAAAAAGGGCTACTAACCCTTAATTCCCTCTTTGCTACTCCTTTTCAGGATTAAAATGTGCACCTAGGAGGATACTGGGGCATTAGGAGAGGTCTGTGTCTAGGGAAGGGTTAAAGAAGTGATAGGAGAGAAGGAAGGTCTTCTAGAGGGGTAATGAGGCATCTAAAAGATCATGAAGGACATTGTCTTAGGACCTGAAGGCAGTACAAGGGAAGAGGTGTGTTTGGGCAGGCATGAGATAACCTCAACACCATAACCATTCCTCAGCCATCATCCATGGCCACATGCTGGGGACTCCCCAGCCCCTCCACCCCACCAGCCTGAAGCCACCCTCCATGGGTCCTGGTGCGGGCACAGGCAGAATTCAGAGACGGCCCCTGCCTTGGACAGCTTGTCCTGAGATAGCTCCAAGTTCTAACCTGCTCCCTGCTTTCCAACAGCGTGTCCCAACAATCATTTATTATGAGGGAAAATGAGCCACATACAGAAACACAAAAGTACATATTTTGAGACATGGCAGGTGCTGCAGCCTAAATAACTCCCTGGAGTTCCTGTGGCTATGAAACAAATAGATGCTTCACACACAGTCATTTCCATGAGAAAGATGTTTTCAGGCCACAAGGAGGTGGCACTGGGCAGCACTGAGTCATGGGGTGAGGACAATCATCTGGGGAAGAAGCTTGACTGTGGCAGCAGGGACAGTGCTGCAGAGAAGTTGCTCTCTGAGTCACCATGGCCTCTCATTCCCAGGCCACCATGGTGCCCAAACCCTGAAGCCCTTTGCAGGCTGAGACCCTCCTTCCCTCCTGCCATGGGGAGCAGGATCTAGGACTTCACGGCAGCCTCCTCACTGTGCCCACCCTCCAGCCTCCAAGGGCAGTCAACATAGCACAACACCCCACTGACGGGGCTACGTTTGGTGGGATCTAGAGCCAGCAGGCTTCGCAGCATCCCAGCAGCCTCGGCTGTCAGGCGCTTCCAGTGCCGGGGCACATCCTTTTCCAGGCCTGTCTCCTGCCACTGCATGAAATCCTCAAAGAAAGGGTCCTCTGGCAGGCTCTGCTCCCAGGGGAAGTAGCCAGTCAGCAGGCAGAAAAGCAGCACCCCGAAGGCCCAGGCATCCATGCTGCTGTCAATGGGCACTCCCTGAGCATCAGCAGTGTTGCTCAGCTCGGGTGCAGTGTAGGGGATTACCCCAGCCACCAGCTTGAGCTTGGTACCCTTGGGCCGCGTGAGCCCAAAGTCAGTGAGTTTGACGAGCCGGCAGTCAGGATCGAAAAGCAGCACGTTCTCAGGCTTGATATCACGGTACACCAGCCCCCGGCTGTGGATGAACTCCAGCGCACTCACGAGCTGCTTGGCACACTGCTTTGTGGCCAGCTCAGGAATCCCATCCTGTGCAGGGAGAGAGACAGGTGGGATGGCACACACAGGGCACCTCAGCAGCCCTGCTAGCTATAGGGTCTCAACAATGCTCAGCATTGGTAAAGACCTTTGCATTTCTCACCTTGCAAGCCCAAGGCTGCTTTAGTGCTGCAGACTCCAGATAGACCCACAGCCCATTGCCTTCATCTCCCACCCTCTGACCCAGACATCCTTCAGAGGGGCCAAATGCTATAGCCCAGTCCCCATGGCCTTGTAGCAACACTCACGCGGGGTTTGATGATAGAGATGAGGTCTTTGTGGAGCGCTGGTTCATAGAGGAAACCATAGTACTGGCTGGACTCAATGGCAATTCCAAACATGCCAATGATGGCAGGGTGGGTGGCGAGGGACAGTGCTACACAATACTCATACAGAAAAGTGTGCAACTTGGTACTGGCTTTGGGGAGCAGCTTGAGAGCCATAGGAGTCCCTGGGGATAGGAAGAGTGGGTTTGACTCCTCTGAAAATCTCACCAAGATAAGAGAGATCAGCCACAGATCTAGGCAGTCACAGCCACAGAGAGATGTCTATTTCAAAGTTTGTGTGAATGCAAACAGGACACCTGTAGACACCAGATCTAGAAACACTGGCACTGCCACTGGTGTGATTTTTGGGCCCTGGGCATGCACAGGAGCCCTGGGCAGAGTAAGGACATTCAGGATACATGGGTACATCAGTCTGAGCTAGGACTACCAGGAAAGAACAGTGCCAGGGCACTCATATGGCCAACCCAGGACCTTCATTCACACCCTGTGTCCATGGGCCTTAGGGCACCACTGCAGCTCAGGCTTGGGGCTCCTTGACTGAGCCCTGTGGTAGGACTCCTATTTCCATCTATATCACATGCATGCTGGTGCATCTCCATGAACTATCTGGATCCTGACTTGTGGATTAACTTCCTTGCTTGACCTTGGACCTGTCTTATCACTATAATCTTGCTGGTATTCTGGGCTGCCCCCTGGGATCACCTAGTTTCTGGCTGGATGTAATGGGATGGTTCCTGGCTTTGGAGGTTCCCATTGTACTGGTCTCCCTGGGAATACTCCCTGCCTCCCATGCCTGGTGCCTGGCCCCAGTGTGCCAGCAGCCCACCCTGTGCCCTGGTGAGTGGAGAGGAGACAAGGCACAGTAGTTCACAGGGCAATGTCAGTTTCTTACCTCTCTGCCTGTGGGTCACTAGCATCACATGGCCGTACTTGCCCCTGCCCAGCTCCCGAATAACCTTGTAGTGCTCTGACACCTCAGTGTGCACCAGGCTCTGAGCAGTGATCTCCAGGAGCTCCTCTAGCTTGGTTGGTGCTGCTCTCCCTGGCACTGCTGCAGTCACAGCTGAGCTCTCAGCCATCACTGAGTGCTGCAGAAACACCACAGCTAGAGTCAGGAATATCACAGCACACAGAGAGAAAGCCAGATCAGACATGCAACACAAACCATGCAGGACATATTTCTGCCACTTGGAGCCTGAGCACTCTTGATGCTGCGCTAAAGTTGAACTTGCACTTTTATACAGCACATCTCTGGGCAAAGCTCCTCATCACTGAAAAGGGCTCTGTATTGAAGGGAACTTTCTTCAGCCCTCTAATCCTTTTGCCTAATATAGACAATAGGCAAAACAATAGCAGAGTCCCAGATTTTCAAGTGTGACCCAGTCACCCCACCTTGCTCTCCTTAGCCTACTGCAGCAAGACCTCATCTCTCTACTCAGAATTCCACCTCTACTGCTTACTGGCGAAAGTCCTTGAGGTAACAGATGAGACAGACCTGTCCCTTAGGCAGAAGCACAGCTAGCATGTGACAAAAGGCAGAGTGCCCTGAGAAAGCCAAAGGGGGCTCACTACCTCACATGGCTGATGACGTTTCTGACCAAAAGTCACGCATCTATGCAGCCAAGTAACTTATACAGGAAGTAACCTAGGACATCAATGGCATTTTGAACTATAGCCAGCTGCTTCAGACCCATTTCAGAGAAGTGTTTTTTCACTTTTCCCAGTCAGCTACAAGGCAGCATTTTAAGGCTTCTGTGGCAGCACTCTCTCCCTGTCCACCTCATGCTCTGAACAAGGCACTTTGGGCCTGGGAGTTCCTCATGGCCTTGGAGCAAGGTCACAAAACCAGAGTAACAGGATGGTCAATGCCAGAAAGTACTTCTGGAGACCTCTTACTGCAACATCCTGGTCAGAGGAAGGTTAACTAGAGCAGGTTGTGCCCAGCCCAGTTTTAATTATCTACAAGGATGGAGGCTCCATAGCTACTGTGGGTAACCTGTTCCAGTGCTCAATCATGTTTGTAGTAAAAAAGATTTTAACTTATGCTTAGATAGAAATTCTATTTCAGGCCCACTGCCTTTTGTTCCATCACTCAGTATCATCTGATACTATGATACACCTGTGGTTGTGTGTTTTTGCAGGTATTTATATGCATCGATCAGATGATCCTCTCAAGTCTTCTCAACTTAAGGCTGAACAAGTCCCAGCCCTGTTAGCCTCCCCTTCTATGAGAGATACTCCCATATCTTAACTGTCTTCATAGTCTAGATTTGTTCCAGTATGTCCACATCTCTCTTCTGCAGAGGAACCCTAATGCTGCTAAATTCAGTCGTTCTTCAAATTAGATAAATTTGGGAAAAAACATTTAAACCTGGGAAATCTACAAGGCTGTATTTCTACAGGAGCCTGAGACTATCTGTTGGAAAGTTTCCCTTCCCTTCCCTTCCCTTCCCTTCCCTTCCCTTCCCTTCCCTTCCCTTCCCTTCCCTTCCCTTCCCTTCCCTTCCCTTCCCTTCCCTTCCCTTCCCTTCCCTTCCCTTCCCTTCCCTTCCCTTCCCTTCCCTTCCCTTCCCTTCCTTTCCCTTCCCGCACCTTCCCGCACCTTCCCTCCCCTCCCCTCCCCTCCCCTCCCCTCCCCTCCCCTCCCCTCCCCTCCCCTCCCCTCCCCTCCCCTCCCCTCCCCTCCCCTCCCCTCCCCTCCCCTCCCCTCCCCTCCCCTCCCCTCCCCTCCCCTCCCTTCTCTCCTAGACTGCATTTCTAAATCTTATCCAATTCAGAAGTGCCAAGACATTGGCCCTACTTTTCTGCAAAGGCTTTGGCTTGCTGCAAGAGTCAACACCAGTCAAATTTAGTACAGTCCATACAGAGTACAACAATGAACAAGTGCTTGCATGGGAGGGCATAAATGGAAGGCTGGGGATTACTCACAGGGAGAAAGGGTCTGGAAAGTATTTTCAAGATTTTGCTTTGAATCCTCCTGTTTGCTGCCCAGCCAACAAGACTTGTGAAATGGAAAGAGCATGTCAGAACCCACAAATGTATCCACCCTTCCAACAGTATTTCCAAACCAGTGCTTCCTCATTTAGGTGCTATAGAGAGAAAAATTTAGGTGGAATATATAAGAGAGAAAACCTAAAATGAAATAGACCTGGGAAAGGCATAGACCTCCCTTTGATACTAGATAAGCTAAAGCCACATCAAAGAGTGGAGTGGAACAACAGGAGAGATGTCTGCTTGTCATTTGAAGAACATATTTCATCAATATTTGTGAAAAAAATATCAAAATTTTTTTTCTGTGACAGTGTTTCTCCTGTATCAAATTAATGGTCACATACAAGTTCTCGACAGAAAATTCTTCACAGTCTTCTTAGATAACTGAAAATCTCAAACCTGAGTTAGGTAAAATTTCTTCCCTTGTATGCTGGCAACTTGTTATTGCTATTTAGCCCAAAGGTTAGAATCTTCTTTCTGTGTCAACTTTAAGCATTACTCCATACTTTTCTAATATATACTAATTAATATTAATAAATATCTATTAATTAATATATTTTATTTGCATTTAATTATTTACAATATGATTCATCCATTTTATATGATTCTTTACTTCTCTCCTATTTACTATGCTAAAACTTGCTTTTGTGTGTGGGAGGATATGCTTTTCTGTATATTCTTGGTTCTCAGTTCACTTTAGGGAGTCACAATATTTCAGTCCATAAGCTTTTGCAATACAAAAAAGCCCAGAACAACCCAAATCGCAAAAAATTCTTATATCCTTCCACTTCACTATTCAGGTGAACTGCAACACAGGTGGAACAGATCCACACTTCCATCCATGGCCCCCATGGCATGGGAGGGCAAATGGTCCAGTTTCAGAGTAGAGCATTAAAGTGAATGAGCTAGCTTGGAAGAACAGATCATCCAGAAGGTATGGCTAGTTTCTTTAGGGCCTGTGACCTGTGGGTGTGATAAGAGCTCCTTATGAAGGAAGCCCCAGCTGCAATCACTCCAGAACAGTTTGCAGACTTTGGCCCTTGCTGCCCTTGGAGTCATTGATTACAGTGCAAAGTCCATGCTTGAGAAAATAGCTGACATTATCAGGTCTTTCTTTGAGATGCCTCTGCAATTAGCTAGGAAGGTGAGGATCAGATTTGGGTTGCGCTGAGTAGAGTGTGTTTGGGTGCTCTGCACCTGCTTCTGATACCTTCTAAAGTGTCATTTTCCCATTTCAGATTGACAAGCACTGAAGAGGAGGTCACCAGGGCCCTGGCCAGGATGCATTCACCATTTGGCAGTGCTGTATTGAAGGCAGCAGGCAGAGTCCTATTCAAAACTGTTCTTTCCTCCACCGTCCTTTCTGTACTTCATCCTTGCTAGAGGTCTTGTTTCCAGGCTGCTGACTGTGAGAAATGGTAATTCCTCAAAAGAATCTCTAATTACAGCAGCAAAAAGCTCACATCCTTTACACCATCATGAGATACTTTTGAACCACCTGAGAAGCTGAGGGGGATCTAACCTATGGAGATACAATGTCTTAGTCCAGGTGATGTTATTCTGGTTCTTTAACCAAAATGATTAATATATTTAGTGCAGAAAAGCACTTCATACATCTCAAAAGCCAAAGAGAATGTGATCTCTATATAACAGAGACAGTGCTATGATGACAGTATCACAGTATGGATGCTAAATCTGAACCAGAGTGCCTGTAGTTATTGCAGGCCACATAGCTCTCAGGCCTGACTGAAGCCTAGCCTGGGAAATTCATGAGAAGGAATTAAAACAATTCTCAAAGATACTAAACAGCCTTGCAGGTGTTGTTTTGCAGTTTCTTGTTTCTCCTTGCAGGAGAGATTCAGGGGGGGCAAAGTGCCCCTGACCAATGATAGTGATATAGTACTTTGTTAACCAATAAGAGTTTCCTTTCTGTACTTTTCCACGTATCTGTCTATAAGACAGAGCTGAAGCAATAAACTAGGGAATTCTCGTGTCGTGACTCCCTTGAGAGTCCATTGTCGTTCTTCCTAGCCGTTCCCAATCAAAACGACATCACAGAGGTGTTTAGGTTGGAAGGCACCTCTTGAGATCATCTAATCCAATTCCCCTGCTCAATCTGCAGCAGCTGACTAAGGTTATTTAGGAAGGTGTTCAGCCAGGTCTCCAATAGCTCTATAGATGGAGGCTCCCATCAATGACCACTGCTTGGAAGAGTCTGGCTCCCTTTTCTTTACTCCCTCTCATCAGATATTTATATACACCAATAAGATGCCCTCTGAGCCTTCTATTTTTCAAGCTTAAGAGTTTCAGCTGTTTCAGCCTCTTCTCATATCAAAGATACTCTATTAAAAATGGCCTTGAGCATATGGCATGTGAGGTCCACTTTCTTGTCTGACCTTCTGCAGGGCCTTAACACAAACCAAATAACAAATAGTATCTGGGGAACCTCTTTCAAAAAGTCATTCAGACTTGATCCAAAGACAATTGGTCAATTATAAATGGCAGTGTGAACATTCTTGCTCTTACATATTTGTATGACAACCTAACCTGAATTTACCTAACCTGCTGCTGAAGCTTCTCAGATGGAAAAAAGACATTTCTAATACCTGTTAAATTTCTCCAGACTCCTGCAGTTTATATGCACTGTGGTCACAGGTAGGACCATAAGCTATGAAAATATATTTTCAATTAATTACATTGTGTAAAACTATCAGACTGAAGCTCAGGCTATGCATATAACTGATGCTTTACTTAGGCTTCACAAAGCATCTGTCACACTGTGCTTCTGTAGTGCCTGCATCAGTTAGTTGAAAAACAGATGTGATGCTGCCATAAAATGTCATCATATTTTGAATTGAGAATAAGCATCTTTATGCTCTCTGATCAAGACACCTCTCAGTCTTCTTATTGGTTCAATGCCTTCAAATAACTTTCTGTCTAAATCAAGCTCTCAGACTGTCCAGCCCGCTTGTCCAGCTCTCAGATCTGTTTCATGGCTCTCTTCTAAAGCCTCATCATTTTTCTCCTCCCATCCCCCACATTAAAACCCCAACTGTCTTGGGGGAAATGCCTCCTGTCACATGTTTAGCTAGAATGTCCCCCTGCCTTATGCTGTGGCCTCAAGATCTCTTGTCACAGGAATGACACACAGGCTGCACTACCTTATACATCCATTATGAGTCCAGAGCTTTTCCAAATTACTGGGGAATGTTGGGGAAAAAATTAACTTCCTCCTCATGCCTCTTTATGGGTGATGCCTACCTGGTTTCTACCCGAATATTTTTGCATCATGTTTAATAAAGCACATTTTGCTCAAATGGATTTAGTGGACCAAGTAATTCAGACCATTTCACTCAGTTGTTATCACACTTCTGCTTAGAGGCTGTATAAGGACCCCACCTGCAGACACTTCCCACCAACCTCTAAATTGTTGATTTGAAGCAGTTCTTATCCTGGTATTGGTTCATATAGCACCTGCCAGAAATGTCCCATTCACTGGTCATTTCCTGAAAGTTATCTGTACAAATTCCTCCTGTCATTGGTCTAAACCAAGAAGCCACACATTTTTAATTGATTTTTAAAAGTCCAGTATATAATGGAAAATAACATATTGTATTGTTGTTCTCATCCTACACAATTTTTTTTCAGTCCTAACTCTAATACTTTTACCTTTGTCATTGATCTAGAAGAAAACACTGAAATCACACAGAAAATGTTTGCAAATGGCACAAAAAGGGTTTGGGTAGATAATGCATTACTTGGTAAAACTAGTGCATGTACATACACACAAAAGTGTTTCAAATGACCAAAGAAGTCAGGATTTTAGTATGGCATTGGATAGATGACAGGAAAAAGAAAAAGAAAAAAAAAAAAAGAAAAGTCATAGTAATTATACGCATTTAGGTTCTTCATGATGATTAATGGCACTACATAAATCCAGTAACATAGATTTGGTATAGCCTCACTACTTTTGCAGGCCTTAAGACATTGGATGATCCAGAACTGGAGTAGAAATAATCTAAAGTGATATAGATACACATTTAACTGTTACAGATACAAGTCTACTAGCATAACAGAACAAGGAATACTGATTTTACAGATTCCACTTTTGCATTCACTTTGTTAAAGAAATGCCAGAAAAGAATCAGATGCAGGAAACATCAGCAGTAAGAGGGTGATGCTAAAACTAGTATTTTCCAGATGCTAAATTTAAAAAAGTAAGCTTCCCTTAAACAAAACAAACAAACAAAAAATAGAGACAGCTGTTCAGCTTCACGTAGGCTGAGACGACTGTAACAAAAGAAGAGAGATCTGTTCTGAGGCAATGTGCCCCTTACAGTGAACTCAAATTTCTGCAGAGGTTCCTATATACAGATACCATGACACAGTCTGAAATGTAATCTCTGAAAATCAGCTGAGTTAGGGAAGCTGTATTTCTGAGGAGCTGGAAACCTGTTAACAGCTTCTTCAAAACAACTGAGAATATCAAACACCAGTGGAATTTGTATTTTTATAAAAAAATTATTTTCCCATTTGCTCTGCATTCTTCTTTATCTATTTTTAATGTTTCTTGAAATGTTAAAAATATAATGATATAAAGAAAGCCTGGGTAAATGTCCTGAACTCTTCTGGAGGCTGATAGATCAACAGAACCAGTTACTGGATGTTTTCTATCTTTTTAATTATATCGGTGAGCCCACAAGTTGAGCAAGCTACCACTGGTGTCCCCAGTTTGACAGAAAAAGGACAAGAGAAAGTCATGACAATAGCAAGAGGGCTGAAAATTACAGAGCAAACTTCCAGTGAAGCTGTCTTTATAGCTTATCAAACAGATAGTGAAGCATTCACCCTATAATCTGCATACAACTTTCTGAGTACTGGAATTTCACTAAAAAGGTTGTAACTTCAGTTACATCAAAGCATTATACAAAAAACAATAAATGAAGCTGAAGTGAGGTGATTTCAAACCTCTATTGTGGTCCAGATTCTATGAAGAAGGATATTTACCCCTAAAAATCTCATCAAACATTATATACAAACATTCTTCCCTTTTTGTAACTTTTGGTTCAAGAATGGCATCTTTTTTTTTTTCCTTAAAAGGTCCACTCTGATGCAAACCACGTTTAATACAGCAAGGGATAAGAACAGATTATCACAATGTTTGTTTATGGATTATTGCTCGTAGATTTATGAGCTTTTTTCTAAAACTGGTCAGCAGGCTAGTGCTTAATCTCGCTGCAGAGAATGTCATGACTGCCGGTAACAGAACTGCGTATTGCTATTCTGGGCAGAGACACCCAAAAGCCTCACCGGAGAGCCCCGTAAGCCTTTCCGAGATGCAGCATGCCACAGCCTCCACACAGCAACCTCCTCGAACAGCAACCGGCAGCAACCTCACTTGGACCAAGCCACATTACACTTTTCTCCCAGCCAACGCCAGGACCACAGCACCATCCCACCGAACACAAGTGGACACAAAGCGACCTTCCAGGGAAAACCCACAACGAGCTCGCCACCAAGCCGCTGGGGGAAATGGGTGCACTCCGCATTGTGCCGGCACACCACGCTCGAGTCTCCAAAACCAGTATGAAAGGGGTGGGTACCCTTTCACATGCCTGTCCAGTGTCTTTCATCCTCCCACCGCTATAACTTCCCAGTGGCCTTTCCGCCTGTACTAAGCCTCTCACCTTCTCCATCAGTGCAGGAAAGCCAGACAGCCGCGACTGCCTCGCTCCCCTCGCTGCAGCCGCCGGGCTCAGCTGCGCCAGCAGCCGGAGTGGGCTGCCAGGCGCTACGGGGCTAAGCGTGACGCTCCGCCCCGTCCCCATGGCTCTGGTTTTGGGGGCACACTGCCTCCCTCCTGAAGGTGACCTCCGGGAGGGAAGAAAAGAGGGGGAAAGGGGGAAGGAAAGGATTACCCATCTACCCTCTTAATGGTTAGATGTGTTTCAGGAGTCAGGGTGGGATTGTTTCTGCTCTAACCATAGCGTTATAAACCCCCAGGGACCCACTAGCAGACCCACCTCGTTCAGCCCTTTGCTCCAGCTTGGGCTCTCGTTACAGCTGAAGGAGTAAAGTAGCTCCTTGGGCTGAAACAAGGTCCTTTCTCCAGGACTGTGCCAAGTAGGAGTCTGTTCCTGATGGCAGAGATCAGAACGACTATGGGCTGCCAGTGCTTGTCCTTGGCTACTAAAGGTGCCTATGCCAGTGATCATCAGAGACCAAGCACAAACCATGGCTGGCTCAAGGACCCCTCTTGTGGCCCAGTGGGTCAGGGTCTTCAGACACACTGGTACTGCAGAGCACTGTGGTGAAGCTGAAATCATTAATGATAACTACGATGACTTGCAAGCATTTCATCTATTCTCAGTAACTGCCCCCAGAGCATATTCCTGTGCCAAGGTCTTTCTTCTTCTACTTGAGCATGGAGATGAAAACAGCTCCTGGGTGCGTGGACACTACGGAGACCCTGGATCTTGGCTCTGGAACGCTGTTTTTTTTCTCAAGGAAGTGGATCAGGTTGTGTATCTGAAGCAGTAGTGCATGCAGCTGTTACATGGGTGTGTCACTGCACTGGCCTCCCTAGAGCCAGAGCCATGCTGGGTGCTTGGAGTGATGAGCCTCAGCACTCCCTGGGGGCAAAGAACTGGGAGGAAGGCTGGGAGAGGTGAAAGACAGTCTAAGAGAAAAGAACAGCCCCCATAAATGTTAATACTCTGGATCTCCAGCACAGGACTGAACCTTCTCACCTGATTTCAGAAGGAAGAATAATTATGCCAAGGGCTTGTCACTCAGTGCTCTGCCCTCACAGAGAGGCAACAAGGTGAGATGCACTGGACTGTCAGCACAAGCCTATGAAGTGCCAGTCTGCTGTCACTCAGAGACGGTGCAAATCAAAGGGCAAGAGGAGTAGCAGAGTCAGACTCCCAGCTGTCCCTGTGCTTCTGGATAGGAGGTGGGGAGTGAAATTGTTTTGCTGATGATTTTAGGTCTTGTGCCATTCAAGGCTGTGTTTTCATACCCATTCGGAAAGGTGTGATTTGGAACAGTCTTCAATGTGCAAAGGTCCTACAGGCAGGAACATTTCAGCTAGGAGTGATGTGAGTGTACCAAAGAAACCTATCCAATATCCAAGAACTCAGCACTGGGATAAATTTAGTGTAACCACTGTTCTCCAGGAACAGGGACCCTGTATAATCTAGTCTCTGGTGGAAAGTGTAAGACTCTTGCCTCTACTTGAGAGACAAGTCAGAACCAAAAAATGTTCCTGGGAACTTGCTGTAATTTGCAGTAACAACACAATGCTGGGAAAGCAGCCCAGTTTCCCTGACTCCCCCAGTTCCTGTCTCCTTCTCTCCAATCACGATCTTAAACATGCTTCCAGCTATAGAAACAAGATACAGTAGTTTTCCTTACTTTCCAGTTAATTTTTTGAGATACAGAATCCCTACATTATCCATTCCCATTGTGATGGGCATCTACTGAGAGATTTGGTTTAGAGAAGAGACTTCTGCAGCCTTACCTGGAGTGCACTGACAAGTAGCAATTTTACTGAGGGCTTGCTCCTGCCATTCATCTGACTCTACATCTGCAGGCCTTGTCCTTCATTCCTCATTAACAGGGAATATGTCACGTACTGTGTATCACATGTGTGTTTGAGAATCCCTGACCTCCACTCCCTGAGCACTGGGCACAGGACAGATGTTAGACTCCTTGGAGCTGCTGCTCTACTAATGAAGTCCACACTAGTGCATTTCAGGACGCCCATAATGCAACTCATACACCTCTCCCACCCACACTGCACACATTTTGTTCAGCTGGCAACCAAAATGTTGGTCAAAGTCAACACTGACATATTGACTGAATATGGAAACATGATGTAACCAAAACTGCCTTAGTGTTTTGGAAAGTTTGGTCCCAGGCTGTGGAGGAGGAAGAGCCAGGAAGGAGGGAGGGGTGTGGGGAAGGTGATTTTTGAGGTCTTACTTTACTTCTCATTATCCTGCTCTGATTTTGTTAGCCATAAATTCAATTAGTATCTCTCATGTTTTGCCCCTGACAGTATTGGTGAGTGATCTCTCCTGGTCCTTATTTCAATGCATGAACCCTTCATTATATTTTCTCTCCCCTGTCCAGCAGCTGGGGAGTGCTAGAACGGTGGGTGGGTGTCTCACATCCAGCCAGGGTCGGCCTACTACAGTGACACACACAAGCATTGGATATGGCCTATGATATGTAACAAATATTGTATGAAAATGCATCCTTTTCCTCCTCTGAATTATGGTTGGTTTAACATGATGAATATCCTATCTCTTGCATGTCTAGCTCAGAATAGGCAGTACACAGAAAAATAATAGAACAGGAAAATTTCCAAGAGCCAGACATGGCAGCCAGTGTCACAGCCATAGCAGTGACAACTGCATGAGGAACAGCTGGACTAAAGTAACTATAGTAAAGACAATAGTCAAGAAGGGCTCTCCTTTTCATCCTTCTTTCTTTCCCCTTATTGCACATCCTCAGTTTATACACAGCAGGCTGTTTCCCTCACATCAGAACAGCAGCGGTTCTTCAAGTACAGGCATTCACAGCTCTAAAGGATCAGCTCTGATCCCCTGATAGAGAGTGCTCTGTAGTCAGATTATGCCAGATGTATTGTTCCAAAGGAACACTGCCCCTCCAAAGTGAAATCCACCATTTTCCAGCAAATATCTTAGAACCACAGAGGGAACTAGCTCTCCCAACACACTTTCAGAAGGATACTCCATTTCTCAAGTGTTGGCTTCAGTGTGAACCCTTTTTCAAAATATACCTGTCTAATGACTAAAGATTTCCACAAGAACTGTGTGAGGAGGTCTAAACTTCTATTTCAGGGTTACCCAGCCCCACACAGCTATTTGGTTCTCATTCTTTATTATCAGAGGCACCAACAGCATGTAGGGGGATGGAAGATTTGACACCATTTGAACCCAACAGAGCATTCTTTGAAGGTGTGGAGGCCTATCAGCAGGGGTATGTGTGAGAGAAAGTTGCTGAAATATGAACGTCAGGCTCCTTTACCTAAAGGGCCTAAAATGGCACTACTCTTTTAATATTGTAGTCTATGGCAATGTTCAGTTTGTCTCTATATTTTCAAACTGACTACAAGCATTTACTCAGAATATCTGTGATAGCAGCTTTTTAGAGCAGTCACAATCTCTTCATTTCCAGCACTAAATTTTGCTCAGCCTTTTTCAGATCCAGTTTTGTGCCTGATACTGGGGAATCACTTTTTGACTTTCCCCATTGCCCTTCTTCTACTTCTGTTAATAATTCTGTGAGCTGCCAACACTTTCCTCCCTCCCTGCCTCAGCAGATAGGTATGGAAGCCAGTCTGCAAGGTACTACAAAGTGTGGGCTGCCTCAGAGCTGGGGCCCTGAGCTCTCCTCAGGCACAGGCAGGGTGCTCAGAGGAGTCCACCAGCTGCACAGACCATTTGTGCTGTGAGGTCATTCAGTGCTACCCCATTACTGAGGAATCTGCTGGCCATCTTCCTGACAATGCCATACAATGTCCCACCTCACTTTCCAGCTAACACAAGTCACACTGAGCCTGGGCCCTGCTCCCCAGAAGTGCTTCCCAGCTATATTCCCCATCTTTCTCTAAGTCCCTCACACCTGAAACTTCTGGTCACCCACTGAACACTGTATGTGATTCAAAGCGTTCTGCTTGTTCCCACTTCAACCTACTCCCTTCACATTGCTGTTAGGTGCATTGGCTGCAGAATGATTGAAAGAGACAGTACTAATCCAATGGAATCCATGTGCACTGATCCCAGTGCCTCAGAGCAATGCTGGGGCACTGCCCTTCCAACCCAGCACAGGGACAGGGATCCACAATAGCTGTATTTTTAATCTTTTCCATCTCTCCCAGCCTGTTCTCCAGGGCTTAAAGCAATATAAAATATTCCATAACCATAGTGCGTATTGGTCTTCTCACTGAAACTTTATGGCTTATTTGTCACCACAGGTAGGAACTGTTCAGGAGGCAACTCACCTTGCAGCTCCCTCCCTAGCCTGGCAAGGTGGTGCCACTCCAGAAGGCTGAGTTGTCTGGGGCTCCAGATGGCTTAGTGACATATACTGGGAAGAGAAGAATTGTAGTTGAGATCTTGCAGGAAAAATGGATAGATTTGCAGAAGAGTGGACTTGGGTGGTGGGGCAGGGACAATTTGTTTTACTGGAGAAGTTTTCTTCTGTCAGGGCAGAGAGATGGGACAACTGCTCCTAAGCACCTGGGATCCAGGAGACAAGGGAGAAAAGGCTGGCAGGACATGGTCTCTCCAGCCAAGTCATGTCACAGTTTTCTACAAGGTGAGAGCAGGCAGGCCCAGGGATGGACTTGGGTTCAACTGAGAATCCAGATCACCAGTTGAGCTTGTGGTGGCAAAGCAGGTCCAGGTGAGAAGTTGTTTTGTAGGTCAGTATCACTCCTGGTGGTGGCAGACAGTGCGAGTCACTGTCTGTGGGGGACAATGAGCCAGCCCATGGTACAACCATCCCTCCAGGGAGGGAAAAGAGCTTTTAGGGGCCACCTATCCCCAGCAGGTTTCCTGTTTCATGTAATTTTATGTTTCTCATTGGTTATCTCCTTGGAATTGCCCTGACTTACAGGGCATAAAAGGTCAACTTCTCTATAAATCCCTAGGCATTCATTCACAGATTTCTTGGGGCAAAGAGCTGCATTAGAACCTCCAAGAGAACAGCTACAAAGCCCCATTTCTCTTTTCTCTGCATTGCTCTGAAGAGTTGATTTTCACTCAAACAGCCTTCCTTGCTAAAGGCTCAGAGCAGAAATCACAATTGCACCTAGGAAGACGTGTGGGATCTCTGCATCCCACTGACCCCCCAGCCGTGATAACAGTCCAGTGCTTGCCAGGCAGGTATGAGGTCAAGCCTCAAGGAAGTCTGTTCAATTGCCAAGGTTCAGACAAACAGTGAATATGCCCATATATAGCTGGAAAAGATTGACCACATTACAGCTCAGGCAGGGATTAAAAGCCCAGAGCTGAAGTAAAATGGGTTTCCTGGGCACATGGGAAGATGTTGCAGTGGGAGAACCACAAGAGGCTGGTCAGGGCCATCAAAACTTACCAGTACCCTTGAATCAAGGCAAAATGATGGTTCCTTGGTTCTCAATTCTTCAGCAGCTTCTTTCCTGCCTCTAGCAATGGTCTGGAAGACAAAGGCTCCCATTCCCTGAGGAAAGCTGACCCCTTCTGTGCTACCCTACCTCCTTTCTACAGCTTCAACTGCACAGAGAAGAAGGCCAGCACCCTGCAAAACATCTTCCACCAACAAGTGCCTAGGTTCAATTGCTGCTGGGACACTGTTCCCAGTTGCTGTCTGTCCAATGTCAAGGCATTGCACTTGTCTCTTCTGGGGCTATCTGAAAAATTGCAAGGAAGGAGGCAGTTCAGTGACTCCCCTAGGTCACCCATGAAGATGCTGAATGAAACTATTCCTAGGAGTAATACATGGGCTATGCTTGGAGGAAAAACTCACTTGCTCTCTCCGGGTTCCTGTGGAGGGGAAGTGAAGGGGGAGGGGCTGATCTCCTCTTCCTTGGTTCCAGTGACAGGACAGTTCAAAGCTCTGCCAGGGTAGGTTCAAACTGGGCATGAAGAAGCATTTCCCTACCAAGAGGGTGGTAAACCACTGGACAAGATTCCTAGAGAGATGGCTAATGCTGCCAAGCCTGTCAGTGTTTAAGAGGTATTCGGACAATGCCCTTAATAACTTCTAAGAATAATTAGAAGATTGTTAGCCATGTTACAGTTACTCTTTGTAAACCCCTTACCTTGTACCCCTGTCCCAAATTGCTGTACCTTGTTCAGTTGGGCCCTGAGGAGGAGGAGGACGTAAGGACTTTCATGTAAACGAGAGAAACCAGAGACTCACACAGACTGATAAAAAACCCCGAGACAATGAGCCACACAAAAAGGAAGGAATAAAAACAGTACCATCGAACGAGGAAGACCCAGAGGAGTCCCCTGACTTCCCTCCAGAGGCCGACATACCCAAGAGGGGACTCGACTAGGATGACACCCTAGACTACGAGGCTGAGAAAACTAGTTTTCCTGGGGGCTCCCATGAGGAAGGAAGGCCCAGCTCTACCCTAGTGACAAAGCTGCACGGATGCTTCTCTTCTGTGGTGTCCAGTGGGAGCTGTGGCGGTGTGCGTGACCCCTCGGGCCCTCACCCTAGAGCTGTACTGTTCAATAAAGGCCTTTTTAAAAGGAGCTGGTCTCCTGGCCCACTCATAACAATAACATACTTTAACTTTGACCTTGAAGTGGTCAGACAGTTGGACTGGATAATCCTCCTCGCCTCGCCTCGCCTCGCCTCCCCTCCCCTCCCCTCGAGTCTCCTCTCCTCGAGTCTCCTCTCCATCTCTTGCTACATCTGCAAGGTTATTGGGAGAAGAGCTAAGAAATCAAGACTGGTTTGGAAAAATATAACAGTGGAAACTGGACCTAAATGACACTAGGGGGTGATATTAAACTAAAGAAATACACATTAGTTAAACAGATTCATTTAGACATCTTGAAATTCAGTTCCATAGAAGTGACCTGTTACATTTCAGACCTTAAAGACTTAATTTTTCTGAACCAGGGAACTTCTAGAGTCTGAGCTTCAGCTTCCCTTGCCACTGTGGTCCAATGATCGATCTCTCGTGTGATATCACACTAAGTGAATACCTAGGTATATGGATGGCTGAGGACCTGAGACAACGAAGAACAGCAGGCAGATATACAGACATATAGGCATAATCTAGAGAGCCAGAAAAATCTCCTTAACCTGGATGGACACACATGACATGGGTAGGGATTTAAAGTTCAACATCCCTACAAACACAATTCATAACCTATTTCTTTGCACAAAAACAAGGAGGCAGGACAGCTATGGCAGATTCGAGGAGGACTGTGATCTTTGCTAGCTTGGGCTTGCCTTCTTACTCTCCTACCCCTGTAGGAGCTGTAGGATCTGTCAGTTGCTGTGGGCTCTTGAGATTTTTCAGGTTGCATAGCCCATCCAAGGCACTGCCTTCTGAAGGATGATCTGTGGCATGATACAAACTAGGTTACCCAGCTATGCTTCATTCCTAGGGGATCTCAGATACAGTTTAAGTATTCCAAAGAGAGAGTTTTAATCTCCCAAAGAGATTTCATCAGCCTCGGTGATTCCATGGAAACAAACTTCTCTCAAGGGAGGCTGAGAGCCCTCCATCATCAGAGAACTGGAGAGAGACACTGGTGTGGAGATGTTAGCATGGATTGTTCCAGTGACTAAAGAAGCCCAAAAAACAGAAGGGCTTTTGACCCTGAGTAATATCTTGTCTGTCAATCCATAGTAACTCCACCAACTGCAGCACAATTGCTTCATCTTGCAGCATATTTTGGCTCAAATTGTATTTATATTCCAAAGGAGATAAGTTCAGAATTATTCCAACAAAATTATGTGTAGTATAAAGAGAAGCTGGACATAGCACAGAAAAAAAAAAAAACAAAACCAAAAAAACCCACAAACCAAACCCATAAAAACAAAATCAAACAAAACCAACCAAATGATGAAAAACTCACAACCAATGCAAAACAGTAAGATCTGGAATTCACTGTTAATTTCTTAAAGGATCTTATTTCCTGGACAATTCTAAAGACATGTTTTGAAAGACTGGGGGAGCAGGGGCAGGGGGGGAGAGCAGGGAGGGGAGCAGGAGGGCAGTGTCCTCAGACTTTCTAAAACCACAGATGTCAGTAATTCCTGGAGGAACCCAGAGTCCTTAAGAGTGACTATGTATCATTGCCAGACCATCTAGTTTCCTGAGATACAGCTGCTCTCTGCCATTGTGCACATTTAGTTCATTACCAGCTCACTTCTACTGTAAAACCTCATAGCACAGCTGAGCTAGCAGAGATCACAGGCTTGTAATACAGGACACTTTTATTTTATATATTATTTATATTATATATTTTATTTATATATTATTATACATGTAGGCACATCTATATAAGTTCATTTAAGGCATCACTATCAGCATCAGTCTTCTGCTCAGATGAAACTTAAAGTGATTTTCTGCACAGCCCCTGACTCAAGATTTGTGACCATGGCCAGCTGTCAGTGACAAATCAGGACAAGAAGTAATAATTTTCTCCATTAGGAATGACACAGATCAAAGACTCTTCTGTAACAACCACATAAACTCCTTACAAACCATCTCTTGGTGTTCCTGCAGTATACTCTGCTATTTCTTCAGAGGAGGAAATGTCTGGGGTACGTGTGATGATCTGTCTGGACCATAAGAGTGGTGCCTGTGTAATGTTGTCTAGTGGCTCTCCACCACAGCTTGGAAAGATGAATGCTCTCCAGTGTCTAACTCCAAAAATAATGGAGTTATTTTATTTCATTGATCTCATGTTTAAAGCGCCATTTCCTTAGTCTTAGGCTCTCTTGTGGGGTCAGGAAATTCTACATTCAAAGAAGATTTTAATTCCTTGGTGAGTGACAAGCTGGAATGGCTATTTGAGCCCTAATCCCTCTTTTGAGTGGTGAATGAAACGTCTTGTCATTAGTACATCAGACAGATGCTATCACAGATATCACAGCAATAGCAAACGCCATCAATCTGAGCCAGCTGGAAAGTAATAAGGTTTGGAATGGTACTCTCTCCACCCCATCAGCCTGCCAAGAGATCTGTCCTTCCCACCTTCCTCTTAACAGCTATAACATGAAACAGTACAGACATCTTTCTTTTCCTTCCTCTTCCATCTCTTTTCTTGACTTCAGACTCACCAATGCCCAATTTACATGGGGGAAAGAAATAATTAAATGTTCCTCTTTATTCATTCTTGATTTACCTCTTTGAATTGTTTACCTCACCTTTCTACCAAAACACCCTGATGTGTTTCTGTTCAGCCCCCTTTGCATGTACCACTTGGCATCAGCCCAGCAGAAAAAGTATATTTGGAGAGGCAATGAAACTAGGGCTCAGCAAGGGAAAGGGGTGAGTGAGAAAAATCCCAGGCATCAATTTTTCCCCAAGAAATTTTTGTCTTACTGAGGAGTAACTTCCATTGTCTTGCCAATTTTGCTGAGTGCTTCCTGGCATTATCTTGGGTTGAGCAATTCCCGGGAATTTAACTTAGAACGTTGGCATATGATCTACAAATCACCCAGCAAGAGCAACAAAGCAACAGAAGGCCACCTGTCTCCTACAGTGCCACTGCACATCTCCACAGTGTGATGGGGAACGGCTTAGTGACAGCAGTAAGTTTATATCTTCAAATCTCTTAGACACATGACAATGAAATATCCCCTGCTTTGACTCTCCAGTGCTGACTCACTGTCTCTCCTTTAAAGCAGATTTCCCTTTATCTCTCTCCACAGAGAGGCTCTACCTCCACTTAGTACTGCTGAATTTTTGCTCCTTTAATGTTACATAGCATTCAGACAGGGCTGATTCCTGGTTCTTTAAGTCAGGAAAGTGGAGCAGAGGCATGGCACACTTGTGACTTTCAGGAGATACCATCACTGACTGGTTTTCCCCACCTGAGCACCTGCATTTCCTGCCTAACCTCTCCCTTTCACTCTTCTGTTTTCTTTTCTATACCACCTTTTATTTGCCTATTTGATTTTCCATCTGGCTGTCCTCATAGAGACTTACTCAACAGATTCTTAGTAAAGAAAACCAGCACAGGTAGGATGAACATGGACTACTGAAAGTGATCTTCAAGGGTCAGTCTCAGGTCTCCTTTGCGCCTGTCCAGTGCCACTTTTGCTTCTTGCTTAAGTCCTGGAACACTCTACTTCTGCCACCACACTGATTTTCATGAATTAACATCACTCTCTGCTCTCTTCAGTGCCTACCACCCACACTTTTCCTTTTCACAGCCAACTATGTTCTCCCTTTTCATCCCACTAGATATCTCCTCACTTTTTGTCTCTTCCATCTTTATCAGACTCCTTCTGCTTCCTTCTTTCCAGGCCTACTGGAAAGATCCTAAAACTCCTCTTGTTCTGTGGTCTCTGCTGCTCTGCATAGCAACTTTCTTAATTTTCTAAAGATTCTGGAAAAAAAAGAAACAACTTTAAAGAAATCATCAACAATCTGTAAACTCAAAACCTGGAATTAAAACTGAAGAACAGTTTATTAGTGCAGTTGGGATAACTTGCAATCTCCCTAGTACATAACATTGGCATAGCTTTGCTGAAGTTCTGGGCAAACTACCAACCCAGATGTGAAATTTCATCACATGCTCTTAATATAGCAGTGGCAGGAAGGGAAGGAAAGGAAATGTATTGCCACAGGTGTCACCATCTGCTCCACTGATGGTTTGAAAGGATAACTATGTTTTGGAGCTTCATTAGCTCATTCCATTCCTCACGTTCTGAAATTTAGCATTGTTATTCACTGGGGTTTGATAAACT
Organism: Cyanistes caeruleus; assembly: GCF_971803275.1. Lineage (NCBI taxonomy): Eukaryota > Metazoa > Chordata > Aves > Passeriformes > Paridae > Cyanistes > Cyanistes caeruleus. Next base: position 72,668,859 of record NC_141701.1, read on the forward strand.
TCAGTGCCAAACATGAGAAACCAGAAAATAAGCAAAGTGTGCTGGAGGCTTCTGAAGGTATAAAGAGGAAGCAGGTACCAAATTCCCATTGCTCTTCCCATGGGAGCTCTGACTAAAGTGCTTTCAGTGGGTCTACCTTTATTTTTTCTTAAATAAAATGAAGCTAGATTGTTTTGTGTCCCTGTGACAAAACAACCTACCTCAAAAATTGTGCCCTCGGTGTACCTTTCTAGAGCCTAAGCTACCACTCATGGGCTGTGGCAAAACACACTGAAATCTCATTAGTTAAAGGTATGGATTCCAGTTTGACCACAACCTATGTAAGCAACTGAAGTCCTAAATAGCAAACTTATGCCTCTGAATGTGGCCAAAATTAGCTGCAACAAGGCATTCAGATGATCTTGACGTGAATCTGTTGGTGTAGTCATCTCTATCACATCTTCCATCAATTCTCCAAATTCCACCAAGTTCAAATTCTGATCAGTCTTCTAGCCCTGAAGCCTCACTAATCCAGCATAGCAATCATTCAGCTCCCTCCCTAGGGCCTGCTTTGAAGAAAAAAGACAAAAAAGCCCTTTCAAGACCTAGCAGCAGAGTTCCTTGGAGTCAGAAGTTGCAGCTGAGGAAGAAACTACATTCATGTAGTTGGTGCTGTGCAGAGTGACACGTTTTAAAGCAAGTGCACAGTCTCTTAAAATGTACCATAAAGCATAATGCCCTCCTGCCTGCAGGCCAGAAGACGGAGCACATTTTTTTATACAGACTAAATGCACACTGTTTCATGGGAATATTGACACTGCTATGTATGTATGTTTGGGGGTGGGGGGGAAGGGAGCAGGAGAGCTTTTCTTTGTCTTTGCTGACTATGGCCTCTCTGCTAAAAACCCATTCCAAATTAGGAGTCAGAGAAGTTGAGAAAAATTAACAAGATGAAACAGTGGCTATCTGGTTTAGGCAACACAGTTAAAAAAAAACAAAAACCAACAATAAATGTGAACTTGACAGAGAGCAATGCAGAAAACAGAACAAAGTTGAAGAGCCATTTTCTGGCTTAAAAACTGTTGCCATAAAGATTTAACTGAAACCCATAAAAAAGCTCCCATTCAGCATGTAAAAAAGGTAAACAAATTGGAGCAGAAGTTAACCCAGCATAATATTAAACTGATTAAAGATAAGAGATGCTACCAAAATGCTTGTGCCAGTATTGAGTTTTCTGAGTCTTTCTGTTGGAGTCTGAGATACAGACTGTGTGCCCTTGTTTCTAATATTTAGTTCTAGGATTCAAGGAAACACTGAATTTCATGTAATATGAAATTCATGAGCATGTTTTCATGGTGATACATGAAAACAAATGCTAAAGTTAAGTAGGAAAAGTGTGTAAGTGTGTAGGTTAGAAAGTTTTTTAAATCACTGGGTGAAAAAGTAGTTTAGAGAACAAGAGACAAGATGGAGGATTTAGGGTGTTGTCTCTTGTCCTTCTTCTTTCTTCTTCATGTTCTTCTCCTAGGGGTTTTTGGGTAGTAGTAGGTGATTGGGTAGAAAATGCCGCAGTGCAGAACACAGGTGTTAGGTCATTGGGTCACTAATAAAAATAATTTAGTTGGCACCTGTTAATTGGGTAAATGGACATATAAAAGACCTTGAAGAAGATCTTCGTTAGATCTTTACTATCATAGTGCACATAGCTCCTTATACCTTGTAATGCTGATAAGAAAAAATAAACAACTGAGACCGAACAAGAGAAAACTAGCCTCCCTCTTGTCAATCTTCAGTTCAAAGGGAAAAAGAACCCAAATCCAAAAGTCCTTTAATGAGACATCTTTCATCTTAGCTAGTGTATTTTACAGAATCACAGAATCACTGGTAAGGTTGGAAGAGACCACAGTGGGTCATCTGGTCCAACCTCCTTGCTCAAGCAGTCATCCTAGATCTCATTACCCAGAACTGCAACCAGATAGTCCTGGAATACCTGGAATACCTTCAGTGAGGAAGACGCCACAACCTCTCTGCTCCGGTGCTCTGTCACCTGCACAGTGAAGAAGTTCTTCCTCATGTTCAGCTGGAGCTTCCTGTGCATCAGTTTCTGCCCATTGTCTCTTATCCTATTGCTTGGCACCACCAATAAGATCCTGGCTTTGCCCTCTTGACCCCTGCCTTTCAGGTATCTATAGACATTGATGAGGTCTCCTCTCAGTCATCTCTCTTGAGGCTTCCTCAGCCTCTCCTTGTAAGACAGATGTTCCAGTCCCCTCATCATCTTTGTTGCCCTCTGCTGGACCTGCTATTGTACAGAGGAGTCCAGAACTGGACACAGGCACTGGCACAACTGGCACTCCAGATGTTGCCTCACCAGAACTAAAAGGTGCAGGATAACTTCCCTTGACCTGCTAGCAATGATCTTTTCTAATGCACCCTTTTTTTTTTTTCTTCTCTATAAAAACTTATATATAATAATATATATAATAATATACATAATAAATTGTATATATAATATGTAATAGATATATAATAATATAATAACCTGTCCTACAGCAACTGATGCTGAATTCTCCAAGGAAAATTAATTTTGGCAAAATACTCTTCAGTTTCACAGTCTTTCCCTGTCTCAGTGAAAATTTGTCAGCACTTAGCCCTACTCCATAAGACATCTGTTCATTCACATAAAGAAAAACCCAAGCTGGACAGGTTTGCCAACCAAGATATTACCTTCAGAAAAACCAAGGCTCTTTTATTTAACATCCAGATGAGAAAGTAGTTGTAGAGGGTTCAATTTCATCATCTCTCTCTGTTCTTATAGCACCCCTGATAAATTTGGCATGAGAGCTGGCAATTAAATTTGGCAATTTAAATTAGATTTGGCAGAGCTGGGAATTAAATTTACACTTTACATATTACCTGAACTACAAACCTGTCAGAGTATTGTTAAGTACAGCTGGCCTGGACTGGACAAAGTAAATCTGACCATAACACAAATCTAATTTAGCTAGCCTAGTTCATGCCTGAACATGTCCCTGAATAAGTTACAGGGGACCCTCAGCCATTCAAGATCACAAGTAAGCACACCACTGGCCAGGAAGCCAGGCAGGGAGAGATATTTCAGCTAATAGCTGTACAGCCTGGGAAATTTGAATTGGGTATTTGTTGAGATGAATAATGAGGAATGGGACCACCATGCCTTGAGATGATTTATTGCTCAAGTAGCCAGATAAGATATCATGAAGGCATGAGATTTAGAGGAGCAACAAGTCAGACATAGGTCAAGGTAGTCATTGGTTTCTTCTTCACACAACAATACATAACATTTTGGTCCAATAGACGGTTAACACAAAACTGGTTTCTACTTATTAACTTATCATCTTTGCTTAATTTTGCTGCACTGTGTCTGTCTCTTATCCACTAAGCTGATAGGTCATGCACTCATACACACACCTTTGATATCGTCTCTAGATCCCTAGCTTACTCTACAAATCACATTATTACAGCTCAAACCTCAAACTATTTTACCTAATATAATTTCTTACTCAAGACATATTCTTACTTATAATTATAGGAACATAAGTTTATCATTTTTCTACGCTATGTCTGTGTACTTCCATCATTACATCAACCCAAGCTCTTTCCAAGGCTGAAGATTGAACGTTTCAGCATCTGTAGAATTTTCCATTTTTCCATTTCCCATAGCTATTTAAGTGAATTCTGAATAATAAACGAGGTTGTTTGTCTCATGAGCACCAGGAGCACAAGTTGTGGATTTTCATCTTCCCACCCATGACCAGCACACTACAAGTGGTGACCCCATATGTGAAGGCACAGCCTTTCCTGTGAGCAGAGCAGGGGGGAAGACAGAGTGTGGAGAGCCTGTCCAAAACAGCGAAAAGCTGGAAAAAACAGGTGTGGAGACGCTGATCTACAGCGAAAAGCTGGAGTAAGAGGAATGTGGAAAAAGCCATCTAAAAAAAATACAAGGAGAGATGTTTGCGGTGAAAAAATAGCTAAAAATCCATCATTGTTTTTGGACTTACCCTTAAAAATAGACGAAAATACTCATCAGAGCCATGGGAGCTGGGATATCAACTTAACCACCTCCAGTTTTGAAGGTATAGTTGCTTTTTTTACAAGAATGGTGTCGCACTGTATTTGAAACAGCAAAGTGACAATACAGACTCTATAGCCTTAGCTGCAAAAGACAGCACTTTTTATTCTTCTGTATCTTCTTTTATAGACAGTTCCGAGAAGGTCCAAAAAGGTAAAGCTTTTGTTGGTTATTAAACCAACACATCACCATCATTGGATAGTTAGGAACTACACCCCTTGACCGTTTCTTACAACAAGGAACAAACAACACCTGCAAAGGTTGTTTTCCTTCCCTAAGGAGTGTTTGGATTCCTCCTTATGATTTCCCAGACCAGACTGAGAAAGTTGTGTACTTGACTTTTCCCACAGGCTCAAGCTAGTGCCTGAAGCCTAAAAATCTCTTATTTGACCACTGTCAGTTCCCACAGAATGGGACTTAAGAGTATGGTAAAAATTAATTATTAGCTTTAATAACATTGGCAAAGAACCATGGATTTGACACAACCAAACAGGCTGCCCTTGATATAAATACATGGGAACAAATTGGACATTTTATACTTAAGGCAGCCTCAAGGGGAGATGAAAATGCTATAGAAGTTCTAAAGCCTTGGAGATTTATTTTCAATGAGACAGACTGTTGTGGTTTTAAAGCAGTAACTAAAAAATTACTAGAAAACTTACTTATTTCTTGCTGTGAGATATGGATTAGAACAAGAGCAAAACAGGCTTAAAACTTAAAAGGAATAAAGAAAGTTAATTAACAGAATTACAAGAATAAGAAAACCAGAATAACTTCCAGAAAACTTCTTTTTCCCCCACTACTCAACTATTCTCTTGCTCACATGACAACATAGAGACAAAAAACTTTGGAATTTCAGTGTTTAAAACAGTCCCAATTCTTGTTAGAGTCTTTTCATCAGTCTTTGTAAAGAAACAGAAGTCTTCTGCTAATTTATGGAGTTTTCCACAAGAAAACTATTTTTGTTATAGCTTTCTATTTTTCTGATGCCAGCTGCCCGGAAAAAAAATCTGTCATCAGTCCACTCCTCCTATTTCACATCACTCTGAGGTGTGTTATGGCCCATGAGTCTAAGGGATGTCATTTTTAAGGATGAGTCATTAAAAGGCAAAAGTTCTCTTCATTTGTTTCTGTGAGCTTTCCTGGAAACAGAAGTTTTTCTCATTGCCTCTCAAGGCCTCAAATCTTCAGCTATTCTCCCCCCTCTGTTCCAGCACCTCACTGTATCACAATTACTCCACCTTTTTCTCAAAATCTAAACTTTGAACTTGGGAATATTCTTCCCAATATACTCTGTCATGAATTAAAGGAGTTTTTTCCAGAACACTATTGTCCATTTCTGCAGCTTTAACAGAAAAATATTTCAGCTTAATTAAAGCATCTCCTTATTCTCTACTTCTTCTGAAGCTTAATTCTTCTCTTCACTGTCTCTAATAAAGTCTCTTTACATGTTGATTACTCTCTTTTTCTTTCTCTGAAAAAAAGGATTAATCTGCAAGTCTCATCTGGGTAATGAAAGTGTTGAAATCTTGCCCAGGCTTTGTAGATGGTTCTGTGATCTCTGCCGGAGCAGCAGCTGGAGCTGTCTGCGATGGAAGATTCTTCATGGCTGCTCTGGAGAGTGTGGTCACTGTCTCAGCCTGCCGCAGGTCAAGAGCATTTTTCTTTCCTTACTCGACAGTCTCTGGTGAATTCAGTCACAGCAAAAACTGCAGCCGAGCCAGGGAGCAGCCTGGCCCGGCCAGAGCCCGGGGCAAGCCCCACAGGCCCCATCTCCCGGCCGGGAGCCGCTGGGCCCAGCCCAGCTCCTGCCAGGGCCACATGGCCTGAGCAGGGGAGCAGGAGGCCAGCTAAAGCTCAGTTACCTTTCACAGCCAGGAAACCAAGAGACCAAGAAATTCCCAGGCTTAAGTCTTAAGGTGGTGTTCACAGGTTGATCTCACTTTTCAATGATTAAAACTGCTGTCAATTCTTAGAAATGGCCAGCTGTTGGCTAGGAGAAAAACCCCCATCAGCCGCCAGCAGTTTTAACTTCCTTAGGTGTTTTTGTTTTCTTAAATGCCAATCTATCACACAGATGAATGCTGGACTGGAGAGCAAGAACAGAGCTCCGGAGGGGACAGAGGGAGCTTGGGATAGCTTTCCAAGCCCACGGGGGAAGAGCAACACCAAACAGCTGCCCCACACAGCCAGGCTGCTCTGTATGCTCCCCTCGCCCCAGGACTGCTTTATAACGAGCTGTTTCTTGCAACCCCGCCATGCTGGAGAGCACAGGCAGCTGGCAGTGCCCTGGCGGGTAGACAAACCCCAGCGTGCGATACCGAGCCGGATTGCGAAATCCTGCCACTTGGCTGGAGCGGCGCAGCAGGAGGGAATGGCGGGGCCCCAGGCTATGCCAACACCGCCGCAGCCCAAAGGAACACGGCAGGCGGCAGGGGTGTGGCTGCGCCAAAGAGGTGCTGCGGTGCCGTTCCCCGCGGAGCTGCCGCTGTGCCACGCGGAGCTGCCAGCCCGGGGGGCAGAACGCCGCCACTCCGGCCCCAGAACGCGCGGCCTCGTCGCAGCCCCGGACCACCCCCGGGACCACCCCCTAGCCACCGGCACCGCCCACGCCCCTCGGCACCATGGAAACGCCTGGAACCGCCCCTGCCCGGAGCTGATTGGCTCAGCCCAGAAGCCGCGCCCGCGGTCCCGCCTCGGCTGGCCACGCCTGCCTGCCGCTGCTGGGGGGCGGGGCCCGAGCTGATGTCACGTGGTGTCCGATCCATACCCGGAAGTGCACCGGAAACAGAAAGCTGCGCCCCAGTGCCGGGGCCCGCACTCAGCACAGTTCCAGCTTCACCACAGCTACAGCCAAGGCAATCCCAGCCCCAAGGAACCACACAGCAGAAGGAAACGCAAGATCCTCACAGAGAGAACCAAAGTCTTCACATACCATCAGCTCCAGCTCCCCCACCACTCCTATCAAACACCATCCCAACACATGTTAACTACAGACTACAAGCCCTGATGAAAAATGCATGCATGTCTACTCCAACCCACAGGCACTCAAGCTTGAAACTTTTATATATATATATGCATGAGAACTTCTAATCTGAATTACAGTGTTTATTATTATTGTTAAATTGTATCCTAAAAGAAGTATTAATCATTGGGTACCACAGTAGTCCCTTGAAAAGGAAAAGCTAGATGCACTAAAATCATTAGTACAAAACAGCTAGCTCAGGGACACATAGAGCCATCTATGAGCCCTTGGACGCCCCAGTATTTGTCATAAAAAGAGAAATCTGGTAAATTAAAGTTTCTCCAACCTAAGAAAGGTCAGTTCTGTGATGGTGAGCATAGATACTTTGCAAACTGCTATGCCATCTTCTGCCATGACACCTACCTCCTGGGACCTTTTGGTAGTGGACTTGAAACCCAAAAAATGAACCCCAGAGGCAAAAGCTGCTCTTGAAACAGTAGAGCAAGCTATCACAGACAAGTCCACCAGATATGCCCAGAGTGATACAAAATATGTTTGTTCTCATTGTAAATCTTCACCCTACTGGTATTATAGGGCAGTGGAACACTCACTGGCCTGATCCTCTGCACATCCTAGAGTGGATGTTTTTACCTCATTGCTACAAGTGTAGACAGCAAGGCCATGTGAAAATAAACTGTCCACACAAGTCCATTCCACAAGAGAGATCTTAAGGACCTGCTCTACATCCTGCCTGGGACCACAAACAACACTCTGCTGATGGCCCCCCAGTGGATGTGATGAAGCAGAATGAAGAAGAGTAACCAGAACAACCTATTCACCTACCTCATGAAAATCTGAGACTCTTGCAAACACAGTTCATTTAAAAACTCTGTTTGTTTACAAATTGTTTTTCTGTTAAGTTTGTTTTTTCTAACAGTTCTAAAGGTTGAATGTTTTTTGTTTCTTGTTTATAAAGTATAATCTCAGTTCTAAATATGTTTTTTTTCAGTTCAAAATAATGTTTTTTTAGTGTTAAGTTGTAACTACAAGTTGTTAGTTTACCTGTGGCATGGTAGCTTGAAGGATTGTAATCTTGCCTGCCAGCTCCCAGAAGTGAGTGTTGCAAACTCAGTTTAGTATGCAAAGCACATTGCTAGCTGAGGGGAACTTGGTTTGTCAAATTAAGTGGAAAACTTTATTTGAATTAGACCCATGCTGTCTCCTATCACCCTGTCTGCAAAGGGCCCTTACAGATAGGATAACAGAGAGCATTTTATATTTTTTAATTTAACCAAAAATGGTGATTTGTCACAGTATTGTCACAGTACAGCTGGCCTAGACTGGACAAAGTAAATCTGACCATAACAGGAATCCAATTCAGCCAGCCTCATTCAAGATGAGAAGTAAGCACACCACTGGCCAAGAAGCTGGGCAGGGAGAGGGATCTCAGCCAATAGCTGTAGAGCCTGGGAGATTAAATACTGGGGTATTTAAGTGAGTTCTGAATAATAAACGAGTCTCATGAGCACCAGGAGCACAGGTTGTGAATTTTTGTCTCCCCATCCACAACCAGCATGCTACACAAACCTACATTGCTTCCTTCCAGGAAGGTTTGTGCATTGTTAAGCTCCCATTCCCTGGAGTAGGCACATGCATCAGATATACCCACGCCAGTGCATGGAGGTGTCTGCAGTTCTCTTCTGGGAAACTGTTCCTCTTCTACCTGCTGAGAACAGAACCATGCCAGGACTGTCAGGAAGGACAGAAATCACTGTCTGGCTCTTCTCTGTCGGTAGGTCACTGGGAATCTACACAGATTGAGCACAAGGGCAGGATCAGGGGAGACATCATGGAACTTCTCACCTCCAGTGTGGAGTAACTATTACTTCTGGCATGACAACAATGCCCTGCAGACCTGAAGAGGCTTTCCCTACACTGGCTGGACCCAGTAAGAACTGAAGACCCATCTCTCCTGAAATCATTGAGCAAGAAGATGGAAACATAATGTGTCCAAACCACAGAACAGCAGTAATCACTGACCAAGGGCATAAACCAAGGAGCAAAGGAAGATTTTGCATTTTTGCCTCAGAGGTCCGCATGAAATCTTTTTGAAAGATAAGAGATTTTCTTTAATATCAACCAGTGTGCTACAGAGAGAACTATTTTCTCATGGGACATACAGAGTGTGTTGCAGGATGGAAAGGAGTGATGTGAAGAAGGGAGCTGAAATGGAGGGATGATTGAAGCACTGCTGGGCATTTGGTATTTGAGATGGGACCCACGTGGTGGGAGACTCTGAAGAGACACCATGGAGTTCAGACACACATGCAGCTACAACTCCACCATAGACTACTTAGGCCCCCAGCAAGGAAAGATCCAGAGGCAATGACTTCCAGAGCTGTCAGGCATAGCTGGCAGCAGCAAACTCAAAAAGAAAAGCTGTTGTGGGGCAATGGAAATCATGGACAGAATGCAACTTCAAAAGCAATATTCTGTGAAAGCTCCCTGGGCTCCCACATATTTCCCTGAGGGGAAGATAGGCAATGTTGAGTACATTTTAGCCACATCTACTCTCTCAGCATCACAAGTACAGGCAAGACCTCACTAGATGTTTTTTGGGAATTACAATGTGAGGGACCAAAGGAGCTGAAACTGTAATGTTCCCCCAGGCACTAGGAATGGGCTGTGCCTTACCAATAACAATCAAATCACAGCAGAGAGAAACCTGATGATAAAGGAAAGATTTGTGAAGGTGAGGCGGTAACATTGGAGGCTGGTTTAGATTAAACTCTGAATTAGGTTCAGTAGATACAGCAACTGCCTGAAACCATGAGAAATGAAGGATTTGCATCAAGATCATCATGAAATGATGTGATATCCTCTAATTTCTTCAGTCATGGTTCCCAACTTCTTGCAGCTCCTTTTCTGTTTCTTTCCACTGTCTATCCCCTTCCTTTCTCTAGCTCTCTTTTCATGAATTCTGAATAGGATATTCTGTTTCCAAGAAAACCTCCCACCCTTCCAACCTAGAACTATATTTACCTAAAAGGTGAAAATCTTGGAGCTGAAAATCTCACAGCTAAAAAACACTAAATACAACTTTAAGGAGACAATTTCTCAAGCATGGGCACAGTTTAAATGATTTTTAATCATGTTGACATTGATATAAAAAAATTAAACTTTCAAGTGCCAGAAAATATGCCATATGAAATTCTAATAATTTTAAGATATACAAGACCAGTGTTAAACACCTTTTTTACATTTATAGCTTTCACCATTTGAAAAGCCATTTCTAAGTCCTTACTTAGAAGGTAAGAGCAAGTAAGTTGTGTTAGCAGAAGAGTTTTACAAAATATTTTTATGGGTTAAAGAACATTTTATGCAGTATAGTCTGTATTATTTTCTGATTTCCTACAACAATTGGTTTTGTTTATTGGCATTAATTTAACCTAAAGATATTTATTCAGCCAGTTGATCATATCCTTTCTTCCTTCCTCAATATAAGGTTTATCTTGAGGATTGATATCTTCTCTTTTGCGATGCACAAACCCATGTGTCTGTCCAGGGTAAATTTTAACTTCATAATCAACTTTACAGTTTTGTTTAAGCTTCTGCTCCAGCAAGGTGACCTGTAACACAGAACATTCTTTGTTGGCTGAACACAAAGTTAACATGTTCTATATTTACAGTCCCAAAACTGCCCTCATTTTTCACTTTTCTGAAAGACATAATTTATCCTTACCACCTTTTTCTCTTCTACTAATTTTATACCTAAATGCATTTCTGTTACTGCATTTGCTTTATTTAACAACTTTTTTTTCCCAGTAAAATACCATCATGTGACTGTATAAAATGTAAAAAAAAAAAAAAATACATGAATTATTATTAATACCTGTAAAGGTGAAAAACCTACTGCTCAACATCATGAGACAGTTATCATGTAGTGAACACTGTATGAATTACTGCTGACCGACCTCACATAAAAAAATTTGGGCTAGAGTTTGGATTAATTTGAAGCTGAGGGAGGAGGGGCAGAGACAAAATCAGCAGTTCAAACTGTCTGAAATTTTTGCTAGGAAAGTTAAAGCCAACATCACTCACTAAAAACATGTTTCACTTTGATCCACTTGGCAAATAATCATCTTTTTCCAATCATTCTTCACTCAGGCTCCAGAGAAAGGCTGTTGGCAGAGTGACAGAAAGGAGAATCTATGCAGAACAGTGGAAAAAGTCAAAGGATAACCACAGGATCTTTTTAATTCTCCTGCAATAAGTGATTCCATTGGAACAGGCATATTTTATGGACCAATGGTATCACTAAAAATGGTGTCCTATCTTAAACTTGTCAGAAGGCTTTCTTTGGATTCTTGCTCTTTTCCTAGGAACTGATGAAAATCATCCAAATTTTCAAACAGGAACAGAAAATATTTTTAGTGTCATTATAAAACATTTTGATTTGGGAATTAACAATATAAATTTGTGTAGAAGTACTGTAAGAATTAGTGAAAGAAAAGGAAAAGTGCAGATTAGTTTTCTACTTTGTGTTCATTAAAAACCAAATTACAAAACAAGCATGAAAAGCATTAAAAAGACAAATATATGTGATAGGAAACTCACCTGCTCCAGTGGAATAATGTCATCCTTCTCACCAAAAATAAAGAAGGTAGGATGCAGCAAACTGTGTTTGTCGTCAAAACGCCTGATCACTCCTAAGGAAGAAGAAAACATACAATAAGTTATGCTACCTAAAGTAGCTAAAACACTACAAAATCTATACAGTGAAACTTTGAGACATATTTATCAGTCACAGCTGAGCAGTTTGTAATGGAATTTAACACACTTTGCTATTAAAAAGTCCCTTTTTTAATGGAATGTTTGCAATGTCATTAAAAAGATGACATCAGCTGTGTGAAAAAGAAGCCAGAGACCAGTTCTGTGGGAGAAAATCACAGAAGAATTGTTACACTTGCCCCATTTTTGTGGGTTGCTTTGAGCAACTGCTTCTGACTGCTGTGAGAGACAGGGTTCTGTGAGAGATGGACACTTCTACCTGCTCACCTCTGGCTTGGGAAGACCATTTTAAAAATAATTGTAAATATATATAATTCCAGATACATGTTTATGATTTCAGTGTACATATATTTACACTGATATGATTTCATAACAAATTAACATTCTAATTTTGACTATTCAAAGATATTTGAATAAAAGTGATAGTAGAACTGAACAGCTGCCACTCTGCTACGTTTTTCAATCCTGAGATTTTTACAACAAAAAAGTAAAACATTAGGAAGTAGCACTGTTGAATTGACTCAACTGATCAGCATATCAGTGTAGCAAAACAATTCCAATACTCTTTCTGGAAAAATACCTTCAATTTGCTTTCATCTCTAATTAATTTAAGTTGGTCTGGGTTCTGTAGAAGTACAGAGGTTAATAAGAAAAATATCAAAGGCAGCATAAATGCATTGAGTAATGTGTGAGAGTAGAGAGTTAAAACAGAGTGTTAAAAACAGTTCCTATTAGTAAAGAGGGACCACTGTCTAAAAGATGTAAAAGATGTGCCTAGAAGACCTTTTGTCATTGTCAGCCAAGAGGAACCTCAGTCACAGTGAGACCATGGCATTTGGCACTATGTTCACAGATGTGATCCTGGTCATATCACTCTTTAAATACATAGATCTTGCTGGGTACACTTAAGTGTAAAAATGTGAGTATGCAAAATTATATATCTTCTAGATTATTTTTAATAAAACCATCTTGTTCCACTAGATTGTCACACTGAATTTTGTCACAGCAATAGCCCTACAGAATTGTTTCCTGCTCCAGTATTCTGCTCAGAATGTAGCAAGCATTTCAGGCTTACCATAGAGGGACACTCCAGTCTTCAAATGAGGATTTTTCAGCATCAGATGTTGCACTGCTGCTCCACCCCAGCAGAACCCAATGACACCAATCTTCTTTGCACCACATTGGTCCTTTAGATACTCGAGGACCACATCAACTTCTCTAAGACATGCAAATGAAAGTGAATTAAGGCTCTAGCCCTGTTTCTTTGGCCTCCTTGGTGGCTGCTGCTCAGAGACAGGATGGAAATCTGGGACAATGTGACTGTCTTTGCATCACTCCTAGTTTTTTTCTTTCCCTTACTTATCAAATTTTCTTTATCTCAACCCATGAGTTTTCTTGTTTTATTTCCCTTATTCTCTCCCCTGTTCCTCTTGTGGGAGTGAGTGAGTGAGTGAGTGAGTGGTAATCCAGGTTGTTGGCTGCTGGCTGGGGTCAACCCACAACACTACTTTACTATTATTCATTTCTAAAATGCAAGACAAACTTCAGGGAAGAAGACAGAGGAGAAAAACAGTCTTCCTAGATGACTGTTACTAGGACACGAGGTGATTTTATGAACAGCAGTCCAATTAATTTCACAAATAGCAGTATTTATCATATAGGCTAACAGAAAAAAAAGTTTGAGACACACAACCAGTCAAGAGCATCCTGTTGTCACAAATGCGACTCATATGCAAAGCATCTCTCATAAAGATTTTTCTAAAGCAGCAGTTACTTTATGCAATCAAGCTATGTTTCAGATTAAAAATGGTAAAAAGGCAGGAAAATAGGAAAGCACTATGCTTTGAACTAGCTGTGATCTGATGGGGAGCAGAAAAAATGTTCCCTTGTTACATAGTGTTTGTGTTTGCACCCTATCTAAAATCCATTTTAGGAATTTGTGCCTTCCTGAAGGATTGAAGTGGCCAAAGTGAGCTGCATTTTCTAGCTTTTGCTGGTTCTTTTCCTTTAAGTCATGAATTTTGCTTCTACTTTCTGTACAAACACTGGGCACTTTTATTCTTCAAATGTCTACTTTTATCCATAAAGCACCACTCATGAGCTTTATGGATAGCCATGAGCTTGTCCCATGAGCTGCATGAAATTTCTATTTGTGGCCATCCAGCCATATTTGACACACTAATAATTTAGGATCTAATTTTACATTTTTACTGTGGCAAAAATTCCTATGAAATATGGATGTCCTCTTGATGGACAAGGAACAATGGCTGTACTTGTCTATTTTGCCAGCATCTCGTGATTTCACCCAGTCGTTGAAAGTTGCCCAGTCATTAGAAGGTTTCCAAGCTTCTTGTCCCACAAAAAAATCTGGGCAGATGGCTCTGCAAGAAAAATGAAAATATTTTAGTCCATGAAATAATACTGGAAAAGGATTAAAGGGAAGACCATATGTAGTGCACAACACATTAATTTTGCTGAATACATAGTACTTAATACATGGTACACTTTCCCTTCATAGAAAGATCTTCAGTTTCTTTGGAATTTTTACCATAACAGCCAAGGTGCACAGAAGAAGGGAAGAAGCAGTCTGCTTCAGGCTCATGGAAGACAAAAGATGCCGATTAATAAAATACTGTTTCCCCTCTCTTCTTCTGTGCTTACCTACTAACTCGTTATGGTAAAACTACTCAATTATTTTAGACTTATTTCACTGTTTTACCAGAAAGCTTCTTGGAGAAAGGGGTAAAGAAAGACTGTGAAATTATTTGTGTTTGTATGATTTACATATGACTAAATGGAAACATTTTAACAAAAATGGAAATGGTTCAACAAACTTTCTTATTAAAAAGACACTTTGAAAATAGTAGTACTTCTTACATGTATCCATTAGTTGTTATCATATCAGCCATGTATCTGGTGTTTGGGAGTTGCCATCCAAATATATCGTGAATCACAATCACAGCTTTGTCAGTGCTGGCAGAAGGTTTGCAGACATACGCCTTGATGTGCCCAACTTGCACCTCCTGCCCACGGCCTCCATAGTCAAATCTGTCTCCAATATCACATGGGCAGGGCCTTGATTCATTTGCCATGTGTGATACTAAAGAAAAATAATATTCAGTAGCAAATACCAAAGCATGCCACATTGAAAAATGTCAGAAGACAGCAGTATCATTGGCTATTAAATCTTTTAATCATTACAGTAATAGGATGAACATGCTTATTACTGTTTGATCTAAAATGAAGCATCAGTCAATAAACTCATGGGGCTATTTAACATAAATAAGATTCTTGTTAGAGTTTCTTATGTTATGAAGTCTTCAGCAGGGACATGGTACGTGGCCTACAGTGAGTGGTACAATGAAAATAAAGTTATGAGCAAGCAGCAAGGCAACCATCACGAACTATTTACATAGTGATGACGCCAGTCCTTCCACTCTTCATAATGTGTATATCCTGTAACGAATGCATAGCTTTCTTTAGTAGCCATAAATGCTTAATACAAGACTCAGCATTTTGAAAGAAAAAAACCAACAGCTACTGTGTAGAAAGATATAATTACACATAGATTAAGCATTATATTTTCATTCAAGGACTTAAAATATTACATAACTGAATTTTTTTAGTGTCAATAAACCCATTTTCTAAACAGCTTTAGCCTCAGATGTTTCAGACTTTTGGAGAAGGATACTTAAGAAAGATGTCAAGGAAAATGTACCAGCATAAGCCAGAATATAAAATTGTATTTCTTTAATATTAAATAAAGAATGCATTAAAACTCTAAGACAGGAAAAAAATATAACTGAACATAAAAAAACCAGAAAATCTTAAAGCTGAGGCAAATCTTTTATCAAGGAGGTAAGAGTAGGGTATAGTTAATTTTTTTCAAACTATTGCTTAAATGAAAATAAACAATTCACAAAGGTCAAAAAGTACCAGCAGAATCTAACACACATGTATGTAGCTCCTTAGACTCAAGTTAATTATTTTCTACCATCAAACTTAGGTTAAATAACTGAGTGAACAGACCTGATTAACTCCTTTGAATATTCACAGAGCATCTGCACATGATGCAAGAACATGGAAAGAATTTAGATAAAGCTTTGCCAAAGCTCTCTCCAGAGAAATCATGCATATTACCATAGAAACTTTGCTAGTAAAGAAACAAGGATCTTCAAACTTAACTGTGTCAAAAATACAGAGAGAAATAGGAAAAAACAGATACAGAACTGTCCCTGGACAAGTGGGACTTTAAGATTTGTGGCAGTAAAGGGACAGCTTTAGGAAAGCCAGCAAACAACTTGGCAGCCAGAAAAAATTGACAGAATTCAATATATTCTGGATTTGCTGACTAAAATTCAGAATCTTCCAAGCAGCATCACCAGGGCTAGATTGCAGACACCAGGAGATTTCATTTTTGCAGATCAGTTCAGAACAGTTCAAGACAAGTTATGTCATATTTGAAAGCTGTATTATCTCTGGGTACACATCTATACTAGTACCCTACCTTTTTTAAATAAGCCACACCCATAAATGTCCTTTTTTACCTACACGTTGTGGTCTCACATATAGGACTTCTAACTTAAAACAAGTTTACCAGGAAAAAAAAGAATGAATGAATAAATGAGCATGTAAGGCAAAATGCAGCGCAAATATATAATAGGAAGAATTTCATAACTAATTTTCCATTCACAAACTGTTTCCTTTTGATTAGACTAAATCAGAAAATATAACAAAACCAGGGATTGAATATTAAAGAAACATATATTTCAGAACTCCAGAAACTCAAATACAATGCCCTTACCAGTATATCCTCAAAGGCTTTGATTGAAAACATTTCATACTCTCTGATAAAATGTAAAGCAACACATAGAACATGAAATATTTAAAGATGCAGATTATTCACTGATGATAACATCCAGATAAAAGACTGTGAGGGATAGCATTGTCTTGTATTTATAAGCCATATAGACTTGCAAGTTCTGTAGCATAGCAAGACTCTTCAGAATTTCTGCATCTGCTGTAGTATATACAAACAGCAATTTTTTCCATTTCTAGATGTTATTGAAATATTACTTAAAAATTAATTTCTCCCTTTTACATTTGTCTATTATTTTAGGAGGATCTGAAAACCCACAGCCATGGTGTACCATCATTTCTACCTGCAAGGACTTGTGAATTTATTGGAAGACCAAGAAAGAATTAATTTTCAGATACTTGAATCTACAGCCAGTGAAAATATAAAGATATTGCTCTGTGGCACCATCACTTTCAACACTTTCAACAGACTCTCCAGAGTCTTCCTTCTCAGAGGTCTTCCCACCTCTGGAGGGAAAATAAAAGGTTTCTGAGCTATCATCTCAAAAAGATTGAAACAAAAAAACCAAAACCAAACCAAAACAAAACAAAAAAACAAAAACAAACAAACAAAAAGAACTAACCCCCAATTGCATTTAAATGAAATTACACTCTGCCTGCAAATAAAATGAAAGTCTGCCGAACATGCTGAGTCACACCTCGCAATCACTTGTTCTACATTTCTGGGGGAAAAAAAAGCCATGAGTTTAAAAAAGAATCCAAACTAACCTACACATACCTGTAGCACTACAAGTGTGCGAGACAGTAGAAGCAGAATGCAGGAGTTCAGCGTGTGGTTACGGCTGAATGGGATCACCAAACGAAGAGCTAAGTCACAAAACGAAAAGGGTGAGCACAAGGATCAGGTTCCTTTAAAAGAGAGTTACATAAGCCACTGCCTGCCTTTATCTTTGTGCCTCTCGGAGTGATGAAGGCTACTGTTTTTAAAGCTGTTCTTTTCACTGCTAGTGTAGGTGGGGTGTGCTGCAACGAGGAGCAGCGGTAGCTGAGTACCAAGCCTTCTTCTCAACTTACATGAAATGGTATTCGCCCCTGGAGGGCTTTTTCTTTCCGTTTCGAAAACATGTTGATTTAGCTGAAAAATCCATCTTGGAGAAAAAGCTCTTTTTTCTTTTTTTTTGTTTGGTTTTTTTTTTGTGGTTTTGTTGTTGGTTTTGGGGGGGGGGAGGTTTGGGTTGTTTTGTTTTTTTAAAGGGTAGCTGTTTTTAAAGCTTGGGATTGCACAACTTTTAAACACTACATTGGCATAATTAGTTCCTTGGATTATTCATCCATCGATAAAAGACATATTTAAAGTCATCAGCAGGGTGAGGTAGTGAGGTAGAGACATCATTTCAAAGCTCTATACTAGACAAAGCTTATACACTACAGGAAAAATATTTTCAGATGAAAATAAATAGCATGTAAGAAAGTGATAGCTTTCTAGATTGCTGTACCTCCATGCTATACAATGAGTGTTTAAAATATATACATTTTTATCCTATCACAGGATATTTTACACATTTTTTTTTCTTTTTTTATTTTTAGTCTCTGGCTGACCCTTGTATCCTTTCCACTCTCCTGATTTTCTTTTTATGGAATAATTAGGATTATTTTTTAAAGATTACTACTTTAGCTAAATATATTAGCAATATAAATATACAACTAAATAGATTAGCAATCCAAAATTTCTTGTTTCCTCAGAGGTGCATCTATAAAGTCGACTAAATGTACGTTAGTCTGCCACACTTTTGTCTTACAGTTTAATATTCATATATAAGCTGTTTGCTCATATTCTAAATAACATGGTTAGTGCTCTTTGTTTGCAATCTCTAAAATAAAATTGAACAAATGAAAAAAAACTATCCAAGAATTCCAGAGCAAAGTCATAAGGCTCAAAACCTAACCCTTTTGGTTTAGGTTTTTGGCTTGTGAAAAACAGGGTTCACTCTTTAGAATTTTTAGAAGTCTAATAAAGGATAAAAGAAGGACAAACAATCCAGCACTGGGGTGTTTTTGGCAAACGGCCAAAGTGCATGAAGGTAGCTTAAAATCATGTTTGCTATATACAGTTACTTTGCTGCAGTGACATGCATATTCATTAGTTTATAAATTATTCAAACATTCCTTTGAGTTTTTGATGTTTTAGGAACTCTCCGGTTTTAACCTCTGACTTGTCTGCAGGACATTCTGTAAATTAGGTCCATATATTTTATTTCTTCCTGTAGTTTTATTCTGTTGGTTCACACTCTCTGATGGTGCTGATAAGAGTCGATAAATCTTTTCCAGATGCTTGTGTTGTTTCGTGTCACCGTTATCACTTGGAGAGGCCAGTCTCCAGATACAAGAAACAGGATAATTGCTTTACACCATTCTCTAAGTTAGTTAGTCTCTATTTTAACATTTTGCTAAGGCCTACAATATAGTATACTCATTAAACTACTATTCATATAAACTATACAGTGCATACACAAACTGAAAGATTATACAAAGCAGTTAAAAGTAAATATAAGTTGTACTATATCAAAATACTTCTGATACAAAAAGCTAATTCATGAATGCAAAAGCCAGTATTATTTTATCATCTGTAACAGGTTCTTCCCAATTGTGTGCTACAAATTATAGCACACAAGGACATTAGGTACTCCATATCAACTTTAGAGAACAGCAGTCAAATAAATGAGAGAACAATTGTGCATTTTCATAATTCCTACAAAACAAAAATGACAACAATGCTTGCAGAACCTTCTCTCCACTAGAGCTGTTTAACCACATTTCCACTTTCTTAGTCATGGGGTCCCTGGAAATAATTCTTTATATGTAAGACTATTCCACTTTACCTTGATATTAACATTAAACTTTGGAAACTAAACTACTTTTAGTTTGATTTCCTTACTAAACTACTTTTAGTTTGATTTCCTTTTGTTTCATGTTCCTTGATGAGCAATCCATGCTGTTTTTTCACTTAGAAGTCAAAACTTAATTCAACGCATCCATGATCTCCATACATGCAGTTGGCTGCACTTCACACTGTAAACACACACCTCTTTCAGATCCCACATTTCCAGCTCCTACTCAGGGACACATTTTTATAATGAAGATTTGGCTGTACTTGTAGTAACTATAATAGTACATATAATGTATATATATACATATATATATATATATATAAAATACACATTTATAAAATAACTATGATAATATGGTTCAGCAGATATCTACCCTTTCATTTCATGATAATACTGCATGTCAATTTGGGTTTTTTCCCTTTTGCTCAGTCACAGTGTTAGTGTTACAGTTCATATGCCATTCCAGAATTTATGAATGACTGCTGTTCTGTAAATAGATGTTCTGATTGTCCTCTCCCACAATACCTAACCTTCTAATGCTAATGCAACACCATAAATGTGGAGTTACCCTGGTTTGACACTGGGGTAATTAAGGCACACTACACTTCCAAACTTCAGCATTCTTCTCCTGGAAAATATATGTTATGACAGCTGTATTGCCCAGGAAACAGCGGGATTATATTATTACATATAGGTGGCATCACATGAAAATCAACAGTTAAGCAGCAGTTTCAGGTCAGAATTCTCTGAAGACCTCTCTGTGGGAAAGATGGAGGGCCATTAGGAGCATGTAAAGGAGGAAAACTTTTACAATTCCATTAAGAGAAACAGAGGTCATTAGTATTGTTGACTATATTTACATGGGGGACATCATAATAAATATTTCTCTGACAGTATTTTTTAATTTGAGAGACTGTCATTAGTAAAATTAAGACTTCCCTAAACTACATTTGCTCCCCATTTAAATTACATACAGCCTTTATCTTCACTGAAAAAGTGAAAAGGGACACACACTCCTGTTTGGTTTTCTTACAGCTTTGGAAGTACCACTACCTGATGAAGATATGAGGCAGCTGGGTTCAAACTAACGATAATGAACCTTTCTCCCTCTTTAATTATGAGTCATAATTAAACTATGGAAGTCACTGTAACAAGGCATGCTAGAGCTTAGCAGTTCAAGCAAGTTCCAAGAGTCTGGCAAATCCACAAACTCTTGGTCCACCAGTGGCCATTTGACACAGTTGGAGAAGTGAGATTAGAAATTTCTAGCTCAGAAATCCCCTGAAGCACAGGTTGCCAGGATATTTAGTAAGGGGGAATATTCCCTGCTGCTGGCCACAAATGGAGCATGGGTGCTGAGGTGGATGCATTCTTGAGCTGATGCAGCACAGAGAATTTTGTCATATCACTGACAGAAAAACTAAGGAACAAGATACATCATGCAAAAACATGGAATGTTTTTGAAATGTGAGATTTCTTCTTCAGACAGAAGTCATGGTTTTAAGCCTCACATTAAAATGTCCTGTCTGCACGTTGCATTGCACACTTCAATTCTTAAAGGGGTCCGTATAGGAATCTATAGTGTTTCACAGAGCCACAGGTAGTCCAAGAAAGTAGAATCCCTTCTGAATAACCTTAGCCAAAAAATTTGAAACTAGATGTGCTCCCTTACATCACCTGCTAAATACACATCTGCCACTAGACTACAAGTCCAAAAAAAGGCTCATCTCTGTAAATGAGCCTCACCAAACAATGTGTTTGTGTCCCTAAATTTTGTTCTTTTGATTTATTTGGAACATAGATGAACAAGGGCCATAACACAAAGATTAATTTACCATTAGTCTAACTTCACACATTAATATGAATCTCAAGGAACTGGATCTTAAAAACGAGATTCACTTAATAAATTATAAAAAGAATTGAATATAAACAAAAGACAATTAAGAGACAAAAGAAATAAAGCAAAGGGTTAAAACGGCCGGGTGCCCTGGCGGGTTGCCAGGAACACCTGGTATCTTGGGAACACCCTTTTTATACCATCCTTGCTGTGAGGGGTTAATGCATATTCAAGCATGTCCCCTCCCTGGTTCCACCTTCTTGGATCATGTTATTTTCTGCTGGTCAGCATAATTTTTGCTGGTCATTATTCTTCTAGCTGGTCAGCATTATTTTTGGAGTTTTGGTTTCCTTTTTGCTGCAGATGGTCACTTGTTGATAAGAGTCCAGGCCCCTCATCCTTCCCCTGAGGGCAGCTGGTCTTCATATCTTCCGCTGATAACAGTTTGGGTTCTATTGTTCTCCTGATAACAGCTTGGGCCCCAGTGTCCTTGCCCTCTGGGGTTTCCTTGCCTTGTACCTAGGAAATTCTTTTAAACTTAAGACTTGTTAGCATAGCTAAAAAGTATTTAATATATATATTCATCTGCGAAAGCCAGTATCACAATACAAATTTATAACATGGAGAATATTTCAAAGTGTGTCAAAGCATGTGTCGTGGTTTTAAACCAATAACTAAGAAAATTACTTATTTCTTGCTGTGAGATATGGATTAGAACAAGAGCAAATCAGGCATACAACTTAAAAGGGAAAAAAAAGAAAGTTTATTGACAAACTACAATAATAAGAACACCAGAATAAACTTCCAGAAAAACCTTTTCATCCCCTATCTACCCACTATTCCTTTGTTCACATGACAACAGAGACAAAAACTTTGGAACTTGGATGGTTAAAACAGTCCCAATTCTTGCTACAGTCTTTTCACCAGTCTTTGTAGAGAAACAGAAGTTTCTTCCTGTTAATTTATGGAGTTTCTCACAAGAAAACTATTTTTGTTAGTTTTCCATTGCCCTAATATTAGCTGCCCAGAGCTGCTATTATTAGAGTTCACTCCTCCCATTTTCACATCACTCTTGTTATAAATTCAATTGCAAAATAGGGTTAATATAAACAGCGATTTATTATAAAACAATTTCAATCACAAACGAGAGGAAAAAACCACAATAAAATAAATCAGCGCAGCGCTGGGTGGACAGGGGTCTATACCCAAAGGTACAGATTTACCCAAATCCACACGGAGAGTTGACTGTCCGGGGTTTTTATAGGGATTTTGTGTCCTGAGGCCAAACTCCGAGCAATCACTGTTCAACAAAGAGTCTAGATGGTTGGTTGAATGGATTTCCTGGAACCATCGAACTGAATCAATAGACAACTGGGCAGAGTCCTTTCGCATGTGAAAGGTTATGATTGCCTCCTGATTGTATCTTTGGTTGGGCTCTCAGGGTGAAGTGTCCAGGTCCGGTGTGGAGCCAATGGGTATCTCGGCTGGGCTCCTCTCATTGTCTAGCCTGATTACCCATGTTCTGCTCTTTCTCTCAGGCTGATAAGCATCACCTAGGGTCGTTATCACCTGAATGGGTAGTTACTGCTGGGTCTGGGGAGGAATCTTTAGGCCACACTATATTAGATGTGGTCTACATTGTTATAAATACAGTTATATACTTATTTATTCTTTCACAAATTTTTTCCAAAGTTACATTTATCACACTCTGAAGAGTGCATGGGCCATGAGTCTAGAGATAGCATTTTTAAGGATAAGTTATTCAAAGGCAAAAAAGTCTTCTTCATCTGTTTCTGTGAGCTTTACCAGAAAACAGTTTTCTCATTGCCTCTCAAGGCTTCAAATCTCCCAGCACTTCACTATACCATAATTACTCTACTTTTTATTCAAATTTACACTTTGAACACTTTATTCCTCTCTAGATACTGTACCATGAATTAAAGGAGTTCTTTTCAGGACTTCATTGTCCATCTCCATAGTTTTAACAGAGAGATATTTCAGCTTAATT
The DNA here is from genome assembly GCF_971803275.1 of Cyanistes caeruleus. Lineage (NCBI taxonomy): Eukaryota > Metazoa > Chordata > Aves > Passeriformes > Paridae > Cyanistes > Cyanistes caeruleus. Next base: position 72,692,259 of record NC_141701.1, read on the forward strand.
AAAGCATCTTCTTAATTCTCTACCTTTCCTGAAGCTTCTTTTCTTTCCTGTCACTGGTAGTTTATAAAGTCTCTTTTCATGTTGATCACTCTTTCTCTCTCTCTCTGGATAAAAAGATTAATCCGCAAGTCTCATCTGGGTAATGAAAGAGTTAAAATCTTGCCCAGGCTTTTTGTAGGTGGTTCGGTGATCTCTGCCAAACAGGAGCTGGAGCCGTCTGCGACGGAAGGTTCCTCATAGCTGCTCTGGAGAGTGTGGCTGTCTCTGCTTGCTGCAGGTCCTGAGCCTCTCTCCCTCTTCACTCGGCAGTTTCTAGTGAATTAGTTACAGCAAAACCTGCAGCCAAGCCAGAGATCGGCTCGGCCTGGCCTGGGGCCCGAGGAAAACCTTCCCCAGCCCCCCCCCATCTCCCAGCCGGGAGACGGGGCAGGCCTGGCCCCATCCCCGCTCAGCCACATGGCCTGGGCAGGGAATGGGAGGCCTGGAGCTCTGCCACCCTTCATAGCCAGGAAACAAAGAGAGCCCAGAGAACTCTGGTTTTACACTTTAAGGTAGGGTTCACAAGTTGATCCCACTTTTCAATGGCCTAAACTGCTGTCAATTCTCAGCAATCACCGATAATTGGTCAGGAGAAAAGACTCCAGGCAGTTCCCAGCAACTCCAACTTTCTTTAAAGGTAAAGTAACTCCATGACAGCATGACATCCAGTTTTGCAGTCAGATTCTAGAAAATTTGTTAAAAGGAGGCCTCCCAATTGCAAAGACATGGACATAACAAAGGTATTTCCTATATGTGAAATATATGACAGTGCCACATACGTTATAACTGAACAAAAGCCTCTAACAGACACATATGGATACAATTCATCACATCCCAAATGGTTTTTGGGTTCCTAGGACCAATAGAAAAAAGTGTCATACAGCAAAGGATAGATCCCTGAGTAGATTACTCCAAAAAAGCAGTGGAATTTTGATAAAACTTTTTTACTTGGGTTAGTAACCATACTTTTACAAAAGAAAGAGACTTTAAAAAAAATAGAGAGATTTCATTCTTTGCCTAAGCTACATTAGCCTTCTATGTCTATTCCCATTTTTCTGCTTGTTTTTTTGATCTTCAAGCACTACTAGGAGGCCAAGTGCCGCAGCGGCGGCGGAAAGCCCGGAGCACCGCGACTTCTCTAGAGAAACAGCCCTGAGAAGGGCTGGCCCGAAGCGCGTGTGCGGCTTCAAGCAGTCGAGTGATTCCAGCTCAGCTCAGTAATAGTATAGTGATTTCAGCTCAACTTGGCTCAGCGGCAGCGGCGGCAGGCAACACAGGAAGCAGGGACGAGAATGCTGGTCCAGCGTTCCACCGAGGCAAAACCTTTTATTCAGGCAGAGCTTTGGCAAAGGGTGCCAGTAACAGCAAATCTACTGAACAGGGGAGAACCTGGGGTATTTATGGGGAAGGAGGGGGGGGGGGAGCCCGAGATACATGTATCAGGGTGGGACAGCAGGCGGGAACACCAATGGGACACAACAGTTTAACATATCTAACTCAAAGGCCTCTGGGAGTGACGCATTGTGTCTCTCTGAGTACAAGGTGTCTTGCTTCCAGGAGGGAGCCAGGATCTCGGGCTCGGCAGGCTCCTCCGCATCCACAGCCAAGTTTTAACTCACAATTTAAATTAGGATGGAAATTAAAACATGCAGAATTTAAAGATGGTGGAGAATGTCAGCATATTTGATGGAGGGGAATGAAGCCATCTTTTCAGCAAAAATGAAAAATTTAAGGTTCATGAGGTTGGATATATCATCAGAATAAGCATGAAAACAAAATCTTCAATTGACGTTTTAGGGGAAACCCAGACTCAAATAGAGCATCCTCCTTCTACAGTGAGAAATTTTCATATCTCACACAATATGTAGCCATACATACTAGCTTTATTTTGAAGCTACTGATACCATGGCTCCTCAGAGGATACTTTTCTAGATTAAAACTCTATTTAAGACAGTTTCTTAATATGGACTGAATATTTGAATTAAGACTTCAAAAGTATCTTCTGTGCCTATAAGCTTGAGTTCACTCAGACTGACTGGGAAAAACAATGCTTTAGTAAGCAGTCCAAAATATACTTTCTGAAAACATCAGGAAAGGGCAGCTATCTCAGCTTCTTGAGCAGAACACAAAAGGAAAGCTGGTATTGAAACAACTGCAAACTAACTTTACCAAGCGGCTGCAACAAAAAATACCTCTCTGCTCCTGGGTGAAGGTCTGGCTCTGCAGTATGCAGAAAAGGAAAAAGAAAGCTAAATTGAGAAAGTGACCCAAGGACAACATGTATGTCTGTCCTGATCCAAAACAAGGACATGGTTGCTCTGACCCATTCCAAAACTAGGAACAAATATCCTCACCACTGTCTTCTTTGCATAGTATCCTTTCCAACTCTGCTAAAAATATCTCTCTTCATCAGGTGATGGACTCATTTGAAAAAATCATGCTACATCAAGTGTTTAGGCTACACAATATGCTTATGCATGTGTACCTGCTTGTAGGACATTCTTGGATTTACCTAGCACAGAGAGATGCACTGGTCTTTAATTCTGAGTGTGTGATCATCAGGAGCCCCGCATCAACACCACCTACTGAAAAACCAGTAACCCCTAATTTTTTTGCACTACACTGCTCCCTTAGATATTTCAGGACAGCATCAGCTTCTCTGGAACATGTAAGAAAATGTGAATCAAGCAACCACAGCAAAACCAGTATTTGAAAATATGAAAATATAGAGATTCATATGATTGCCACCATATTATGCTGCTGCTATATTTTCTTTTGCATACTTTAAATAATTAATTACTTCAGGTAAATATTAGAGGTTTCTAATCTGATATCATCAGAAAGAGAGAAAAAAATATCTCAGTGGGAGTCATTCAAAAAAGCAACATAACTACACCAAAGAAAACCTAAAAGGATGGATTGGAAAAGGATGGATATTGATTACACACCTACCTAAGAGTTAAAAAAGCTTACCATTCTATGAGAAGCTGGACAAAATTTTGCTTTGTAAATTTTGATAGGAAAGTAGTAAATGCTAGAAAATGCTACTTAATACCCAGTGAAAATGCTGACAATAACTGTAAATTGTAATCTGGTATATTTGTTGCAGGGAAGTCAATGTAACAAACATGGTAGATGTTTTCAGAATTTACAACATAGCCTGAAATACATCTTGAGATGCTGTGAAAACACCTGTTTACCACTGGAGCATATGTCACCATGCAGAGACAGTAAAGAGAAAGTATTGGTGGGAGTGGGCTGGCAGTTTAGGCTTTTATATCACCTCCAGGCTGCTTCCAGCCCCAGATCCTCACCCCCTTGGACACCAGTGAAATTACCCAATAAACCAGCCTCACAAACATTGTCAACACACAAACACACACAATAAGTATATTAAGTGCCAACAAATTATTTCCTTATTGGAGCTGACACTTGAAAGGTGTGAATTGCCTGTAAGAAATGACAGGCAGCACCCAAACCTGCCTTCCCACTGCAGCAGATGGGACAAATTCCAAGCTAAAACGTTTCCAAGACAACTGACCCCTCTGAGACAAGAGTACTCCAGAAATGATTCAGTTATGTCTCACATAACCTTCTCACCAAATACCCAAGCTCAGCAACGTTCAATGCAGCTACTCCAAATAATCCAAAATATTTGCTCTCCCAGGAAAATAAATTAGTTTAGCTTCTAAACTAATTTATCTATCTATTCTGAGCCTTTCTCAGTGTTGTCTTACCAACACCTTCCCCTTCTGTTATTAAGGCAGCAGAGCCTGCTAGTGGCAGGTCTTTGCTGATAAAGGTGTGGGCAGTGTTGCACACAGGAGAGGAAGATGTGATACTCCTCCAGACTCTCAGCACCACGTTCCCTAGGGAGCCACTGGCCTTCACTCTGCCTGATGCTTCAGCCATCACCTTCCCGGGGGCAATTACACCATGCTGGGAAAGTTCTCTGGCACAATCAAAAATTGCTTTCTTCTTTCCATACAACTTCTTAAAGACTGTTAGACTCAGTGAGACACCAAATCAAAATTATGGTTTTTGGCGATTTGAGTCAGTGAGCACTTTTAAAATGGGCTTTTTGAGGCAGAGGAAACAACTTTTGTCATATTTCAACAGATGACAAAAATTCTTCACCAAGCCACTACTGAGAGAGTTGTCCTTGAATCCTCTTCAAGGCAAAATCATTGATACTATCCACTTTTAGGAAGTAATTTCAAAAGGTCACTTTTGCTAGTGTAGCTAAAATAGCTGAAGCCAATCTCATGCAAAACAAACACAAAAGAAACCCTAAACCAAAAACAAGGCGAAAAAATGCAGGATATGACAGCAGCGGTGTTGTGGGGGTAGGTGTCTTTCCTTTAGTTCTGGCTCACCTGTGGAATTTTTACCCATTAGTTGCAGGGAAAACCTGACTGCGGATACTTGGTGGGTACTTGAGGAACACAAAGAGTTTGGCTGGGCCCAGGGGGGGAAGGGGGGGCAGAAAAAGGGGAGGGCAGGGACAGTTTGGTGGGCTTCTTCAGCTTCAGAGAAGGACACTTTGCTGGAGTTGTTGCTGTGGGGAGAAGGGAATTTCGCCATCACCCAGACGGAGCTGCTGCTTCTTCTTCTTCTTCCCCCTTCGTTGGTGACTTCGCATCCTCTGTCCCGCTGGGACGTGTGGCAGTGCCAGGCACTGCCGCAGAGCTGCTGATACACCTCAGCCACCGGCCCAGGATCTCAGCTCATCCCTGCTGTTCCAGCTGTTATAAATGCAACGGCAAATTAAAGATAAACAAAGATTAATTTATTATAAATTAATAAAGCAACAAACAGTGAGAAAAAACCACAATAAATGGACAGCGCAGCGCTGGGTGGACAGGGTCTATACGCAAGGTATAGGTGTTCCCAAATCCACGTCTGAGGGTTCTCTGGCCTGGGTTTTTATAGGGATTTTATGTCCCCAGGCTAGAATTCTAACCAGTTTCCATTCACCAAATGTCCCTGATTGTCTGGTGAATGGATTTCCTGGCCTAGAACATTGAGTCAGTAAGTATCCGGGCAGAGTCTCCTCAAATGCAAAGTGAGTCTGTATGTATTTTAACATATTTCACCACAGCAGGATTGAGAGATCCGGGCTAGCGCCGATGGATATCTCGGAGGAGTAGCCTCTTCTTTGTCTCTCTTGATTGAATTTCTGTAGTATGGGTTTGGCGGGTGTGGTGTTCGATTCTGGCAACGACCATCTTCCTGGGGCTCGTCCCTTTTGTCTTGCTTGATGGTCTCCGGCCGAAATCGGCCGGGCGTTGCCTTTCTCTGGAGGTAGACTTTTAGGCTGGTTCTTTTGTTTCTATGATGGCCTGTGTCCTGTCTTTTCCTCCGAGTTGATGAGTCTGCTGAAACCTGTTATCTGGGGGGGGTTCTTTTGCAATTCGTGATTTTTGGAAAAGGAATTCTATCTCGACCGGGAGGAGAATTCCTTATTCCATACTTACATTTAGTTATAATTATACATACTTTATTTAAACTTCTTACTCCGAATTTTTATTTACTCAATTCTTTATTACACAGCTGAGTGTTCCTCAGAGCCCTGCAGGAGCACCGGGACTGACTGCCCGAGGGGGTTTGTGAAGCAAAGCCTCTTTTCCATCCCGTCTCAGCCGAGAAAGCTGTCATGGGCCCCCTGGTTCTGTTTTCTTGCTAATGCTGTAGTTATTGTTGTTTGTTTGCCTTGTTATAAATATTAGTAAAGAACTGTTATTTCTATCCCCAGATCTCTGCCTGAGAGCCCCTTGGTTTCAGAATTATAACAATTCGGAGGGAGGGGGTCTACATTTTCGTTGCAAGAGAGGGCAGGAGCCTGTCCTAGCAGACAGCTGTCTTCTAAAACCGAGACAAACAGGCAAAGGGATATCCAGCTTCCTGACATTTTGCTTGTGTAATTTCCTGCCATCTCAGGTTTTCAGCCAATCCTCAAACTCAGACCACTCATCAGAAGACTTCTAAACTTCTCTTCATGAAAAAAGTCTGGGCAGCTGGCTCTGCACACACAGACAAAATCAAAATTGAATTAATCACACACTGAGATTTTTTTTGTCCCTTCATTGGATGGAAGATTTCTATCCGGACATAATTTTAATATCTTTTTTCCTGAGAAAGTAATATTTTTAAATAACATTGTTATTTATTCCACAGAAACACCCATGAGCATTAGAAAACTTTTAAATATACCTATAATTGCTTTTTTCAATAACTAAATCACAAAATACATTTTGTGATACAAATCTGGAAAATATTAATACTCTTATCCATAGTATTTTACTTGTTTTTACCTGTGTTTGAGTACATAACTTGAAACTATACACAGTAAAGCAACACATGATCTTGTAAAAGATGATAAAACCATGTCTTGATTACAAAAATTGTATTTTGCATACAACATATAGTATTTAACATAAATCCATCATTGATGGTTTTCATGTAAACCAAAATAATAACATAAAATAGTTGCTTACTACAGAGCACATGGTGAGGCTTACTTATGAGCTAAGGAAAAAACCAAAACAACAGACGGCTGATAGACTGAGGTCAGCAAAGAACAAGTGATGGGAAACTGGAAGGAGTAGTGTTTTACTCATTTGGTGACTGGAAAAGGGAAGTTCAGTAAGTCCACTCGGTACTGAGTTCCTGCATCACAGGATGCAAACCCTGGCTCAGGATGACCTTGGCTGAAATGTGTCTCACGACCAGCAGCAGAGTTGTGACAGCACACTCACTAGTGGAGAACAGATATTCCTCATGCCGAAGGGACTCTGGAGGCTGCCATCATTAGGTCACCACCAGGTGCTGCTGTGTGTTCTCCCAAGCCCATCCCAGTTGGAAGCAATGGGATCCCTAGGAAACAGCAATCATCTTTCACTTTTAAAAACTGTCTTTGGTTCTCTGCATCCTCAGATATGCCCCATGGATGTTATTGAACATGCTGAAATGACTGTATCAGTTTGGCCTAAATCCGACTGAATTATGTTGCAAGCATTTATTTTTCTTCATCTTATCTGATCATTTGTGTAATGTCTATAAAAAAACCCAAGAAACAAACCAACAACATGACATCCAGAGCATTTGTATTTGGAAATGTATGGGCAAAACTGTTCAGCCTTTGGATAAGAGTCCGTCAGAAACACAAAGTGCTTTGAAAGTGAGCCTTCCCAAACCCATGCAGAAGAATGGGTTTTCCCACTCAAACTGATCTAATAAGGCAATACTAGCCATCAGGCTTAACATGGTCTCTGAAAGGGACCTCCCATAGCTCTTCATTCCATACTTCACTAGGAAAAAATCCCTCTATTTTCCTCTCAGTAAACATTGGTGCACCAGTTCAGCAGCATCTCGGAGGACACATACAACTTCTCTTCATTCAGACACTGCTGCCTGAAAACACTGAGTTCTCCTGAAGCCTTCTTCCTTTGACCACTGCATTCTTAAAAGTTTGGGTGGAGGGAAAGAAAATATCCCAAAAACAAGTATGGTATATGTCATGGGGTAGCTTTACCTTTAAGACAGCTTGGAGGGAAAAGAAGTTGAAGCTGCTGGTGGCTGATGGGAGTTTTTCCTCCTGACCAATTATCGGTCATTTCCAAGAATTGACAGCAGATCTGACCATTAAAAAGTGAATTCAACTTGTAAACACCCCCTTAAGAAGTACAGACAGAATTCTCTTGCCCTCTTTAGTTTCCGGCGTTTGAAGAGGTAACAGGATTCTGTCTCGGCCTCCTCCCCCCTCTCCAGGCCGACCAGGCCGCGGGGTGGAGGAAGGTGGGGGGGAGGGGGAAGAGAAGCAGCGCTGGTCAGCCGAGCTTGGTTTTCAGTTTTTGTTGCTAGACTGAAACTTAACACCATGAACTCTTGCAGTTTTCTTAAAGCTTTTAATTCTTTTACTACCTGGATAAACATACAGATTACTCCTTTTCTTAGAAAGACAGAGAGAGAGACAGTCAACATAGAAGACACATCATAGAACCACCAAAAACAGTGAAGAAAAGAGTTAAGTTTAAATAAGAAAGAGAGAATAAGGAGATGCTTTACAGCTGAAATATCTTTCTGTTAAAGCTATGGAGATGGACAATAATAGTATAAAAAGACTCCTTTAATTCATGATAAGAGTATTAGGAAGAATGAGATATTCAAAGTGTAACTTTTAAGCAGAAGAGAGAGAGAGTGCTTGTGATACTGTGAGTTGCTGGAATTGAGTTGAGTGAAGATTTTGAAGCTTTGGGGGGCAAAGAGAAAACTGTTTTCCAGGAAGGCTCACAGAGACAAATGAAGAAGACTTCTGCCTTTGAATAACTTATCCTTAAAGATAAGATTCCTAAACTCTGTGACCCATACACACCTTGGAGATGTGAAATGGGAAGAGAAGATCTAATGACAGATTTCCGGGCAGCTGGCATTAGAGAAATAGAAAACCATGATGAAAAATAGTTTTCTAGTGAGAAACTCCTTAAGCTAACAGAAAGAGACTTCTGTTTCTCTGCAAAGACTGATGAAAGACTGTAGCAAGAATTAAGACTGTTTCTAACCACCAGAATCCTAAAGTTATTTGTCTCTATGTTGTCATGTGTACAGAGAAATAGTTAAGATGTAGAAGATAAAGGAGTTTTCTGAAAGTTTATTCTGGTATTCTTATTCTTGTAGTTTGTTAATAAACTGTCTTTATTCCTTTTAAGTCTTAAGCCTGTTTTGCTCTTGTTTTAATCCATATCTCACAACAAGAAATAAGTAGTTTTTTTCAGTTACTGGTTTAAAACCACGACAGTATAGCATGAATCATAAGGAAAAATTGCAAGGAGGTATGGAAAAATCCCAATTGATCAGATAGTGGGCACTTTTGGCAGAGCAGACTCTTGCTCCAACAAAGCAGCACGTTGTCATAGCAGTGATTTGCCAGTATCCTGCAGAGAATGAAGGTCATTCTCTGCAGTGTCACATTGAGAACATTTGCATTTGGTAACAGGACAAACATACTTCCAAACATGAAGAAGAATAGGGAGCACCGAGTCCTCAGGAAAGACGGTAACAGGTAACAGCAGACTATAGACCCTTGCATAATTCCAGTGTATCAGAAAACCCTAATGCTTATAAAGGTAGAGGGTTTTTTTCTCCAGAGACAGTTTCTCCTCCTTTCAGCTCCACAGACAGATCTCAGCCATACCACAACTATTTGTTGGCATCTGGCTTCCCTGATGCTCCACAGCTCAAGGCATTAAAGGCACGATCTCTCCAGACTAGACTCCTACAGAATCATGTGGAGGTTTGCCTTTTGGAACTGCATGCCTGTTCAAACCCTGTATGAATGTCTGTAATGTATAAAGAAAATAGAATACATTGCACCATATCCAGTTATTGCAAGATTTTTCTGCATTTTGGAATTTAACTGTTGCAAGACATTGAAAATGAATGTGAAAGCTTTGAAGGGGGAAGGAGATCGTATTTAATATCCATGTGTGCAAATGAACCATTCATATGCACATTCAATATCATATTTAAAATATGACATTCATTCATATTTCTGCTAATGGAAATTTTTTTAAAATCCCATCGTATATCTCAGATTTAATTACTTTGTTTTAAAAAGGCTTGCAAAACCAGAATATATTCTTGTGTTTCAGAACACATTTTTAAATGTGTACGGCACACTTTGCCGGGAAAATAAGCAAAATCACTTCTTACTGCATAGTGTTTTCAACATTCTATGTATTCTGTGAGTGCAGTCACTTTTGTGAACAGCAAAGAATGAAGAAAGCCTGCCGTACCCTGCTATGCTCCACAACAATGTTCCTCTTTGGGTTTGTATTATGGAAATACATGGCTCAAACTGCCCTGGTAATAGTTTCCTTTCACATATAACAATTTTAATGTAAAGCTAGAAATCATAACAAGTGGGATTTCTTAGAGAAAAAATATTTCTTACATGTATCCATTAGTTGTTTGCATATCAGCCATGTATCTGGTGTTTGGGAGTTGGAATCCAAATACATCATGAATCACAATCACAGATTTGCCTGTGCTAGCAGGTGGTTTTCAAACGTACACCTTGATGTGCTCAACTTGTACTTCCTGCCCCACAACCCTCTTAGTCAAATCTGCCTCCAGTATCACATAGGCAGGGCCTCATTCATCAGCCATCTAGGAATCTGCAGGAATGCAGAAATTAAAACCAGTTGTTATCTGCAATAACAACTATGATTAAGAGTCAATCTTCATGCAGCGCTTCTCAGCCCCCTCCAGACACCTAATAATACCCATTTGGTATGGCAAGGTTGGAAGCGAATTTCCAGGTGTTTATTGTAAACAGGCTGTTTACATGTTTATGCTATAAATATTCATGAATTTCAGGTCAGTCAGCAGAACCCATGAGTGTGTTAAGACCAGAGGAAAGGTTTATGTCAGTCCACCACTCCTAGCTTTGTGCCTAGAGCAATTCAGCATGTCATAACTAGATTTCCATGTGATGTCCCCACACACTGCTTCATAACCACTCCTCTCATTTGGTCTTACAGTTCCTCCTCACACTCTGGCACCTGGTAACCTCTTTCTGTAACTCCTGTGGGACCCCACTGTCATCATGCTGTTTTTCTGACTGCTATTCCCTTCAAGCTTTCATTCTGTGTGCCCCCTTTCCCTTTCTCTTTAGGCAATCCAAAACTGTTGCTTCTTACATGCACTTTGCTGGTCTCTTGTATCCCCTGCCACACATAATCCTGTCCCAGGGAACCCATCATCAACTGGCATCTTTAAAGGTGCTAATAAATCAGCGTGAAGAAGGTAAATCAGCAGAGGGTTTCTTTGCAAAGTTATAAACTGTGCAATCTGAACTGAGAGCTGCCAGAAGAATAGAGACATACACCAGTGCTGTGCATATAACAGCCTCATATAACAGCACAGATATGTAACTTCTCCAGAGGAATACATTTTAAAGGACAAGCTGGAACTACTCCATTTCTCCTGAAATGAAGAAAGGTTTCTATAGAGTTTATAATCCAGGAGGTCTTCTCAGAAGAAACCCTCAAGCTCAGTTTAGTTTCTTGTATCTTTCAACAGGAGACAGGCCACTGTAGCATCTTTTTAAACCAAACTAATATTTGATGATCCCTGCTCTTTGCCTTCACAGGCATTAGGTAGTCATACAGAGAGAATTTATTCTACCCTAGTTTGAGAAGCTGTTTAACCTTGCTCTGCTGTCACTCTTAACTGATCAAAATGGAACTGTTGGCTCATTCCCATGTAAATGCCTATACTGGAACAATATTCCTTGGTCTGGCTAGTCCCCTTACTAAAGTGAAATGCAGCATGCTGGCAATAAAAATCAAATACGCTCTTCAATGCTTAACTGTTTTTTGTTTGGAATATATCTTTATATATTATTTATATATATTTATCCCATTCTAGATTTTCTAAATAATTAAAATAGATGCCGAATAAGACCCCTAATACACTTCTAATACTCTCTCTTCAATTTCTCTGCCATAATTGTAATGCAGTAAATGGTATTAAAAACAGTTTCAAGATTTTGTTTATCACATCAACTATATCTAGAAAATAAAACCAAATAGCAAAACCATTTGGGTAAGACCCAGTTTGGGCAGAGTCCGATCTGTGCTCTCCTAATACTGCAGCCACAGCATCTGTGCCGCTCTCCCACAGTAGTGAGTCTGGGGCTATAGCATCAGCATAGAAATAGGTAACAAGACTCCAAACTGCACTAGTTTGAAGTGCTTCTCTGCCTTCTCCTTCATTCATCTATTTATGCTGTCCATTGCTCATCAGTCCTTGTACAGTATCTTGTACAGTCATCAAGGTGGCTAGTCCCCATTTTCTTATGCACCCTAGGAGTGCCAGACACAAATTTGTCTCCAGAATACTTAATTCTGTAGTAGAGGCTTCTCCTACCTCTAGTGAACACTGGTGACGCTTTGATGGCAGAAATTCAGATTTACTAGCTGCTATTCTTTGAATACTACTTTTTCAGTAATAAATATTTGGGCTGCCCCTCTCAATTGAGTTTTAGTTTGCTGAGGAATTTTAAAGTGATTTTGCACTATTTGGCCAATTAAGTTTAACAGAGAATTACAAGGAGATTAACTCAGCATTTTAGCCAGTTTTTTACTGTTTGCCACAGTAAAAATTCCTTTAAGCAGCTTAGTGTAACTCTACTTTTACTTGCTTATATTGGAAAAAGAAAGATATGACTCATGATGAGCAAGCATAAAGAGAAAACTCTTGGGTTAAAATTCAAATCATGCTTCTTCCAACTTATTGGCTTATCAAGCTCTTATGATATCCCAAGGTGATTTGATTTTGCTGCATATAGGAGATAAACTGATAAATAGTGCAAAATAAAACCCAGGGTGTGATGATGCTAAATGACAACCAGTGTTTTCTCTGAATAACTACAGACTCCAAATGAGCAGGTAACATTCCACCTTTTATCACAACCCAACAGGCTGGTGCCTTGCTGCATGCAGAGACAACAGCATTCAACAGCTTTGCTTGCTCTAGATGTACAAAACACACACGGTGAGAGACTTCTCCAGGGTCAAGCTGTTCAGGTATAAGCAATTTATTATTTGGGTAGAGGGACTAAAAGACCCGTTTTCACCGCCAGCCATGGTGATGGTCAGGGAGGGAGAGAGGGAGAGTGGAGAGGGGAGAGAGAAAGTAGAAGGGAGTAAGAGTTAAGAGAGGGGGGGAAGAGAGCTTAAGAGCTAAGGGTTAAGAGAGGAGAGAGGAAGTTAAGAGGGGAGAAGGGATAAGGGAATAAGAGTTAAGGGTAAAGAGAAGGGAATAAGAATTTAGAGAATAAGAGTAAGAGAGAGTAAGAGTCCAAAGTTCTTGTTACAATACATTATATCCTTTTCTATAGTGAATATTCTAATTCCCAGTAACCAACCACTCTGACACACATTCTAAAGAATTTACGTATAGCCTATAAGAACTACTACATTACCATACAGTGCTACATTTCAAACTCTAAAAGCTACCTTCCAAATTCTTCTCTTGCTGCTTTTGACCTTTGGATTTTCTCTCAGCAGAAGGACATTGTTTCATCAACAGGGATTCTCCTTTAGCTGGCTAGGCTATTGTTCTTTGGTTATGTAGTAACTAGCGCTCAGTATCCTATGACTCAAAGCTAACTTTCATTTCTATTTCGATTCTAGGTTTCATATTTTTAGAATCTTTTGCTAAACAATCATATTCATAAGGTTTTCCTGTTTCATCCTCTCCAACAGCTTGCTACAGCTTCCACTTACTAGGAAGCAAGGTTTCCTCTGACACTGGTGTACTTCTACTGTAGGATTTGAAAGGGACCATTCAGAGTGTTGATTACTATAATTAGAGCCAAAGCCCCTAGAAGTCTTCTTCGTGGCTGTCAAGGAAAGGGGCCCCATCTTGTGGACATTTCCCTGAGCGAGTATGGTCTGGACTGAGAAGTGCAAAAACTGCCTCATTTCCTTCTCTCGAGTCAAACCTTCTTCTTGATGTAGGATGAGTAATGAGGCATCCTGCCTCAATACAGCTTTCAAGAAAAGATCTGAAGGGCACTTTTACATACTACTTGCAAACTCCTTACCTGCTCACTGAAGAATGGGAGTGAGAAAAGAGAAAGGTGAGCAGAGATGAGGTCAGGGTATCTACCACCAGCGAGGTCAACTAACCAACCCAAGGAACAATTTCTCAGGCACCCCTGAGGCAATGGCACATGTAGCCACATGCTGTGAGCAGCAGGAGAACCTGGATACCCAGAATGACTGGAGACACACTGTGCCAGCCCTGATGACCTGTGTCTTAGTGTCTTTGGAGAAGAATACAAGCAGGCTTTCACATCTCTCCTATAAAATCTCTTTACACAACGTGCACCTGCATCCCACACACATTATCCCACACCCACAACACCTGGATCATAGGGACAAGCATCACCTAAAGAGGTTCCCCACTGAATGCTTATTTTAAGAAGATGCCTAGTATTTGGGAAAACAGACAGGAAAAAGCTGTTGCACATGCAGTGCATGTTTCTATCCCACTTCAAATAGGTTTTAACACCAATAATGTATAACTTTTTAAAATACTATTTCTTTTTTCTTTTGATTCTGCTGCTGTGTTTCTTCTGCACTTCACTCCTGGATTTCTCAGCTTCTCTGAGCTGAGCTCCTTGGGGATACTCCCTCACAGGGACTCCCACTTATCTCAGTTCTCTGGGTCAGGACAAAAACTCCAAAGCCTGTTAGGATCTTGTTTCTCGTGTTTATTAGGATGTTATCACAAAACTTGGCAGGTCTCTCCAGGCTTTCTGCACAAGTTTAATTCACCACAACCTGGTTCATTTTGTTCTGATGATACAAAATGTTCCTGAACTACGCAGGTTTTTTATCTTTATACTTATTGTTATCCAATTAACTGTAGACACGTATGTTATTTTTCTTAATGATCCAATGACCTGTATGCTGAACTGCGACATTTTCTATCCAATCACTTACTATTAACTGAAAACCTCTAGAAGGAGAACATGAAGAAGAAAGAATAAGGAAGAGAAACTACATTCTAAATCCTCCATCTTGCCTTCTGCTTTCTAAACTATTTTAAACTGTAAACTAACTTTTTCACCCAGTGACTTAAGAAAACTCTCTAATCTACACACTTATACTTTTAGCTTTTCTATCTAACTTTAACAGTTGTTTACATGTAGCACCATGAAAACATGCTCATAAATTTCATGTTATATGAAATTTATATCCAGTGTTCTCCTGAATCTCAGAGCCAGGCATCAGAGACAAGGGCACACACTCTGTGTTTCAGACTCCAACAATAATGCATCCAGCATTTTTCACTTCAGGACAAGCTACAGCAGACACTGCTTTCACAGGTCACGCAAATTCCTATTTCCAAGAGCTTCATCATGCTTGTCCCTTGTCTCCTACAAAAATGACATCATGTATGACATTGCCTTCACAGAGCCATGACACTTGGATAATTTTTCTGAAGTTACGTAGGCACAGGTGTGATACCAAGGGCCTGGAGCTCTCCTTGGCACACATGGAAACGTAGTGGGACTGGGGCCTCAATGTTTGGCCACACAAGATACAGCTGGTGCAATTCTCTGTGGACATGGGTAACAGACTTGTACTGAAAGCACAAGGTCAGGTCATCATGAGGACTTTGGGGATCAAAGGAGGTTGGAGGTTGATGGTGACCCTGGAACTCACCTTGTCCAATTTCCCATGGGCCAGGACAAGACCATACCACTCAAAGTTTCACTCACCCTGAAGGTCTTGATACTCTCCAAAGAGGGAGATTCTGTCACTTCTTTTGGCAGGTTGCCCCAGAGAAGTTGTGAAACATCTCAGAGCTCCATAGCTCCCCTAATGCCTGCTGCCTCTTCACCTTCCCATGTGCCCTCCTGACACAACTTTCTTCACTGCACTCATGGAGGGTGAAGACAGATGCAGCCCCTGTTGCCTCAGATGAGGCTAGGCGACCTGGTTTGTGAGAAACATGACGGCTAACATACGATAGCCTGTCGGGCTAATCACACGCAAACACCAATGTGGTGGATGGTGAAGAGCGTTTATTTCCGGTATGCGCGGCTTTATATGACCGTGCTATGCTTACGTCACCGCCGCGTTATTATGGGTTAGCGAACTTTGGAGAAAAAGGGGCCCTACCTTCTCGTACATCGCGAGATCTTCCGATGGTTTTTTCCCTATCTAACCACATCAAGCCCCCCAGTCAAGCTACTCCCAGTCCCCAGCCTTGCCCTACTTCTGCTGAACTCCAGGCCAAAACACACCAACTCTCTCACTTTGTCTCCACTGGAAAGGTGCTCCAGCCCTCTTATCATCTTTGTGGCCCTAAGGTTATTTTGGCCCATAACCTGCTTCTGATGCCTTCCTTCATTCCTGAGAACCATGAAGGCAGCCAGTGGCTAGGTCTAGTAAATTATTCATTTGTGTCAACACACTCCCAGCCACCATCTTCCCAGGGCAAGTCAGGAGCATTTCAGTATGTCCTTTTTGCAGCAAATTAAGCCTGCTTAGTCCTAGGACTGTGATCTAGGCATGACTGCATGCACACATCTTTCAGTCATCTTGGGCACATTCATTTCCTCCTTTGCTTTTGGAAAACATTACATTCCTAATATGTCTGGAAAATTTGTGCATCTGTTTTCTATGCTGTTCCTCAGAATTAAAAAGAAAAAGCTTAAGTACTTGACTGTAGTGATCTAAAAGATCTAAAAGAAGACAAATCTAACAATCCCCTGCATGACTATAGACTTTCTAAATGCAAGTATTACATAAATTAACAATGTCTTCAGTCCTAACTCTTTGTCATGCACAACAAACCAATAGACCAGACTTATTTACCGGTACCGGAAGAACAAGAGAGTCTCAGTTTCAGCATTTTTTGGACAGCAAATAGCAGCAAGTCACACTGATGATAAATGTATTGTACTGTACCTTAGTGCACATTTTAATGTACAGAAGTGACCTTGGTTGTGTAATTTTGTCAGTCCTGTTTAAGAGATAGACTTGAGTTTAAGAGATAACCATATGTGTCATGGATTTCAAGGTCCCCAATACAACTGAAAAGAAAAATGGCTATGTTCACATACCTGAAAATGCCCCTACACACACACACACATACACAAATCCTACTCTCTTCTTCCACCTGAAAACTCATTGACTGTAAAGTAGAACCTTAGACTTGGGAAATAAGCAGCACTCTGCTAGTTAAAGTTCATGGATATAAATATTTTCCATCCAAAGTGGTCTCACAATATAATTTTATGACTGTAGCTCACAATTGCCCAGAGATGGCTCACCATTATTCACCAGAGATGAAGGCAGCAAATAGTCTTAAGAGACAGTTCTCTGGCAAGGGAAGGCAAGGCAACTGCTGCCATATCTGTGCTTTCCCTGTCAGGTTTGTATTCCATAAAGAGGTGAGGCTCTCCAGATTTCTTATGGCACAGTGGTGATATGTCTTTATACATCCAATCAAAATGATTGCTTATGTATCAGAGTGTGTCTGGGTGTCTGGGTAACAGAGGTGCAAGGAAAAGGGTACTGAAATGTCAGCTCTTTTGCAAGCAATAGAGTGCTAGAGGAACTCCTGCTCATGTTAGAAGGAGTAATTATTAAAAATCAGGATCTCACACACAGAAATGTCACCTTTCCTGTAATTAAACAGGACCAGCTACTGACATATTGAATAACGACTCTAAAATATTTAAATGCATTAATACAGATGGGCATACACCTGTGAGAGACTGAACACTGATGGAACTAGGAACAGTATATCTTTTCTATATTTTTTCTTTGTCTCTTTCTTCTAATTCCCTCTTCTTGGAGTTTTGAATAATTTAAAATTAGGTGGGTTTGGAGTTTGATAAGTTGAATAGACAAGGTTAACACTTTGTGAGACATTTTATGTTGATAGAATGCTGCTCTAAACATTTTGCCATAGTTCTCTGATTTTCTATAGTTGCCAGTGAAGATTTGTTTTTTCTTTTTGGCCTCTTGACAATATCTGGTTGGTATTTCTCCCATGCATCTATCTCAGAGTACATAAAAAAGTGTAAGCCCTTTCGAGAGGCTCATGGAGCAAGAACTGTTTAACATACTCAGTCTGTTGAGGTCTGTGGACAACCAACATGCTATGATCATATAGTCACACTGATAGGATAACAATGTGTGAAACTGCCAGAATGTCTGATATCAAAGGGAAAGTCATATTAATGTAGCTAGCTAGCCTTAACTTATGGGAACATTAGAAAGGTGACAAGGTGAGAAACTGACAGATGTAGAAAGTAAAAAGAGCAATGGGTTCCTTAGAGAATCTCTGAGTAAAATGACTAATTGCCAAGTCATTACCAAGGCAATGAAATTCAAAAAATACACAAAGGCAGGGTGTACATGGGGATGCTTATTTTTGTTTTTAAGTTTTGTTGTTGAGAGGATATAAGAGTGATAAAGGGGAAGAACTTGAGAGAGGAACAAGGATATCATGTGAAGCAAAAACTGTAATGAGGATTGCATGAACCCTGTGCCTGATCAGCACAATTTCGCCATGACATCAAACCCACTATTTATGCAGTGTTTGTGTCTGGGTTACTTCCATGGGAGGGATTGTTTATGTTTTTCCTTGATGTAGATGAAGGAATATTAGCCATACCCTTCTCAATATTGCCAAGGGAATACCTGAAGGGTGTCACTTAACAACATCATTTCTTCCTAACTCCTTAGTATAGTCAAGTGTTTGTTTCATGCATGGGAAATTCTGCCCAGTACAGCTGAGAAAAATACTTTGTAGATAATCAAAGAAAATGTATGCATGCAAACCCAGGGTACTTCCATATGAATACTTATGACCACCCATCATCATACCAAAATAAAGCTTGAAATTACTCAAGTCATGATGAAATCATGCTTACTAGCAAACAAAAATGGATAAACACTATCATGACTAACAAAGTCATAATGTAAAATAATGAAGCAAATAAAAAGCCAGAAAACTTTTTAATGCCTAATTATCCTTTAGTCTGACTTCTATGTCACAATCTTCCGTAAATATTATAAAAAAAAAATTTAAAGCTATAAATTAAAATGTTCCTATTTTATTTTATGACAACTTTCAAAATGAGATATTTTTCCCTTGACTGTTTTCTTCTCTCAAATTAAATCAATCACTGATCTTGAAGTCTAGCATTTCTTTCTTCTATTGTCAAACAAACATTTTGATCCAATCAATCATATCCCTTCTAGCTTCTTCAATATAAGGTTTATCATCAGGTTTCATATCTTCTGGCTTCAGTTGTGCAAACCCATGAACTTGTCCAGGATAAACTTTGATTTTATATGGAGCTTTACAATACTGTTTCAGCTTGTCCTCCAATAAGAAGATCTATTGAAAAAAAAAAACAAAACAATTTTTCCATTACATTATGAGGTTTTTTCAGTTTTCCAAATTTGCTGTTTCTCCCAGAGAAAATACCTCTTTGGGTGTAAGACTGAAACTTTTTTTTAAAGTATGGGTGAGTCTAAGAACTCCAACAGTTGCAGCAAAGATGGTTTGGTAAATCTCATTGCTATAAAGGAATAGGTGTGTTTCTGCTCAGACTCTCAGGCTTGTAACCTACACTTGAAGCTCTGATCTTGAAAGAACATATTCCATAAATCTTAATGACCATCAGTCCAAAATATTTTGATAGGCTTAGTAACAGATTTCAAGAAAACATGGAGGGCTTTTTTCTTTCAGTTTAGTGAACAATAAAAAGACATTGCTCTTGCACAGTGTTTTGGTGATTGGTATACATACAAAGTAATATGTATGGTTTATGTGCCCATATACATCTGCCGGCACAGTTTGTGCTTATTTCCGTTAGAAGTCAGAAAATAGAAGAATGAACTCTTATTTTGCCCCACAACCTTACTTCTACCCAGTTGTGCAGATTAGAGTATTGTAATTTATTTCATGGATTTTTTTGGTTTTTTAGTTTGTTGTTTTTTATATGGAGCCCTTTATTTCAGTAAACTATGTATTTGAGGATTGGATTTTTTTTTTTTAATGCAGGAATTTTTACTTATACAATCTGCACAGAAAGAAAGCTTCAGGAGAAAAGGTGTGGTTTCAATGTGTAACACAACAGAAAAAATGCATTTACCAAAACTGTGCCCCTGGGAGAAAGACTCGCCATAAAATAAGGACAGGGAGTGAAGGATTTGTTTTCCTCTGCAAATGAGACACTTATGTGGTATAGATTAACATGCAGTTAGAAGTAAATATTGAATGACTTCTGCATTCCCAGGGCACACTGTCAGTTCTCCAGTCAGACCCTACCCTAAAAAAACAAACTGTGCTAGAGGTGGTACGTTATCTTTGTCACTGAAGAAAAAGAATTTATGCACAGAAGAGGGCACCAGTTTCCTACCCATATATTTGTCCAGCCTCTCATATATGCTTCCAGTAGGGGTTATATCAGAACACAGATGGCAAAACATTTGAGTCTGCAAATTGTTGTCTCAGTGAAAATTCATGCCCACTCTTTTGACACAGTTAATTTTGTTTTCTTGTAGCAAAAGCAGTTAGTCATTGGTCCCCATTACTAGAAAGTTCAGTTACTAAACTGAAACTACTCTTTTTCTCCATTCAGTGTCCAAATTCAGTGGTTTAGCTACCTGATTTCTCACCCATAGCAGTAATATGCAAGTTTTTGAGATGCTTGGCTTCTACCAAGTTGGTTATCCCTGCCCATTTCACATGCCGCTTATCTAGCCACTCAGAGACTTTACTCAGAGACAGTTCTTTACTGTATTTCTTACCTCATAAAAGAAGCTTTGAATAACCTAAATAAGATAGGAGGGAAGTTGAAATAGAAACAGAACCATTCAACCTGTCTAATTTTTTGTATATGAAAATGGTTTCTAACAAGGATGTGTAGGATAAATGAACTATGGAAAAAGAAATCTTTCCAGAACAACAACTTACCTGGTCCAAAGAAATAGTGTGGTCTTTCTCACCAAAAATGAAAAATGTGGGATTTAGTAAACTGTATCTTTCTTCAGAGTCTCTAACTATTCCTATAATGTTTTGAGAAACATTGAGTTGATTAGTGAGGTTAACATTCCTATGAGATAAATTACGAATTAAAAGAGAACATTTCTAATTAAGTTTACTTATTAGGTACATTACTTAGATCAGGAGAGTGGGTAATTGGATGGAGAATAAGCATTTGGAAAGCATATTTCCCTGCTCTCCTAAAACAAGGAATGATTTTTTTTTTTGTTTACAGTATCCTTAATATTTTTATATCAATATAGCCTATTGATGAAATAACTATAATTAAAATCTGAAACTCACCTTTGAGTTGAGTATTTATAGAAATTGTTGCAAATGATAAGTACTATTACAAACTATGCATAGTCATGTGAACCCATATAAGTTTTCACGTGTGTTCTACACTACCATAGAGGGACACCCCAGCGGTTAATTGAGGATTTTTCAGCATCAAGTGATGTACTGCCATTCCACCCCAGGAAAACCCAACGATACCAATCTTCTTTGCACCGCATTGCTCCTTTAGATACTTCAAGACAACATCAGCTTCCCTAAGATATATAAAGAAAAGTAAACTAAGGAATCTATTGCAGAACCAATACTTGACAATTCAATGGTATACATACATGGTATTTTTTTCTGTGTCTGCACCTTCAATAATTTAAAACAGAGATTACTTTAAAAATCACATTTCAGGCTAGAGCAGTGGCTTCTACTATTAAATGAGAGTTAATATCTCTGGTCCTAGTTTAGGGAAGTACATGTGTAGGCACTTAAATACTTACCTGAATTGTCACCTGCTCCTTTGTTTTCAAAATTAGTAAATTTTTATTTGAATCACTTTGTCTAGGACAGGACAACTAAAGACAAGACATATCTGCAAGTAGAACAACATCTTGCATTATGGACTGTAGGAATAGATAAGCTTCACTGTATTATCTCTACAGAGTTCACTTATTTAGATAAAGGTTTTTCCTATGTCATTCCTGTTACATGAGTTAATACTAAAATATCTTACAGAGCCCACATGCAAGAATGTTAAGCTAAAGTAGCAGTTACTCAAATTACATTGTCAATAACTATGTTTAAATGTTTAAAAAAATAACTTTGGCATGAGATGCAATGAAAAAAACCATGAAAAATATTTTTACTGTAGGTGTGAACAAGTAAATTTTTTTTAGACTGCTGACTTCTGAGGCCTCAAATTTATCTTCTTCATTACCTACAGTTTTAAATTAAGTTTAAATGCAGCGTTCATAAACTATTAACTAGATTTTCAAACATTCAGTAGAGTTGTATGGTCATTCAGGTGTGGTTAGGCTGATCAAGAAAAACCCAGTATGAGAGTGACATGAGAGGACATTGTGTCCTAGGCCTGTGGCCGCGCTCTTTCAGATTTGGTTTGTTTGAAAGTCATGTGTATGTTTGGTTTCATGTTCTCTGAAACAGCAGTAGATCTGAACTGGAATGTTCACCTACAAATGATACCTCAGAAGAGAGCAAAGTCATGTCCTGAGATCTTGATTTTTTAAGACTGCTCACATATCTGCTCCTTTGTGGAGTAGGATTATTTATAATTGTTAGTCATTTGTCTTTTCAAAAAAATTGGCCACAGGCTCTGGAATTATAGGTCAAAAAGTGTGCTGAGAGACACTGAAGATAGATTGTGGCTGTTGAATTTGTGGACAGAGTCAGAAGAATATTTGTGGCTTGCAGGATGGTAACTGAATAATAGGGTGTCATTGCTTCATTATCATCTGAATTATCATCATCATTTTGAGCTGTGGTGAGAGATGCTGAAGAAATAGCAATGCCTCCCATAATTCAGGGAAGCCCTGTTACATGCATTATTAGGTTATACAGATAATGATCCCTCTATTTCACACTCAAAAAAATAGTGCAGTTGATCGGATGTATCTTAGGTTTTGGTCAGTCTAGCAAATTTTTATGTTGTAATGCTCTGAACAATTTCATCAGTACCTATCATAATCTGCAAGGCAGAAAGCAGGATGGGCATGTGACAATTGGCAGATAACATTTGCAGTTGTAGAAGAATTTTCCACTGTATCTTGAGGAACGGGGCACAGAATCAGCACTTGTGGGTGAGAGTGTTTCATAGCCTATGAAACACCGTGAGCCTGTGTGGCCAGTATAACATAGTCAGAAAAGGGCTCAGGAAAACAAGATAGGGACAATAAGCAGAGTGATGGACAGAGGAGATGATCCTTTTCAAATCCCATCCGAGACAGTGCCCAGGACCACAGAAGAATCACCCAGAATAAGAAACTGTGGTTGTGCAACCAGCTTGACCTGCTGTGAGGTGCCACTTCTAACATTTCATATAGATTCTCCTTGTTTGCTAGATGCTTTTTAAAGTTCAAGTACAAATACATATCTTACTTGTCTGCTTTCATAGGATCATGATTTTTCATCCAGTCAGGAAAGTCAACCCAATGATCAGTAGATTTCCAGGGTTCTGTCCCCTTGAAGAAGTCCGGGCAGATAGCTCTGTGTGAGATATGGAATTCAGTCAATTTTCATTGAATCTGTGGATGTCTAAATGCCTCCAAATATCTTCTAGTCCAGAGTACACATCTACATGATCATGTTTTACTCATCCTATTCTGGAAATCAACTAGTTAAAAGTTTGTCTTTGTATGGAAAACAAACAAACAAACAAACAAACAAAACCCTACAAATAAATGTCCATTGTTTCCTTAGACACAATACAAAAATAATGGGATTAAACAAACCTCCTGATTCTATATAAACACATATATACCTCTTTAGCTTGTAACAGTAAAGAAAATGTTCAAAAAAGTTTGGTTCTGCAAAGCTTATTCAACTTAAAATAGATACCACTGCTTCTCTTTAGATCACCCACACTGCTTCATAAACACAAACACAGGCACTTCAAAACTCCTTGTGCCTTTGTGCTCAGGTCAGGCCCATTTTTCCTGGGTCAGTTTTAGTAGCTTTGGTGGCTCCATGGATATAATGTGTCCATTTTCTCTTTTATTTGCTCAGACTGAAATGGTATGGTTGTCTTATGTGTATTGAAAACATTATATGCCATGCCTAGCTTTGAGCCTGGTGATCTATCAATGCATTTAAGGGGAAGATAGGAAAGAAAGTTGCTTACATATATCCATGAGCTGCCATCAAATCGACTATGTATCTAATATCTGGGAACTGCCATCCAAATACATCATGGACCACAATCACAGCTTTGTCCGTGGAAAAAGATGGTCTACAAACATATGCCTTAAGGTATTCAATTTGTACTTCATGTCCAAGGCACCCATAGTGAGACCTTTCTCCAGTATTATATAGAAAAGGATCAGCCATTTGAAAACCTAATAAAAAATAAAATAAAAAGAGAAGAAGTAATAGATAGCAAGAATGTAAAAATAATTTGTTAACAAAAATTATTTAGGGCAAAAAGGCAAATATGGTCTTCCAAAAGTAGTTGAAAAACTTCTGTAAATAACATTGACATCCTTGTATGGAAAGAGAAAGTAGAAAAAAGCAAAAGCAATGGTCCAGTGCAGAATCCCTCTTTGTCTATAATGTCATTAAGCTGAGAATAAAGAGAAATACCAAAATCAAATTATAAACAACCTGCATATGTAGGTCTTGACACTCATGTCACATTTGTTTTGCTGCCATGTGGTTCTGTCAGCAGTGGTGAGAAGCACTACGGCGCTTCTGATGTCACTCTCTTCTGAGGCATGGAGCCATAACGCATGTCTTCATGGGGAATCCTGTGTTGGTTTCTCTGAACAATTTGCAAGGAACACAGCACTCAATTGCTGCATTGAAGTGTAGTGTTCAGTGCTTCTCTCAGTGCTAGTGCTTGGTAGCCCATTTGTGCTTTCTGTAGCAGAATCGCAGCTCTTCTGAGAGCAGAAGTACTGGGCACATTTAATGAAGAACTGCAATATAGATTTATAAACTAGATTCCAATGTCATGTGCCTCTATGCCCTTGAAAGGGATTGCAAGAAAATGAGATTATGTGCAAGCCTCATTCTGAATATTTGAGGGCATATGGTTCTCCAAAGGTAGTAATTAGAGACAATGAGCCAGTAGATGTGCTAGACAGATTAATGTCAAAAGTTTTTCTGACTCTCTCTGTCAGGAGCTTGGAATGGACTCTGTGCAAAAAGTAGATTATGATCCTGTAATTAAAAGTGGTGTTACAATGCATCTCTACAAGGAATCCAATTAAGTCTGAAGAGACAGTGATAATAGTAGCATTTCCTAGTCATGTACTGACTTTGAAACTGTCCTTCGACATGCAGTACACAGGCACATACACTATGACTGTCTTCACTTCATCATTTCTACATCAAACTATTTTTTTAGTTTGCATTGTAACATGTACTTCATAAAGTTATCTAATCTTCGTGGAAGAGCAAGAAATTCTCATAAAAATACATGCCATCCTCAGCCCTCCATTAACTAGAGCAGCAGAGGGCTACATTTCACAGAGTAATGGGAAGTGTTGCCAAGGCAATATGGACACATTTGGAACCATGGTACAGACAGACTAAAGAATAGAGAGTTGATGCCACAAAGACTCACTGCTTGCTTATGCCCTACACAACACTTCCCAATTTGCATGATTCACTCTGGCTCAAGAAAATAATCAATATTTTATATGCATTTAGACTGCTTTATACCCAAGACAATCGACCTCCACAGTGCAGAGACACTGTTCTTTTCCATCCTCTCCCAACCCTGGGGCTGCTGTCACCCAGATCTGGCAGGGCCAGTACTCAGTTTGAGCAAGTACACTTGATTACCACCATAACCCTGGCTGATAGTGGTGTAGACATACAGGAACTGCGCAGACATAGCTTTACTGCTCTAATCAAGTTCATTCAGATAAATCCATGAGATGGATGATCTCTCATCATCAGTAATCCCCTGTGCTGATAACTGAGAATTGATTATGTGTGTTAATTTTCATCCCACCTTTCTCAACATCTGTCAGGCTTGGTTCTAGGAAGCATGAAGTAGCCTGATCTTCAGGATTAAGACCTCCATTGTTTTGGCATTATATGAAACTGGAAGGTGTAACACACATGAGAGATTGCCTCCTAGTTTAAGCCCCCCATGCTTGAAATGCCTGAAAGTGCTTGAGAGAGATCTGTTCATACAAAAATGCTTCCTACCGCTCTTTTTGATAACCTAAGATGAATGAGCTTGTTGAAGTAGAGGAGGCTGCCTGAAGAAACCACAGACACTCATAAAGATAGCTGAGACTGCTGCCTTCTGAGATGGCAGTCACAGTCTTACTCCAGTGGTATTCTGTTCAGAAAGGCACAATCTATGGTGCCCCCTTCAAGGAAGTGTTATTTAGGAGGAATTAACCTATGCAATAGTTGTGAACCAGCCTACTCCCTATCCATTGGTTGCTTCCCAGAAACCATTTCTTTGGCCTGTGCTGACTGAGACACAGCCAGCTGGCTCCTTTCCAGGCACCAGGCAGTGGAGAACATTAATAAATAGTCAGCCACACCTGAACTGCTTAGAAGTTTGATGGGATCCTGTTCAGTCAGAAGCTTTATTTGCTCCTGCCTGCTTTGTCCCACGCAATGTGGTGTGGCAAAGCAACATGCCAGGATATTTCCTACTTTTCCAGTCTCACCTCACTCCCTCTTCCCACCAATTTCAGCCATTACACTTTTCCTTTTCCTGCTTTCCCCATGGCACAGTTCCAAGCAGGCAGCATCTCACCTTTATGTCCTGCTCCTCATCACTGTGCTGACACACAAATGAGATGCAGGGCCTGGTGGGAACAGGGGGAAAAGTTACTGCTGCTAATGGGGAAAACCAGATATTGATGAATCTTGTGTCATCCTACTGCTACTTAAGAGAAAGAACAGAAAGCTTCTAAGAGCTTGTCCTTCCCTCCAGTGGTCGTGGTCTTCCTTGAGTGTCTTGATATCATTGTTTTAGTGCAAGTAACATAAAAACTGAGGAGAGTTATTTACACAACTCAAAGATGGGTTCCACCAAAGGTGGTAGGATAGACCCGAACTACTGCATTTCTAGGAGCAACAAATCACACAGTTATATTCTGCTTCATTTTCATCAGGAAAAAACAAATCTCTGCTTGGAAAGTGAGGTTAAAAATATATTTTAAAACTATGAGGTTAAACAGAGGCAAAGATACTGCTAAGGACAATCTCCACTTCTCAGAAAGTGAGTATGAGCACGTGATCTCCAAGTGCTGTGCTTCTTGGCAGGACCTTGGACTACTAATGCCAAGATGTGACATCTCTGCCTTTTTCCCAGGTCAAGTGATAACATTTTAAGCTATAGCAGCGTTTAATTTCAATGCTAAGGTCTCAGTAGAGCAATCCAGGAAAAGAATGGAAATTCATTACCATAACAGTGAAAAAAATTATGACAGTCCTTAAATATGAACTTGCTACTTGATGAACATAGAATTATCAGTATTCTCAGAACTATTGCTGTACCACAGCTTGTAGCAAAGACTCAAAATGATATTTCATCTTTCCTAAAGTTGACAGCCTTTATCTTCGTCTTATCTGCCCCTTGATACTTGTCTTTGTGCAATTTTTTACTGAAACCAAAATAATAGTCTCTCTTTAAAGGAGTAGGTTTTACTGATTGTCTCATGCCTTTTCAAAGAGCTATATCTACTTGCTTAGCAATTTCAGATTTTCCCTTTCAGCACAGGTAAAATAGTTATCCTTTTCTGCTGCCAACTCAGTCTGCAAGGACCAGTTTGCCCTCACATACCTGGAGTGCAGGATCCTGTTTCAGCCCAGCTCACTTCTTCTGCTTGGTGAGACACCAGCTAGATTTCTCTAAACAGAAGAGAATCAGTTCTTGCTGATGGTTTTGCTCCTGGTGCTGCCCATCCAGTTTTCAGGTGCTCTTCAACTCTTCTGCAGATTTTGGGATTGGGAAGTGAGGAGGAGAGGCTTCACTCAAGAGTCATCCTGAACGGAAGGGGTGGGGACAGATCATGCAGAGAGGCAGTCTGCAGCAGGCTCCACATCAGTTGCCTTTACTCCACCTTTCATTTATTTATTATCTAAGAAGCTTAGAAGGAAAGATGCACCCAAACACTGTACTACACTATGGTGTGTGTGATGCAGACATTCAAGACACTGCAGAGGCTTTAGACTTCAGTATTTATAACTGAGATATTTAGCATTAGTGGTGTGTTTGCTGATGCATTTTCTTGAAGAATATTCGTATACTTTTTGACTATAATAAACGTCACTAATGAAATTTGAGGCAAATTAAGATGAGTCTGTCCTGGTAAACTTGCAGCTTGAAAATCTTACTAAGTCTCCTTAGCACACACATTAAACACATTACAACCACACCCATAAGTATTCTCAACAAGTTGAAAAGTGTTCCAGGTTATTTGTGATTAGACTTGCATTTGAAAGCAAGAAAGACTTGAGTCTGTGATGGCTCACTGAAATTTTCCATTCCTATTTCCACAATGGCACTGTATGCAAGGAACATTAACTTAGCCCTCAGTCTGACACACACTCATTTTCTCTGTGTGTACACATGGTCTGGGTTTGTGTGCATCTTGGAGGGTGGGGAGTATGCAAACAAGAGAGACAAAAGAGCTCAAGGAAAATTATAATGTAATTTTGAGAAAAAGAGCAGTAGAGAAATTTTTATTCTTGGTATATATGACAAACAAGTTCTCCAGTCACCCAGCAGATGCTCAGGAGTACTCTGTGGGGTAGGAACCATAATCTGAGGACTATGTTAAGTAGATGATAGATGGACTCAGTTCACCAAACTTCAGACATTTACAATGCTGATGTCTTCATGTCAGCCAGGTGTCTACACTCCCACAGTGCCATCAATATTTAGAGTATGATTCACACTCCATGGGTGTCTTTTTTTGAACGAAAATAAGTAGTACCCTAGATGACCCAATGAGTGCAATATGAATGCTGTGCTGAATGCACGAGTCCTACCTCTCTGTGCTGTGGGAACTGCACACAACCCAAAATTTAGGTATGTCATGACCAGAAGGAGGGTGTTTGTCCTGTTACACACATCAGTAGATTTGCACATCAAGATTGTACAAGAAATCATTAAAAAGATTGCTTGTGTTGCAAGGGAGGGTGTGGGGAGACTTGACTGAAAAGATCTGGTTTGTACTTTGGTATTAATAGCATCTTGCTTGACCTTGTGTAACCCCACCCAAGTGGGTCTTGTACTCAGATCCACAAGACTGAAGTATTGTCTTCCTACCTTGCCCAGACAGAACATGGATTCATCCAAGCTGCAGTCCCCTGGAACAGACTGGGCTAGCAGAAGCATATATCTGATCCCATATACATCTCATGACTGTAAACCCTGTCTTGGTGCCCAGCCTTGTGGGTAGTTAAGGTAAAAGGAGAACAAAGGACTCACTCTGCTCTAATGCAAACTTTTACCTGCACACGGTGTTTATGTTTGACCTGCAAACCCTCTATAATTCAGATCTCCCATACTTAATGAGACTGTCTTTATCCCTGTAAGATACAATCACCTCTGTAATGGACTCAGGATTATGGAGATCATTGCATCCATGACCTTCCAACAGTCTCAAGGAACTTATACATTTAATTCTTTATGTCTGCTATGAACATTTCTATTTTTAGGGTTAAAAAAAAAGAAAAAAATAGAAAGGAAGAAGACAGATAAGAATTGGAGTGAGCGCAACAAATATACTTGTTCAAACACACAGTGCTGGCATTTCTCATTCACCTGAGACACACAGCTGGTTTTTGGCTGGTGTGACTTCTTTTGCTCCTTAAGGCTTGCACCAATACTTCTCCAACTACTCCTCCTGCTTTTATAGAAATGGGCATAGAATAAAGCTCAAAAGTTAATCATCACAACTGTTGGCTGCAATTTTAGTTGTATGTCACTAAAAGAAACAAGATCCTATGACATGCAAGCCTGCTGCCCTGAGGCAAAATAGAAAGGTATTCTCTCCCAGATCACTACTGATACTTAAAAACCCAGAAAGGTAGGTACTCTGGTGGCATCTAGTGCAGAAGTGAAACACTCATATGGAGAAACCAATGAGCAGGCTTAAACATGCCCAATCTACAGTCACCCCAAACAGTATTTGGAGTGCTGCTGGTAACAACAGAGTCGCCAGAAAGTTGAAATCATTACAAATATTGTATTTATGTTGTGAAAACACCTGTTCAAAGCATCTCTGTTAAGTGACAGGATTGCAGGCTAGAAGCTACAGACGAGACAGGAGGGACAGCAGAGCTCCCCTCTCCTCTTACACAGTGCCAGCCAGCAGCCTTGTTAAGGGATTACCACTGCCAAGGTACCTTGTGAGGAACCACTGGGGAAGCTCCTGGGAAGGCCCACAGTAGAGGCACAGTGGGATGGAATCAAAATGTAGCTCTGCAGAGCCAGCTGTAATGTCACTGGGGACTCCGTACCAAACATCTGCTTTCTCAGCAACAGGAATTCTTTGGGATTTGTATCTCTTCAAGAGGGGACCATAGTTATTCATTCTAATAAAACTTCACTGAAAAGACAGCCTTACTAGTGAGCTTGTAATTTGGAGCTTGATTTGGTGCTTTTTTTTTTTTTCTGTATGTTAATCTGATTCCTTTCCCTCCATCCAGTAAAATGGTTCATATCTAAAGCTATCTACTGAGTCATCACTTGGAAGGAAAGAAATATATTTTAACAAATCTGATTTAATACTACAGGTTTTTGTCCTGGGTGTCCAGACAGTGTTTGAATAAAAACTCTTGGAAATCAGGCCAGCTCTTCTTATTGCAAATCAAGGCTTGGTAGGAGGTTTACATGTACAGATACTTTCTTTATTATCAGCAAGAACTTGTTGTACACTTAAAATTTTGTTCTTTACCATTTACCTAGCATGGTACTCTGAAGCTGGCAGCTGCCTTTGCCTGGAGCATTACAAAAATCCTCCAAGGAATTCTCTGATTTGGTTAATAGTGAGCCATATTCCCACTCTTTCCCATGCTTTCCGATCTGTGGGAGTGAATGGCTTTATCTGCTTCATCATTGCATTGTCGGCAGGCATGACCATGTTCCCTACACTGATCATAGAACCCGCTGCTCCTCACAGGGCACCAGGACCAGGGTGATTGCTGCTTCTTCACCATAAATCTTCACATCTCTCACCATGCTTCCACGCCCTTATAATTTTATTTGCTGCTAAAATATAATAGGCTAAATCTGTCATCATCTCTCCCTTTGGCCATCTCCCCATTGCATCCACCCCTTCTTCCTCCTGTTTCACTCTGTTCCATTTATGTAAGTTATTTGAAGCCACTGGTTTCAATTGGTTTCTGGTTATCCCTTTTAATGTTCCAAGGTTTTTCTGGGGTAGGCTAGACTCAGCTCTGAGAACATATAAGTACTTACCTAACTAAAATCGATATTATGACTTCCACCACAGGGGCAGAAGGATGATCTTCAAATGATAGTTTTCCATAGGTATGTTGCTAGTTTGTGATGTAGAACTGGTTGACCCAACAGCTTCTGTGTTTCTTACACCTGTCTTGGATTAATTTTTACTGAAAAATAAATTGTGAATGTTTGTTCTCAAATTTTCTATTGTTCCTGAAAGAGCTTGTGTGATTTCAGAGGGTGTGCTTTGTGAACTTTATAGAAATTGGGTGGAGTACTTTAATTATGCCGAGTAATAACAGGAAATCTATTCTAATATTGTGCGTGACATGCAAAGAGGGGTATTAAAATTACTTAGCACTGTCCAGGTGTTTCTAGGTTATTCAGTAGCTCTTCAATTTATTAAGGAACACTTTCAATGGAATTTCAGTACAAGGCAAATTATTCCAAATTATATTAATGAATATTAATAACAGTATACAGGGGAAATACTACACTTTGGAAAAATGGCTGAAAAACAGGTACCTCAGATCAAAGGTGATATCTGTTTTTCACTGAACACCATAAATGCAGATACGAGCAAGTCAATACAATTAAGAGTACGTGGATAATTGCATGGACTAAGGGCTGATTTCCTTCTCTAAGAAACTAAACATCTATTTTGTGCATAATTTAAGAATATTTATTGTCTTTTTCTAACTAAATATTTAGTCTTGTCTAAAACAACAAAAATTTGAAAACCAGTAATTACTAAAAAACACTTCTTTTTTTTTCAGTTACCCACTACAATATTAATATAATAGAATAGAATAACTCAGAATATTGCTTTCAATGATGAATTAATTCATTGTGTTTAGTCATTGAAACTGCATTTTGTATTTATATTTTTTATATATTTATAATTTTTTATATATAAGATTTTTTCCCATAAAATGTGGATTTAAAAAGATGTATAATTTTTTTTTCAGTTTTATTCCAGGGCATAGGTCCTTTTACATTTTTTTTTCTGTTTCTTTATTTGGTATGTGTTGTCTCATACGAAACTCATTTAATGCTTATTTTGTTTCAGAAAATTTCTGGGATTAATCAGCTGGAAGGGAATGATTTTTTTCCTTCTAATTGAGGCCATATTTGCACGGAGATGTAAATACTACTTCAGTCTTCAGTAAAAATAAGCTGTCCTGGACAAAAAGTACACACTTGTGCCCACAGAATTTATTTTAATTTTCAGAAGAGGTAACTTTCATGTGTAGAATTCTGGCTTCTCCTCTCTAAACTCCCAGCATACACTTGAACAGTTTCATTTGGCTGAGATTTTCTAAGACATTCTTTCTAAAGCCAGGAGGACCCCAAAATTTCCACCAGCATATGATCCCCCACAGGTTATACATCTTTCAGATGAACCTTTAGTTGTTTTTTTTCCTAACTACAGAAAGGGAAACAACATTCACTGAATATTGAACAAATCTGACGAAGATTACTATACTAATCAGTGTTTTAAACTCCAAAACTTTAAACAGAGTGCCAGGAAAAAAAACTTTTACCCATGTTTCCTTGACTTTAAAAGTCCTGTTTTGCAAATATGTCTGTGCATTAGTAATCTTGGAATGTATCCAAACAGCTTTGGACTGCATCCCAGAAAGTAATACAGACACCCAAGTGCAACATCAAAGCAACAGGTTTAAGGAAAGTATATACAAGATCTTCTAATTATATAACAAGATAATTACCATACATAATTCAGAGCAATCAAGGGGATTTATTAAATATGTTTGCAGAAAGCACCTGTCTCACCCTTTTTCTAAAATGAGATAATGAACTTTACCCTAGCAGAAAAAATCCAACGTTTTGGTGTAACCCTGCAAATGGTTGAGACTGTTCTGGGACTATTCTAAGTCTGTGCCAGTTGAACAAAATGAGTTTCTAAGACTCTCTGAGCTGCTGTAAACATGTAATGGAGCATCTCAGAAGACAAAAGGGGTCCAGGCAGGAAGGGGGCCAGCCCAGTGCAAGTAGAGGAAGGCAATGTGCATCACACGTGGAAGGAAGCTCTTGGGCCAGGTAGTGCAACTAGACTGCAGTCACTTCCCATCCTACCTGGTTCAGATGCTTGTGGCATCAAATATTATGGTGTGGAAGAGGTTCTCTTCCCCTGATTACCTGGTCATTTCAAACATTTGCTAGCACTGTGTGTGTCAAAGCCAAGACTGAACTCCCAGGCTTGCTCTTCCACAGCTTGGTTGTGAGCTAGCGAGTTTCAAACTGGATGCTACAGGAAGTAGAAAACACAAGCTTAAGCAGGAAATTCAAGGCCTGATCAGATTTGCTCTAAAAGGCTGATGTTAGCACTTCCAGATTTCACAATTTCTAGCATGCTCCTTCCTTCTGGTCTCAAAATTGTATCACAGTTTCCTGATAGACCCACAATGAGATCGCAGAGAGCTGAGGTGTTATAGGCCATGACACAAAAAGTTCAGGCCCACCTTATTCAATTGTTTACAAGGTTCATCTCTAAGGTGCTTTGATTTTCCCTTTATTCCCTGGAAGCTGCAGAGATGATAACCTGTTTTTATTTGACAAGGCAGGTACTATAAGGCAGATTCCTCCCAAAGACCTGCCTTGAGCTGCAGTTTAGACCTCAGGACAAGCTCAAGTGATCGCTACAGCCTGTTTTCCTGGTTCAGGGGGAAAAACCAATCCAAATCCAAAGCCTGAAGCTGAAATCAAATCCCCAGTCACCTTCCACTTCAAAGAGACCCGAAGTCTGCATAAAACTTATTAACTTCCCTAGAACTCCTGGTTTGTTTGTAAGTTTGCCTGGGGAGGTGTTGGAATCCAAAATAAAAGCCTCTCTGACCTACTCAAAGAAAGGAAAGAATTAAAATATATTAAACCATAGATATAGAGTAAAACTGTAGGCTTTAGTTTTAAGTAGGTAAAGATATAGATTAAGTGCACTAAGAGTTTGTGTTAGCTAGTGAAAAGCCTTATCACACAGTTTAAAGTTCAATGATACTATCCTTCACAGATTCAACTTGAACTGAACTTTAAACTGTGTGATAAGGCTTTTCACTAGCTAACACAAACTCTTAGTGCACTTAATCTATATCTTTACCTACTTAAAACTAAAGCCTACAGTTTTACTCTATATCTATGGTTTAATATATTTTAATTCTTTCCTTTCTCTGAGTAGGTCAGAGAGGCTTTTATTTTGGATTCCAACAGGAGGTGAGACCAATTTTTTTGAGTGAAATCACCACTTGCTTCTTCCAAGCTAGACTCCAGTGTGTTTCTTTTCCTTGTGCACAAACCTTTTAATAAGTCCAGATACAGAAAATGAACAAGTTCTCCAGGGTGTGGATCACCTTCTGGCTTGTAATCTGGATAGAGAGGGAAGGAAAAAAGGGAAATTAGTTATCTCCTCTGAAGAAGGAATTCATAGCGTGTCTCTACCATCACATACTCTTTCTCATGAATGATAGACTGACATTCATGAGAAGCATTTGTCTCAATGTCCATAGAAAAGATAGAACAGATATAAAGCAGGTGGGAGTACTGTTGTGAGAGGAAGTCTTGGATAGGCCAGTTCTGAAAGGACTTTCTACCTAAGATATATGCTTTCAGTATAGACCTGAAGATTTAACATAAATGTGCTGGGTCAAAGATCTGTGCTCAAGCTAATGCTCCACCATGCTCATTTGAGCAGAAACTGCCATACTCACATGGCAGTTTCTTGACTTCTGTCTTCTCTAGAATACTCTGCCTTGGTACAGCCACTTCTGTTTTAATGTGAGCTAGAAACAGAAACCTGATTCCTCTCACTACAGTCAAATACTATTGTACTGGGAGCTATTCAAACACTCCCTCTCTAGTTTTAGGCAGAAATTGCTGCCTGCTGAAGATCTCTTCCCCAGAAATTTCTTCAAAAGTGTGCCCAAAACTGAACTTTGAATATGTGGATTTTTCTGATGATGCATATTTATCCTAAAATAATCACTAAGTCATTTCAATTCCTCAAGAGTTAAACCCCATGATTTAGCTGAGATCAAATATTGCTGTATGTTATTCAACAATCTTGATAAGTTCTTTCCTGTGAGAAAGGACATAAATGCCAATATTTTCAAACTTAAACCTCTGAGAGCTAAGTGAATTTCCAAGGACAATTACATATGTGAATTGAGAGCAAGTAGTAAGCATGGACTGACTCAGAAGCAATGAAACTACACACTCCAGAATGAACATGTGAATTATGTAAACAGAAAATCAGAAATTAAACAACAGGCTCCTTCTTGGTGTGGTAATTAAGGCTCTTGATTACCATGCAAGACGCTGTTATAATTAAAGTTTGTTAAGAAGCCTATTTTTGTTTCCTGCTTTGATGGGATAAAAAGATTTTGTGAAGTTTGGGAAACAACTGGCTTCCCTAAATGCAGTCTAGATCTTGCACATTTCACCTGGGTACACTTCAAAGTAATCTTTGCTGTGTTTATGTTCTTTCAGGCAGCCGAACTATTGGTAGTTGTGTTGATTACTCTTGGAAACCTCCCAGAGAATCTGCATACTTCTTTAAAAGCTTGTTAGGAATTCTTCTCTTTAGGTATGGTATCTTTTCAAGGAATTCTTCTTTCAATGCTCTCCCAACAGCAGCTGAAAATCATTAACTCTTCATCACACTTGTAACTTTCTTTGCTCTTGTACTAAATGACTCTCCATTAAATGGCTCTCTGTTTATCTTAAATGCAAATTTTACAAAGAAGAAAATATATTCTTCTGATTTTTATTATGAAAACAAGAAATATATGGGGTTTTCCAGTTTGTTATCTCCAGATTTAAAAAACTCAAACATGACTAGGATGCTGAAGAAGAAGCAATGTTGAAGTAAAGCTCAGAAGAGCCAAGCCAGTACAGTCCCAGTCCTACAACACACAGCACTTGACCAAGGTCCCAGTGATTTGATTCCCTGGGCTCCAGGGGGAGCTTTGATTTGTTTGTGAGCACAGCACTAAATATATGTGGCAAATTTCTAAATACAAGGAATCCAGGTGAGTGAGAACTTATAACTTTCAGCTTTCAATTTTCATTAAAATATGATCATATTAGTAGTAGGCAAAGAACCTTATTAAATATCTGTGATTACATATGGTACTAAACCATAGGACATTACTGATCTGCATGTTATAAATATGGGTTTTCAAAAACAAAAAGAGATCTTTAATGTCTTCCTTCTCATGGGTCTTCAAGACACACACCTTTTCTTGGTTGCAATAGCTGCTCTGGAATTAATTCCACATACAAAATCTACATGCCAATATGAAGCATGCAGCAGGTTTAAGAATATTTCAGATATAATCATTAAAGTTATGTTAACATAGCTATGTTAAATATGCTAAATCAGAGTATTTAACATAAGTACACACTTTCAACCCCAAGTTTTGGACTGCAGTGAGAAAATCTGTCATAGAAAATCAAGCACAAGCACTTCTTGATGTACAGATTTCCAACTCACCTACATTCACAGATCCTTGTAGCTCAGATGAATTGGGGAGTTCTGGGTCACCTCTCTTGGCCTCCAGGACTTTCTTCTGTTATTGTAAGGTGCAGCCTGCTGGTGAGAACACATCGATTCACACAGGCATGCTGCCCCATAGGGCTGGGCTGACATGCTGCTGGACAAGCTCCCATCCTTTATGTCCAGATTCACACAACAGACTCCTTGTATGAGACCATTTGCTGTGTCAGTTCTGAAGTACTCCTGTACCCCTTCTTGCCCCCTATCCCCTTCCTGGTGGAGGGCTAAAGCATATCTCATTCCTCTTGGCTTCAGACTGCTTGATACTGCAGACAGGACATTTCAGAAGTTAGCATTTTGCATAGAATTTCACAGATTTATACCAAAAAATCACTGAATGTTATTGGGGTGGCAGCTACTGTTGCTATATTTTATATATTAGTAAAGGCCTGTCTGCACAAACCAGTCTTTGAAATAAGTCGTGATATTAAAGGCTAAAGTCCTTGAAACCTTCCTGCAGAAGAGAGAGTAAAGCGAAAAAATATCCTTGTGTACAGGAGAAAAAAATGTAAACCTGTGTTTATTAGCCAATAGTAACTTGCTTAGCCCACAGACCCTGTAAAACCCTTTATAAGGTCTGCTAAAGATAGAAGTAAATGGCATTCACTTTTACTTCTGTGAAGAGTCATGAAAAAGCTGATGGTCG
Organism: Cyanistes caeruleus; assembly: GCF_971803275.1. Lineage (NCBI taxonomy): Eukaryota > Metazoa > Chordata > Aves > Passeriformes > Paridae > Cyanistes > Cyanistes caeruleus. The sequence continues at coordinate 72,729,513 of NC_141701.1, forward strand.
CTCAATATCTGGCGCTTCAAACAGGGACGCTCTGTGGGCAGGGGGCTTTGGAGCCAGAAGAGCGGATCTGGGCGCAGGAAGCCCCGGACGCAGATTGGTACTGGATAGGCAACCTGAGCGCGGTGAGACATGGTGCAGTTAGATGTGTAATTAGAATTCAGGTTGCCGGGGGAGACGGAGGTGCAGAGGAGTGAGTGAGGGGTCATGACCCTCACCCCGCCATGTGCCGCCAGCATGGAAGTTGAATTTGCAGCAGCGAAAAAACTGCTTCTTTGTATTCTCATTAAATGAGGCGAAGCAGCCAGGGAAAACGACCTGGATAAGCTCATTATATGGGCGAAAAATCACGGGAATTTTGCAGTGCCCCCAACGCTCTTTGCAGTTGAGAAATGGATGGATATAAGGGCTCTGATGTGGGAAACGGCAATCACGGAAAAGAGAAAGGACACTCTGTCTCTCGGTCAAACTAGTCAGATTGTAATTAATACCTTAAAAAACAGAAAAGCGAGATATGCTGAGGCTGTGAGCCCTGTAATTCTACCTGCATCACAGCAGGAGATACCTTTACCTCCCACTGCTGGGCAAGCACTCCTATCTATGCTGCCCATGGAAAGAGGGAGGGAGAGTCAGAGAGAAGAAAATAATGAGAAAGAAATTCCACAGGAAACTCTGAAACAACAGAATCTTTTCAGCAATGGCAGGATGTGATATGGCCTGAACTATTTGCTTCACTTTTGGAGTCACTTTTAACACCACAATCTTTTTTAAGTTCCAACTTTACTACCCTGGAAGAAAAGAAGCCAGATATGGATTGGTTTTTACCTTTTTACCAGGGGGACGTGGGGGAGCACTGAGGTGTGCACAGAGAACAAAGGCACCCCCAGGGCAAAGGCAGTGCAGAAAAAGTTCCAAGGCCACGCTGAACAATTACAGAAGCAGCTGAGCAGAAACAGGTGGCTCAGGCAGCTTCAAAGAGAGACAAAATAGCCAAAAAATCGCTAACTATATGGTATCTAGTTCAAAATTCATCACTGTAATTAAAAGTTGATAAGCTGCAATGGTCACCGTTGTTAGCACCTGGCCGTGAGAGACTTTTTGTGTAACATCGCCTGCTTTTGTAAAATCGTGCCCTTTTTCCTCTATCTGCAAACAACAAGAGAGAAATTGAGAGAAAAAACTGTATGTGTTAAAGTTAACTTTGTGAGGTTTTTTTTCTTTCTCTCCATTTTTCCTCTCTGTGAGAGTATGTGGGGGATGACGAAGAAAGATAATAGCGGAGCTGCAGCAGCAGCAGCAGAGCAGGCAGTCCACCCCCCTGCTCTCTCTCTAAGAAAAAGCATCAGGATAGTACCCAGTTTGTTAAAAATTCATGATTCATTGGTTTTTTAAAATGTTTTTATATATCCTTTTAGAGTGAATTTTGTGTTTTAAGTAATCATGAGTTTATGCAGTTGCAGTTTGTAGAGTTTTACTAGAGAAATTATTGTGATTCTTTGAAAGTTTAAAAAGCCCCATTTCAAAAAAAGGTGTTTAAGGTGAATATTAACAGAAGTTACCTTGCAATAATTACCTTTAAAGCCTAAGCCTAAAATATCGTATAATTTACAGCTACTATGAAAACCTTCCAATTAATGTTATCTACAGAAGAGATTTGTGGTTTAAAAAATAATTACTTAAGAGAACTTTACTATACAAGACAAAGTTAAGTTAGAGCATATGTTATCTACTTGCTTGTTTTCTCCACAGTTTTAATAAGGCAATTTCAATGTGAGTCCTTTTGTTATATAAAACACATATAACTGCATATATACCAATTTGGATTTTGGATTTTAGTTTAGGAATTGGACTTAATGTTTCTGAAAAGTGCTACAAAAGCTGAATGGCAACTTGCCAAATCCTGTGTTGTTGTGTTTTTTTTCTAGAAAGACTGCACTTTAAAATCCTAACCAACTTAAGCATATAGTAGGCAAATTACTGTTATGAATGAGTATTTTTAGTAACATTTGCAGTTATTGTGAGTTATTCTCAAAGCTAGATGACACAGAATTGTGATGTATTTGTTACAGTTTTATAATCTTTATAGTCAATCCACATTACTGTTATATTGTGTTTAAAAGGTATATATCAAACTTTTAGCTGCTTTTTGTAGAACAGAATAAGATTAAGTTATGTTTTTATTTAATATAGATTAAGTGTTAATAGAATTAAGAAAAGTCAAGTTTTATTATGTTTAGACTTGAATGTTTTTAAGTTAAGTTTTATAACTTAGATTTTTTTTAAGGTTAAGTTTTGTTATTTCCTTTTGTCATAAATAATAAATAATTATTGTTAGGTTTAAATATTTTTTAATTTAAATTGTTTTATGTTTTATTGGAGACACTTGTCCAAACTGCAAAGTATAGTTATTTTTCTAGAGAAATGAAGATAACTACAACTGAAACAGCTGTGACAGAACACTGATGAGCACCTGCTTGTGGATAGAAGTGAATGCAGTCTGTGACACCCTTGACTTCATCGGAAGTTCTATTGGTTGTTGCAATCTCTGCAGTTTTTGTTTGTTATAGCTTTCTTATTTTTCAGTGTTTCCAGAATTTTAAGAAGATGTATCATTGCTGAGGATCAGCTGCCATGGGGGAGGCTTCAGATTAAACCAACTGCTGAATGGTTTAATTGGTCTGGTACCTGAGACTTCTGATCATTTGATTTGTACAAATGCATTTTAACAGTTTGCTGTGCTTTAAGCATCTCATAGCTGCTACTATTGAGAACCTTGTTTTAAAAATTAGTTAAGAGGCATCTTTCCAGTTTAAAGCCTAAGGCCCTGGCCAAGCCTTGACTTTACCTGAACAGAATGTTTGCCAACAGATCCAGATGTTTTTTGCACCAAATCAGTATTTGAGTCACTTTTTAACTTAGCAATTTGACCCTAGTAACATGACAGCTGGATCAATTTTGAAGTGGGCTTGAAGAATCATTTCCAGAGGTGGTTATCCAATCCTTCGCTGATTTTTTTTGGTTTTGTTCGTTAGCAAACTATGGGATGCTGGTGCAGTGTTTTAGTAATTAATAGTAGTTTTATATTACATATGTTCTTAGTAATGTTTATGGTTTGATTGATTTTTAACTGCTATAGGTTCTTATTCATTGTGTATATGGTTTTGTGTTAATGTTGATGTGTGTAACAGAAGTACATCTCATTTTTATTTTTTTTTTTAAAAAAAACAGGGGAAATTTATGCCCTAAAAGCATTTGATTAGTGTAATTCATTAACTTCAAGGGGAGAAGTGTCTGTGTTTTGTTGGGAGGTTCAAAAAGGTCACTGTTCATCTGACCAGACTGTCTACCTCTGAACATGTGAGACACAGTGAACAGAGAAGTCACCACACAGCCTTGGTACTCCAGACATGGATCAGAAGTGGAGCTGTCAGGACACAGTTGTGTCTGAACACTGCACAGAGAGTTGCCAACAGAAATTTTATGTTGTTATTATGATGTTGTGTCTCTATGAATTTTTTCAGTTATCTTCTGTTTTAAGGTTTAGAAGGATGTGAAGAACAACCTGAACATGAAAGCCCTTAGTCACCGATCCGCTGCCAGCTGACATCACGAGAACAGTGTTCCAAGACTGAATCGTGTTAAATCATAGTCAGTTTGTGAGAGAAATTCTGTAGAAGATCTAAGAAAGTGTGGACTCCATCTAACTGTATATAAAGCAAATTGTAGTTGTGTGTTTACCCTTTCAGCAAATTGCTTTCATGCTTAGACTACATATATACCAGAGCACGTGTGTTAAAAGTAGTTAGATAATAGTTTAAAATAGTTTAGCCTGTGTAGTAATTGTTATGCTAGTATAAAGTATAAGCATTCCCCCCCCCTTCAAGAGGTAAGCATCTTTGAAAGTTCATTTAATGTTAAAGTTTTAGCTATGAGTTTGCAAGTATGGTGTCATTTACATGGAACCAACTGCTTATGGTAATTGTGCTGTGTATAGTCCCAACCAACTGTCTGCTAACTAACATCCAAAAGCGACAGAACATATGGGTTACTCTGGCACATTGAGCTGGCCAAAGGTCTATGTGTCTGAGCCTAGCCACACCTGGAGATCCTTTTCGCACCTGTCTCATAAGAGTCCCTGAATGGGATCCTCAAGCATTTAAAGGTTTTGTTAGTAATGAGACTTGACTGAATCAATTGGCAATGTTTCAGGAGTGCAATCGCACTGTTGGCTTCACATTAAGGCAACTTGAAGCCTGTTGGCAAGCAAAAATTATCAAAGTTCTTAACGTTACCACAGAGCCCCCAGAAGAATTAGATTTGTTCCACCAATACCTCAGGTGGATGAATAATGTTTGAACCCCCAACAAAAAGCCATTCCAACAAAGTAATGCAGCACTGGGCTGCAGTCAACCCTATAGTTGACCTCGTTACTCACACTGAAAGTAAAGCCTTTTATTCGCAGTGCAATCTCACAGGACAATTACCAAAGCGATTACCTAGTTCCATATTCCCAATCTGTGGAGATAGAGCATGGAATGGGATTCCTGCTAATCTACTCTAATAGAGGACCCTGTTATCTTGGGAAACTTACTTTGTTTCCATCCAAGTTTACACCAATTGCTGAATGTAGTTGATAAAATAAAAAACATCAAACAGTCAAAGTGAAGCCTGAATGAATGAAGGCTTAGCAACTCTAAAAAGGCTCACTTGTTGGACTAGGAAAGAATTGAACTTAACATCCACAATGTAAAGTGAACTTTCAGCCGATGTGAGTAGTATACGTCATGCAGTATTACAAAATCAAGCTGCAATTGAATTTTGCTCTTAGCACAAGGACATGGTTGTGAGGAGTTTGAAGGCATGTGCTGCTTGGATCTTACTGATCATTCAGCTTCCATCCATAAGCAACTACATCAGCTACAGGATGGGTTACATGCCCTAAAAGAAGATAGTGACCCCATTGGAAGTTGATTCGCCAGCTGGGGAATCACTGGATGGTTGAGGTCCCTTGTGCTAGAAGGGGGACGGACTTTACTTACAGTGTTAATTGGGATGACAGTTTTAAGTTGCATATTATCTTTTCTTCATAAGAGTATAGAATGAGTCACATCCAAAGCCTGGTTTGTGCAAAAAGAGAAAGGGGGAATTTTTGCTATATTTTATATATTAGTAAAGGCCTGTCTGCACAAACCAGTCTTTGAAATAAGTCATGATATTAAGGGCTAAAGTCCTTGAAACCTTCCTGCGGAAGAGAGAGTAAAGCAAAACAATATCCTTGTGTACAGGAGAAAAAATGTAAACCTGTGTGTATTAGCCAATAGTAATTTGCTTAGCCCACGGACCTTGTAGAACCCTATATAAGTGTGCTAAAGATAGAAATAAACGGCGTTCACTTTTACTTCTGTGAAGAGTCATGAAAAAGCTGTCGGTCTCTCAATAAGCTATCCCCACCTGTGTCTTCATCAATAAGGCTGGTTTAGAAATTTCTGACATGTTCTTCCCAACATCCCCCTGAACAGAGGGATAAGGACCAGTCATTGGTATAGGAGCTGGGATCAGTCACTGCTGGGGCTCAAGGAGTGCAGCACTTTCTGCAGCTGAGTGGAGGCAGAGATAATCAGCCACTGTCCCATCACCCCTGTGCTTTCAGAGAAAATCCTGAGTCCCCACATCTTTCTCCTGAACCACCCCCAGCTGAGCACAGGCAGTGACTGACCCAGCTCAAGGGACTCTGGCAGTCATGGGATGTGGTCTGGGGACTATTCTAGTGATGATACAGGAAGATGTGGCAGCCTGAGACAAGATAGCAGATTGGCATCACCCAGTAACTCAGTCATTCAGCTGCCATCAGTGCTAGTAGTAAGGTGCAGGGCACCTGTGCAGGATGCTGCTGCAAATGATGAAGGCTTTAGACACCTGGAAATGCCCTGGGGCCCCTCAAGCAAAAGTCTTCCTTAATCAGGAGGCAGCATTCAAGGCAATAAGTTTCCCAAAATCAGCAGCTTCTTGTTTCATGGCCCATCAAACTGGCAGGTGGCCCCAGCTTGGGTGGAATCCACCATGGTCCCTGCCTGACTAGCCACTACAGTCCCCATAGATGTTCCATCTCCCTGCCACCTCCTCAGGGCCCCCAGACTCCTCCTGGGCGTAGAATAGAGGTTCCCTCTCGTGGCACCTGGTCACCTCTCTGGATCCTGTCAATGCTCCTGCTCCTGGTGTCTAGGTCCCTGTTTGCCATGAGATTCTTTCAATGCACACTGCATAATCTTACTGTAGGTTGAGATGAGGCTCACCAAACCGTAGTGTGGACATGGTTTTCTGAGCCTGAGAGAGTTTCAGCCTGCCAGGGAGAAAAGTTCCTGGGAACAGTTTTCTCTCAAGGATTGTTTTATTGTAAACAGATTATATTTCTCAAAACAATACTGAACAGATGTTCTTAGTGTGTTTTCTCTGGTCCCACCAATGGGACCAAATGGGGTGCTGGTTTATTGTCCAATCACATAACCTAGACTGAAACACCTTATAAAAGGGGTTAAAAACCCCTGAAATAAAGGTATTTTTGCCTCACGAAAAAGTGGCTGTGTGTCTGATTATCTGGGGAATCCTCAATACTTCTTGTCCTTCAGCAACACCGTAGTTCCCTGAATTCTCTTCTTTTGCCTTGATGATTATTGTGACATTTCCCTGTTCCATGCTTCCAAGGATCTCTCCCTGTTACCATTTTCTTTACTTCATAGAATCATGGAATGGTTTTGGTTAGAAGGGACTTTAAAGATCATCTAGTTTCGGCCCCCCACCATGGGCAGGAACACCTTTCACTAGACCAGGTAGCTCAGAGCTGCATCCAGCCTGGCCTTGAACAACACTTCCAGGGCTGGAGCATACACAACTTCCCTGGACAAATTCTCCTAGTCTTTCTCTTAGCCCCACTCACACTCCTCCCATCTCGCTCTGCTCATCTTGGCCATGCTATTCACCATGATCCCTTACACCATGTACCTCTCTAGCTCCTGGCTGTTCTTCCTGCACCCTTGCGTGGTAGCACCCTTGTCCACAGAAGAAACTATATTTGCCCAACTTCAGTTTACCCTCATTGGGAGTGAGTTTGAGACAGAAAAGGAGGAGTCCATGAGCCTTTGCTTTCCTTGAAGCTACTGTGAGGTTGAGGCCTCCCAAAAAACTCCCTGGCCTTTACTGTATAAAATTCTCCCCTGCCTTTACATAGAATCAGGATCAAGAACTTGGTTCAACAGGACCAGGAGTGTAAGGAAAGCAGAGATAAATCAATCCCGATTTCCTTCCTGTAGAAGATCACTAAAAGAAGAGGAAAAATGAGTAGAACAAAACTTGGAGAGACAGAGAAAAATGAAAGAAGAGAACCCAATTTGTCACCCTGAATATGTAAGACCTGATTGGAAATTTTGGTACAAGTTCTTGGCGGCAGTTTCTGATCTCAGGGTTCATGCAATAAAGAATCAGAAAAGACAGGCTGTCAGAAAACTTTTCGATCTTAAACAGTGATAAACTCAATACTGACTTTTAAAGTAAGAATTTTCCCAGATGTTTTCAATTGAAAGGTACAGATTCCAAATAAGGCTTTTCTCAGAAGCTGAATGGTAATGCTGAATGTATCTGCTTAAATAGTCTTCAGACCCTTTGAGGACCAGACCATCAGAATTAAATACCATGCACTGCCATTTCTTTGTGTGTTGTCATCTTTGTGAGATTACTCTTTCTTTAGCACCTCTAACCAGGCTGAGGCCCTGGCAGAGGCCCATCTTATATGACTACATAAAGAAATGAGTCACAAAAAAAGTATAATTGATACACAAAGCAGAGTGAAGAGAATGTACCTTTTGAGCACTAAGCATGTTTGACATCCATGTCAGTCACTCAACTGAGAATCTTCTTCATTGAGCTAAGCATTTTTCTTAGACATCAAAAGCATTAAGTGGTTTCTTCACTATATTCTTTGACCCTGCATTGATGGCAGTGCACACAGCAAATACATTCTTGCCACAGGAAAACAAGCAAAAGCAGGGGGCTATGCCCCATGATGCACATTCTCAATGTGAAAGCTACTGTGAAGTAAAAGTCAGCCCTGTGTCTTGGGTTGCAATGAAAGATGGAACCAAAAGTATGCATTCTATTACCATCTGCTAAAACCAAGTGAGTCAGTGTTCTTTATCTCTTCCATGACCCATCCTTCATAACTCCAGGGGGATATCTTCCGTTAATGGGCCAGCTGTTAAAACTAGATATGGCAGTGTTTTTTATCTCTTCCACTACCCACTCTCCCTCCAGAGAGATATCCTCTGTTAATGGGCCATTGAGTGTCACTGCTGACTGATAAAATTGCATCATCCCATTTTGAGATGCTCCACCCAGGGAGACCTTACCTGAATATAATCTGAGATTTAAAATGCCAGTCAGCCTTTCTCCACTAGATTCCCAGAAGACCAGACCCCTCTACACCACCACTGGACCTTCAGAAGAAAACTACACTCTTCTACAAGATCACTGCTTCAGCAGAACCACATCTGTCACTCCAGGAAAACTGCAACCACCATTTAATCAGACTGCTACCAACACTCTGACCAACGGGGTGTATCAGGTTATATTCTGACTCTGTCAGTAGTTTCTTTTTTTGTACTACTGCATTTTTATTTTAATTCTCCTAGTAAATAAATGTTATTCCTATTCCCATATCTTTGCCTGAGAACCCGTTCATTTCAAAATTATAATAACTCAGAAAGGGGAGGGGTTTACATTTTTCCATTTCAAGTGAAGTTCCTGCCTTCCTTAGCAGACACCTGTCTTTTCAAATCTAGACACCCAGAAATCATACAACCTCACGAAACAGAAGTGATTGACTCTGATCAGCCTGTAGTAACTCTAACCTTTAGACCACAGCTCACTTTCCCCTGGACACTCTTTTTCCTGTTGCTGCAAACATTTGAGAAAAAGTAATGACAAAGTTATTACAAATCTAAGCCCTTCTGTACTTCTTTCCTAGTCAGTGCTGCAGAAGCACAAGTAGTAGCACAGATGCTGTTATGGAACACAATTATAGTGACTATGTGGACCATTCTCCCTAAGAGATACATTTTCTTTTTGGCAACATCCATGGTTTTAAATGACATAGAACTGAACTTTGCCCTGGGAAGTTCAATTTAATTTGATTGGCAGTCATAACCTCTAATAACATCTGGAAGGTCAAGATAAAGGTTTCTGGCAAAATAAGATTGTTTCTGCTAAATATTGAAGATAATCTCTAACTGATGTCATCTGCAGGGATATTTTCACAAAATTTTAAAGACACTGGAACCAACATGTCCTCAGAAGCACTTCAGTTATACACAGTCACTTGATGATGGTAATATTTCACATCACACCCTCTATTACCAAGGAGATCAAAGTTCTAGAAGCAGGAAAAAAAAACTTTCTAATCTAATGACACAAATATCTAACTATCTAAAAGGTTCACTTGGTCATGATGAAAGTGTTTTAGGTAAAGAACTGTACACTTCAAATGATATGACAGTTATTAGGAAAGTGATATTCTGAAATACCAGTATAACTTTTTTTTTTTTTTTTTTTTAGATGCAGGTGGTCTCCACCAAGTAACCACAGCCACAAAGCTCTGACTCCCAAGTAAACTAATAACAGCCATTGACTCCATTCTCAGCATGACTCACCCTCAGCAGGGTCCCAGCCAAGCTGATAGGGCCTATGTTTTAAATAGAAAATCCACTGCAACACGTGGAAAGATCCCTGCTGTGCTTGAGAAATATAATTTGTTGAAGCACATCCTACAGATTTTGAAAAGAGCCATGAAGTTCTGCAAATATTTCTTTACTCCATGAAAATGGTTTGTGTTAATTATCCAAGTATTACCTGGGTTCTTGAAATCTAAACATATAAACAGCCTTGACTGTCTTTTCAGTAAGACTCATTAAACAGTAGTATAATTTAGACTGGGTTTTTTACCTCATGTCTCACTTAAAATGCTAGTGGAAATATTTTTTTTCTCAGTTGAAATGTTAATAATCCATAGAACAAACCCCAGCACATAGCCAAGCATCTTCTTCAAAACAGTTTCCAAAATAAACAGGTCTGGAGTCTATGTCATGGCTGTGTCTGATGATGCTCAGTCATTATGCCCATCCCTTATGTTTGGTGCAGTAATACTACACATTTCATAGCACAAAACATGAACCACAAATCACATATTCCTTCAGGAAATTTGACGCCTCCATTAGCTACTAATCATAGCCCAGGTTTAGTAAGAAGCAAACACCATCTGAATGGAAATACATTGTTCAGTACTTCATATACCGAGGCGTCAGAGTCATTATTTAGTACCAGTGCAGCAGCCTGAGCCAATCTCCTGGTGCAGCAGCAAATGTCAATACATTCACAGTACATCTGAGAGTACTTGTCTCCATCTTCATTCCAGGAACCTATGGCCATAGCAGCTATCTGCTGGCTAGGGATGGTTCAGCAGATGTCATGGCAGAACAGCCACTGGCCAGGAAGCATGTGCTCTAAAGCTGCTGCAGTACACAGGGAAGATCCAGGCTGCAGTGTTTTTTATCATGTGTTATTGCAGTCTGCAAACCTCTGTGCTTTCTGATTGTGTCAGGCCAATTTTTTGTGGGCCATACTTTGTGCTACACACTAAAGGGCCTGTTCTGATGGTTTTTCTCCTGCCATGGAAGCTCTGGGCCTCCCTAGTGGTGATGCATTATTTAGGAACTAGCTACATGTTCACTCCAAATACTGTTTGGTTTGTCAAGATAAGCTGACATTCACTTGGATTTACTTAAGATAATCCACTATGTTTTCCACATTTTTGCAACTTGCTGTTCATAACTGAACCAATTTTGTGGTGAGAGTCAGGTGGGAAGCTGAGGGGAAAAAACTAGGATAGCACTGAAAAAAAACCCCAAAACAACTAGTTAAGAAAACAAATGCGCTTTGAAATGTTAATCAACAGAAAAATTGAGAAGCAATAGTTTTTGCTGTTTGGTTTTTTCAACGCTCTGAACTTTCAAAATAACTAAAAATGTAAGGGAATCATTTTTATGAAGCCATTTAAAAATTTTAGGGAAGATGAAAATGTCACAGTACAAATGCTGGATAATTTTCATTTTGCAATTATTATTTTGTATTCTCTTAATAGAACTCTTGAATAAAAATGCATTATCTAAACGTTTAAGTAATGTAAAACCCAAACAAGACCGTATTGAAAAAAACCTTGTCCTTTTTTCTACTGTTTCTATCCACACTTATAAATATGTCTCTCCTTTTGCCACAACCTTCTGTCATTTAGGGTTATATCTATTACCATCTTCAGTTTACACCTGTACAATTACCATATTTCCTTTATTATCTAGATAATAACTTATATGGAACAGATACTTTTTTTTTCAGCATATTTGTTCAGTGCCTGTTGGCAGTAATGCTTGACCTTGTTGAGAGTCAAAACTAACAATAACCTTCTAATGTCTTTCTTTATCAAAAATTAAAAGCCATTTAAGCCATGGATATTTCTTAGGCAAAATACACCAACATATTACTAAATAGACAGACATTAATAACATGTTCACCAAAAACACCAAGGAGGCTTAGAGATGTTTAATTTAATTTAACTTACAATAACATACTATAGGTATTTTTTTTTATTGTTTAAATTATAATGGTCTGCCTCCAACTCACATTTACTGGTAAGCAATTGCATAGCCCATACTGAAACACTATGTATGAACAACATTTTGGGATAAATTCTCTCTAAATGCTGAGAAGATGGTACACACATAATGTTTGTTAGGTAACTTAAATGGCTGAACAGACTGATACGTACGGGAATGAAATTATTCACTGGCAACATAAAGCGACACCTTTCAAAAGCTTTAATTGAATTTAAAGAAGCCTCCCATGAGAGACTGAAATTGGAGAATTATATACATTAATCTTGCCGTGGTCTTTGAATGCGAATTTTAATTTAGAGACTTTTATTGACATTTAATTTACATATATCACAGCAGAGTAACAATGATGTAATGAATAATGGTTACATGTTTGGGAAATAAAGAGTGGGAATTAGGAATATACTTGGAAATTGAAATTCTCATTTTCTTGGCTTTTTCTCCTATTTTTTTCCATTGATTTTCCCTTGCTCTGACAAAATTAGTATTACAGCATTTCTCACATTCTCAGTTCTATGCTGGCAGATTTTTAATAATCCAAGATAACTTGCTGACACTGGAGCAAAGTGAGGCTCAAAAATGAGTTTATTTTTAAAATAAACAGCCTTTTTATCTTTTAAGTTATAAGTAGGAATTTTCCCACCTTGTCTTTCAGAGCAGAAGGACACAGAAGAGCTGAGTATGGTAGTCGAGCCCAAGTGTATTTTACTGCAGGACTTTACTGTACTTATTCAGCTATTGGAGAACTATATGAAGCCTTCACCTTTTCCTCAATTGTTTTGTGTACACAGGCCAGTATCATACACTACACCAGCTTGAAAAATGTAATTTTGAAGGAACTAATGTGGTTACGGTTTAGGCAAATAGAATTATAAAACTGCAAATTACCATGTGCTGCCTCTGCACTCTAAATTCAGACTTGAACTACCAACCACTCTGCTGCTGACACGAAGCCCGAAGGCTGAATGCAAAGGATTTAATGATTGGCTGGACACAAAGGGTCAAACGGTAAAGAGAGCTCAGGGTTGCTATGACAATCAACTAGAGGGGTTGAAATAGCTGCCACAATGGAACACTAAGTGCACGCATACATTTCATCAGGATGGAATTCCTCTTTACCCTGATTAAAATTAAATTGTTTTCTTCCTTAACAATATTCCTGCCAACTCAGCAGAGCCCGAGCGACATCTCTCAGTGCAAGTACAAAGTTTTAATGTGCACTGCCCCGGCTTTGTAGGACAGACAGACATGGAAACATAAATTATTAAGCTGAAAGAATTTTGTGCTTTACCAAGCGGTTTATTCGCTCTGTTGGAATGCCCCAGCTCGGGAAGGCACGGTGAGTTTTGACGAACGGCCCAGGTAACCGCTTGATACTAAGGAAGGACGGCTGTTTCCACACATCCCTGATCCCGGGAACACTGACCCTCTCAAAATCTGTTCGATTTCACGTAGGAATGCAGCGTTTCTCTCCGGTTTGGAGTAGAACTTAGATCAGATTTTGGCTACATTTTGTCCGACTCCCGTGGTCTTCCCCGGCCCGACTGCTGCTCTCGGCAATGATGAGTCCGCCCGCTCCCACCCGAGCGGCAGGGCCGGGCCCTGGCAGAGCTGCAGGGGCAAGTGCCGGGTCCTGAGCTTCGGTCACAATAACCCCAGGCAGCACTAAAGGCTGGGGGAAGAGCGTCTGGAAAGCGGCCCGAAGGAAAAGGTCATGAGGATGTTGGTCAACAGCTGGCTGAACATGAGACGTGCATCTGTCCAGGTGGCCAAGAAGGCCACCGGGCTTGGATCAGAAATAGTGTGGCCAGAAGGATCAGGGCAATGATTGTCCCTCTGTACTTGACATTGATGGAGCCACACCTCGAGTGCTGTGTCCAGCTCTGGGCCCTGTTGCAGTAGTGTCACAGTGCAGCTGGTCTGGACTGGACAAAGTAAATCTAGCCATAACACAAATCTAATCTAGCTAGCCAAATTCATGTCTGAACCACTGCACACCACTGGCCAGGACGCTGGGCAGGGAGAGAAGTATCAGCCAATGGCTGTCTAGCCCAGGAAATCTGAATTGAGTATTTGAGTTCTGAATAATAAACAAGGCTGTTTTGTCTCATGAACACCTGGAGCACGAGTCGTGGATCTTTGTCTACCCACCTACGACTGTCACGATACAGGGCGCCTCAATTCAGGGAGGATATTGAGGTGCAGGAAAGTGTCCGGAGGGAATCAGTGAAACCAGTGAAAGATCTGTAACACCAGTCCCCTGAGGAGTGGGTGGAGCAGCTAGGGTTATTTAGCCTGGAGAAAAGGTGGCTCAGGGGGGAGCATTATCATTCTGTGCAACCACATGGAAGGAGGTTGTAGCCAGGTCATGGTCGGCATCTTCTTCCCAGACAAACAGTGAACGAGAGAAGACATAGTCGCAAGATGCAGCAGGGAACGTTCAGATTGGCCATTATGAGGAATTTCTTCACAGGAAGAGTGATTGGGCATTGGAATGGGCTCCCCAGGTAGGTGGTGGAGTCACCGTTCCTGGAGGTGTTTAAGGAAAAGCTGTATGTGGCACTCAGTGCCATGGTCTAGTTGTCATGGAGGTGTTCATTCACAGGTCGGACCCGATGACCTCGCAGGTCTTTTCCAAGCCAATTGATTCTGCGTTAGCTGAGAGTGGGGCAGTCCCGCAGCAGTGCCCGCCCTGCCCCGTCCCGGGCCCCTCCGGGGCCTCCTTGCCCATGTGCCCGGCAGGCGGCGCTCGCGGCGGGAGAGCGGCGCTCCGTGCCCGCGCGGCGCTCTATGGCCGCGGGCTCGGCGGCGCGGCCAGTCCGTCCGCTTGGCACGCGGCCCCGCCCCCTGTGGTCACACCACCCGCCCGGCCGGCGCTGCGTCAGCCCGGCAAGATGGAGACCGCCGAGGAAGGTATAGCGCTCGCCCAGTCACCGCCGCCGCCGCCAGTCACCGTGCGAGGGCTCTACCAGGGCAGCCTCGGAGAGTGGGGGTGGGGGGGGGAGGGTGGCGCGGGGGGTGTCACTGGACCCGCTGGGCGGGCCGGGGGCTATTCACACCCAGAGTGGTTCTCGCACCGGGGTTGCAGGTGCCCGGGCCCCGCGCCTCTCCGCACCGTGCCGTGCCCGCCATGCCGCGGGGGCCGGGCCGAGCCGGGCCGGGCCGAGGGGGACAGTGTGTGAGGCGGCGCGCGCGGGTTCCCCTTACATAACCACGGAGGGGGGAGGGGGGGAAGGGGGGGCGGTGCCGGCAACACCTGGAGCGGGGCTGGGATGGGCCGTACCTGAGCACTGGGGCCCGCCGGAACTTTCCGCTGGCCGCGGCTTTGCCTGGGGAGCTGGGAGTCCGGGGGTGAAATGAGAATCCGGGGCGGAAAGCAACAGGTGGATTGCGCACGCTGGAGCAGCGGGAGAAGCGGCGAGGAGGGCACTTCCTCGAGCTCACTCCTGGCCGGTCGACCCTGTCGGACCCGGCCGGCCGTGTAGCCCAGGGAGTCATAAATTTCCGCGTTTGGGTGAAGAGTAATAGCTGCTCCTTTCACAAAGCTGACTTTGTTACGTGTGCTGGGCAGTCTGTTTGAAAAATTCAAATACGCAGGAGTTGACATGTTTCTCCGTCTCTTTTGCAACAGACTAATACATAGTCAGTTATCTAACTTAAAAAAAAAATGTGAAAGATATCATAGTCATGAGAGGGTTTTATGTGTAGTATTCATTTTTAAGGATATTTCTTTATTTGAGATCAAACATGGATATGTTTTGTCAGCACTTTTGTTACGCTTAGATAATCACAAAATCACAGAATTGTTAAGTTGGAAGGGACCTCTGGAGTTCATCTACTCCAACTCCCCTGCCCAGGCAGGGTCATCTAGAGTGGGTGACATAGGAATGTGTCCAGGTGGGTTTTGGATGTCCCCAGAGAGGGAGAAGAACTATGTAGTTCAAGCGGGTACTGGAGAATTTTGATAGAACAGCACTTCATATTGTAGCATAAACCAAAGTAAGTGAAGGATGTTTGTTGTGCTATGTTTCTTGCCGTATTTGAGCTTTGTCATCTCAAACATTGAGTAGAAATACATATTGCAGTAGCAAGGCAGTTCCAAGGAAAGCATTTTCCATCTTGGCTTTTGTTACTTTGGCATAATTTTGAATGTAGCTTTTTATCAGGTGTCACTTAATTGGATTGAAAAAAAAAAGTGCTGGAATAACATCAGCCACTGGATGAAATAAGACAGCACTGTTATAGTAGTATCCTTTGGGTTGTGCTGTAGACATCTTTTATACCCATGATCATTGATGGTTGATCAAAATATTACTGTTTCTTAAATCTGACATTTAAAATTGCTTGGTGCAGCTCTGTATACCAAGTCACTTACACCGATGAAATCAACAACAAACTGAAACTTTGATTGCTTGTTCTCTGGTTGCCCAGAAAAAACGGGGTTTTTTTGCAAACTGTGAAGTGGATACTCTGAAATGACCTCCTGATTTTACATCACTCCAGCTGGTAAATCCATCTCGGTGGATTTAATTCAAACAGCATAGTTGATAATTTGTTACAGGTCGTTACCAGTGGTAGACTTTGTTCATACCTGACTTAAGTAGGTGAACAGAAAGATCATTAAGACAAAGAAGAGGGAGTTTTTAGGTACATCTTTAAGGCATCTTTTTCTTTAACTAAACCTTTGTGTTAAAGTCCACACTTGAAATTTGGACTTTTCTGGTTTTATATATAAAAACACACAAAGGCACATATATATGCAGCCTTAGATATTATAGTGTGGCCTTACCAATGTTGTCCTCAAAAGTTACCAGTGGTAGCATGAACGTAACCAGTCTGTATACTCACTTTCCATAAATACCACTAGAATGTTACAACTTCTTCTACAGTTTCAAACCTCAGATGTACTATTATAACTTCAAGGGGCTTGCCAGAATACTGAAGAGACTTCCCAAGGTTAGAAAGCTCTGAACACCAGTAAGAACAGGAGCAAAGACTGTGTTAGTGCCTCGAGGAAGAGGAAATGTGTTATTATTGTGTGCTTGAACTTCTGCTACTAAGTGTCATATGGACTTTCTGAAATGGTGATTGTCCGATAACAGTATTATGGCTATTGTGGTTCTGATGGGCTTTGTGCATGACTGAACTGTATTGTGGAGCTAGAAAACTGAACTGCATGGTGAGAGCCTCAATAAGAGAGGCAGTTTGGTGTCATGGTCAGACCTAAGTGGAAGCTGCTTCACCTCAGAATGAATGTGAAAGTTGCTTCTCTGCAGCACTCGAATGGACCGGATAACTGGTTTTGCTGAAGAGAGGTAATTCTGGTTCTTTCTAGATAAATCAGTTTGTTGCTATATAACGTAATCTTCATTTTTTTATATTCCAGTGTTGAATTCAGTTGGAGAGATAATAGGCAGTGAATCATTCTCTGGGGGAACAGGAAAGAACTTATTATTCAAGGTCATTTTTTCCAAAACACATGCATGAAGAACAGAATGCAAAGTGTATGTGTCCATAGAAAAACAGTGACTCTTGCATGGTGGAACTACCCTTGACCATGGCTGTAGGTCATAAAGTGCATAGCTTGACATATTGACTCTCAGCAGTGTTTATTGATTTGAAGTTATCAGTTGGTTAACAGTCCAAACAATTACACTCATAATATGTTTATTTGGATTTATAAAACAAGTTGAAATATCTAGAATTTATCATGGCTTTGAAAAAATAAAATTTAGGTTTATTTTAATAAACTATCAGGCACTTTTTTCTCAAGTAAAGAATTCTTTTGCCCACAATAATGCAAATTGCTTTTTCCCGAAAGTTTTGACAATAAGTGAGCAGTTTGCTGTGGGAGTCAACACACCATTAAATGAGCAGATTCAAAGAGCAGTGGGCATCTTTCAGGGAACAGTGTGCTTTTAGCTTGCTTTCATTGGTGCCAGAGTATCCTTAAAGCAGTAGTTTCATGTGCTGTCTCATGCTTGTCTGAGCCCTTGTGAGGCTGATCCAGCCTGCAAAGTTGTCAACTTGCTGTAGTGAAACAGCTCTGTTGGAAAGTATGCGGGAGGAGGTGGGCATGCCACAGCGAGTGGGTAGGGCCTGCCTGCTAGTTGGAGCACCTGTCCTGTGCAGCCATATGGAAGTGATCTCTGGGATAAAAAGTCGTTTGTTTAGAGAAGTAACAGTTCTGGTCATTCTTGTCAGCAGAGGAACCAGGGACTCCTGAGGTTTGCAGAAATACTGCAAATCATTGCTGCTCAACATGTCAATGATGGAAGTGCTCTTTATGTCTTTGTAGCATCACTGATGAGATATTGAATAGCTGTTTCTGTTAAGTCTAGGTTTTCATGCTGCCTGAATGAATTCACTCAAACAACACTTACATAGATAGGAAATTGTTTGAATTGAATAATCTGAATTCTTATGCTTGATTTGTTAAACTGTTGTAATACTCTGTTAAACTACAGATACGTTCATAATGCGACCTTTCTTTAAAGTTTTTTCTATAAATTTCTTTATAGAAAAAAAAAATCAATCTTTGCTGCCTTTTGGAAGTTTTTGTCAAAAAGCATTAACTTTTGAAGATTTTGGCCAAGAACAAAGATAGATGATTCAGACTTGAAGTTGCATATTTGCAGTAGTCGTACATCAGTTGGTATTTTTTTGACAAAGATCTCTGATAGGCATGTGTTCCACTCTGGTATGTTTGCTGGATAGAGGTTGATAGAGAAATAATTAACAAAAGATAAAATCTCAAACTTACATATTCTATAAAAAATGGATATTTTATGTTCATTTCCTTAATAGAAGTAAAAGGAAGAGTCAAGGGGAGATACCATGCATCTGTCAAACAGATAAAATTTGATTTTTATTTCTATTTAATTGTGTGTTTAGAGCTCTGGCTAACTGAATGGTATTTAAAATAGACATGTCTTCTTTAGAGGGATAGGTTTATGCTCCCTTCTTTATCCACAAGACCTCTTGAAACCTTTAGTTGCAAGAAAATGTCAAAAATAGGGAATAAAGAAGGTGCAGAACCTATGGGAATATTACTGAACTTATGAAATAAGAAATAGAAAAAGTGTCTTTTCTTGTTATACAGTAGGCTATGTCCAAACAGGGTAGTAAATTGCAAAATTTCTATGTTTGTTATTTTGGATTTTTCCCTTTCATTAAGAGCACATCTGTTTTAGGTTCAAGAATAGCAAATTTCTTAAGGACATTATTAAATCTCTTATGTTCAGCCTCTGTTTAACTTTTACCAAACTCAGATGGAATTTTTCTATTTCAAAGTATCCACTTTGAAGAAAATTATCTTTAACAGTTTGTATGTTGTTTTAATGATAACTCTTTAGGTAGAAGACATATCCTCCTGTAGTTTTACGGTGTCTGTTTCCTAGAAATCCTAAAATTTTTTGAGATGTGTTTTGAGTTTATGTAATGTGATCGGACAGATAATGTTCTTGCTCTTTCTGATGATCTCCCAGTCTCCATCTTCTGTCAGATGAAATCTGTCTTTCTTCTTCTTTCAATTTATTCTGGCTTCATTTTGTTGCATGGTAAAGTTTCTAGAATGTAATTGAATAATTTGTCTTGAAAATCTGAGTTCTTTAAGCAGTAGTGTAATAAGATTTTTGTCCTTGCTAGCAGATATATGCAGAGTGTGTCGGTCGGAAGGAACTCCTGAGAAACCCCTCTATCATCCATGTGTGTGTACTGGAAGTATTAAATTTATTCATCAGGAATGGTGAGTGCTGTGTCTGTGTGTTTCTTAATTTTTTTTACCTAATGAAAATATATAAACATGTTTCTAAAAATACTTCAAGTCTTCAGGTTAACTAGTGAAAAAGATCCAATTTTCAGTAGAAATGTATTAGGAATTTTGATGTTTTTTACATGATAATTCATTACAATTCAAGAAAAATTTAGTACTTACGTATGGAAAGAAGGCACTGACAATTATTTGTGTTTGGAACTGTAGTTCTGATTGTATGTCAGCTTTATGAAAACTGAGTAGAAAAATCAATGTGTTTGGGGCTTTTTTTGCCCACTTATAGATGTGAATAGAAAGAACATCAAACCTCACAGAAAAAAAAAGAAACCCTAGTGCTTTTTAGTCATTTTGAGGTATGTTTGATCACGAAGTGCTAAAGTAAAAACTGTATTTCTCGTCTATACGGTCATTTCTGATAGTATTTTAATAGTCCTTCTTTCACAAATACAGCTGTTCTAAATCTTAGCTGTGTGCATCTGTATGTCATATCTTGAAGTATTTATAAGAACTGGTGTTCCTGGTGGATGTCCATGCCAGGATATCTGCTTTGATCAATAACATACTCAAAGAATGTTCTTTACCAACACTGTGACATATGTCACAACCTTTTCTACTGTTTGAAGCTTACTTGATGGCCTAAGTGGACTTAATAAACATGCTAATATAAGTCCTGCTTGATAGTACAAATATCCTGACTTAAGTGTGAAAGCACAGAATTGGTGTGTTTTCCTTAATGGAGGGATAGGGCTGAGAGATGTATAGCATGTGTTAATGTGATCACTTTTTATTGCAGCTTAGTTCAGTGGCTTAAACACAGCAGAAAAGAATACTGTGAATTATGTAAGCACAGATTTGCTTTCACACCAAGTAAGTATGTTTTACTTGCTCCTATTTTTTTTCAGAATTTCTCTCACATAGTATCTATGAGGTGATTATTTTTTCCTTCAGTGTTGTAGATCCAAACTTACGGCATAACTTCTATATTCTTGTTTTAATTGCATTTTTTATGCATGTTGTTGCACACTTAATTGCTTAAATAATGAATAATTTGGTTCTTTTATAATCTTTTCATAATCTTGGCATTTCAGTGATTTTTTAGTTGTTAAGGAAAAATACTTTTTAGGTTTGTGTGAAAAGAAAAAAGGGAATCAAAAAAGTTTGTAGCATTTTTCTTGGGATCTAGAAAAAGATGATGAGTCATTCTCTAAGCTAAATACACGTCATATGCATGTTACTATTGATTAGAGGAAGCTTAGTTACTGTCTTTATTAACAGAGGTGTTCCTGCAGAAGTTAATTCTTTACTGACACTGCTGTTGCCAGTACAGCTTGTAATGTACTTGCAGGTTATGGACAGGAGAGAAAACTTAGTTGAGTTAATATGGCTCATTTTTCATAGAAGCTTTGAAATTTGTAATAAGGAACCACTTTGTTCCTCATGATGTAGAGTGTATCCTCCACATTCTGCCTCTAATAAAGGTCTGCTTTATCCTCTGCCATGCACTTGTCACTCCCCTGACTGAGCAGGCTCAGCTGATAAGGTTTTCTTCTTGGCTTCCCACGTTGCAGTGTGCTTTTTCCTACCTGGCTTCACACAGTGGTTAGTATGTTGGGTACCCTGCACAGATTCCTCCTACCCTTCCTACCCACTGGGTCTTGTTTCATTGTTTCCTTCACACCCAATACTTACGCAGTTAGTTTTCTTATTTTCTCTTATCACTTTTTCTTTGGAAGATAATGTGGCTGTCCAGTCTGGAAACTGGATCTGCTTGTGTGAGCAGGGAAGGAGTCACCATTGCTGGAGAGAGAATGATAAGGCAGAAAATAAAAGGGTCTTAGGTATATATATATCAGTCATCCCAAGCAATCCCAAGTTGGATCTGGCCTGTAACCATGCCAGGTGTAACACACTTTCAGATAAGTTGATTCACCATGAAATGTAGTTGAATAAACACATGCATGTAATTAATATCTGTGCTCCAGCAGACAAGCACTAACAGTGTAATAGAATATTAGTGCAGTAATATCAGCAACTCCTCTCTTGTTTAGCTTGGTTTGCTTGCTCAGGGTGTTGCTGTCATTCTGTCAAAAATGCTGACCTGCTAGTGTAACTTCTTATGTATGGAGTATTCATAAACTATCTCTAGTGCATTTATTCTCTAAGTACTGTAACATTTGGGGATTTTTTTAGCACCTGAAGTGCTAGTTTAGTTATTGTTTTGAAGGGAGGAAAAAGGAGAAGATTCAACTAGTATTTTGGCAGGAGTACAAAGGAACAAATTTTTTTTTAATAATAGCATAATTCTCTAAATGTGTTTAGTCATGTAGGTAAATTACTCGATTTCAAAAATTTTGTATTTTAAAAATAATTCCTTTTCTGCATTTCTACAAGTTAAGAATTAATACAACTATTAAAAAAGGTAGTTTTGACATTTTTTCATTGTCAAGGTACTTGTTAATTTTTAACTTGAGAGTTTTCTTCCTGAGTTTTTAAAGAGTACCTACTCTGTATTCTTTTCCTCCCCACACATGCACTTTCTCTTGTCATGTACAAGGCTGTGCTTCTATTGATGCTATACTAAACATTCATAAGCACTGGCACATTAGAGAAAGTGAGGCTGTATTTCCCAAGAAAGTGCACTTGTCAAAAATTCTCTGTTCTGTAGGAGGTAATGTTAACATAAATACTGTCAAAAACACAAATATAGAAGCAGACTAGGCTGATCTTTGTCTGAGGATTGGGATGGGTTCATTTTTGTGCTTCCTGTGCAGCTTCATTTCTGGTATGTGGTTCATACAATGTCACAAGCTTAGTTGTAAAACTGTAAAACTAAAGGAAGCCATATGAGTAGAGTGTTCCTTATCATATAATTTAGTTATTACATTATTGAAAGATGTATTAAACTGATTTATTTACCTGTTTAAAGTTTTAACACAACAGTCCATAGCTTCAGCATTTCTAGAACATCTAATTTGGAAAAATAAACTTCTGGAATAAAACACTACATGCTGGCACAGAATTCAGTGTGTCTTCTGCCAGCTTTAATGTGTAGAGTGTACACACAGCTGAGATTTATATGAATGTTATTTCCTGTATTTGTTAGAGCCATGCTTGTCTGAGAAGGAGTAGAGTTTTTCTTCTTTTACCTTACTGGTCTGAAGCAAAGTCTGCATGTGTTTGAAGGGTATAAAACACAGAAACATAGAATGGTTTGGGTTGGAAGCATCTTTTGAAGATCATCTAGTCTAACCTAAAGAATAACTCACAAGCCCTGTTTTACCAAACAATTCAATTTCACCCAGGTGCTATCAAATATATGGTTTTTACTTATGAGTTACCCAGTCTTATTTCACGATCAGTGCATGAGGATGGCTTAGGTGGCATATAAATGGCTTGCAAATCTAGTAGTAAATAAAAAATCCCTGGGTAAGAGGGTTACAAATATGATGATTCTGTGTTATAGGCTAAATGGCAGCTTCTAAAGGTTGCCTTGTGGTTTTCCTGCCTTATTTGTGTAAGAGCATATTTTTGTTATACCATCTGTTTTGGAGAAGTAAAATTAATGATTGTGTTCCTGGAAAAGTTAAGATTACAGGAAGGGAGGGGAAGGTAGAACAAACCCCACCTCCTGAAAACAGCGGAACAAAAAAAACCCACTCAATTTTAGAATTCACAACTAAATTAGGAGTTACACTGCATAGGTGTGACCTAAGTATCCAAAAAACTTTCTAGTGGCTTTTCCATAACCTGTACAGCTCAAAGAAGTTGAGCTAAACCTATGAAAAACTCAGCCAAAGTCTGTTTGAGTTTTTTGCTGTAATAGAAAAAAAGACAAGCTATTGTTTCAATTGGTCTCTAGTAGAAAGATATTTATTTGGAGGAACTGTGGTAAACAATGCAGGAATTTGGTTTCTCAAACTGTGTTAGGAAAGATTATTGGGATGGAAAATAAGGGATGGAGGTGTGGTGAGGAGGATGCACGTGCAGAAGCAAATGAGGAGGATGGATGCTGTGGTGGCAGGGGTCAAGGTCTCAGGCTGCTAAGTGGTGGGAAGTGGATAATGGGAGGTGCAGTGTGGACAGAAAATCGCACTGGATGACCGACACAGGTGAGGAGATAAGCTATGAGAATCACTGTCAGCAAGCTTCCGTGGTGCAGAGTGCTTGCACACCAGGGGTTCCTGTCATGCTAGGAATTCCTGCATTTCATGCACCTAAATGTTGCGGGACATAGAAGGATTTTACCTTATCATCATGGTATAAAGCTTCCAGTGGAAAAAGCTGTACATATTTTGAGGTGTGCACAGGACAGTACACAGGAAAAACAGCTTTCTTCCCACCCTCAGCTTGTGAAATCATCAAAAATCACTAATTTGTTAAAATTTGTGGGCTACAGCTTGTCTTCTGAATACTACCTACATTGTGCTTTTATTTGAAAAAGCTCTATTCTAACACTAAAGCCTCTAAAAAAGTGAGCATGCAAAAATGCGAACTTTTATAAGCACTTTCTGCTTTGAGGTAGAATGTATATTCTTTCTTGCAGTTCCTTGTGTGTATTCAGTAATTCCTGGAAGATGCATTTTTAATTTTTTTAAAAAAAAATTCAAATTTTTTCAGTTTAACAACTGGTCTCTAACAAATAAATCATTAATACAAAGTTAAGTGTAGTCCTTGTTGCAGTGTTGATCAAAATATATTTTTTTGAAAACAAGAAAATTCTCAGAGTATCTACTGAATTGTCTGAATGGTACCATAAATACTTAACATATATACTCTAAACAGATACTCTTTTGCACCCTTGACAGAGATTTTTTGTCTCCTGTGGCAGAAATTTTCTAGAATGTTTGTTCAGTGTGACCTGAGATCATTAGTTAGACTTTGGCTGGCATTTTCTATGGTTCCAAATTGTGTACTAAATCTGTTTCTGTAACAAGAAAATTGTAAGATCGTGTCAAGATAAGTTTGTGTCCTGCTTTCAGTTTACTGCTCTATGTTCTCAAAGCTACAGTTCCCTAGTGTTATACTTTTAGTCATTGCATTACTTCCAGTTCCTTTTCAGATACCTAGTAAATTACAAGCTTTGAAATTTCCAACCAGTAACTACTTGTCTCAGGAGTACTGTTTTGTTGTTACTTTGTGTCAGTTATAATCCACATATTGCTGAAATGCACCAGTCTCTCTCCATTTTTTGACCACTTCGGGATGTTGATACTGTTTGTCTGTGTTCTTGAGTTATCTTTGCAATTCATAAGCTGGGGGAAACAGTGGAGAGAAAATTTCTTTCTCCTGCAGAGGCTTCCTCTCTATGACTAGTAAAAGGGTAAAAGGATGATTTGCAGGTGAAGGGGCTGCAAGTAGATAGCATAAAGCAGTATTTGTTAGACTCTTAAAGGATTGCTCGAAAGGAAATTAAAACTTCTTTCTAGTTGTTCTTTCAAAAATTGAGTTTCCTTATGGAGTTAGAAGTATGTAAAGTTTTAAAAGATAGTCCGTAATGTTAAAGTCTTCAAGGACAGATATTTCCAGCATAGCAAACCTCCAGGCAGCAATGTCTTTGTGCAACTCCCGAATATAATTTATCTTCTTTATACAAATCTGATATTGATGCTGTGCATTACTACTTCTAGGTATCCATTTAAGTGTGTAGAAACTATGTAATGAAATTGCTAGATGTTTTCTAATTGTTTGCAAAAGTAGACTTCATCACTTTTTTTCTTGGCTTTTGGGTAGGGATGGGCTTATGCAACATACAGGTGTTGAATTTCAAAAGTCAAGAAGATTTAGTATTATGAAAATATCTGTGCAGTATGAGAGATTTGAATTGTGCTCTGTAATAGGAGCACCCTTAGAAGAAATTCTACAAGATATGAAACAGATATCTGTTGAAAGTCAGTCATTGTGTGTAAATTTCAATGTCTGTGGATATTTAATCAGTTCTCTTCAGTTTTCCTCCCTGTGCTGTTTTTATTTTGCTGGGTTTTTTTTTTTTTTTGGTCTGTGCTCTTGGATAGCAAGTAGAATCTAAATTACCTAGCACAAACAAATGGATAGTGTGCAAAATTGCCAATTGTTCTTGTTCCTTGTACCCTTTCCATGAACTAGGTTTATAAATAACAGAGGAATCTTTGAGGTAGTGTTGAATGAGAGTGATACTGATTTTAGAATCTGCTTTTTCTTGAGTTTATTTCAAGATAATTGGAATTTACAGTTTACAAATAAAGCTATTTTAAAAACTTCTCTTAGGTCAAAAACTGGCATGGAGCTTATTAACTTTCCCATTTCACTCAGTACACAATGAAACAAATGTGTTACGTGATTTTTTTCTTCTTTTGTTTGTTTGGAGTCATCTCTTGTGAATATAAAATATACTTATTCTTCTAGTAACTTTTGTCAGATACAAACAGTTTGTAGTTGGCAGGACTTTTACATAAATGCCTCTTTAAAGCACTCTTTTCTACACAGTTTATTCCCCAGATATGCCTTCACGGCTTCCAATCCAAGACATCTTTGCTGGACTGGTTACGAGTATTGGCACAGCAATACGATACTGGTTTCATTATACACTTGTGGCCTTTGCATGGTTGGGAGTAGTACCTCTTACTGCATGTAAGTATTAATTTCTGTACATAATACTCATATACACAGGGAAATGTGCCGCTTCCTGCAACAAAGTTTTGTGAGACCATTATTGTTTATTAAAAAAAAATTTCAAAGATGCTTTTTTATTTATTTTGACCCAGAAATTCCACCTGTTTGACTCTTAAACCAGTAGTGCAATTCAGAGAGGTGTTAAGACATAGGAGAAAATGCATGAAAGAGCTTTTAATTGTCTTATTTCAATAAAATGCCTCAATGATCTCTAAAATCTACATGGAAGGTTTTATTTTATGCCATTTATGAATATTAGGATAGAAGTGCTGTTCTATTTTTATTAACCATCTATGAATGAAAGTGCAAGGTTTTTTTAATGTGAAAAGTAAAATTCATTTACATTCATGGACAAGTTGATTTGTAAAACTCTTAAATCTCAAAATCATGTAAGTAGCAAAGGAATTCGGTGGAAAAGAGAACACACATTTAAATTACTCTAGTATCCAGTTTTAAATTTAATTTCCAAATAGAGATAGAAAATGAGCTATGGATGTTTCAACAAGCTAAGAATACACAGAAAATGGAGAAAGGCAGAAGGGGTATAGTGTTCAGTCAAGGAAATAATTGGAAGTGCATCTTTACAAACTGTACTACGCTTCTTGAACAAAAGAGCGAGAAAAATGCATCTCCCCAGACAGTTTCTCAGTATGTTCTGTGTTTCCATTTGTAGCTGGCACAGGTTTAGTTTGAGAATAGCACAATATTCTCACCTAATTTTCTGAAGTAGACCATATGCATTGATGGCCTGCTTTTTAAATACAAATCATGATAAAAAGCCAACATTTACTAGCATCAACTATTAATCCATAAAAGAGCTACTTAAAAGAGATGATAAAATGGTGATGATCCTTTCCACGTTATATCTTAACACCAGAAGTTTATACACATTCAAAATACAATTGAGCAAATTAAATGGGGAAAAATTATATCAAGGATTAATTAGATGTGAGATAATTTGGTACTGGAAGTGAAGTGTATGAGAATGTACTGAAGAAATATCACTGCAAGTATCTTTAACCTGCTTCCATATTCTTCCTTAGGCATCCATTACTGTGACCAGTGCTGGACACAGGTCTAGATGAATCTTTGGTCTAATCTAGTATGGCAGTTCTTACACTTTGAATGTGTACTTTTAAAGATGTGCAGCTAAAATACAGCTTTTTTTCCACTTGGTTGTATATGGTCTTGAATTCTGTTCATGCACTGAAAGTTGAGATTTTCTTCCATGTCATGAATTTCATTGGACACCAGGTGAAAAGAGGGTACCTGGGGTCCTTTCCAAGTGAAGCTATAGCCAAAATTGAATTTATATCAAGCTTCTGTTTATTCACTCAGGTCGTATCTACAAGTGCTTGTTTACTGGCTCTGTGAGCTCACTACTGACACTGCCATTAGATATTCTGTCCACGTAAGTACTTCAGCAGATTGATGCAAAAACCAGTTTTAGTCAGATTACCCTGAAAAAAGAAACTTTGGAACTTTGTGTCTTTTTCATCCAGTTACACTTATCTTCTACCATCTTAATTAGTAACTGCCCTTTTACCTTTGCACAACCACATGTATGGACAACACTGTTACAATAGAAATCATTTCGTTTTGGAGTTCCATTATTCAGTGTCTTTGGAGCTGAAAAACCAACTTTACAAAGCAGGCTCTGTAAAATGAATTGTTTATGAAAATTTGTATTTGATGTAAAGAAAACTTAAGCTGCAAAATTACACTTAAGAATGAAAAAAAACTCATTTCCTATGGTTTAAATCAGATACACAGTAGAATATTAAGAAGTGTGTCACTAATAATGCAATTTTCTGTTTTCTTTGTTGCATTTTTATATTTTGAATTTAATTTTATCCATTCTGAGTCTCTTATATGAGAGGGATTATTTTTTATCAGATTTCCTTCTAGCTGATACTTGTATTTTTAATGCTTCAATCACCATCTGCTATTGCACATTGTCTTTCTTTGTCCTTTTAAAATCAGTTTTGCCTAAAGAATCAGTAAATACCAAACAACAGATTTTCAAGCTGCCTTTTGCTTTCTCATTATCTTGAACGTGAGAAACTGAAACTGAGTTTAACTAGAATCACCTGTACATCAAACAAATATGTAATGAATTTTCTCTGTGATTCAACTAAGCCATCTCAACTGGGCTATTTGATTTGAGAAATTAGGTCAAGTTGCATTTAACTAATTTTCATTATTGGAGAGGAATGCTTGTTTCTGTTTAATAGCAGTATATTCCTGTAACTTCTGTAGTGTAGATTCTATTTTTATTTTTTGGGGAAGAATCTGAAGCAACTGAACCTAAGGCACCTCATGTCTATTACAGAGAAAATAGGGGAATGAAGTATTTGTCAGATTTTAATGGTGTGTGAAACTGTTTTGACATCTGTTTCCTTGGCAGAGTCAATTACAGTAGCCTCTTGTGTCACCTTTTCTTTCTAGATTTCATGTCCCCATGGTATTCACTGTGCTGTGCAAGCACAGGTGTGTAGCTTCAAGGGGGACCAGATAGAAGCTTCTTTGGAGATGGCAGAGTACTATGGTGCCATGTTTCTTACATATTTTTAAGAACATATTACAGTTTTCCAAGGAGGTACCTGAAATTAGGGATAAGAATTGCTTAAGATGCTTTTAGGTACCTCTTGAACTGCATGAAACTCTAGGTTGGCTGGCTGAACTTTGCTTTGCTGCTGCTATACAGTTATATATGACCTGATTAATTAAGATTTTTAAGTTACAGAGATAATATCTGCGGTAAAATGCTACCTGAAATGTGGAGCAGTTGAAGGGAAACCCTACAGTTCCATTCTTCTGGTTCAGGTAGCTCAGCAGATAAAATGCTTAGGTGGACCGAATATTTTGCATTTGGCCATTTAAATAAACCTGTTACTATATCAAACCATTTATGCAGTGACTATTGTGTTTCCTCTACTGTTCTGGAAGATTGTTTTTTCTGAACTACTGTAGTCTTACCAGCATAATATTGTTTGGGGTTTTTTTGTTTTGTTTTTTTTCCCAGGGAGAACTTACTGGCTGACTGTTTGCAGGGCTGTTTTGTGGTGACATGCACTCTGTGTGCATTTATCAGCCTTGTATGGTTACGTGAACAGATCGTCCATGGAGGAGCACCACAGTGGTTGGAACAAAATCAACAACAGCCGCTCAATGGTGTTGGTCAACAAAATGAGGTAGAACTTACTGCTCATTAGTTCACATTTAATTTTGAAAATGTGGATTTGAGAATAAGTACTTTATCAGAGCACAACAGTAATGTTATTTTACTTCAGGGTGTCTTTATTTGTTAGCAGAAGTTGAACATTTGTTCCTATATAAATTTGGTGACACTACTGTTCAGTTTTTGAAGTTGTTTTATTGTGTAGCATTGCATAGATTCTTATCTCTGTATCTTTACCATATTTTAAGATAATTTTATGCACATAAAGCTGAATTCTCAGGCATAGTCAATGAAGATGCAGCTTGCTTTTATTTTGTCTTTTTCATAAGTATGCTCTCCGTGAGGTAACAATTGCTCTCAAAGCAATTGAAAGTTTTGTTGACACCACTGAAGTTGAAGCTCCTCTGTCCTCTCACTCCCAACACACACATATGTACTCCTTCGGTGCTTTCAGGAGCCTTTTGAGTGGGAGAAGAGATAATATAAGCAATCCATGCATAGGGAAGAAATAATTAATAATTAATTATTAATTATTATTTCCTTTTTAGTAAATGTCAGTTTTTAAAAGAAAGAGATTCTCATCTTGATGACTGAGTTAGATTGGCCTTGAATTATTATCTTTCTAATGTAATGATAGTTTCCATGACAGAGTTCCCCTCTATTAAGCACTGGTGAGACCACATCTGGAGTGCTGTATCCAGTTTTATGGTACTCCAGTAAAAAAGAGGCATGGACAGACTGGAGTGAGTGCAGTGAAGAGCCAACAGAAATTATTAAAGCACTCAAACACCTGATATGATGAGATGCTAAGAGAGCTGGAATTGTTTAGTTTGAAAATGCGAATGCTCAGGGTGGACATTATCAGTCTGTATAAATACCTGATGGAGGGCTGTAAAGAAGGCAGAGCCAGAGCTGTCTTGCTGGTATTGAGTGACAGGACCATAGATAGTAGGCTTAAATTGAAATGCAAGAAAATTCCATTTAGATTAATAAAAAAAAAAAAAAAAGCATTTTGTTTGTGTTGGGTTTGTTTGGTTTTTTTTAGCATTTCTACTGTGATCACATACTGGGACAGGTTCCTCAGAGAGGTTGTAAAGTTTCTGCACTAACCCTGCCATAGTTGACCCTGCTTTGAGTAGTTGGGCTGGCTAAATGATCTCTAGAGGTCCTTTCCTATCTCAGCTACTTTGTAAAATTATCTGAATGTTTCTTTTCCTGTTTTTAAAGGTTTAGCAGTCCCAAGAGTAATTCTTACCTAGAAAGTATTTTATTGATTTTCTTCAATACTGTTGAGTTTCATATATATATATATATATATATATATATACACACAGGATAAAAGCATGAAAAGAGCTTGATCAATTTAACCAGGTACTAAATTCTGTTTCTACAGGCTCAGGCTGCTGTAAATGGAGGTGTTGAAAATGCTGTGCTTGATCAACCTGCTAACCCAGCTGCTGAGAATGTAGTTGTAGGTGAGAACCCTGAAATTCAAGAGGAACAAGTAGATGAAGAGGAGGAAGATAATGAAGATGAAGAGGATGCTGTAGTAGAAGATGCAGCAGATGCAAACAATGGAGCACAAGGTAACAGGTGACTTACAACGTTAATGTTCTAGTTCTTATTAAGTATAAATTAATTAGATATAGAACTGTTGTAATTGAAGGAAGCTGTGTTAATTCCCACTTCAGCTTATTTATCTTGGCTTTGCAAATTTCATGCATTTTGAGTGCTGAAGCATCTGCTTGCTGAAAAGCTGTTGGCTATTGATGAATATTGTGCACTCAAGTCTTTTTATTCATTTAGAACATAGCATAGAGAGGTTACATCTTTTGAGCGATCTAACAGCTGAAAAAATGGCCATTGTCTCCTCAGATGACATGAACTGGAATGCTTTGGAATGGGATCGAGCAGCAGAAGAGCTTACTTGGGAGCGAGTGAGTAAGAATCATTTTCTTGAATTTAATTATTCAGCCTCATACTTGAAATGATTTGTAGTATTGCTGTGTTAAAATGCATTTGGGACAGATTTGAAAATCATTCTTTTGTAAGAGCCTTTAGTGACCTAGAAAAGTTGTTACATTATAAACAAAATTTTATTATGTTTCATCTTAACCATCAAAGAAAGTATTTCTTTGATTTTAAGTCTAGTAGTATCTTACAGGTATAAAGTATAGTAGCAGTTTAAAACATGTTTTTGTAGTCTTTTCTGAAGTCTTCCACTTAGTAAGGTGTAGAACTGACTTGCAGCTTGCTTTGAGGACACTGGGCCAGATTACGAGTGCACATATGTTGCATTAGATATAGTTTAATGCTTAATTTTTGTATTCGGGAAAGCATTGGACTAAGGAAGAGAGAAATGGAAGTTTAGGTTTCTTTGCAAAAATCAAATGTGTTTCTCTAAAAATAATGGAGCATTTTAGTGTAACATGGTTTCTGTATTGTTTATGGATCTTCCATAACTAGAGCATGACCTGCATGTACACTGTAATCATGGAGTAGTGTAGAGGCCTAAGAATTAGGTTTTTGTAGCTGGTCTAGAAGTAGCCAACATCTGAGTTCAAAGCTCACCATATGCAGCAAAATGTGCCTGAAGGTAGGGTGCAGCAGCTTCATGTTATTTACCAGCATCATTACTAAGCTGTGGTATAGTTGTTGCCTCAGTTGCAGGGTAGCAGAAATACTTTTCTCCTCATGAGTGGCTCATCTTGATATTTGTTTTGTATCTACTGAAAGCTTCTTAGTGTGTTTTGAAAGATATTTAATGAAAAATGATATACAAAAGTTCAGGTTCCTGAACCATTCTGGTTTTTTTTCCAGGATGAAAGTGTTGTATTTCTGAACACAATTTATTTGCTAGAAAGTGCTGATATGTTCCTAACCAATGATATTTTGTTGTCTCTTCATTAATATAGAAGTCAGTTTCAGCATACACTTAGAACCACTTCCAATGTTATGTGCTGACATAGGCAATAGATGCATAGTTTACATTTAGTATCAAAATTGGGGTAGGCTCTTTCATTATGTCATCCTGTAAAAATACTATGCAAGTTTTCTGAATTTTCAAACATTTTTGCATCTTGGTTTGATTTGTAAAATGTATGTAACTCTTATATCTTGGAACTTAGTGCAAAGTCCTCATACAAAAGAGTCTAGCGGTAATTGTGAAGTAGGAGTGACTGGATTGAAATAGTAAGATAAAGTGTGGGGAAAGGAGATTTTTTTTTTTTTTTTTAATAGATGCTTTATTTTTGGCTGCTCTGTGGATGTTTCCTGTAACAGCTGTGCTGGGTGATGAAGTATTTGTTTCCCATCTTCCCTAGCTGTAAAACAATTCTGTTCAAAAGTTAATTACATACAGTGTATCAAATTATCCTGTAGTAGTTGCTTTTATACATCAAGGATAAAATACTAACTTTTCTCAGCGCAGCATAAACTGGTATTTTGGAAGTAGGATGAAACACCAATTTCCTCTTGTATTTAAATATTGGGTTGATTAAACATGTACCTAAATAGCCATTCAGTCACTACAATATTTTGTAAATACAAAATCTTTGTCAAAAACTTAAAAGTCTTGAAGAGAAACAGCTTATAAATTAATTGATTATATGCTTGGTTTGACGCATATAGATATATGTGTATTCAGATATTCCACATGTATATCACTGCCTTTGAAAACCTGAGTTGACTGTGTTGAATGAGAATTTAGTGTCTCTTTTTATCTGTAAAAATTTATGTCCTGGTACTGTTGGGTGAGCCACAAAAAAAGCGTTTGACTTTACTAGACAATAAAAGTCAATATAAAAGAGGCTTATTTTAGATTCAAGTTCCTTAGTTTTTCTGATAAATAAAAATAACTTTCTTATCTTCACAGATGCTTGGACTTGATGGATCTCTGGTTTTCTTAGTAAGTGCAGTCCTGCTTTTCAAGAATTTCTACAGAAGGATTATTTTAAGTGCCTGTATTTTTTAATATACATAATTGCATATGGAGTCCTTATATTCATATAATATATATACTGCTTTAAAAATAGTTTCATATAATGTTATGTTCAAGCAAACTGGGTTTTTTAGGAATTTCACAAATTATAGTGGGGGGTGTAGCATAAAAGTGGAATTTCTTAAAAGATGTAGATAATTTTGAATCACTCCGCTGTACATGAAAACTAGACCTTTTAAAAAGTGCACACTGAAAATACATATCTGTTCTAATCTTATGTTTTGCTCTTTATTATAATTAATTAAAATACTTTTCTCATTCAAATGCATTCTGTTTGTCCTAATACCACCACTCTAATATGAGATGTGCAAGTTCTGATGATAACAGACGGTTGAAAGAAATTGAGATACAAAAGTCAAGTCACTTATTTAAAAAACTGACATTTATGTGCTGTTTGCTTGTCATCTTCATTCCTCTTTCCTCCATGCTCCTTACAGGAACATGTATTTTGGGTGGTATCTTTAAATACGCTATTCATACTTGTCTTTGGTAAGTATCATTTTCTCTTAGGTTTTAAAATGATCCTTCATTGTGAAGTGATAGTGCAGGTCAGTTTTAAGGCTGTTCTAGAAAAATGAAGATGTTACATCTGAAAGTAGAAATAAAAATTAACTGGCAAAATAAATCACAAATATTTATTATTTTCTGGTGTTGTCAATTTAAGTGAATAGACTTAAAATAGGAAACCTAACAGAGCCTTAACCAAAGTGTTGCCTTTTTCCCAACCTGGAAATGAAACTCAAGGTAATTTTAGTAAGGAGGCAATGTAAAAGGGGATCTTTATTTGAATACCTTCAAAGGTAGTTATGGAAAGGTGTCCATAAAAGTCCACCGGGGTGAGTACATTTTTATAGGTTTTAGGAAATTGGCATAATTGATAAAAAGCACCAATTAGGAGGACAAGTGGTGATGCAATTCCCCCCCATGTCAAGACCCTTCTCTGGAGCTCCCCCTTCAGTATTAGCTGTACTTCATGTGTGAAATGTATCTCAAAGAGTTGTTCTCAGCCTTAGTTTCCAGGAAGAACCAAGATAGGATAGGGGCCTTGTACTTCCCAGGGCTTGGAGCTCTGGAATTTGTTTTGTCTTTCTGGTTAGGGAAAGGCCATGGAAAAGTAGTCGGAAAACTAGCCACTAATACAATAGGTGACAGAGTTACAAATAGATGTGTGAAGAATAGAGAGAGAACAGATTAAAAAAAAAAGGGCAAAACCCAAACAGCATCAAAAGCATAGAAAATAATATTTATTTCTAATTGTTAAACTCAAGGAGGACTCTCATGAAATTTAATTTGTGAGGAAATGCAATATTTTGAGGAATTGCTCAGAAATTTTCTTTTTTTTGCCTTATAGTTTTTACTAGATAAAGTATTTTTCCATTAAGAATCCATTCTTGGAGCTCAAATTGGAAGGGAGGGAGGTATACAAGAATGTAGCATTTTAGTGACAAGGTGAAGCATAGTATACACTTAAAGAGATACCAGACAAAAATACAACAAAATTGCACTTGCTCTGAATGATTAGCTTAGAAAATATTTTTTTATGTTGTTTTGGTGTTTTTAGAGTGGTCTTTTTTGGCAGAAGGGTTTGAGGTTGAAAAACTGAAGTTGTAATGTAGATAAGTCTTTACAGACAAAGTAAAGCTCCCAATACTGAATCAGTGATTTGAGCATCTAGATACTGAAACAGAACAGCAAACCAAAAGAAAATAAACATGACTATGCTGTATATTTAATTCAAAAGAAACTGTAACTGTTCTAAAATAAGACTTGGAAAATACTTGAGTTATTTTTCTGATAGTTATTCTATTTTAATCTGTAGTTATCAGAAATAAATAGGGTTTTTTTAGCTGCTATAATGCATAGGCTTCTTTAGTAAGTAGATAATAACCTTGAAATTTCTAAACCATAGACTAAAATTCAATAATAAATGAGTAATAAGAATGATTAATGAGGTTGTCATATAGAAATATTTTCAGTAGCTGCTTTGCTAAGTGGGTAACTCACAAATAGAGGAGAGAAGAGAATGACTTTCCTAAGCAACCAGGAGGTCTGGGAATTTAATATATGCCTCTCAAGCCTATTTCTAGTATCCTTCCCATTAAGTAATACTTCTTAATTTACAGCTGCCAAATCCCTAGTAATTTTTAATTACAGTACTTGTGAGTTCAGATGTCACAGGAGGTACTTTATAAAAGAAAAAACAGAAGGAAAGCATTTCTAACCTTAATTAGTGGTCCAGAAATTCTCCGTGGACAAATTAATTCATTTCAACTTAATTAATATTTTTGTAGCTCGTTCTTAGTACTCACAGAGGAGTTTT
Source organism: Cyanistes caeruleus (assembly GCF_971803275.1). NCBI lineage: Eukaryota > Metazoa > Chordata > Aves > Passeriformes > Paridae > Cyanistes > Cyanistes caeruleus. The sequence continues at coordinate 72,765,144 of NC_141701.1, forward strand.
TACTCCTTTGTGCTTTCTTTTTAAGGAATCCATTAGAAAATCTCTTCTAAATAGTTATTTAGAAAACATGATAAACTGTCCACTATATTCTCATAAAATGTGAAAAATGCAAATTTTAAGTCATTAGCCCAATATCTGTAGGAGTTGTGAGTGTGGTCTTTTTGATCTCGCTTTTCTTTCTCTTGTTCTTACTAGGCAGGGAGAGCTTGATTCCTCCCTTTATCTTTTACATGTTTGCTCTTTCCAGTAACTGCTGATTTTCCTGAAAGAGACACAAATTAAAACTTTTCTTGTAATTGATTAGGGTAATATGAGTCCTGCTGAATGTTTTCCTGTAGTTTGGTTGTTTTTTTTTTGGTTTGTTTGTTTGATTCTTGGGTTTTGAATTTGGGATTTTTTTGTATGTTGGTCATATAGAAATGAGGGATTTCCCACAAATCCCTCATTTAAGGGAATGTTTAGTCTATAATAGCTCCTAGAGTAGACTACCATGATGTAGTGAAGACAATATAGGTGAAAATAAAAGTTTGCTTTTTCTACAGCCCCTTTACTTTATACTGATGCCCTCTGTTCCTATAAAAAAATCAATGTTGAATTCTGTAGTCCTTTGTAAGTTGATTGGAAGACAACAGAGTGAGATAAAATAACTAAAAAATTTATTTTGTTGCAAATATGCAGGTTTCTAAAAATGTGGAAGTGCTATGTTTTCTAATGCATTTCCCCTGAAACGTCAGTCTTGTCAGGAGTGAGTTCTCTGGAATTAACAGTTTTCAGTACATTAATTCAAAGTAAAAGATTTTTCAGTCACTCCTCATCCCTTCACTGGGTGTCATCTTTCTCCCCTTCCTCTTCCCTTTGCAAATTTCTGCAGGGCTTGCATTTTTCACAATATTTTAAGTATTCTTAAGAGTTAAAGTACTAGAACTGAAGCCTTGCTAAAGCAAGTCCCAGCTCACCAGGCTCTGAAATGGCTACTGAAGTCTTTCAGTGTATGGGGATACCAGCTTAGTACATAACACTGAGAAACTGAATTAATTTATACACTGCAAGATGAAGTAAGAAGGAAAAGACTCTCCTCTTATTCTGTGTAGTTTTATGTTGTTTTAGTCCTTAAGGGCAAATTCTGATGTGATTTTCTGATTCTGATGTGATGTGTTTGTAAAATTATATAAATCTAACACTTCCAAATACTTGCACAGAAATTAATTTTTGTCCTTTTTTTTCATAAAACTTATGAGAAGTAGACTAATACCATGTTACAGTATTCATCCTGCAAATAAGGCTTCATTTAGCAGCTTTCATGGCCTTTTTTTCTCCTTTCTGCTTTACATTATACAGCATTTTGTCCATACCACATTGGTCACTTCTCCATTGTTGGCCTGGGCTTTGAGGAATATGTGAGTACTGTGTTACAATTTCAGAATTAAAAAGAAACTACAACTGTTTATTCAATCACAATATTTTTGAAGAATCCTTCCACTTCTGTTTGTGGTTGCAAAAGTAAGCTGGAGTATGTCTTCTTAGTAGTCCTTCAACCTTTTTGAATCTGTGATTAAAAATGTTGTCCCAATCTTTTCCACTTCCTCCATTACTTACATCTCAAGTGAGGTTTCTTACTGTTTTTAAAAACTGTGTCTTCAGGGCTTTTTTAACAGCCTCTTGTTCCTTGTGTACATTTTTTAATTGTCTATTAATTTTCATAGTGGATGATAATAAGTAGGGGAAACTAGGGGATGAATGAAACAGTGTAAGGTGACACTCTTTGTTTCATATATTGAGGTTGTTTTGAGTTCGAAGAAAGTAGTTGTAAATGTAAACATATATTCTTGATGAAGATACAGAAATAGTAGTAGATTATTAAAATATATAAAAACTAGAGAAACTGGCATTCTTCTTGAAGAGCTGAAATTTGGAATTTAGATCTCCTTTTTATGTAACTAAGGTTCTAGGAGACTCATAAGCTTTCCTCTTTTTTCCTCTTTACTCTAGGTACAAGCATCTCATTTTGAAGGCCTGATTACAACTATAGTTGGATATATTCTTCTAGCAGTGACTCTAATTGTTTGTCATGTATCCTTTTGTCAGTAGTTACCTGGTTCTGATTTACATGTAAATAATTTTTATGGCTATGCTTCGAGGAGGTGCACACATGATGCAGGTGCACTTAACTCAGCATTTTTCTCTGCTCTTTTGGTGAAGTTATAAGGAAAGGTCTCTTCTGTTCTCTTGGACATTTAGAACTTATCAGTGTGACTGCCAGCTTTCAAATACTTGCACATGCTTAACAATACAATCAAAGGTTTTTATGCTTGCTTGAAGGTCTGTCTGAGGAGAAGAGTGTAGAATTGTTTTTCCTCACTACCCCTATGTTTCTGCTGTGGACTGTAGTTGCAGCAGAGAGATTATAAAAGGGGGGATTAAGAAAATATGGGCAGTATGACGGGAAATTTATTCAAATATTTTTGATCCTGCCAGATTTTTTGAATATGGATTATCTTAGTTTCTTTGTTATGTCTCTAAACTACTGAGAGTTTGCAGCAAGAATTTCTTTCTCATTATTACTTTTTTTGAGAAAACTATTTTCACTTAGTTGTAGAAAATAAAATCCTGGAAGCTGGAAGGATTTATTTGGTCAATTTATTTGGTCAGCAAGTAAGAAGGCTGCATTCCAGCTGCATGGTTTTTTACACCAGCTTCAATTTGAAAGAATATACATTTGTTAGCAGTTCTCTGTTCAAAAGTACACAAAGTTAACATCAACTTTCTACATCAGTATACCAATGTGCAGTGCAAGTGTAAAACTTTAATAGATTAGCATGTAGGCCTTGCATACTAAAAAAAAAAACCCAAAACAAACTCCCAAAGTGCAATATGCATCCAGTTTTTCTCAGAAAAGGTGAGAACTTGATTTAGGCAGCAGGGAAAGGAAAGCTACTATTTAAAGTAGGTCTTCAGTTTTTAAACATCCTTATTTGTGGCAGATTTTTTCAGAGACAACTATTTATTTCTTGAGAAAACTTCTGGTTGCTTAATTTAAGAAGGGATATATTACTAATAATTATTTATTTACTTAAATTATTATATAATAATTATTTATTTTACTTTTGCATGTTTGGGAGTGTTACCTAGAACACTAGATCGTGACTTCCAGAGTCACAGCCAATTTTGAAAATAGAACTCTGATAAAACACATACTTACTATTTCATTTTTCTCTTTTATAAAATTTCCTGTTGCTAAAAGCAACGTAATACAGTGTTTGATATTAATTAGACTGTTACAAAGTGTTTCCCAGTGTTATTTTCTTGACAAAGCTATTCAGGGTTTGGCAGCACTTGTTAAATTCCAGCGATCACGTCGTTTACTAGGAGTTTGCTATATTGTTGTCAAGGTAATCCTAATTTTTTATATGGGGGGAAATAAAATCCTCTAAATTTAATCTGACATTATTTTCTTAGCAATTTTTGTTAAACTAGTGAAATGTTATTTTCTCTCTCTTCCTAAAGGTTTCCTTGTTAGTGGTGGTTGAAATTGGTGTGTTTCCTCTCATTTGTGGCTGGTGGTTGGATATATGCTCCTTGGTAAGAACAGAAAAAAATACAGTGAAATCTTTTGTAACAGTGTTTTTATTTGAAGAAAAAAAAAAAAGTTCTGATGAGAAGAGGATTGTTAACACAAGTTTGAGGGTACTCTTCTGTTTTCATAAGCAGCATTTCCAGAGGGAATGGGTTTTTTAGGTACTGACTGCCTCATGCTAATTTTGGGGTTTTGTATGTTACTAAATACAAATTAACATGTTGTTACTAAAATAACAAGATCCTAATCCTTTTTAGTGCAGTTACAAGACCACTGTGATAATGAGTTTACTTATAGGCAAACTTGTGTGATGAATAAACCTCTTTACATAGCCATCTTGTGTGAAATGGTAATGACTTTGTATTTTAAGTTGTCCAATCTCTTTCTGTTTTGGAAAAGATCCTTGCTGCATTTGCTTGGAATTGAGGACTGTTTTTCTGTCCTGAAAAATACTGATTGATAAATTTATTAATATAAATATTTATAAATTATTTTTTTCCAGCCTTACAAAGAGAATTTTACTTAGGAATTATTTGCTTCCATCGTAATGCCACTTTGAATTGATTTATAACTTATGTAGAGTCCGTTAGTGATTGAGTTGACATATCTCTTCTTCCTGCCAAAAGAAATAAATTGATCTTTATTTGCTGTTCTTATCATAAAGTAATTCCTTTTTTCTCTAATTAAATGGTGTATTTATGTGTTAAAGCAAACATTTAAATTTTGCTTAATAGTTTATAAGAACTAGGGTAAACAAAATGAGTAGTTGCAGATGTTTGCCAAACTTTATTCATATTTGTTTACTACTTCTAGGAGATGTTTGATGCCACTCTGAAAGACAGAGAATTGAGCTTTCAGTCTGCCCCAGGCACCACAATGTTTCTGCACTGGTTGGTTGGAATGGTTTATGTCTTCTATTTTGCATCCTTCATCCTTTTGCTCAGAGAGGTGAGTCTGCAAAAACAAGATTGTTACGTAACACAGTTTGAGGCTTACATACAGAACTGTTAAATCTTTCATGTATGGGTATTGCTGCTACCATTCTTTGTGTGTATGTTTGATTCAGTTTTATGTAAAACAGGCCGCCATGCTGGTACTTACTGCAGTGGAAAAATCATGATTTTAAGTATATTTTACTTAGAGATTTTTAGTTTACAAATAGCTGTTAAATCTGAGTGTTGCCTTCAAGTTCAAATATGTTTTAGTTGTTTAAGATCAGTCAGTACTTGAAAATTAATCTTGTATTTGGTTATTGGTTCTCTCCTTCTCTGTGATAATACTTTCTTTGTTCTATTTTGGTGCGATTTTGGTGAATCTTGTTTAACTAATTCCCTATTACGTTAAAATCTATTTTCTGCAGCAGTGTTTTCCAAAATAATACAAATAAATACAAAGATTATATTCTCCTCATACATTGTTTTCTGTTTCCTACTTTAGGTATTGAGACCTGGTGTTTTATGGTTTCTCAGGAATTTGAATGATCCAGACTTCAATCCTGTGCAGGAAATGATTCACTTGCCCATCTATAGACATCTCCGGAGGTTCATCTTATCAGTGGTAAGGACTTACCAGAAAGATTTCCTTATTTAGAAAGCTTCATATGCTGTCTTCCACACACAGTACTGTGTACTTAAACATTTTCGCCATGGAACTGAACTGGTACTAGAACAGGTTGCAAACAGAATCCGCATCTTTTGATACTCAATCTCAACTAAGATTCTGAGCAGCCTGTTGTATCTGGATCTGCTCAGAATAGGAGTTTGGGGAGAGTTGGTTGGAGTTCAGAGATCTCTTCTAAACCAAGTATCTTATGCAAAGTCAAAGAAAATGTTTATGTACTTGGAAAACAAGTGTTTATTATTATGGATATTGTAAATCACATAATTTTCATGATGCCCTCAAATACTGCAGTAAACATTGTATGTCCAGTTCACCCAAAACAGTTCAGCAGGGAAGAATAACTTTCTAGCTAAATTTAAGATTGGATTCTACTGCTCTAGCCAGTGGTGTCTGTTTCTAGATTATCATTGTAAGATACTGAAAACAAGGAAAGATTTTTTTCCCTTTACTTGTTTGTCTGAGGTTTGCTGAGCAGGCAGTCAAGCGTCACACATGGACTGTGTAAACTGACACACCCAAAACATTCTTTGATGTACTTTATTGTTACATCTAAAGTGCTTTGGGCAGTGAAAGCTCAAGAGAGATCCTGGTTCTGTTAGGGAGTCCTTCAGTATCTGAGTGGAATTGACCTTTCCACCTTTCTGAGCATTTTATCCTTGGATAATTGTAATTCTTCACCTGCCTGAAATTTCGTGGTACATCAGGTGGCCCAAATACAAGCAACGATCTACTGGTTGCTCTTGGTGTCACGTTGTCACACTGTGTTGGAAGGGGCAGTTACTTGAACTTTTGATTTGCTTAGCAAATTCAGAACTTTCACTAGCCTTATGCTAGAATATGGGATCCAGAATGGTAATCATTTACCATTTCAAAGAATAAATCACACCTTTGAAGCTCTATTTATTTCTATGTATTTAAAGAAATGTCTTGCGTATAACATAAACTATTAATTTTCAGGAAAATGGGATTCAGTTTTTCTTTTTGACATAGTTAAACACAATTTTTTTCACGTTTTTACTCTCTAGTGGTGCATTTATATGAAATGTAAGAATGTGTTTTAAATGTACTTATAAAAGTGCATTGTCTTCAGGCATTTGATGTTCCTACTGAATTTTGGTCTTTCAGTCAATTTGACGTGTGAGGAAATAGGAACTGAAAGGTCTTTTCACGCTTCAGCAAGTTGCTTAAAAAGTCAGCCACCTAGAAAAGAGAGGAATACAAAATAAGTAATCCTGGTGTTGGGGAAAGAAAGAACACTCTGACATTGCTTTAGTTGTAAAGAAGGTTATTCTGGTGCTTATTCAGCTGCAGTCCTATTGGTGAAGGCATCGTAGTGTACCGGTCTGTCTGGGATGGAATGGATTTTCTTCCTACTGGCAAATGTCTTTCTGCACCTTGAATTGGCAGCTGAAACAGCATTACCAACAGGCTTGTTGGCTATGGCTGGACAGTGCTTGCACAGCATCCAGGCATTTTCTTTGCTGCTCTGCTCTGCTCCCTCACCTCCAGTGAATAAGCTGCAACCTGGGAGGAGGGTATCCCTGGAACAGCTGGCCCAAACTGACCAAAGGAATATGACATCATGCTCAGCAGTAAAAGCTGTGTGAAAGGAGGTTGGGGGGGATCTTCATGGTTATGGTGTTAGTCTTCCTGACTCACCAAGAAATTCCTGATTATCTGTCTGCTGATGGGAAGTAGAGTTCTTCTTAATGTTTTAATTGCATGCTTGACGCTTTCTCTATTAAATTGCCATTATCTCAGTCTTGCCTGCCTTCTGTTTTGCATTCCCCTTCAGCTGGAGAGGGGATTGAGCCAGCAGCTGAGTAGGTATTCATCTGTCTGCCAGGGCTAGCTCGCCACATCCAGGGAACATGTCAGATATGGGTAGGAAAATAGGTTTGGTTGTTTCTGCTATTTGGACTAACTTGTTTACTTTCCTATTGCAGATTGTCTTTGGATCAATTGTACTGCTCATGCTCTGGCTTCCTATACGCATTATTAAGTATCTCCTGCCTAACTTTCTTCCATATAATGTTATGCTCTACAGGTGAGCATTTATTTTTAAAAATATTGGGGTTTTTCAGTGTTTCTATAAATGGAAGAAGTGTATTTGCACTCCCTGAGCATTAAAGTGACACTTTTTGTTATGTTATTTTGTTTTCAATTAATCTAATCTTCATTGTTCTAAGAGAAGTAAAGGGTAAAGGACATGGCTGCATCATATAGTGTGACAAATGAAAAGCTACTTGAAAAAAAAAGCATTTTGTATTCCTTCCATAAAGATAACTGTACAGGGCTTTACACATTCAAAACACTTCCCATTTCGACTTTCAGATAGTGAAGTTCCTTCTGTGTTTGCTTTTTTAACACACACATTCCTGATTGTCATTGCTTTGGAGCAAAATAATATCTGTAACTTCATTTTTTTTTGAATGATAGCATTTTTTCTCTATTTCTGAATAATAATTCAAACTAATGATAGATGCAAATAGAGAAGAAAACTGTATTCTTAGGTACAATCTTTCTCAATGTATTTTTTTTCTTAATTTCTTATAAGCCAAAGTGCCTGACCCTCTGCTCAGGATGGTGTATAGGGAAAAACTTGAGCAAAAAACTAAGAATTTTCTTTTTTGGCATCCATTGTATTTTTGTATTGTGGTGGCATTAATAGGATTGACTGTAAAAGATTTCTTTTAGAATGTTCCTTACATTTGATTTCCTGGTCTTCCCATTGTTTCCAGTGACGCTCCAGTAAGTGAACTTTCCCTAGAGCTGCTGTTACTTCAGGTGGTGCTTCCAGCTTTGCTAGAGCAAGGACATACAAGACAGTGGTTGAAAGGTCTTGTACGAGCATGGACTGTTACTGCTGGATACTTGCTGTAAGTACAGAAATCCATAATCAGCTATAACCACTGTGCCTAGTTTGGTCTTTAAACATGAGGGCAGCATTCCAGAAATGCAAACAAACAGGTTTAATAGCTCTTCTACAGATTAATACATGGTGAAAAACTTGTATAATGATTGCTTGCTTCTAAGCAGTAAATGCACCTACTTGTGGACTAGCCTTTGACAAGTAATTCTTCTGGTACACTATTAGAGCATTTGCTTAGTGAAGGAGATCAGTAAAAGTATGACTAACATCTTCTTAACTCCCTATTATATGAAAATAAAGAGATAAATGTCAGCAGTGTGTTTCCATGAATAATAAATAAAATTCATATTCACTTTTTGCATTTCTTGGTCTATAAGAAGGAAAAAAAAAGAAAAATTATTTAAAACATTGAGCTGAAGAAGTAAGCAACTTTAAATTGGGAATTTTAAAGTTAAATGTTCAGACTTTAGAAAAGGATAAAACCAAACCTTTTTCAAATAAAGTAAATTGTTGTACTGCCAGGCAGAGTTCAAGCACTTGAAATTATTTTTTAGTTCATCTGTTGTTTGCCAAATTAGTCAAGAAAAAAGTAAGGTTGATTTTGTTTCTGTACCGTTTTCAGTTTAATTTCAAACTATATTGGCATTCTCCCACCATGTTGCACTCCTAGAATCAAGAATTATTCTTTGCCAAGTTATATCTAAAAAACTGAGTGAATGAAAGACTTCAATCTAATCCAAAATATTTATTTATTTATTTATTTGGATAATATTTATGTTTCTCATAATGAAACTTTCCTTACCCCCTCTTCTCTTAGTTTGCATTTCGAAGAAGTTTTTAATTATTTTCCAAGTTTTGAATGTGTTTAAGTATAGTATAGTAAGCGTTCTGGAGATGATGATAGAATGGCTTTTCTTACTCCAGTGTTGCAGCTGTTTTGCAAATTACCTCTTCAGCAATTTTAGTTTAGCACAGATGAAAATCTTTTGCTCTGTTATTCTCAAAAAGCAAGCTGTTGGGTAGATGTCATTGCTAATAGAATATCTCCACAAATATTACTCTGCTAAAGCTGAGGAAAATGAAGTCCTAAATGTTCACTTTTAATCAGACTCAAATTTTTCTAATTTGTATATGTGGAAAACATCAACAGAATAATTTTGAAGTAGATTGATTTTTTTTTTTTTTTCCTAGGATTGATATTCTTAAAGACTTGTCAACAGGTTTTGAGCAATTTAGAATCTTCTTGAAAAACTCTGCCTGCCTCTGTACTTCTGACAACGCATCCATAGCAATGCAGCATTGTCCTTGTATGATTTAGGTTTGAAGGCCATTGTTTCCTATAGCGCTTTGTGACAGTAACATAAAAGCTGTTGGTGGAGCTGTGTGCTTACATGAACTGAAATATCCATGCAGTTTTCCTTTCATGTGCACAACAGCTTTAATTAGCAGGTGGTGTTTTTAAAGCAGTCAGGCAGATAAGTGATCTTTCTATGTAATTGTATTCCAACTGCATCCACACCAGCATTTTTCTTCTAAATTGTGATTATGATGACATTGAATGCGTTACCAAAAAAGGCTTATTTTACTTCAGTAAAATTCTGGCAGTACTCCTGTGTTAGATTTGTACAACCTGTATGGATTCTGAGTAGGCCTATATTTCTGTGGAATATATGAAAGTTTCTCATTCATATCAAACAGAACAAAACTGAAATTTCAATTGTTACAGGGATCTTCATTCTTACCTACTTGGTGATCAGGAAGAGAATGAAAACAATGCAAATCAGCAACATAACAACCAGCATGCTCGCAATAATAATGCCATTCCAGTTGTGGGAGAAGGTCTCCATGCAGCCCATCAAGCCATACTTCAACAAGGAGGACCTGTGGGTTTCCAGCCTTATCACAGGCCTTTAAAATTCCCACTCAGGGTATGTATACATAACACATCAAGACAAAAGAAAAAGGCATTTGAGATTTTTTTTTTTTTTCCTAAGAAAAATTTGGCCCATTGTCGCTGTTGGACACGAAATGATTCACACAGACACAGCTCAGTGTGTGATAGAAAGAAGAGAGTGATTTATTCTGTGGTTTCAGTATTTATAGATTCTCAACAACGACCAGGGATTGGATAGTTAGGTTACCACCTTCCCAACCACACTAGTCATGAAAAATGTCCATCAAAAGACATTTCTTTAATGGAATGTATAAACATCTATGTTTATAGTTACTTCCCTGGGATAGTGGCTTGAAACTATGAAAACAAGGTCAGAAGGTTTAATTCTCAGGGCAACAGCCCATTTTATCACAAGTCATCTGGTGGGTACTGTTTTATATGGTTTGCAGCTTTCTAAAAGTTATGCTCAACATTGCAGTTATGCTCACATAAGGTTTTTTTCAGCCTGTAACTTAAGACCTTCAATTACAATTTTATTTACAGACTCCATATATGTTGAGTATTATGTGTCAGTTGATGTCTTGTTTTCTTCACAGTAAGTAATGGAGAGAAAAACAATAAGCCCCTCTCAACAGGTTGTTCAGGTGTGCCTCTAACAAGGCATGGCTTTCAAGGGGACATACTAATTGTAGCTGAAGTGTACTTTAAACTATTTTGCTTTATTAAGGAAATAAACAGAGAACTTTGTTTGCTTCTGTATTAAACATAGAAAGACATTATATAATACTTGAAAGTTCTAAATCCCTGAAATTAGAAAGGAAATTTTATTGGCAAATACTTATATTTCTAGAATAATATACATCTTAAACTAGGTAACTATTTTGTTGTTAGCAGAACTCTGAGTTAAATATAAACTTCACCACAGCTCACTTACTGTGGTTTCAGGCATAGCTGAAGAATGGAAGTCACGGCTAACATTAGGTCATTATGATATTGCTTCTGAAGGTTCCTTCCTTTATACCCAAATGTCAAGGACAGTGTGTGCTCCAGATTTAACTTTCTCTCGGTAGTCTGTTGGGATAAGGTGTTGACTTTCCCATAGCAAGCTTGCTTGTTGTGTGGTTTTGATGATTAGTGAAGCAGAGCTTCATAGGGCCTAGTGCTTGAGAAATATTTGAAGATGTCAAGTATATGGTAATTCTCTGGTAAGATGGAAACCTGACTGAGGAGCAACCAGCTTCACTGTCAGTTTCTGGTCACAGAAACCTGAGTACATCTGGAAGAACTTTGTCAGCAAGGTTTTCCGTATAAATATATATCCTTGCTCATATGGCATACAGAGCTAGAAACCTTTCAGGATTATTTGAGAGTCATTCTGCTCAGTGCAGAAATTAAGGGATGATCTTTTTTGTTTTTGTGAGACAACAAAGAACTTCAGTCATTCTGGGTTCAAGTGTTACTTTTTATCATTGGAACAGTTGATAGAAAGTCTTAGAAATACACTGCACTGCAGGTGTTCTGCATGTACCATGGTTAAGTTTCTTTTTGCTGATTTATTTATACAGTAAAACATCAGTTAATATTTGAACATCCTAGTTTAGCTGGCTTTCTAGGATGATGTATTTTTTATACTGGGGTTTGTTGGGGTTAGGCTAAATAACTTTCTTACTGACTTCTCCTTTTTTTTCCCCTTTTTCAGATATTTCTTTTGATTGTTTTCATGTGCATAACATTACTGATTGCTAGTCTTATCTGCCTTACCTTACCAGGTAAGTCTATTATGATTAACTGTCATTAAAAACAACTCAGTATGTTGCTATGCCCACCCATGGAAGATATTTTGAAATCATTGTTTGAAGTCAAAAGGCAAAAACATGGAAACTAGTCTCATTTCTAATCATTTGTTATCAAATTGCAATAATCTAAAAGTCAAAATGAAAGAGATTGCCATTCCCTTTTTGCTGTAAATAATTTTCCTGAGGGCTTCAGCTGCTGAGACAATCTCAGTAGTATTGAATGAAAAAGAGAAACTCTAGCACCTATTTTACTGTTTTAAGAAGGAAAATAAGTAGTTAGTTTCCAGGTCTTCTGCAGTATTTTCTTTAATTAATTATTCTGAAGGTGTCATTATTGAGTACTGTGAGGAGCAGGGGGTTGGACTCGATGATCCTTACGGGTTCCTTCCAACTTGAGATATTCAGTGATTCTGTGATCTTGACACATCACTAGGAGATTTTGTGAAGTGGCATGCATATCACTTTAAAATGTCTGAATAAGTATTTCAAAAACACTTGGTATTTTTTTAATAATGTAGAATGAATGTTAACCAGCATAAATTCCATAACCTGCCTGCTGTAATGCCATGTAATTTATACCTTCTTCTATTAATGATACTGTCTTGGTCTGAAAAGACAGGTTTCTGCTAAGGAAGGCAGAAACCGACCTTGAAATGGAAAAAATGTAGACCACCCCCCCCCCCCCCGCAAATTATTATGAACTTGAAATCAAGATGCTCTCATGCAAAGATATGGGAATAGGAATAACAGTTCTTTACTAAGGAAATTAAAATAAAATAAAAATGCAGTAATACAAAAAAAACAAAACAATAAAAAACTACTGACAGAGAATACAACCTGACACACCCTGTTGATCTGGGTGTTGGTAGCAGTCCAATTAAATGGGAGCTGCAGCCCTCCTGGAGTGACAGACATGGTTCTGTTAAAGCAGTGATCCTGTAGAAGGTTGTTGTCTTCCTCTGAAGATCCAGTGATGTAGATGGGTCCACTCTTTCCTCTGGAAGGAAGTGGAGAAAGGCTGCTTTTGGTGTTCTAAATCTCAGATTATATTCAGGTAGGAAGGCTTGGCTCCTCCCCTTGGGTGGAGCATCTCACAATGGGGTGATGTAATTTTATCAGTCATGCGGTGAGACTCAATAGCCCATTAACAGAGGCTATCCCTCTGAAGGGAAGAGATAAAGAACACTGCTCTACCTGGTTTTAACAGCTGGTAATAGAATACATACTTTTGGCTACATCTTGCATTGCAATCCAAGATAGATACTAAAGTCATTAATGTGTTGAGATCAAAGTTATAAATTCTGTGATCGTTTTAGTTGTAGGACATAAAATAATTCCACTCTAATACTAGGGAAATGAAAACACTACTAAAAAGTTAACTGTAGCAAATCAGTCTCCCATTTTTGTCAGTGAACTTCAGAAGCCTCATCAGTAAGTCTTATAAAATTATGAGCCAGTGAAACAACCCAAAGTTAGTTCATATAATTTAAGTTCAAGCCTACACACTAATGTATGATTGCAGTTCTGGAGATCAGTGTTTAGGCTCTGAACAGTTCAGTGCTTTGTTTTGCTGTAGCTCAGGTCCCATTGCTGCCATAATGAAAATTTAGGTGGAAAAGGATTTCTATGTGTTTATTTGGCATAATTTCTGAAAGTGTTTACATAGTGCTTCACACATTTATGTGTTACAGGTATAGTACCAAAATAACTGTTTCATGTTGAATAAGATTTATGTAGGGATATTTCAGATAAATTTGATAAGTATTTTTTTAATAGGCATCCTTCCCTAATATGTCCAGAAGCATTACTGTATTTAACAGTGCTTGTGTTTTCAGTGTTCGCTGGCCGGTGGTTAATGTCATTTTGGACGGGGACTGCCAAAATCCATGAACTGTACACAGCTGCCTGTGGTCTTTATGTCTGTTGGCTGACTATCCGAGCAGTGACAGTGCTGGTTGCCTGGATGCCACAGGGTCGTCGAGTCATTTTCCAGAAGGTCAAAGAATGGTCTCTCATGGTGAGTCTTGAGAAAAAGTTCTACTGAATTATCAGAGAATTAGCTAATGGAACTTGTTTCATTTTTTGCTTGCAGGCTTTACTCTGTCATGTATATTTCATATTGCTTTTCAGACCATTTTGAAGCTTTTGCAGCTTACATTCCCACTGCATAGACTATTTTTGAAGGCAATCTATGTAAATATGCTTGTGTGTATATATGTTTAAATACATATATATATATATGTATCTATTTTTCTATTTTCCTTTAAAAGTGAACATACTGCATTATTATCCTATGTGTTACATGTTCTCAAAGACATTTACATTTTTATATAAGTCTGGAAGCTTAACTATTTACTTGTTTAGTTACATGTAATTTTCAAATGGAAAAACCTTATAAAGCTGATAGATGATGACCATGTCTCTACAAAGTACCTTGATGAATGTTTTCAGAAAGATCTTCATCAGCTGTTGAACTTACGTTGTTCAAATAAAAGATATTTTCCTCAAAAATACAGATTTTGAGGAATTGAGATTCTCAGCATGAAAGCAAATTTATACCCCACCTTTTTATCTTGGTTTTGTTTTTGAGGATTTCTGTAGTAGATTTCTTGCCAGTTCCTTTAAACATCTATAGCATAAATGGTATCCTGTCCTGGACATTTTAATGTACTTATTGCATTGTTACACTGTACATGCTCTTCATGTCCTAACTACCATGTTTCCCAAATACCTCATCCATCATTTTAAGATCTTAGCTTCTTCAAGTAAATTCAGAACTAAAGCATAATTTCTACTTGCTCTTTGCCCCTTCTCTGTATCATGCTAATTAGATTAGGCTAGTTTTGTATGACGCAGTTAAATTGAGAATTTCAGAATAAATAAAGATCCAAGCACAGTGTTCTGAGTCCTCCATTTTTAACTCAAATATTCCATAATGACTGAATTTTTAAGGTTTGTTTTCCACCAGAGAAAATTTGGCAGTTTTGGAAAAATTCTTCAATTTCCCAACATATGAGCATATGCAATGTATTGAAGTGCCATTCGATAGTACTCCCTATTGATAACAGTCAGTATGATGTTATGATTTAGAACTATATGAATACTAGTAGATACAGTCATGTTTTTTTCTGGAATTCCTATTCCTATGGAATAGGACCCAATCTTGAAAACTTGCATTGCAAAACAAGCAATAGCAAAAATTATTTCTAGGGGTGTATATGTGTGAAATAGAGGTCTCTGTAGCTTTGGAGTTTTTTCACCAGGGCTGTGTGTTTATGTAGTTCAACTTATATTTTTGTGTTTAAAAAAGAATCCTCTAGTAATCATACTAATTAAATGTCTTGTTTTTTTTAGATAATGAAGACACTGATAGTGGCTATACTGCTTGCTGGAGTGGTTCCACTTTTGCTTGGTCTTCTGTTTGAACTGGTCATCGTCGCACCTTTGAGAGTTCCTTTGGATCAAACACCTCTCTTCTATCCTTGGCAGGTCAGTTGCTCCCATTCTTTCGCTGCTGTTGATGTAAGGAGTATGGGCTGCCTTGTTTCATGTGATTTTGGTGCTTCAGAGTATTTTCCACAAATATGTTTGTATGTGGCAGAGAAAAGCCAGTTTGGATGTGAAGATTATTTGAACCAAAAGGATATGCTGAGGAATTTAAACTGTGAAAAGCTGAACTGTTGTGAGATGACATCAAAGGCTGCATTTCAGTGATCAGCTGCTTTTCCAGTAACATAATTGTAAGGTTATGTAAGAAGTTAGTATCTCTCTATGTATGCACAGATGTACGTACTCTAATAGTTTTGAAAAGCTTTTTACATACAGTTATGCAGCAAGAGGTTAAATTTTTGGTTTTTTTTTTCCTTGTAAGATTTTAATTCAGTGATGAGGCACATTATAAATGTAATTTTTTATGATTTAGGATCATGCTGATTTTGGGCTGAGTTGTCAAATCACTAATGCAAAATTCTGAGGTAGTTGTGATTTATTGCTCTTCAGTCAAATATCACAGGCTGAGTGCAAATTTCTGTCCTGCAAGTTGGGAGACAAAGTGAAGATGCATTAGATTGAATGAAAGATGCTTCCATCACCTAGGCTGAATTATGAAAGAGGTCATAACTCAAAGAAACTCAACTGAGGGGACCATAAATCAAAACATCTAGAATGCCATTACTAAATAACAAGAAAGTGTGACAGTGACTTTCTAAGCTGCCCTAAGCTTTCGTTTACTTTCAGTATCCAAATTATTCAAGCCATAATGCAAGGAAGAATTTGGCTATTAATTTAATTATTCTATTACTTTAAAATCCAAGTATATTTTTGAGCTGAGTAGATGACCAGAAAATCAGGACATCATATAATTACAGTGGTAGAAGATTATGCTTTCCAAACAGTTGTGGAAAGAATTTGTAATGCTAGAGTTTATAAAAATTCTTTACTATTGCATATTAGTTCTTTAAAAGTTTTAAAATAAGTATACTGAAAACCTTCATTTTCATGTAGCAGAATTTCTTCAAAATTTAGGATAAGTGGGATTTTATTCTAAATCAACAAGAAGCTATCAAAATTGAGACTAATTTCTATTTTTCCCAAAAGAGAAGAGGGTTATACAAAGGTTACATACTTAAATAAACATGAATCAACTTTAACTCGTGCTTTTTTGTAACAATTTTTAATTTTTTTTAGAATTTATTAACAAAAGTTGTCTTTTTAAGTAATTGATGAAAGAAAATGTACTTCCCCAGCACTTCTAGAAAGTTTATTAGTCTGTGATGTCCCAAGTTATTAACAGTTCTCAGCTGTTTATTCTACTTTATCAGCCTATGTTTTGCATTTTATTTTTGATGGATTTTATTGAAAATCTCTTAGAAATATCTGTAATGCAGAAAGGCTGGACTTAGGATGTGAAGTGTTTACTAGAAGCCAGTAGATAGTGTGGCAAATTCCATGCCATATTAATTGCAGTTTATGTTAAAACATACATTTTCCTCTGAATAGTATGACTTTTTTTGTGAAGAGCATTGCCTTGCTTTAAGCTTCTCTTACATCAGGTAGGGTTTGGGGAATAATTAAACTTCAGAAGAAGGAAAGGAATTTTTCCTGATGCATGTGAACATCTTTGTGTCTTTTTTCTATTATTTTGTAAAGGAAGGAAATTGACTTCCTTTTGTGTAAATTAGTTGTACCAGAATGTTAGTCAATTGCTTTAAGTCTGTTTGTTTTTTTTTTTATTTGCCTTTGGTTTAATAGTAGTAGTGATTTTCCAGGTCCCAGGAAGCTAAATTTACAGATATCAGCTAATCTTAAGAGCATCCTCTTTCTCACAGGAATGTGCAGATGATGTTGTCTTTTTGAAGCAATGTCACATGTAAATGGAAAAGTAATTATATTTTCACTTATAAGTAATATTAACACATTTCTCTTAAAGCTTTTGGTTATCTGACTTTTTAATGATATGTTAATGCTAACACTGTAAATTTTTACAAAATTAGGACTGGGCTCTTGGAGTTCTGCATGCCAAAATAATTGCTGCCATAACATTGATGGGTCCCCAGTGGTGGCTGAAAACTGTTATTGAACAGGTAGGGAAAAACTGTCCATGTGAATTTTCTGAATAATACATTTTTTATGTTTCTGATTGTGTGTCAGAAAACAGTGTTACTCTTGCAGTAATGGAATAATCAAGTAAAATTCAACTATTCTTGTAAAAACCTTTTAAATTGTATAGTCTAATCCATCAAGGTACACATAACAGTAAAACAAAAACTCAGAAATCTGAATTTAAGAAAATGTTTTGTATACACACATGCATTTTTATCAAGTTTGTAATAAAGTAGGAAAGAAACATGATTGTTTCTTCAGATGAAGTCAATGTGTCCAAATACTTGTCTGAATATTGGACAGTATTTACATCCACAACTCAAAACCACAGAATTTTGCTTTCTCTGCGGCTATAGGGATTACGCCATTCATAGATCAGTCGAGATGAAAGACAGCATTTCTGTTCCCCTTTGATTATTAAGCAACATGGAACAGTTTCTCTGAGCAGTTCAGAATCACATCGCCTATTGTTTTGTCAGAAGTATTTTTTCTTGGTTATAACCATTAAATTCCATGGTTGTCATCTCAGTGAAGTATCTCAATTGTTTGTCAGAAGGTAATTTTTCAGCCCCGCACTGTATGTGATGCCTGTGGTGCATGTCTCAAACTGCGTACACAAGGTGCCTCTCATGGTTAAGTCTAGCACATGGTCCCAGTTATTAGATCACTTCAGCTGTCACACTGCAGAAATATTGTCTTAGTCTGGGAGTATGTTTTGATGTATACCATGGCTCCCTCTTCCATTCTGAATGCTCTCTATGGGCCTTTTCCACACTCTCCTGAACCTTCCAGCCTGTAGGACAGAGGCCATTGTTTAGCTGCAGCTGATAGCCATTTAAAACTGGTCTTTTCCCATGCTTAATCTGGTTATGTTTTGACATTAGCTTCTGGTAGTAACTGCAGAAGCTTAAGAATTGTGGAGGCCTTTTTTTTCAGGTATAGACTCTACATACAGAGGCTCTGGTCTGCCCCACCAAGTACAAAATTGGATCCTATTTTCTGCCCATTACAAAATCTATTAATTTATTCTATTAGCATGTACAGGATCCTCTTCTAGGAAGTTAATAGTGCAAAATTATCCCAGGTCACCCACAAAACCATTGTCCACAGCTCTATTAAATGATCTTTCAGAAGGTCTCTTGCATTCCTGCAACTGAATCACAACTCTGTTCCAGATTAAATTGGTCTCTTGGGTATTGTTTAAATGATTTCGTGGAACCCTCATGATGTAAGTTGTCAGAGAGTTTTTCCTTCAGCTGTGGTCATGGGAACGCCCATTTCCTTTCTTAAGGAGAATTGTGTAAAACCTTGTAATTAGTGCTGTAAGTACAAAGCAAGGCTTTCTTGATTGATCTGTTCTACTTCTAACTTATTCCATTTTAGGTATATGCAAATGGAATTCGTAACATTGATTTACACTTCATCATCCGTAAACTGGCAGCACCCGTAATCTCTGTCCTCTTACTTTCCCTGTGTGTGCCGTACATCATAGCTTCTGGTGTTGTACCTTTACTGGGTATGTATGCATTCAGAACATCTGTTTGTCATCTCATGGTTTACAACAGTGTAAGTATGTTTGTGGAAATAAAACTTCAAGCCCTAGTTTATAAAAAAAACCCAACACAACAAACAAAACAAAACAATCAAATTACTTCTCTTCTGCTGACAAAAGTAAATGTTTAAAGACTTCCAAGAGTCACACCATGTTCCAGTAATATTGACCAAATGCTTCTTGAACCCTGTCAGGCTTGGTGCTGTGACCACTTCCCTGGGCAGCCTGTGCCAGTGCCCGAACATCCTCTGGGTGATCCACCTTTTTCTAATACCCAACACAAACCCTTCTCTAACACAGTTTGAGGCTGCTCCTTGGGTCTTGTCCCAAGGACACCACAGAAAAGATTTGTCCAAGGTTCACCACAGAAAAGGAATCAGTGTCTGCCCCTCCCCTTACCCAAGAGGAGGGGCAGACACTGATTTCTTGTCTGTACATTTTAAGTATCTAGGTAGTTTGGGAAAGGAATGCTTAATTCATTTCTTCTTTGGACAATCAGCCTTTGATTTTAGTCACTCTAGGAGCTATACTGAGCTGAGGCCATCTTTTCTGACTTGTCAGATTCTAAATGAAGCTTAGAACAGGTGAAAATCCTGGGTTTCTTTTGAGGTTTTAATAGTATTAAAATGTAAATTTTAAATATATAGGGTTTTTTCAGACTTTCCTATCTTCTCATAATTAAGATAAATCATTTCATTAGAACCAGGATAGATAAGCTTTTTCATCAACTTGTCTTTTACTAGTTAGTTTTGATACTAACATGTTCAAGAAATCCCATTTTATTCTGCATTTATTGAATGCTGACTTTTATTGTGTTGACGTTTTGATACAAGGAGAAGTCAGTAAGCAGATGAACAGAAGTTAAACAGGCAAAAAGAACTGATAACCCCTTTTTTTTTCTACTGTGGATTTTCAGTCTGTTAATGGAAAACATTTTGCTCATAGTGCTTCAGATTAAAAAGAACAGCAGCTGTCATGCTGGATCTCTCATGTAAACGGATGTGTAATTTATTTCACTGTTCTACTGAAGTTACAGTAGAACTAAAAGAATGGAAGCACGAGTAGAGGAGCAGAAATATGTGAGTTAGTTCAGCAGTATTAGAATGTCTAAGGATTGTATCTTGTTTTGTAGGAGTTACTGCTGAAATGCAGAACCTCGTTCAGCGACGGATTTATCCTTTTCTGCTTATGGTGGTGGTTTTGATGGGAATTCTGTCATTCCAAGTCCGCCAGTTCAAGCGCCTTTATGAACATATTAAAAATGACAAGTGAGTATATAGGGGTATTTTTTTTATTTTTTCCCCTTTATATATATCTGTATATGTATGATTACTTCAGGTTGTATTCAGATGTTGTAGATACTTAGGACTAAAATGGTTTTTAATAAGTTTTCTAGACAAATGACTCTTTAAGACAAACTGTTCTTGGCAGATGTTTTATCTGTGATTCCAGTAGATAAACACAGGAGTAGACTCCATAAAGGGAAGACACTCCCCCATGTCTAACATGAATGTGTTTTCCCTCAAATGAAGCTGACTGTCTCATCTGTAGTCTTGAATGACAAATGAATGTCATGACTTAAAATGTACCTGGAAGTTAAAGTCATGTCTCAGGCTGCTGCTTATAAAACCAGTTCTTCAGCCTTTTCTGCATAATGGTTTTCTTACTCTTACTCTTCCTACTCATTAGTCCAACTAACCTGTTAAAGAATATTCAGTTGATTTGATAGTTTATCCTTACCAAATTTTGTGTGGTTTTCTGATGTTTTCAGTAACTATTACTCTGTATTGCTCAGATGCCTAATGAATATAATAATTTTCCTGTTATTTTCTTGTCGTCTTGCTTAGTTTAACCTTTTTTTTGGTATTGTTACATTATTTTTGGTGTTACCCTAGTTACCTTTTTTGTGAGTTATTAAGAAGATTAGCAACTAATCTTGCTAGGCTTCTTTTGCATTGAAAATGAATAAATTAGTTTTGTTACATTCATATCCTGAGTTTCCCCATAAGAGTTTTGCTTTCCAATAACTACAAAAGGAGTCAAACCTAAAATAGGCTTCTTTGAATATTAAATATTAAGAAGCGACTGAAAATTTTTAAGTGAAAATTAGTTTGGTATTAAATAAGCTTATTAATGTTGTAACATCCTTGCAGACAAGAAGTTTGTATGACTTAATTTTCTCATTTCAGGAAGTAAGCAGACAGTCATGCCTGCCAGTAGAGATCTGTGCTTTAGAAATATGTGTAATTATATCTTTTCATGTAACAAATTTTAAAAGCATATACAAGTGTTTGTGACATTCTAAAATGTACAAAGTGCATGATGGTTGTTGGTTATGGTACCATGAAAAAAGGAGCAAAGTGAAAAGTTTCTAAAGGAAATGACATCTCAGGGGAAGAATTCACAGGTGGGTAGGGCTCTTGTACACACATGACATGCAAATAGGAAGCATGAAAAGGAATTTAGGTGGCAAAAAGTGTGGATCAATTATATAGAGGAATAAAGCAATAATGTGAAAGGTATGAAAACTGTTAAGGTGCTGAGATAGTTAAATTCTGTTTCAATATCACACTCAAGGAGTCTTGTACCCCTTAAGCTTTCCATGGAGTAGCATCAGGATATTTTCTCTCCCTTTAAGAAAGATTAAGCAGCAGCTAAAGCTCTTCCTTTACAATTTATATAATAACTTTTTATTGAAATTAATAAACTACTTTGGCAGCAAAGGAGATAAGAGTGGATTTGTGTTACAGAATAGTATTACATTGTGTTAATTTCTGGTTTTATTGTGATCCCAGGTACCTTGTTGGACAACGACTTGTGAATTACGAACGGAAGTCTGGTAAACCAGGCACATCAACAACTCCACCTCAGTCTTCACAAGAATAGATGGTCATATTAAACATCTTGACCTTCCCTTTGCCTTTACATGTCCTTTTTTCATTGACTTTTCTCTTCTTTGGATATCTCTCCCAATAATACTCTCAGCAGTGTTTTGGCTTCTGTTGGTAGCATCCAGATAGCAGTTAAGGCTCTGTCTCTTATCTGCATTTTCTGATGTTGTAAATGCTGTCTGAGGTCTGTATATGTGTATATAGAAGTGTCCTGACACCCTAAACCCTTGGATTAAAAAGAATGTGCATTGTACATCTTTTAAAAGTATATTAATTTATTAAATCTAGTTGTCACTTTATTTTGGACTGCTGTTCTGTTGACAATGTGCCACAAAGCAATAGTGTGAAGAAGCAAGATGTTTTTATAAAATTTGGAGCTTACTTTATGGTGTTCATAACAGCTCTTATTGTTGTAATACAGTATGATTTTTCATGAGTGGAAAGAACACGTAGAGAATATGAAAAGTAAATAACTGTCTTAGTCAGCAATGAATTTGCTATGTTGAGAACATAATGAACTATGTATCTTGCTGTCCAGTCTTTTTTTTATTATTTTGTATAACACCAAAGCTGTTGTACATTTTTCTATTGCCTGATTGTTTTTCATGTGTCAGAGTTTGTAATATTGTACAGTTGCTGTTAAATCAAGAAAACATTTCCTCTTTTGAGAATTCAGATGTACTTGTTGAAGCTCAGCTGGATTTTTCTATTTGGTTGAAGGGGTAAGTGGGTGTTGGCTTTGGGATCAGGATTTCACTAATTGAAACAGTAAGTAAAAATGTACTAAGGCTAGATGATGGAAGTATTTAAAGGTACCAAGAAAAATTAGATAGGTTCACAACTTGTAGCAAATTTCTTGTCAATATTAGAATTTTTCGGGATCTCAAGAAAAGGGATTAACCTTAACTGATGTGCTTACACAGCAGAAAGAGCATAGTGTAAGCAATGTCCTGACCTGATCCTTAGTTAAAGAGCTTGGTATCTTTTTTTCTGTAAGTTACCAAAGTTGAAAATTGTCATATGAATTTTATATTGCACAATTACTTTTTACAAAACCAAACCCAACCAAAAAAAATGTCTCTGAATTAGTCACTGCAAATTTTTATGGGAATAATACTGAGGGATAATACTGATTTATCATGTACCATTTATGGCCTGATGGGCAGGGGAACACATATCTTATTAAACAGGCAAGGAAAAGTTAGCAGATTTCTTTGCAAGAACACAGTCAAACAAGAGCCACCAAGTCAAGTCTCTGATATTTCTATATGTAGATAGATTTCTTTTGCGCTTATGTTTGGGGGTGGCAGTTATGTAGATAAAGAAAATGCATAACAGTATCACAAAGCTTTAAGTAGCATCAGATCACATGCTTAGATTGCAGTATCTTTCCTGGACCAATGCGAAAAATGTGAATATCCATTGCAGTATTGAGAAAAGTGATGGAACATTGGATGGAACATTTAATTTGCTATTCAATACACTCTCCTTCAGTATTCTGTACTTTACTATGTGTGTATGTAGTTAATCCTTGAGAATCTGGCAGGTGCTTTTAAAGTGTCATCTCCTTTTATTGATGTTGCATCCCTGATCTTACCTGGTATGAACTAATGTGGTCCCGGCTGTGAAGGTGGTAGCTCATTCTTTTGGTGTCTGGACTTATGTTCTAAGGCAGCGAGCACAAGCCAAATGCATCTGAATCTAGTGGCAGGAAGATCGGGCTCAAATCTCTCAAATCCATACTATTTTACAGAATTACTGTTATCCTGATGGTTTTGAACCAGAAATATTGCCCTTTTGAGTGATTTATTAGGAAATTTCCAATGAAATGAAATAATAGAAAATAGCCAAAATATTTCTTTCATTTACTGTGGCTGATTTAATGCTCAACTGAGTATATATTCACCCCATATATTTTTGATGTGCATAAATATTGCATTTGATTATTCACAGTGGTG